>NC_086448.1:215938616-217138616 GCF_028390025.1 Pseudophryne corroboree
ATCCAGCGTGTCCTGTGTGCCTTTTTCATGAAGAGCCTGCAGCTCCACCCTCCCCATTACAAATCCAGCCCTGCATAGACTCCATGTACTGGCGTGCAGTCCCCCGTGAAGAAAGACACTTTTGGTGTCACTCACCACCATACAGGGGCTCCGCACGCCTGCTGCATCGGAAGGGTCTGGGACTCTGTGTTACCTGCAGAGCAGAGCAGAGAAACAGTGATTTGTGAGGGGCACAATAGAAAGGTGGGTCATGGGGGCATAGGGAAAGATGGGTGGTGGGGCGGGGGGTAAATTATAGAAATAAATGGGGGGATAGATATAAAAGTAGTATTGTTAGAAACAGGAAAAGGAAGGTAGAAAAACAATTGACAGATACAGACCCACACAAAGATGATACAGAGACACATTTGGGCCTGGGGAGACATAAAGACATATACACTGTGACGGGATGGGGTGGGGGATGGGTGATGGACATATACACCAGTGACTGTGGGGAGGGGGGACGTGGACACATACACACTGGTGACTCGGGGGAAGGAAGCACATACACCAGTGATTGGGGGGGAGCACATACACTGGTGACTGGGGGGGGGGAAGCACATCCACTGGTGACTGGGGGGGTGGGGAAGCACATACACTGGTGATTGGGGGGAGCACATACACTGGTGACTGGTGGGGGGGAAAGCACACACACTGGTGACTGGGGGGAGCACATACACTGGTGACGGGGGGAAGCACATACACTGGTGATTGGGGGGAGTACATATACTGGTGACGGGGGGAAGCACATACACTGGTGATTGGGGGGAGTACATACACTGGTGACTGGGGGGAGCACATACACTGGTGACTGGGGGGAGCACATACACTGGTGACTGGGGGGAGCACATACACTGGTGACTGGGGGGGAAGCACATACTCTGGTGACTGGGGGGGAGCACATACACTGGTGATTGGGGGGAGCACATACACTGGTGACTGGGGGGGAAGCACATACACTGGTGACTGGGAGGGGGGAAGCACATACACTGGTGACTGGGAGGGGCGGAAGCACATACACTGGTGACTGGGGGGGAAGCACATACACTGGTGACGGGGGGAAGCACATACACTGGTGACTGGGGGGGAAGCACATACACTGGTGACTGGGAGGGGGGAAGCACATACACTGGTGACTGGGGGGGAAGCACATACACTGGTGATTGGGGGAAGCACATACACTGGTGACTGGGGGGGAAGCACAAACACTGGTGACTGGGAGGGGGGAAGCACATACACTGGTGACTGGGGGGGAAGCACATACACTGGTGATTGGGGGGGACTGAACACAGAAGGGAGGAGGAGCACAGGTCAGATCAGATCACACAGTCTTAATCTTACCATCCTGGACAGCTGTGGGGTCAGAATCCTGAATAGATGAGCCTCTTCATTTACTGCTGTCCTAGGGGCTGGAGTAAAGGTATTGGGCACATTAAAAAAATCACTGTGCCGGCAACCACCCCCAACTCGACATCAGCGCCAGTGGAAGCAATATACCAGCCTGCTTCCGATGGTGATCCCCACACAGCCTCTCACGTGTGCCTGCCCGCGGCTTCCTGTCATGTGGCACCGTACGCAGCTGTGTACCGCTACCCAGCCCTGCTGGCTGCTGCTCCTTACTCCGGCCTTGCTCTCAGCCAGAGCGGCCAGTGTGGAAATTAACCTGGGCAGCCTTTCTAGTCGTAGCGGACAGAGAACAAGACCGGGGGCCCCCTCTCCAATTTACAGTGCTCGCCTGGTTCCTGTAGCAGCCGATCACCTTCTCACTCCACTTAGCCCCTGAATGTTTATATTTAAAATATAAGTGGTGGGTGTCAGGCGGGCAGCGCACCCGTCTGTGTTATCTTGTGGCTGCAGCCAGCACACATGGCCGGAGACCCGCCTACTGGAGACATGGGGTGGAGCTCAGCCCTGCCGAGTAATCTCCAGCAGCAGCCTCTGGCTCCGGGGTGCTATGGAAGGTGATCGCGGTGGGAGGGGTGGAGAAGCTTGGAGTTCTCCGCGCCCCCTCAAATCTGCCACTGGGGCACGAGACCCCTTAGCCCCCCCCCCTTAGTTGCGGCCCTGGCCGTGCAAACGCTAAGCCTCCGTCCTCTGGGACTGTATCTTAGCTTAGCAGAAGTGCAAACGAATGGATCGCAGCGCGGCTACAAAAAATTTTCAAGCAGGTTCAGAGTAGCTCCAGACCTACTCCTAGCTTGTGATCACTTCAGACTATTTAGTTTTCACGTCATAAACACACCCTGCGTTCGGCCAGCCACGCCTGCGTTTCCCCAGGCACACCTGCGTTTGTATCAGACATGCCTGCGTTTTTACACACACTCCCCGAAAATGGTCAGTTATCTCCCAGAAACACCCACTCCTGTCAATCACTCTGCGGCCAGCAGTGCGACTGAAAAGCGTCGCTAGACCTTGTGTGAAACTGCATCATTTGTTGTGAAAGTACGTCGCGCGTGCGCATTGCATCCCATACGTATGCGCAGAAGTGCTGATTTTTAGCCTGATCGCTGCGCTGCGAACAACGGCAGCTAGCGATCAACTCGGAATGACCCCCAATGGCGGGTCCCATCTCACAGTACTGCGGCAGGTGCACTGTCACTTGATGCAGCACAGGCTGAGTGGTACCAGGTGGGAGCCATCATGTCCCCTACTACAGGTGCTAGCATGGTTCCTGAGACAGAGCACATTATCTCTGCAGCAGCAGATGTGCCGCAGAGCTCTGTTGTAAGCGCAATGGTTACATTGGATCCCACTGAGAACCACATAGGTGCTGCTGTACATAGAGGTGCCCATTCAGGGCTTGATTTAAAAAATAAAATTAAAATTCAGATCCAAAACCAAATCCAAAACAAGTGAGACGATTTTGGCAATACCCAATCCAAAGCCAAAATCCCTATGATGAATTAGAACCAAAACCATCAAAAATGGGTAGGCTCCATAAAATACTTATTTCAGCAGATATGCTATCATGTGCACAGTCACTATTAATATAATAGTCCAACCAACTCAACTGTTGGTGAAATGTATACTTTTAGGCAGGACAAGGGGGGTTAGCGTTAGGGATCAGGGAGGGAGGGTTAGGTTTAGACACAGAGAGAGGGAGGTTAGGGTTAGGAATCAGGCAGGGAGGGTTAGGTTTAGGCAGTGGGGAATGGAGGGTTAGGGTTAGCCGCCTATTATTATTATTATTATCCTTTATTTATATGGTGCCATATGGGATCCGCAGCGCCCAATTACAGAGTAAACAAATAAGCAAAACATGAAGACAGTGACTTACAGTTCAACAGAGGACAAGTACAGGCTATATAATCATAGCTTTGTCAGTAAACAGCATTGAAATAAGTATCAGGTGGCAGAAAATCGAAGGATTTGGTGACATCAAAGGGAGTATTGAAAAGAAGATAAGTTAAGTAAGAGGGAAGAGGACCCTGCTCGTGAGAGCTTACATTCTAAAGGGGAGGGGCACACAGACAAGGGTGACACAGATGGGGTAGAAAGTGAGCATGGGCCACAGAAAGCTTATGATGAGAGATGGCTGGGTTTGTTGAAGAAGTGTGTCTCGAGAACCCGCTTAAAGTTTTGTAGAGAGATGGAGATTCTGAGGGGGAGTGGTAGAGAATTCCAGAAAAAGGGAGCAGCACGTGCAAGGTAGGAGTGGGAGGCGGTAATCAGAAGGCAGGAGAGGCCGCGTGCATTAGCAGAGCGAAGAGGATGGGCAGGAGTGTAAAGGGAGATAAGGTCAGAGATGTAAATGGAAGAGGAGTGGGTGAGGGCTTTGTAAGTGAGTGTGAGAAGCTTGAAATGGATTCTGAAGGGGAAGGGGAGCCAGTGAAGGGCTAGTAAGAGAGGTGAGGTGGATGTAGTGCATTTGGTGAGGAAGATGATCTGGGCAGCAGCATTAAGGATAGATTGGAGTGGAGAGATGTATGGGTTAGGGATAGGCACCACCTAGGAGTTTTAGGGTTAGACACCCACAAGGGAGGGTTAGGGTTAGGGTAGGAAAAAGGTGAGGTTTAGGGTCCTCAATGGGGGGCTGTCGGGATTCTAATGGATGGGATCCGCTGTCGGTATACTGACAGCCGGCATCCCGTCCATCAGCAAATCATACCGATCCCACTTAGAGGTGTGGCCAGCCTTCAGAGGTTGTATGGCCAGCCACCACAGATGCTTGGCTAACCATCAGAGAGTGCATGGTCTAGGCCCCATGATAAATATATACAGTAAATACTGCTAGTGCAAGCATGAGAATGTAAGAGATTAATAACAGCAATGCACTGTAGAAAATACACCATAGTCCTGTGCAGCATAAGGTAACATATTGTAACAAAGCGACCTTCCACCAGACAAGACGCTGACACAGTTGTATAGGCAAGCAGTCTGTTTACTTCCACAGCACAGCAAACTGGTCTTTATCACAACAAGTTTACCGGGTACCTTAACTAGGCACCGGCCTACAAACAGCATGTACAGATGGGTCCTCCGTTATCTTGGCTGGCTGAGGCATTAGTCACGATCGGGCATACGCAGCATGCCTGGGTGCAGGGAGGCACGCCTAGTCATAGGGAGGCGTGCCTAGTCATAGGGAGGTGCACCTAGTCATAGGGAGGTGCACAGAGCGTTTGTCGTCACCTTTAAGTGTAATACCTGCGATCATCCACCAGATGTCGCTTTTTACAATCACCACTGCGCATGCGTGTGGTCTCCAGTAAAATACAATACTGAAATACATAGTAAGAACTACTTTACTGGTGCGTCTCATTACGCTATAATATGCTACAATATGTCATACAGTATATAACAGTATATACAGTACAGATGCAAATAGTACAGCATATACAAATTCAAACGAACGTGATAAAGCCACAGTATAGTCCATTTACAGTACTTTAGGAATATGTGAGCGTCCAAGTCCCGCAGACAAATCAACATAAAACCAGTAGTGTACACAGACGCAAATGGACGTGTTACAAGTACATTGTTGCCTATTGATGTTGGGGATATTGTATGTTAGCATCCTAATCCTGTAGCCATTACGGCATAATCAAAACCAATGGGCTTATTCATCTGTCGGCGGCGAAGTGTCCGAGTGGTGAAGTGTTCCGCTTCCCATGCTTAGAGTCCCGGGTTCGATTCCTAAAGTATGAATGTATGTTATTTTCTTCCAGACACTTTATTATTATTTTTTATTTTTGTATCTATCGTACTGTACTATAATTTCACATTCAATAGAAGTGTGCACACAAGTTTTACATAAAGCAGGGCAAAGCTGCAGGAGCGGTTCTACTGTTAAGGTTGTATGCACTGTACGGTACACATACAATTCTGTAGCAGGGCAGACTCGACTGAAATGGCTACCGCCTGTGACTCCTTGCCCCATGGAGGCACTCGGCTACGGAGCGAGTGACAGCACAGGTTTTGCAGGCTACGGGGCAATGCTGAAGGAGCGTCACAATCCCCTAGCTAAAATACACAGGGGCGATATAGATAAGCGAGCTCTATGCACATAGCGATACACCGGACTCGATCGCATAGCAAGTTGACAAAATGGCTGCCGCCCGCCCCCCCCCACCTCGTGGCAGCGCTCAGGTATGGAGCGAGCGACGGCATAGGTTTTGCAGGCTATGGGCCAATGCTGAAGGAGCGTCACAATCCCCTAGCTAAAATACACAGGGGCAAGAGGGATAAGTGAGCTTTATGCACATAATGATACACCAGATTTGATTGCCTAGCAAGTTGACAAAATGGCCACCGCCCTACTCCCCCCCCCCCCCCCCCGCCTCATAGCAGCAATCGGGTATGGAGAGAGCGACAGCATAGGTTTTGCAGGCTACAGGGCAATGGTGAAGGAGCATCACAATCCCACAATCCCCTAGCTAAAATACACAGAGGCAATGAGGTCCCGTAGAATGATCAATTAATAAATATAGTGTATACAGATGCAAAACAAGGAATTTAAGTAACAGTACGGTCTATTAAAGTCAGGGATACAGTACAGTACAGTAAGTGAGCGGCCAAGTCCCTTAGCCATTAGGGCACAACCTAAAACCAATGGCAAGGGATCACTGCTTACTGTACATTTAGACATGAGCTTGTGTATGTGTCATGAGATGTTTTTTTCCCTGACACTTTTTTTTTTCTATTGTAATATACCGAGCCGGCCCTAGGCATAGGTAAACTAGGCAAATGGGACACAAGCAGCTTCTGCTGATTAAAATGATATGCAGCATGCCTATATTCTGTGTGTGACTGCGGCTCTATCTGCATATGAAATGCATTACTAATGTGCGGCATTATGTGTATAAGGTGTACTACAGTACTTTGTGGTGTAACGTACAGGAAGGGCACAACTGCATGGTCTAATGTGAATAGAGAGCAATATGGTGTGGTGTAATGTGAATAAGGGGCACTACTATGAGTAGTGTCAAAGTCGAAAAATATTACAGAACACGCATCACGTATAAAATACACACACATGCCCACTGCACGTGCACTTGTTCCGCCGTGCGTGCACATATCCGCAATTTGCGTATGGTCGCTCCCGCGGTCCTGCGCGTGGTGTGGGTATTTACGGCGGCGTTTGTGAACGCATGGAGGGCTATCAAAACATTACATATTTAATCCAAATAGTGCACATTGTACACATAGTCCCCCTGCACCACATCAGCAAGTATCAACAGTTTAAATGATTCCAGAACAAAGGGATTCACCTTTGCATGATAGGAGGGGACAGACTAAGGTTATAAGGTGGTGTCTGGTATCCAGCTGTAGGGTATTTTAAGGGTAACATTCCGGTGTTGGTTTGAGGAAGATTGCATGTTCCTGTGGATAGTTATGTGCAGAAGCAGAATATAGATATAAACTGTATTTACTGTATATTAGGTATGCGGCGGGAATCCAGAGGAGACCACCCACAAGAGCAGTTGAGAAAGACATCGCCCACCTTTTCATATCAACCTATGACCTCTCCTGTACTGTAAAGATGCATCCCTGTGTCCAATGGACAAAGGGATTACAGTATCCATTGTATTGCTTTTGGAAGTATTGTATAAAAAGCCTGTTGCTGCCTGGCTGCACACACAAGACTCTTAACGTTATCTACCTGATAGCTGAGGACCGGACCGGGAGGCGCATGCGAATATTCTCACGTATGTACATTGACTGTAGCCATTTACTCTGTTGTATTGTAGAGCATAATTTGTATTGTTAACCCCCTTTCAGAAATATTACTCTGTGGTGTCGGAACCCAGTGATTAGCTACAAATCGGTGTTGTGTCCTCCTTTCCCTGCTAGGGTTTAAAGTGTATTACATTGACTAACTGTATAAGGTTTAAAAGTGTATTAATTGGGTATGTACGCGCTGCGTGTACTTTGTACCCCCAGCGCGGCGTTTGTACGCAGAGTCCATACATGGTACGGGACTCATTACGCAAATAGCGTAAAAGGTACGTAGAGTGCATATTAAGTTTAGCGGCCGTAGCAACTCCATGGTAAGAGAGTGTTTAAAGGTATAGCTTTATGGTTTAAGATAATATCGACATTATCAGTAGTAATGTGGTACTAACGTTTGATGTAACAAGAATAAGAGACACTATTGCATGATATAATGTGAATAAAGTTGCAATACTGCGTGGCGTCATTTCAACTGGGGGTATTATTGTGTGGCCATGCCCCTTCCCAGCAAGAACATGCATCATTTTGGGCTGTCACTGAATGTGCACACTGTTCCTATTTAAAATAAGGGGGTAAGAGCACTAAAATGAGGACTGGTATGGGTGAGGGTTGATGGAGCTGGAAAAGGGGTACAGGGTCAGAGTTGGAACTAGCATCTGTGCAAGGGGGCACCAGCCAAAACCTTACCTAGGGCATCATATTGGTTAGGGCCTGCTCTGGTAATATACTGTACTGTACTGTACTGTTACTGTACTTTGCATTCAATAGAGATACTGTTTGCACACAGGTTTTACATGAATCAGGGCAATGCTGCAGGAGTGTCTCATTACGCTATCTAAAATACACTACGACTATGGGTGGGGACACAGTAAGTGAGTCCTGTCACCATAAGCTGTCTGCTATGTATAGCAGATTTCCTACTGGGATGCATTTGTGTGTTTGTAATAAAAAAATATATTTTACTGTACATTTAATGTGTACAGTACCTCTAATACACATTTCCTGTGGAAAAGACTACAGTCATGTACAGGACTGTACATGGAGCATTTTCTTTACTGCTCCGTTTATTTAATTTTTATTATTCACTCTGTACACTGAACCTTCAGTCTTCCAGCTGTTCTTGAATGAACTACACATACAGTGGCAGCAAGCCTTGGTAGTTTTGCTATTTTGCCATGCTAAAACTGTTGCAGGGAATGCTGGGATGTTTAGTTCAACAACAGCTGGAGGACTGAGGGTTTCCCATCCCTGATGTACAGTATTGAACAGTGTTTCTTTGGAAACTGACTTACTGTTAGTGATGTGCACCGAACATTTTTCGGGTTTTGTGTTTTGGTTTTGGATTCTGTTCCGCGGCCGTGTTTTGGATTCGGACGTGTTTCGGCAAAACCTCCCTGAAAATTTTTTGTCGGATACCGGTGTGTTTTGGATTTGGGTGTTTGTTTTACAAAAAACCCTCAAAAACAGCTTAAATCATAGAATTTGGGGGTCATTTTGTCCCATAGTATTATTAACCTCAATAACCATAATGTCCACTCATTTCCAGTCTATTCTGAACACCTCACACCTCACAATATTATTTTTAGTCCTAAAATTTCCACCAAGGTCGCTGGATGACTAAGCTAAGCGACCCAAGTGGCCAACACAAACACCTGGCCCATCTAGGAGTGGCACTGCAGTGTCAGACAGGATGGCAGATTTAAAAAATAGTCCCCAAACAGCACATGATGCAAAGAAAAAAAGAGGTGCAATGAGGTAGCTGTGTGACTAAGCTAAGCGACACAAGTGGCCGACACAAACACCTGGCCCATCTAGGAGTGGCACTGCAGTGTCAGACAGGATGGCAGATTTAAAAAATAGTCCCCAAACAGCACATGATGCAAAGAAAAATAAAAGAAAAAAGAGGTGCAAGATGGAATTGTCCTCGGGCCCTCCCACCCACCCTTATGTTGTATAAACAGGACATGCACACTTTAACAAACCCATCATTTCAGCGACAGGGTCTGCCACACGACTGTGACTGAAATGACTGGTTGGTTTGGGCCCCCACCAAAAAAGAAGCAATCAATCTCTCCTTGCACAAACTGGCTCTACAGAGGCAAGATGTCCACCTCCTCCTCATCCTCCGATTCCTCACCCCTTTCACTGTGTACATCCCCCTCCTCACAGATTAATTCGTCCCCACTGGAATCCACCATCTCAGGTCCCTGTTTACTTTCTGGAGGCAATTGCTGGTGAGGAATTGATTATAATTCATTTTGATGAACATCATCTTCTCCACATTTTGTGAAAGTAACCTCGTACACCGATCGCTGACAAGGTGACTGGCTGCACTAAACACTCTTTCGGAGTACACACTGGAGGGGGGGCAACTTAGGTAAAATAAAGCCAGTTTGTGCAAGGGCCTCCAAATGGCCTCTTTTTCCTGCCAGTATACGTACGGACTGTCTGATGTGCCTACTTGGATGCGGTCACTCATATAATCCTCCACCATTCTTTCAATGGTGAGAGAATCATATGCAGTAGACGACATGTCAGTAATCATTGGCAGGTCCTTCAGTCTGGACCAGATGTCAGCACTCGCTCCAGACTGCCCTGCATCACCGCCAGCGGGTGGGCTCAGAATTCTTAGCCTTTTCCTCACAGCCCCAGTTGCGGGAGAATGTGAAGGAGGAGCTGTTGACGGGTCACGTTCCACTTGACTTGACAATTTTCTCACCAGCAGGTCTTTGAACCTCTGCAGACTTGTGTCTGCCGGAAAGAGAGATACAACGTAGGCTTTAAACCTAGGATCGAGCACGGTGGCCAAAATGTAGTGCTCTGATTTCAACAGATTGACCACCAATGAATCCTGGTTAAGCGAATTAAGGGCTCCATCCACAAGTCCCACATGCCTAGCGGAATTGCTCTGTTTTAGCTCCCCCTTCAATCTCTCCAGCTTCTTCTGCAAAAGCCTGATGAGGGGAATGACCTGACTCAGGCTGGCAGTGTCTGAACTGACTTCACGTGTGGCAAGTTCAAAAGGTTGCAGAACCTTGCACAACGTTGAAATCATTCTCCACTGCGCTTGAGTCAGGTGCATTCCCCCTCCTTTGCCTATATCGTAGGTAGCTGTATAGGCTTGAATGGCCTTTTGCTGCTCCTCCATCCTTTGAAGCATATAGAGGGATGAATTCCACCTCGTTACCACCTCTTGCTTCAGATGATGGCAGGGCAGGTTCAGGAGTGTTTGCTGGTGCTCTAGTCTTCGGCACGCGGTGGCTGAATGCCGAAAAAAAGCCCGCAATTCTTCGGGCCACCGACAGCATCTCTTGCACGCCCCTGTCGTTTTTTAAATAATTTTGCACCACCAAATTCAATGTATGTGCAAAACATGTGACGTGCTGGAATTTGCCCAAATGTAATGCACGCACAATATTGGTGGCGTTGTCCGATGTCACAAATCCCCAAGAGAGTCCAATTGGGGTAAGCCATTCTGCGATGATGTTCCTCAGTTTCCGTAAGAGGTTGTCAGCTGTGTGCCTCCTATGGAAAGCGGTGATACAAAGCGTAGCCTGCCTAGGAACGAGTTGGCGTTTACGAGATGCTGCTACTGGTGCCGCCGCTGCTGTTCTTGCTGCGGGAGGCAATACATCTACCCAGTGGGCTGTCACAGTCATATAGTCCTTAGTCTGCCCTGCTCCACTTGTCCACATGTCCATGGTTAAGTAGACATTGGGTACAACTGCATTTTTTAGGACACTGGTGACTCTTTTTCTGAGGTCTGTGTACATTCTCGGTATCGCCTGCCTAGAGAAATGGAACCTAGATGGTATTTGGTACCGGGGACACAGTACCTCAAGCAATTTTCTAGTTTCCTGTGAATTAACGGTGGATACCGGAAACACGCTTAACACCGCCCAGGCTGCCAAGGCCTGAGTTATCCGCTTTGCAGCAGGATGATTGCTGTGATATTTCATCTTCCTCGCAAAGGACTGTTGGACAGTCAATTGCTTACTGGAAGTAAGCATCGGAGCATCTGAGGAATCCCAGGCAGGAGAGGACTCGTCAGACTTGACAGTGACATGGCCTGCAGGACTATTGGCTTTCCTGTCTAAGGAGGAAATTGACACTGAGGGAGTTGGTGGTGTGGTTTGCAGGAACTTGGTTACAAGAGGAAGGGATTTAGTTGTCAGTGGACTGCTTCCGCTGTCACCCAAAGTTTTGGAACTTGTCAATGACTTCTGATGAATGCGCTCCAGGTGACATATAAGGGAGGATGTTCCGAGGTGGTTAACGTCCTTACCCCTAATTATTACAGCTTGACAAAGGCGACACACGGCTTGACACCTGTTGTCCGCATTTCTGTTAAAATAATTCCACACCGAAGAGGTGATTTTTTTTGTAATTTGACCAGGCATGTCAATGGCCATATTCGCCCCACGGACAACAGGTGTCTCCCCGGGTGCCTGACTTAAACAAACCACCTCACCATCAGAATCCTCCTTGTCAATTTCCTCCTCAGCGCCAGCAACACCCATATCCTCATCCTGGTATACTTCAACAGTGACATCTTCAATTTGACTATCAGGAACTGGACTGCGGGTGCTCCTTCCAGCACTTACAGGGGGGGTGCAAATGGTGGAAGGTGCCACCTCTTCCCGTCCAATGTTGGGAAGGTCAGGCATCGCAACCGACACAATTGGACTCTCCTTGGGGATTTGTGATTTAGAAGAACGCACAGTTCTTTGCTGTGCTTTTGCCAGCTTAAGTCTTTTCATTTTTCTAGCGAGAGGATGAGTGCTTCCATCCTCATGTGAATCTGAACCACTAGCCATGAACATAGGCCAGGGCCTCAGCCGTTCCTTGCCACTCCGTGTCGTAAATGGCATATTGGCAAGTTTACGCTTCTCATCAGATACTTTTAATTTTGATTTTTGGGTCATTTTATTGAACTTTTGTTTTTTGGATTTTACATGCTCTCTACTATGATATTGGGCATCGGCCTTGGCAGACGACGTTGATGGCATTTCATCATCTCGGCCATGACTAGTGGCAGCAGCTTCAGCATGTGGTGGAAGTGGATCTTGATCTTTCCCTATTTTAACCTCCACATTTTTGTTCTCCATTTTTGAATGTGTGGAATTATATGCCAGTAATATATCAATAGTAATGGCCTACTGTACCGTACTGCTATATATTATATACTGATGGTCAGCACAATTATGCACTGTCCTCCTACTATATATACTGCGCACAACTTAAATGCACCACAGGTATGGATGGATAGTATACTTGACGACACAGAGGTAAGTAGAGCAGTGGACTACTGTACCGTACTGCTATATATTATATACTGGTGGTCAGCACAATTATGCACTGTCCTCCTACTATATATACTGCGCACAACTTAAATGCACCACAGGTATGGATGGATAGTATACTTGACGACACAGAGTTAGGTAGAGCAGTGGACTGCTGTACCGTACTGCTATATATTATATACTGGTGGTCAGCAAAATTATGCACTGTCCTCCTACTATATATACTGCGCACAACTTAAATGCACCACAGGTATGGATGGATAGTATACTTGATGACACAGAGGTAGGTAGAGCAGTGGACTACTGTACCGTACTGCTATATATTATATACTGGTGGTCAGCACAATTATGCACTGTCCTCCTACTATATATACTGCGCACAACTTAAATGCACCACAGGTATGGATGGATAGTATACTTGACGACACAGAGGTAGGTATAGCAGTGGACTACTGTACCGTACTGCTATATATTATATACTGGTGGTCAGCAAAATGATGCACTGACCTCCTACTATATATACTGCGCACAACTTAAATGCACCACAGGTATGGATGGATAGTATACTTGACGACACAGAGTTAGGTAGAGCAGTGGACTGCTGTACCGTACTGCTATATATTATATACTGGTGGTCAGCAAAATTATGCACTGTCCTCCTACTATATATACTGCGCACAACTTAAATGCACCACAGATATGGATGGATAGTATACTTGACGACACAGAGGTAGGTAGAGCAGTGGACTACTGTACCGTACTGCTATATATTATATACTGGTGGTCAGCAAAATTATGCACTGTCCTCCTACTATATATACTGCGCACAACTTAAATGCACCACAGGTATGGATGGATAGTATACTTGATGACACAGAGGTAGGTAGAGCAGTGGACTACTGTACCGTACTGCTTTATATTATATACTGGTGGTCGGCAAAATTATGCACTGTCCTCCTACTATATATACTGCGCACAACTTAAATGCACCACAGGTATGGATGGATAGTATACTTGACGACTCAGAGGTAGGTAGAGCAGTGGACTACTGTACCGTACTGCTATATATTATATACTGGTGGTTAGCACAATTATGCACTGTCCTCCTACTATATATACTGCGCACAACTAAAATGCACCACAGGTATGGATGGATAGTATACTTGACAACACAGAGGTAGGTAGAGCAGTGGACTACTGTACCGTACTGATATAATACTGGTGGTCACTGGTCAGCAAAATTCTGCACTGTCCACTTACTATATACTACAATGCAGCATAGATATGGAGCGTTTTTCAGGCAGAGAACGTAAATATTTTCATCACACTGAGCACAGATATTTGCAGCACACTGAGCACAGATATTTGCAGCACACTGAACACAACTGAGAGAATGCTGCACGTCCTCTCCCTATCATCTCCAATGCACGAGTGAAAATGGCGGCGACGCGCGGCTCCTTATATAGAATACGAATCTCGCGAGAATACGACAGTGGGATGATGACGTTCGGGTGCGCTCAGGTTAACCGAGCAAGGCGGGAGGATGCGAGGCTGCCTCGGAACCGTGTAAAATGGGTGAAGTTCGGGGGGGTTCGGATTCCGAGGAACCGAACCCGCTCATCACTACTTACTGTACAGTATATTTATATACCAGACTACTGTACACCCAACAATTTTGTTTGCCATGATACAGTAGAATACTGTATGTATAAAGTACCATATTAAAGAAGAAACTTAAGAAAAATCACAAAGCATGGTGACTGTACATTAAGTCCTCTTATAGTCTGAGATTTCAAACTGTGGCATACTGTACATGGCAGGATAAAGAAGATACTGTACAGTACTGTATGGACAGATCTCTACTGTATGCATTAAATTCCAAATGCAATTTAGAGTAACCTTGTCCAAAGTCTTTGGTCTGTTTAAATAAAGGCTAGATGGTCCAAGTGGTTCTTACAGTATCTTCCTAATAAAACATTTGCACCTCACACTTCAGAGTGTTAGCAGACATTGTGATACTATTTAGTACAGTAAGAAGCTGTCTGGTACTCAGGATGTTTTCTCTGCCACAGTGGGCGCTAGGAGCACTGGCATATCTATAATGGGTGCAGTGTGTGTGGTGCACGCGGCCCTCTGGGTCCAAAGGGGGCCCACACCGCACACACTGCATTCATTTCTTCTATACTTACCTTTCCGGCATCCAACGGCGACTGTGTGTGGGCCCCCTCCTCTCCTGTAGCCATCACCACAGCTGCTAGAGCACTGAGTGCTAGAGACTCTGGCAGATTGGTGCGGCGGCCATTTTTCGGAGTCCTGCGCATGCGCTGTAGACTCTGGCTCTGGGCCAGATTCTCAGTGCTGAGAGCGCTAGCAGCGGCGGTGACGTCTACAGGAGAGGAGGGGGCCCACACACGGAGTCTGCACATGGGTCCCCTCCTCTCCAGAAACGCCGCTGGCTAGGAGGGGGCTGCTTAGAGTCAGGACAGCTTTGCACAAATACTGTACAGTAGCAGTCATACTGTACCTGTATTGACTGGCGCAAATCACTGTCCTTACAAATTTCTTGTTGTAACCCAGGCTGCGGTTTACATTCTGGGAGATTTGATTTAATGTAATGTACGATGCAGGCGATTAGGAAATAAGAATTGCAATTTGGAGACTCTTGCAATATCCGTGAGGGTAGGCAACTACTGTACTGTATGAACCATCAGAATATGTGTGGACAGGAATTACCCTCCACTACATAAAGGAAGCACTCAGTACAATTGTGCAAAGTTCTCAAATGCTTTTTTATGGCATAAAATAGTTAAAAACAAATACACACATAATTTATAACCGTGTAACATACAGTCTTATACAGAAAAATGCACAATTTTGACTTGAATATTAATACAGTAATTTACAGTACCTAAAAAATAATGTACAGTACAGTATGCAGCTTAGACAAATCACATTTCTCCATATTGGTGCTTATTAGAATTCATGTAACTCTAAAACAGCAAAGGTACTGTATACAGTACCAGTGCTGTATGAGAAACTAATGTCCAAGATTCTTGAGGGTGCATAGCCCCTCTGAGTTTGGGAGCCTGGTACGAGCATACTCCTTTGTCCCTGCTGTTGCCAGACCTGGCTGCTGTGTCCACCAGTGACTGACATCACAATACATATCCGCCAAGTTGTGACATCATGCATGTCACATTGTTACAGTCAGGGGGAGATAGGCCATAGGCCTCACTAGGAAGGATCCTGGTAGACTGATTTGTTTGTGTGGCCTGTTTTAGCTTTAGCCATGTGACCTCAGACAACGTATGACAGGAGGCCTACCCACTACACTCAGTACACTGCATTGTCCCGATTCATGGCTTCACGGTACATTATACTGTGCCTCTTGTGCTGCCCATCTTGAGACACTTCTAGACAAAAGTACAGGGCCACTTTTATTTCCCAATCTGCCCCTCAGATACACCGGCAGCAAAGATGCAAGGAAAGCTGCATTTGCATACCATCAGGCCCTATAAGGCAATTACCCATTGTCAGGATGGCCGAATTATTGTTGTTAGTGTTTTTTACCAAAATGAAGTATACTGTACAGCTCAGTACATACAGCAATGTACAGTAAAGCTACTGTACATAAGTCATTGGCAAGATACTGTACAGTCTTACTGTAAAGGTGTGATACAGTACTTTACTATACACAGCAACCTCAGGAGTTAATGTACTGTACTTTAGAAACACTGGGCATAGGTGTGCGCAGGGGGGGTGCCTGGTGCGCACAGGCACCCCCTAATGTCTGGCACCCCAATCTCACATGCCTAATGCAATGATCGCCGAGCAGGCTGATTACTGTCCCCTCTGCGTTGCACCTTGTCAGGACTCCATTACTGACCGGACGCCTGGGTTAATCAAGGGTGCCACTGCCACCGGCTTTCAAACTCCCGGCTCCACCTCCATGTACAAAAACATGATCGCACGTCCACCTGCCACACCCGCCACATGCCCACCTCTCTCCTTCTATGCTATGCCAATGCCAGCCACTGATGAGGATCAGCATGCAGCCAGCGTTCCTCTTAGGAAGACAAATTCAATACTGGCAGGCGGTCGGCAGCAGCATTGACACGTCACTCGTTTTCCCAGCAGCAGTACTAGTCTGCGACTGTCAGTGTTAGTGAGTTACTGACTTGTAAGTAAGCTGCTGCAGCTTGCAGGGGAAAGAGAGGGGGAGCCAGACCAGGCTGAGGAGGAGCAGTGTAATTGCAGTGAGTGCCATCAGGGGTGTTTGTTTGGTGCACACCACAACATCTGACAATGTATCTGCTTTATTAGGATTGGTACAAGGGTGGATATTTTATATTGCGTTGACCGTAAATAGATGGTGCTAGACACGCCCAAAAAGGCGGTGCTAGACACACTCCTCCGATGGTGCACCCCCTAATAAAATGTGCTGCGCACGCCTATGACACTGGGGCAGGTGTATTAACCTTGAGAAGGCATAAGGAAGTGATAAACCAGTGATAAGGGCAAGGTGATAATGCACCAGCCAATCAGCTCCTAACTGTTAATTTACATCTAGGAGCTGCTTGGCTGGTGTGTTTATCACCTTACACATATCACTGGTTTATCACTTCCTTATGCCTTCTCCAGGTTAATACATCTGCCCCACTGTACTGTCTCACTGAGCTTTCAGTATAGTACTGTACCCAGAAAGATAAAAAATCTGAATACAGTTCAGCAAGTACTGTTCTGTAGTTTGGAGCAGAGAATGGAAATGGGGAAGGGGGGCTAGGATCAAATAAGGTTGGAGCTAAAAACATTGTAAAAAAAAAAAAAGGGTCATACTAGATGGACACTGGTTCTTACCTGCTGTCAAATTCTACTGTATATTTCTACAGTACAGTACTGTACAGTATGTTTTTATGTTTAACAACACTTCTCCCCCATAATGACACATCATACTGTATATTTACCCCAATATACCATACCGTACTGTATAATGGAATATTTATTGGAAAAGCATCAATATAAATGTAAACAAAAGTCTTTATTACAACATCAGATTTCATGTACTGTACTGATCTAAAATGTACAGTACTCTATTATTCAGGATTTATAAAACTGTAAAGAACAGTTCATACACATCAATAACAGTACTGCTGTATAGTATAATGTATAATATTGTACATTAGCTTATGCAATATTCTTACAAAGGCAATTTTATAAACATTTTTAATAATGCATTGATTAAAATTTTATGCAGAAAATACAGTACAGAACTTTATATTTGTGGCTTGACCATTTATTTCAAATATAACAGGTAATAATTTATACAGGTGTTTTATATAATTATTACAATGTTCAGGTGTGAGTGCTTCTAGGCAAAATTTTTGGATCCCATCCAACAGCTGCTGTTTTGTTGTTGGCTATGCAACACTCCTAATGTATCTCTTTCAATTGAGCCCACATTAATTCAATTGGATTCATGTCCGGTGATTTAAAAAAATACAGTACAGAAAAAAATGTTTGTTAATTAATGAAGTTAAAAAGAGAAAATAAAACATACGGTATTGTACTGTTCATTAAACCAAAATATAAATTTACAGTACTAGAGTGCTATCCAAAATTTTACTTGTACAGTATTAAAACAATACTCACTCTGGTGGTGTGCGTTCCCAATTGATACCTTTCTCTTCTATAAATTTGGCTGAGGCAGAGTGTTTAGGGTCATTGTCTTGGAATATCCTGTGATGAGATGGGTAATATTTATTCACGAATGGCACCATACATCCCTCTACTATTTTTTCTTGGAAGAATTGCTTATCCATGATCCCTATTGTGCAGTTACATGTATTGTATTGTACAGTACAGCATGTATTTTTACAGAACACAGGCACAGAATAAAGTACAGTTAAACAATAGGGGACCAGCTCCTAATCGTGATATGCCTACCCATATATGGCCCTTCAATGGGTGCTTTGGGCATGGTTTTAATTAGGTGTGGTGACGTTTCTGGGAATGACATTCTGGAGAACCACTCAAGAGCAACAGACGATTCATCTGTGAAAATGACATTATGAAATGTTTCACCACACTCAGTCCATCGCCGTGCATGTTCAACTCTCTTTTCTTTATTCACATATCTTATCATGGGAGATATCCTGTGAAGAGCCAAAAATAATCAGATACAGTAATGAAAGAGATTACAGTATATACAGTAGACTGTATGTACAGTATACTGTACTGTATACCTACTGTATACATTATACTGTATATAAATTACAGTATATACACAGTACTGTTTATATATACTGTACTGTATACAGTATACTATATATATACATATATACTGTATATCAACAGTGTTTTAACATGTTTGTTTGTGTCTGTATAAACTATTTTTTTGAACTCTCTCCGTCTGACCATTGGTCACCATCTGTGTGTACAGTATGCAGTACAGCACAGTCTATTAACATTACAGTCATCACTGACCATTTGCCAGAGCTTGTATTGTAGATCAATCTGCCGCTATTTGATCTAAAGTACTGGATTAGTGGAGCATTAGCCACCCAGTGGTGGAGATGTCTATTGCATGCTGAGTATCTAGTCGCGCCTCAACCCGCCTCTCCATGATTAAACTCAGCAACCTAAGCTATTGCCTAGGCGTGACTAAACCTCCATCTAGGCGCAGAAACAGCCAAAAAAACTGGAGGACCCATCTGTACATAAGTCTCAGGCTCCCTGTCTCTAACCCACTGGCCCACCCTCTATCGCCTGGCCATTTGTTGGCATCAGGAGCCCTGAGCTCTTGCCCTAACAAGCTTTATAAAAGTGTGGCACAGGTGTGCCTGATTACTGGGATTGTCTGCTCCAAAACTTGAACCGGACCTTCATGGATGGGAGCCCACCCACTCTCTCTCTCCCATCCAAACCCCAGGGACCCAAAACCAGCCGTGCTAAGGCCGAATGACAACCTGCTGTGTCCCAACACCTCCTTGGGGCTTCCTCTTGGTCCAGCCCTAAACCCAGGTAATTTTGGCCTGGAGCATCCAAACTGTTTGCCCTGTCCCGCAAACACCCAGGGTGGCATCCAGACTGGACTGCCACAATATGTATATTGTATAATTCAAATGAACAGTCTGGAACCTAATCCCTATAGGAAGAGGTTGTCCAATAGGCAGTGGGGCCCACCGAGGGTTTACCTGTATCCCTGTAGGCTAGTCCAACCCTGATTGGCACCACTGCCAGTTTGTGTGATAGGCAATGCTGCTGCTCTGATCAGTTTTAAGTTCTGGTGTGATATGTTTGGCAGCCCTTCCTGAAGTGCCCCTCTAAAGGGCCCTACACATTCGGCGATGTTCCGCCGAGGTGCGCGATGGCCGGGGGGGGGGGGGGGGGCGAGCCCACGGCGGGGGGGAGATGACGGGGGCTCCATAGCACTGCACGCTAATATGAACGAGATTGTCCATATTGGCCAGCATGTTTAAACGAGCCGGCACCAACGATGAACAAGCGCGGGGTCGCGCATCGTTCATTGCTGGTCCCTACAATACTGAAAGATATGAACGATATCTCATTTATTAATGAACGAGATCCTTCATATCTTTCACTGGCATCGACGTCTGTGTAGGGCCCTTTAGTTATTATCTTTAATATGCAATGTACATTGCAGTTCTTATATTCCACGTGTTCCAGCACAATATGATATGGTTCGTCCTCTCTAATACACTGTAACATAGGTACAGATTTCCAGAAAAAGGAGAAACATGTTAACCATATTTTTTTCTTTTACAATGTACATTTTGAACAAAGCTTAACATTTCATGCTTCAGGTATAATTAGGTAATTAATGCAGCCAAATGTTTATGGTTAAAGCTGAAATAATAAACTAAAAAGCACTGAGCTGTTTTAGCTTTCTTTATGACATCTTACTTTATGGTCACGAAACTTTGCAGCCAAAATGCCTGAACAAAAAACATTTTTTTTGTGCTTTGAGAAATAACAATGTTTTGAACCCATTCCAAAAACCTATTGATGTTGTAAAAATGCCAAATGCTATTTTTTTCTCCCCGAGGCTTATGTAAATGCAAACATTTAGGTTAATCATGTGACTGGAGCAATCTTTTACCATCTCAGAGCACAGCACATCATTTTCAAATGATAAATATCACTTAACGCGCACAGTATATAATCAATAGCATTTTTTACAATATAATTTGTCTTACTTCAGCTGTTTGCTTATGGTAAACCAATAGCATATGTTGTCAACTTGCCAAGATCTGTTACAATGGGAAAACTGCTTGCTAGGAAAGAGCATTTTGCTTTTCAAAAATATGAGATAAGATATGCATGTTCCCTTGACTGAACTGTCGTCTTATGCACACCCATTCGTGACAGACAAAACACAGCCGTGAACGGATATACTGTGCCTAGCATTCTAATTCTAATGCACACAAAGCCTATGGGATTTAAATAATGTCCAGTGTATTCATATACTATGGTTTTCTCTAGTCTGAATTTTCACAATAAGCAGGTAGACTGTAAAATGGATGTTATTTGCTCCTAATGATGTTGAGTGACCACAGTAATTCACCCAACACTTGATTTAGAAATTAAAACCCCATTTCCTTCTCTGATTGACTCCTAGGGTACTATACTATGCAGCAGCCTATTCTACCCTGTCTGTTATAACTTATAAGTAATAATGCACCATAAAGCTGCATTCCACATATTCAGTTTTGTGATTTTTATTTTAAAAAGCAAGTTTTGTACCTAGTTTAATAATTTTTGTAGAAAGTCCTATTATGACTCAGTATTATCCTTGCAAAGTATATCCATGGGAGAGATTTATGTGACTGAAATATATTAGCATTTCAGAATACTTTTTCACAGTGAAGAAGGTCATCTGATCTCTGAGAAAAAGCTCTCCCTCCAGGTACATGATGGGAGACGAGGAGAGGGTAGTTTGTGCTGTGAATGAGCGTGCGGCGAACATTTGAACTTGAAAGTCATTATTGGGTCAATTCAATTAGCCGTGATTTGGCCAAAATTGTATAAAGTGGGTTAAAAACCTGATGCTGCACAGGAAGGGTCCTGCAGATGGGCAACGAGGACTAGCTAGCACATGGAATTACTGAATACTGGCATTTATTTTTAATTCATTTTTTTTTAGGTTTGAGCTTTATTTTATTTTATTTGCTTTGCTTGTTGTGGGAAATTAGTCAGTGATCCGCGGTGATGTAAACATTTCTCAATGGGATCGTGGATACAGTAGGCAAAACCCTGGATAAGCTATTCTTTTCCATCTTCTGTTTTAATAAAACAGATTGACTAGAACCCCTATTTCAACAGTTCAAGCACCAGAAACATAGCCCCTACTCTTGCATGAAGATTAATCTGCATTGTGAAGTTGTTGGCACCATTACTGCAGAGGTTAAATTCAATTGAATGGAGTCCATTTGGAGACAAGACAACAACTTTCGTAAGCACTGTTAATGCAGTTTTAATGCACTGATTGATGTTCAATAGCAGTTTATAAGAGGGTACATGCAGACATCATGCTGCTCACAATAATTACAAATACTGACAACCTTCTGTAACACAGCAAATGATCACAAAATAAATCACTCAAAATTGTATTTAAAATATCCTTCTATGTACAGTAAACAGTTTTTTTTCTAACATAATTAAAATCAATAATGCTTTAAACAACTCTTGCCAACCTTTTGCTTTAGTAGAATAAACAACAAACTGAATGCGAAGCAAAAAGCACATGTAAAAATCCCAAATGTCTTCATTATTACAGTAGGTAAGCTGCTATTGAATTGACATTTATTATTGTTGTGTATACACTTTGCTGTACATTTGGAGAAAGTCTATGCTAAAGGAGTATAATATTATGTTAATTCAGCAAGCGAAGTTTCACTATCACTTTATAAGTAACAGGTACTTGAAAGCGTAAGGTGGTCAAGGAATGAAAGCAGACAGGTCCCACCATCCCTCACTCTGCTAAATCGTCCTGTTTTTCAGCAAAATGCAACAGTCGTACTATAGTTACACATTTAGAAATATAAGATAAGCCTTCTGCTATGAGAACACAGGAGGCTGAGTAAGCCTTGTTAAGGTTAAACTATGAGGCTAGGTGGTGTCTTGTGTTGAGGGCAGGCCACATGTTTTATAGCCTGTCAGCTAGATGAGAAGTGTTTAGAGGTTAGTATATTTAAGGGTTTGTTGCTCATTGTCAGGCCTCTTTGATGAAGAACTTTCCCCTCCCTTTGTACTGATCTTATATTTAGTTGTTGTGACTACTGATGTAATGGCAGATAATCAGTTGCAGTTTGTTCTTTTGGGTTCACTCACTTTAATTTGCAGTCTAAACCATCATCACGGGGGCAGCACCACCACCCTACCAGGTTCGTTAGTTATATTTGAACTTTGAGGTAGATAACTTGAGTTGTATTGAAGGCACTCTTGGATCATCCTCTGTCCACGATGCATGTATTTGTTAGAAACTGTAATAAGATTAAGCACAGCTTAGTATATCGTAGGTTAGTTTTATGGGCTCCAATTAGTCTCCTGGTAATCAGTCATCTGTGCAGACAAAAGTCCCATTGTGCTGGGCTTCATTCTGACTCCTATTTGCTGCAGCTGGAGTTAGAATCTTGCTTGGTTCTTAGACTGGTCCTGATGTTCTAGCCCTAATAGTCTCCTTGGACATCTGTTGTGGGTTGTAATCAGTCTGATCTTGTTTTGTTCTGATGTATACTTGGATTTCAGTGACATGTAATGAAGTCAGTGGCTGGGAGACACGGGGGGAGTGATATATGAGGGAGACACTGGGCTGGATTGTGAGACATTGTGATGGGGACACTTGGCTGAATTAGGAAGGGCAGTGAGATGGGGGTGGGAGGGGGAACACTAGGCCTGAGAAGGGGGCACACTGGGCTGAATAGGGGGACACACTCTGTCTGAACTGGTTGGGATAGCTAGGTGGGGGGGCACAGACAATGAGATGGAACAGTGAGATGCCTAGGGAGGTAAGGTGGGAGACAATGGGATGGAAGGGGATCAGTGAGCTGGGTGACACTGGGCTGGAGAAGGTAGAGACACTGAGATTTGGAAGTTCAGGGAGAATGGTAGGGGGCCACTTGGCAGGGGGGAGAGGGGACACTGGGCTGGGGGATGGGAGCACTGGCCTGGTGTTGCTGCTGCAGTAAAGAGCTTTTCTCCTTAGCATCCACTCAGTCTCCATTTTTCTATGCTCAGGCTGATTAATACTGCTGCTGTCATCAGGTGATGCACCCGGAAGAGGTGGGTGTCGGGGGGTGGGGCAGGATGATGTGTAACGCCAGTACAGTAGGAGGAGACTGTGCCCTGCCGTCAGACTCCAGCAGGCAGCATCAGTAAGTAGAACTGTGAGGACTAGAGGCAATCTCCTTCCAGCTCTCTAGCTCACATGGTGGCCCCCTCAGTGAGTCAGCTTTGACTGGTCCTTTTTACTGCAATGTTATTGGCTGTGGTGTGACCCCACCCCATTTCCAGCCAGTCAGTGTCTGACCATTATAGGAGACTCAGCTTGTTGCTGCCTCACCTCTCATCTCTCACTGCAAGTTCATCGAGTTTTGACTATAAAAATGTAATGAAATTCCAAAAAGATCGTTATAAGTTGTAAATAACTTCCCTGTATTATTCAAATCATTTTTATTGTCAAAACTCTTTGAGTGCACCAATCCCAAACCTGCTTCAATGACATGATGTTATCACCGAACACCTCAACAAATTGGCGATGAATATCAGCTGCTGATGTGTCCTTTAGATGCAGAAATCTGTTCACACTACGCACCTCCATGTTATCCATGTTTCTGCCAGTCCCGCCATATTACAACCGATGTTGGGACAATATGGGCTAAAGTTACTAAGATGGGAGTTCTGTTTAAGATGGGATGTTGCCCATAGCAACCAATCATATTACAGGTATTATCTTCTAGAAGATGCCAGATAAATTAGAAGTAGACTGATTAGTTGCTATGGGCAACAGTCCATCTTAAATAGAACACCCATCTTAGTAAATTTACCCCTTTGACTGATATGAGGCACAGTCTAATAGTCGTGAGGGGAAGAAGTGCTCCTCCTGTTCTGGCCTGGTGGGAAATTAGATTGAAATAGAGTACATTACACAAGTGAGAGGTCTTGTTATCTTACTCATTGAAGCACCCTCATAGCTTATTTATTGTCTGCAAGATTAATACAATATGAATGCAATACATTACACTAATACCTGTGGCACATTATGTTTAAGCCAATGCCTATTGCTACTTAATCAATAAATAATACGGTATGCCATTTAGTTTATGAAAGCTAGTAGTAAAACTAAAGGACTATTTTACAAAATATGTGATGAGGTCAGAGGTGTAAAGTATACAAATCAAGTAAATTGTTACCAAACACAAGTTATTTTAGTTGTAATATTAGTTGCATATTTTACTAACACTATTGAAGTAAAATATGTTAAAGGTTGTAATTAAGGCTGTGGCTCTTCTAATTATGTGTTATTATTATTTTTATCATAATGCCTATCCTATTTCTTGTTAAAATGACCTCAAATATAATAATATATAATAGCAGTAATTGCTGTAATTGCTACAAAATAGCTGTAACTGTCGCAACCCTAACTCTTACCCATGTTCTACATTATACATCATACAGATGTTCGCTGCGTATATAACCATAGCAAAATAAATATTACTCTACTTTGAGCTTTTGGGATGAGATAACATCATGTATTTCAAAACAATTAGTAATTATTTTATCATTTCCTCGTAGGTCAGCGCCTGGTAATGGAGACAGATTCTGAACATAGACAATTTAATATGTATAGGTTTCCATGCAGTGTTTGAGAGATAGAAAGAATGGCCATGAAGTAAGTGTTACTTTACAGACCCCAGACAACACTGTTTCCCATATTTATGCTACATTTTCGTGGCTCCATAAATACATTATATCTTGTGACGGTGAATATTGTGTTTTGAAAAGGACATTTGTTATTCATTAAAATATATTGTTATTGTCTCCCATGCATGTAAAACTGCACAAGGATATGCAGTCACCATGTCTCCGTTCTCAGTGCCATCGTTGATAGCAAAAGGGGGACATTCATGATATCCTCATGGTTACAATGTCAACATCATTAAATGCCGACATCTGCAAAACATCAATGTTGACATCAGAAATGTCTACATTGTCATAATATCGACATATCCATTAGCCTTAGAATTAGGGTTAGACTTACCATTAAGGATATGTTTATTGCAACTTTTTACAGACGTATCTTATGCACAAAGTACAGGGCCACTACAAGTATGTACTGATGATGATGACGATGATGATGATGATGATGATGATGATGGGTATCAACCAGGTGTACGGTAGGAGCAGCCCATGAAGATGTGTACTGTACAACTCTGCATGCAAGTGAATATACTCATTAGAGTAATTACTGCCAACTTGCTCTGGACTTTACATCAGCCCCTATGTGTAATTACCAGCCCTCTATGGCAGATGGATGACATAGGAATATTGCAATACAGTATATGGAACTAAAAATCCAAGTTTATATTCATCTTTGGCTGGAGAGCAGGAGAAAGGGGAGCACCGAAAACATTTAATTCTAGTTTTTATCTGACTTCCAGCAAAGCACCAGTAAGTATTTGCACTCATCCGAATAGTACATTTTTGCCAAATGTGAGGCTTTTGGAAGACACTGTATGTGAAGAATTCAGGTAGTGTCTAGGGTGAGGAAACAAGAAAGGAAAGAGGATTAAACCTTGCCTCTTATCTATAATTGGTACACCTTTTTGTTTTTCTTTTTTACAATTGCACAGACAGGACAAAAACAGTGGGCCAGTTGCTCAGCAACAGCAGCAAGTACAATTTATTTTAGAGGCACTCTGAAGATAATCAGGTTTTATTCTTAGATGCTGTAAATATTCATCTAAATTTTGCATTCAGTCTTCTATTCAGATTACAAAGCACAATATTTAAATTAGCCATTTGGGGTATTGACTTCTCAGGATCCCCACAGTTTTATAACCTAGTGCTGCCTTTTAACTATTCTCAAGAAAAGATCTTGTCTTGTCCTTAAATGTGCAAAGATGTAAATAATGCAGAGTATATAGATTAGCTGATGTCACAAAGAACAATTAGGGATTTGCATAACTGCTAGCACCTGCCGAGCGTTGCATCATTTCGGTGGAGAGCAGATCTGTTGGGAGATTCAGCAGCAAGAGGTCGGCAAGAATTCAATCGCTGCTGAACCTATCTGCACTAAAAATAGCTCAGCTAAGACGAAATGGATGGATACGCACTGGAAATTGGCTAAAAATAATGTATTCAACGCATTAAACAATTATCAGTGAACTTACAGAAATGTAAGAGTTACCTTGTATGCCCTCTTCATATTACATAATATGCAGGATTGACTCCCCGCTGAAATACTGCTTTATACAAATTTTGTTTAAAAAAAATGACAAACATTGTTTACTTGCAAAAAATATCTAATGGTGATATAATTTTTCTGGAAAGGTGTTATAATTTGTCAGGAAGTTACCATTTTTGCATCGATACAACAAAATGTGCTAAGGAATGAAAGTTAGATGTTTATAAATGAAACAACTGGCGATGAATGCTATGTGTAACGTTCTGTTGTCAGAAAGGTTCATATTCTTTTTGCAGACTTACAAATGACAACAAGGATAAAACAATTTATTTGAAGTTCTGTAAATTGAAAGAAATTTGCATTATTGATTTTCTTTCTTAGTAAACATGTTGCTATTCTCAAACAAGGTTATATCCAGTATGTATTGTATATAGTTATACAAGAATTTATACTTCACAAGATCCCATGGATGTCTCCAGTCAAGCAAACAGCAGCTTCATACAGTGTCAACTCACTGACTTATAATGAATACGGAGACCTTATACTACTGCATATAAAGGAGAAATTTGGATGTATGAACTTCAATTCAGGTAGAGGGTAATTTTCTTTCACCAGTTTGGAAGCAGTCCCACATAACTACTTTGTGCTGCTTGGAGTCTCTGCTCCTTCACTGTCCATGGGGGAGATGTATCAAGCTTTGGAGTTTGAAGAAGTTAAGAAGTTGCCTAAAGCAACCACTGTGATCAGCTTCTGTCATTTATCTAGCACAGTCTTTGAAATGACAGTTACTGTAGAAGCCGATTGGTTGGTTCTGCTAACTACTCCCTTTTATCTCTCTTAAGGGCTATATACATCTCCAACCTGTCTTAGACTGTGGAATTTTGTTTGTCTCTGTCACATGCAGCCCTATCCCCATTTAGGGCATTCATTCTTTTAACACTAGCCATGGCTTTGTTCTATGACTAACTATGATAACCATGACAAAGTTTTCATCCCACTACCTGTGACCTGGTCCCTGCCTGAGCTAAGCTTCTAATACAGTGAAAAAAACAATATACAAAAAAGTGGGCGCTATAATGATTTATACTTTACTATTACATCTGTTTAGAGATAAAAAAAAAAGTATTGATTCTCTTGCAGCCCACAAATGGGGGATCTGGAGGTCCACCAATGATATATAAGAACTAAAGATAAAATATTGTGGGCGCACCGAAAAAATACTTAATTAGCAGCTGCTGGTTTTGTAAAACACAATTTTATTCACAATATAGTTGAAAGTACAACTATCAATCCTTACACATCATAAAAAACTCTATTAAAAATAGACACGTGTCTTAAACTGGAAACTTGCTATTATAGCATAAATTGCTGGTTATTTAGACATGGAATTGCATGCATGCACCGGGAATTGGTGATCACTGATTAATACTGCACATAGAGCTCAAGCAGGATGTTAGTATAGCAAGGCAGTTCTTATCGTTAAAAGCCTGTTTATACTTCACCACCGTGAAGCTGATCCTGTGAAGTCCAGTTAGATATAGGAACACATGAGTCCTCAGAGCGGGCAGTGTCCACATCCGTATTACTGACCCATAAACATGTAATAGCGATCCTTTTTACTGACCAGTTCCAAACCTGCCGCACTGCGGCAGCTCTCCGTTAGTTTGTCCTGATGTTAGGCCGCTATATGTCTCCTGTGGCCACACGGTGCCGGGGCTGGATAGCAAGCTCGATGCTGCAGGGGATGCACGTTCGCCGCGTTCCACGACTTCCGGGTTCGGGGCTTCCGGCTGCGTTCCACCTGCGTTCCACTGACGTGTGTAGGTCACCTGACGCGTTTCTCCGCCTCTACAGGGGGCACTTACCTCTGATGAAACCGCCCCCTGTAGAGGTGGAGAAACGCGTCAGGTGACCTACACATGTCAGTGGAACGCAGGAGGAACGCAGCCGGAAGCCGGAAGCCCCGAACCCGGAAGTCGCGGAATGCGACGAAGGTGCGTCCCCTGCAGCATCGAGCTTGCTATCCAGCCCCGGCACCGTGTGGCCACAGGAGACATATAGCGGCCTAACATCAGGACAAACTAACGGAGAGCCGCCGCAGTGCGGCAGGTCTGGGACTTGTCAGTAAAAAGGATCGCTATTACATGTTTATGGGTCAGTAATACGGATGTGGACACTGCCCGCTCTGAGGACTCATGTGTTCCTATATCTAACTGGACTTCACAGGATCAGCTTCACGGTGGTGAAGTATAAACAGGCTTTTAACGATAAGACCTGCCTTGCTATACTAACATCCTGCTTGAGCTCTATGTGCAGTATTAATCAGTGATCACCAATTCCCGGTGCATGCATGCAATTCCATGTCTAAATAACCAGTTTTTTATGATGTGTAAGGATTGATAGTTGTACTTTCAACTATATTGTGAATAAAATTGTGTTTTACAAAACCAGCAGCTGCTAATTAAGTATTTTTTCGGTTCCCCCACAATATTTTATCTTTAGTTCTAATACAGTGTACTGATGTAATTGGCCCAGCATTTAAGAAAATAGTGCAATGCTCTTTGCAGACAGGCAATTTTCATGAACCACTAATGGCAACTAGTGATGAGCGGGTTCGGTTCCTCGAAATCCGAACCCCCCCCCGAACTTCACCCATTTTACACGTGTCCGAGGCAGACTCGGCTCTTCCCGCCTTGCTCGGTTAACCCGAACGTGCCCGAACGTCATCATCCCGCTGTCAGATTCTCGCGAGATTCGTATTCGTTCGGGGGGGTTCAGATTTCGAGGAACCGAACCCGCTCATCACTACTCCATATAGAGTGCAGAATTTTGCTGACCACCAGTATATATATAGCAGTACGGTACAGTAGTCCATTGCTCTACCTCTGTGTCGTCAAGTATACTACAAAAGTTCAGTAAAATGACCCAAAAATATAAATTAAAAGCATCTGATGAGAAGCGTAAACTTGCCAATATGCCATTTACGACACGGAGTGGCAAGGAACGGCTGAGGCCCTGGCCTATGTTCATGGCTAGTGGTTCAGATTCACATGAGGATGGAAGCACTCATCCTCTCGCTAGAAAACTGCAGTGCCACTCCTAGGTGGGCCAGGTGTTTGTGTCGGCCACTTGGGTCGCTTAGCTTAGCCATCCAGCGACATTGGTGCACCTCTTTTTTTCTTTGCATCATGTGCTGTTTGGGGACTATTTTTTAAATCGGCCATCTTGTCTGACACTGCAGTGCCACTCCTAGATGGGCCAGGTGTTTGTGTCAGCCACTTGGGTCGCTTAGCTTAGTCATCCAGCGACCTCGGTGCAAATTTTAGGACTAAAAATAATATTGTGAGGTGTTCAGAATAGACTGGAAATGAGTGGAAATTATGGTTATTGAGGTTAATAATACTATGGGATCAAAATGACCCCCAAATTCTATGATTTAAGCTGTTTTTGAGGGTTTTTTGTAAAAACAAACAAATCCAAACCACACCCGAATCCGACAAAAAATTTTCAGGGAGGTTTTGCCAAAACGCGTCCGAATCCAAAACACTGCCGCGGAACCGAATCCAAAACCAAAACACAAAACCCGAAAAATTTCTGGTGCACATCACTAATGGAAACAAATGGCCTCTTCTAAATAAAAACCTTATTTAGATCCTGACTTTATGACTAACTACAGATTACTATCAAATCTTCCTTTTCTAGGAGAGGTTATTGAAAAAATAATTGTAATTCAATTGGAAATCCGTCTGTCAACCCATGATATTAATGATCTACTCCACCCAAGATTCAGGAGACGACATACTGTAGCAGTCTTAGGGGGACATTTACTAAGCAATGATAAGAGCGGAGAAGTGAGCCAGTGGAGAAGTTGCCCATGGCAACCAATCAGCACTGAAGTAACATCTATAATTTGCATACTCTAAAAAGATACAGAGCTGCTGATTGGTTGATGGGGAAATTTCTCCACTGGCTCACTTCTCCGCTCTTATCACTGCTTAGTAAAGTGTGTATGCACTGAGTGAACTGATGTCAAGAGACAGAGATGATTTTTCAATCTCATTACTTCTGAATATCTCTGCAGCATTTCATACTGTGGCTAATGGTATTCTAAAGTTCTGCAGACTAGAAGGCGTGGTCCTAAAGCTGAATACACACTGCACGATATGTGACCCAGCTGACGGTGAGATGTGATGTAACAATACATGACAATAAATATATATGACGTGCAGCACATTAGATGGGTGGATGTGATGAACGACTACCGTGCACATAACAGACTGCAGGGTTGCCTACCAACTGGACATATGCTTGGGGTTGCAGAACACTGACCATGTGCAGAATTTTGTTGGTGCCCTAGATTTGACACTTAAACATCAGGTTTAAGCCATGAGCAATTTCTCATTCTTTTCTCTGGAACATACAGTAGCCAAAATCCAATACTTAATTTCCCCAGAAGTTCTGTCTACAGTGCTTGCATTAGTATCCTCATGACTGCACTACTGTAATGCCCTCTACCTGGGTCTCCCAGCAAAATAATTGCACCATTTAAGGGTTGATACAAAATGCAGCAGCCAGGTTATTAGCTAAGCAGCACTGGTCCTGCCATACAGGACTGGACTGGCCCACCTGCAGCGCTTTTATGCCGCAGTCCGACACTGCTGCCATATAACACCCATTCTCTACTCCTTTCCCTGGCTGTTTGTAAGATGCCCAATTTATTTCAAGATACTGTAGGCATAAGGCCCTACATAACCAGGGCCAATCAGCTTCTGATTCCTTATAGTCCCACTGTTTTACTATTTCTGCCGATGAAGGACTAATAGTAGTAATTAGAATCTCCCATACCTCTTTTTGGGGTCAAGCTTTTAGCTTTATGGTCTGACTCTCCAGAAACATGGGGGGGAAATTTACAAAGAATCATATTTAAAAACAAATGAAAAATGTCATGTACACATACTGTATGCGTTAAAAATAAAATGAATGCTTTGTAGCAATTGATAGTAATTTTTTCATAGGCTCCCATACTGTTTCTCCTCCAAAGTTAGAGACAATCTATTGTGTCACATTATGGTGTGTACATTTTGTGGTGATTTACCTCTTTTCATACGTGAAGTCACTGGCAAATTCATTGTAGAATGTGTCACTAGTTGCACACCAACACACTTGTGTGTACGCAGCAATATGAGGAAAATGTGGCCCTGGTCCGAAGAGTCACGCACTGTTATTACTACCTCTTTGGTCGCTACTCCTCCAGGACCAGTAGCCGCAAGAATTCTATCCAGTGGCAGAAATTCATGGTGGATGTCAACTGTTTTGGCACACTAAAGCCAACTGTGAAGGTGGCCAAAAAGTGCTTTGATGACATCAAACTGCAACTGAAGCATAAGGTGACCACAGAGGCCAGACTGAATATGCAGAGTGGAGCTGGCTCCCCCTTCCAGCAGGAATGGCTGGAGAATGAAGAACCACTGTGGGCATTAATACCCCCAGAAGTGGTTCATGCATTCCATGTCCAGGACACAGATGGCCCAGAAGAGCAGGATGAGTAATATGCTAATGCTAATCTATGACATATTGCTTTTCTATGCTCTCTGAGTTTACAATTTTGCCTTTAACCAAATCTATTTTGTAACAATTTGCCATCAGGCTTTACTAATACTAATATATAGTACGTTTTCTGTTAGACATGTATTTTTTTGTTTTTGTAAAGAAACATAACACTTGTAAGTGTAAAAGTAAAAGACAGGTTTATTTGTTGGTATGCCAAAGTTTAGCATCACACCAACACAAAGTAAAGCTGTTTATCTGCTCTGCTCATGGTAAGGATAATGGACCCTATTCAGGTTGAATAGCAGATTCTGCTAAAATGCAGAATTTGCTACTCAGTATGATCGCATGCTGGGGGCCACCCAGAACAGGGCAAGGCCGCCCAGCATGCAAAGTCCTGCCCAGCGTTGTGATTGCATTGCTGACCTGGAGTTTGCAGATGCACCACCCTGCATACACAGCATGTCTGCGTATGCAGCCACACCGTCCCCATTCAGTGGCGCACCCAGGGGGGGTTTCCGAGCACCCAGAAACCCCCCTCCACTAAAAAATTTTTTTTTTTTTATAGCTGCATGAGTATTATTAATGGCTGTCTAGCGTCCTCTGCAGCCTGCTGTCTTCCTGGTGGCACTTGTAAGTGCAATAAAAGTTTACTTTATTTTAATTATAGTACATATATATCCATGTGCATACATATATACACATGTATATATATACATACATACATACATATAAACACACACATGATATATATATATATATATACATGTGTATATATATGTGTACTGTACATATATATATATATGTATGCATGTTTAATATGCTATGTATATGTATGTGTGTGTATGTATATATATATATATATATATATGTGTGTGTAGATATATGTACAGTATATATATATATATATATATATATATACACACACACACACACACACACTCTAGTTCCCTAGTCCCCACCCCCGTGATTGGCTCCGCCCAGTTCTGGAAACCCCCCCATGCAAATCCTGCGTTTGCCACTGCCATTTTATTCATTTGTGACATCATGCAGCTGCCCTAAAAATGGTCTGGCATGCAAACACAATGCGTATGGCCCCAAATGCGTGCTGCAAATGGGCAATTTTCAGAGATCTACGATCCAAGCTGAATGAGGGCCAATGTTTATTGGCTAACTCATTTATTTTGCCAAACATGCATGCAAGGTTTTGGAAAACAAATAACTATAAAAACATATCTTTTTCTCAAGGAAAAACTATTTTTATTTTGAACAATAAACTAACTCCAAATATATAATCACAGGGCAAAGTCGGAAAGAGAAAGTCAAAGCCACCCACCCACCCCAAAGGTAGCCTGACCAACAGGAAGGTAAGTACATTTGCATGTTTGTGTTGTGCTTGCTCCCCCCCAATAAAACAGTATATACAGTATCCAACTGGCTACATTTCTTTAAAGGACCCTCTGGCAGACTACCACCACTGCACTGTCACTGGCTTCTTCAGAGAGGAGGCCTGAGGAATAGCAAGTGGAAGGGCCACACACACCTCCTTGTGGGCAGCCACTTGATGAGTATCTACAAAGAATGAAAATGCTTAAACAAATGTGTTTTAATGCCCCTTTGTTTGTGCAAACATACACATAATAAATGATCGATTTGCACAGTGGAGTTGTTTATCTAAGGTGCAAAGCATCCACTAATGTTTTGAAAATGGGCAGTACGGATGGTGTAATGGTTAGTATTATTACCCTACAGCACTGAGGTTATGGGATTCGATTCCAACCATGGCTATACCTGTGCGGAATTTGTATATTCTCCCCATACTTGCGTGGGTTTCCTAAGAGTACTCCTCCCGCAATCCCAAAATTATACTGGTAGGTCAATTTGATTCCAACAAAATTAACACTAGTATGAATGTGTGCGCGTGAACATGTGGTAGGGAATGTAGGTTGCAGAACCGTAACTATGTGTGTGCCAGGTGTGACTGGCACACAGCGCAGTCGCCCTGAAGGCGCAATGGGCAGCATTCCATTCAGAGGCTTGTAATGAGTCAAATTGACTCATTGCAAGCCGCCTGTGCTGTGTGCGCCGGAGGAAAAGAGGAGAGGAGCAGTGTCAGGGGAGGACACGGAGGAGTGCGGGGGACTGGAGCCGCAGCAGCGTTATGTAATTGGTAGCGGTGCCACTGGAGCTGTCCCTCACCTTCCATATTGGCTGGCCGGCGCTGCTGTGAATGTTGGGATGCGCTTCCCTCATCCCAGCATTAACAACGGCGGCGGCCAGCCAATGTGAAAGGAGAGGGACAGCTGCAGTTGCGCCACCACCAAATACACTGCGCTGCTGCAGCTCCCGAGTCCCCCTCCCTCCTCCTTCTTCTACCCTGCCCGGGATCTGCCAGCACCGAGGAGCCTGACTGCCTGAGCCAGCAGGTAGAGATGGTAAGTATCTATCTGTCTATCTATCTATCTATCTATCTATCTATCTATCTATCTATCTGTCTCTATCAATCTCTCTATCTATCTATTCTGTCTGCCTTACTGTGTAAAAAGAGGACGCTGTCTGCCGTACTGTGTAAAAAGGGGGATGCTGTCTGCCGTAATGTGTAAAAAGGGGGATGCTGTCTGCCGTACTGTGTAAAATGGGGACGCTGTCTGCCGTAATGTGTAACAAGGGGGATGCTGTCTCCGTAATGTGTAATAAGGGGACGCTGTCTGCCATAATGTGTAAAAAGGGGAACACTGTCTGCCGTAATGTGTAAAAAGGGGGATGCTATCTGCCGTAATGTGTAAAAAGGGGGATGCTGTCTGCCGTACTGTGTAAAAAGGGGACGCTGTCTGCCGTAATGTGTAAAAAGGGGGATGCTGTCTCCGTAATGTGTAATAAGGGGACGCTGTCTGCCATAATGTGTAAAAAGGGGAACACTGTCTGCCGTAATGTGTAAAAAGGGGGATGCTGTCTGCCGTAATGTGTAAAAAGGGGGACGCTGTCTGCCGTAATGTGTAAAAAGGGGGACGCTGTCAGCCATAATGTGTAAAAAGGGGATGCTGTCTGCCGCAATGTGTAAAAAGGGAACGCTGTCTGCCGTAATGTGTAAAAAGGGGGATGCTGTCTCCGTAATGTGTAATAAGGGGACGCTGTCTGCCGTAATGTGTAAAAAGGGGGACACTGTCTGCCGTAATGTGTAAAAAGGGGGACGCTGTCTGCCGCAATGTGTAAAAAGGGAACGCTGTGTGCCATAATGTGTAAAAAGGGGATGCTGTCTGCCATAATGTATAAAAAGGGGGATGCTGTCTGCCGTAATGTGTAAAAAGGTGGACTTTCTGCCGCAATGTGTAAAAGGGGCTCTACCTGGTGTAGTGGCGCTACTGTGCATCGTAATTTGAATAATAGAGACTACTGTGCACCGTAGTATGAATTGTTATTGTTTTGTGGCCACACCCCTTCCCCATGAAACCACGCACCTATATTTTTTGCGTGCGCCTACAGTGCACACTGCCCCTATTTTACATAAGGGGGGGCGCCAATGCCATTTCTTGCACACAGCGCTAAAATGCCTAGTTACGGCACTGGTAGATTGTAAGCTCCACTGGGGCAGGGACCGATGTGAATGGTTAAATATTCTCTGTAAATATTCGCTGCGGAATATGTGTTCGATGTATAAATAACTGGTAATAATAATAAAAATAGTCTTCTATAAAAAATGCCTTTATTAAGCTACATGTTTGGGGTGCTTAATGATGTTGGATGTTAAATGATCCATCATACTGTACTTCATCCTGTTTCCACATTTATCAAAATCATCAAAAAATGCTATATATGACAAAGTTAATTTTTTGGGGGGTGTTTTTGTGGCTTGCCTTGGGTTTTTTTTTTAAATAGTGAAAAACTACACAACACAATTGGTAATGCTGCTTTGTGTTTCCTTGTATTTCTATCATTCACTCATACTAACCTCATAGTTTTTTTTAGCCCTTAAACACGGATGAGCCAAGATCCCCAAGATACCACCCACTGCAAACAGATGAAAATGGGACATTTACTTTGCATCTGTATTCTGGTACACCACCACAGATCCAAACTCAAGCAGGTGTTGAAACTGCCACTGACTTCCTGAACTCCCTGGCTTCATTCCATCAGCGTTGTGTGGCACTGTTAGACACAGAAATTAAGCATTTGTCACAAATTTGTCGACAGTTGTGAAAACGTGACAGTACTCTTACACAAATGAATGCTAATTTCATGGTGTTAAATGAAAATGTCATGCAGCTCAACACCAATTTGGCATAGAGGTTTTCTGTAATGACCAGGATAATAGTACACACTCCTCACTTCCAGCAACACCACCCAGGAGTGGGGCAGTGCTAGAGGAGTTAGTACTAGTCCTTGCCGCTACTCATCCTCCCCTTGCTGTCCAACTGAAAGGAGAGGTTGAGTCATAATTTTACATTAGCCACAAAAAAAGCCCTTTTGTTTGCTATGCAACATTCTTTAGCAATTATTTCTTTGCTTAAACAACAGCGGTGTTTATTTTGTAGTTTATGAATCACTTTCAAAATGTTTGTGTAAAAATTGTTCTGGTGTTCACAAACCAGTGTTCAACAATGGTGCATACAAAGCATTGTATGAAATGTGATTGTAATGCTACTTTTGAGGCATGTAAGCCTATGCGTGCCTGTATATGGGCCCTCATTCCGAGTTGATCGCTCGCTAGCTGCTTTTAGCAGCATTGCACACACTAGGCCGCCGCCCTCTGGGAGTGTATCTTAGCTTAGCAGAATAGCGAACAAAGATTAGCAGAACTGCTACTAAATAGTTCTTTGCAGTTTCTGAGTAGCTCCAGACCTACTCACAGATTGCGATCAGCTCAGTCTGTTTAGTTCCTGGTTTGACGTCACAAACACGCCATGCGTTCGGCCAGCCACTCCCCCGTTTCTCCAGACACTCCCGCGTTTTTCCCTGACACGCCTGCGTTTTTTAGCACACTCCCGGAAAACGCTCAGTTATCACCCAGAAACGCCCCTTTCCTGTCAATCATTCACCGATCAGCAGTGCGACTGAAAAGCACCGCAGGATCCACAGCAAATCTACTAAGTTTTTAGTTAAATAACTAAGCTCATGCGCCCTGCGTGCCTTGCGCATGCGCAATTAGCAACAAATCGCAGCATAGCGAAAATCGGCAACGAGCGAACAACTCGGAATGACCCCCATTGGTCAAATCAGACATCATTTTCAAATTCTTTGTATTTGTCCTTTACAGGTATTTGTATTCTGGCATAAGCATTATTGGTTGTTTTATTCAGCTGCCCACATTCCTATGTTTCTTAGTTATTTGTATGGGTACAAACAACCACATTTATTGCTCTTTGTATTTGAAGCCTAATTCTGTATTAATTTACATACATAAACTCCACTTTAATGTGATTAGTGTAACATTATTTTGTGGTCTACACCAAATAAAACCTGGTGAAACTGTTTTTTTGGACTTGGACTGCAAATTTTTGAGTGTGAATCCTTTCCACGTGCAATTACTTCATAGGAAACATTATGAACAGTATATGAAAAGAAGTGTAAATTATACTTTGGGTCACAAATGTGTAAATATACTGACATATCATTGTAAGTGTATGGCACTTTTTTATTAAATGATGTGGGTAATGGTAAGCTGATTTTCAGTACTGCCCAATGTTTTCTGGGGGAAATACATGCTTTGCAGTGGCTGCAGATAAAATTGTTAATTTGTAGGAAGCACATTTTTAGTTTCTTTTGAGATTGCAATGCTGTGTGAAATACTTACTGCAAAGTAGTTGGCTGTCAACAAGGACCTAACCACAATCTGTGCTCACAGAGTCACCAAATGAAATCAGTAGCCCTGCCTGTTCTCTGCGCATTGCATAATTCGGGGGAGGTGGTTGATTAAGGCACAGATTATGCAACACACAGCAGCAGCAGCAGCACAGTGTCACAGATTTGATCAATACTAAAAACATAGTCCCTGACAATCTATCAAGACAAAGGAACCTAGATTTGAGTAGGCCAAATGTGCATTTTTATCACAGATCAAGTGGACTTACAGTATGTCCATCATTATACTTGCGCTCTGCAGGACTATTAGGAAGCTACAATGGGTGTTAGTAAAAAAGTGGACGTTATCATGAGTACATTTATAGGTGTGTATTGATGAAGTAACCAGAGGAATGTGTACTTACCAATCAGCCATCCCTCTGGCATTTCTCCCGCCTCAAACTTTGCACACAGGATGACTGACTTAAGATAAAGGAATCATGGCATGAGCCAGGACAGTCAACCACAACGCTCATGATTCTTTGGTTTGCATCACAAACCACCTGCACATTGGAGGAATAGGTGGGGTGGCGATTCAGAAATACATTTGCTCTGGCACTAGGTGGTCTCAGCTCAATGGGGGTAATTCCAAGTTGATCGCAGCAGGATTTTTGTTAGCAATTGGGCAAAACCATGTGCACTGCAGGGGAGGCAGATATAACATGTGCAGAGAGAGTTAGATTTGGGTGGGGTGTGTTCAATCTGCAATCTAATTTGCAGTGTAAAAATAAAACAGCCAGTATTTACCCTGCACAGAAATAAAATAACCCACCCAAATCTAACTCTCTCTGCAAATGTTATATCTGCCTCCCCTGCAGTGCACATGGTTTTGCCCAATTGCTATCAAAAATCCTGCTGCTATCAACTTGGAATTACCACCAATGTGCGTGCAGTCTATAGCACCCAGGACATTTGGCATGTCTGCAGTCCTATAAAAAGCTAACCTGACATCATGCCACTGTGGCTCTTGGCTAGGGAAGCAGATATAGGTGCCAGATAAGGTCTTGATTATGGCCCATGTAGAGAGAGAAGGTGGGTTGGGAGATGCCTACCACCCTCCATGTGACTAAAAGCTCCCTGAAACCAAGAAGTGCAGAACAGCCAGCAGTTTGTGTAGGCCTGATAAGGCTCATTACCGTGCAGTGTCTGGCTCAAGGTGAGTTTTGAGAAGGTCATACAGGTGCATTAAGTTGTTGCAATTGAGGCGGAACATCTGTATGACTGGGACCCGGTCACGTGATCGGCACTCAGGATCCTGGCGGTCACCATGCCAGCGCCAGAATCCCGAGGGATCAAAAACTTACAGTTGGCATGCTGACTAACAGGAATTATTCCAACCCTTTACGCAGCTAAACCTGATTACTATGGGCGTGATATGCGTGATAATGGGAATCACTTTAGAAAGAGGATTGGGTGTGATATACTGTATCATTTGAATACCTTTTCTAAGCCTGAACAATTTTATTCAACTCTAAATGAGCCACTGAATATGTATTGATGGAGAGGATAGAAAAAAAACATAAAACTTCTTGGTCCACTGAAATGAATTGGAGAAGCTCCGACATTTCCCGAATATTGCTGGTAAATGCCTGTTTTAAATTGTCCAAAACCAAACAAAATAATAACTGCTTTGATTTTTATAGATAGATTACATAGATTAGACTTTTAGGACAATGAAAATGAGTTTTATGGTAAAAACTTACCTTTGTTAAAAATCTTTCTGCGAGGTACACTGGGCTCCACAAGGATAGACATTGGGGTGTGGAGTAGGATCTTGATCCGAGGCACCAACAGGCTCAAAAGCTTTGACTGTTCCCAAGATGCATAGCGCCGCCTCCTCTATAACCCCGCCTCCCTGCACAGGAGCTCAGTTTTTTTTGTTAACCAGCCCAATGCAGTAGCAGGAAAAGAGACGACAACAGTTAGTAGCCACAAACACCACATTCTCACGACAGGAGAAGTGTCAGCGGCTAATGCCATACCAACCCAAAGAAGCTAAGTGCGTCAGGGTGGGCGCCTTGTGGAGCCCAGTGTACTTTGCTGAAAGTTTTAACAGAGGTAAGTTCTTACCATAAAACTCGTTTTCTGCTGTGGGGTACACTGGGCTCCACAAGGATAGACATTGGGGATGTCCTAAAGCAGTTCCTTATGGGAGGGGACGCACAGTAGTGGGCACAAGGACCCAGCATCCAAAGGAAGCATCCTGGGAAGCGGCAGTATCGAAGGCATAGAGCCTTATGAACGTGTTCACTGAGGACCACGTAGCCGTCTTGCACAATTGTTCAAGGGTCGCACCACGGTGGGCCGCCCAAGAAGGTCCAACAGACCGAGTAGAATGGGCTGTAATGTGAGCAGGAGCTGACAGGGGTGTAGTACGGCTGACCGCCGGTCAGCATACCGACGCCGGGATCCCGGTGGGAAGGGGAGAGTACAGCAAGCCCCTTGCGGGCTCGCTGCGCTCACCACGCTGTGGGCTCGGTGGTGACCTGCAGTCGCCACGGGTTCTATTCCCACTCTATGGGTGTCGTGGACACCCACGAGTGGAAACAGTCCCTGTTGGTCGGCATGCCGACCATCGGGATAGTGAGGGGTCGGGATGCTGAAGGAGGTCATGTGACTGTCGTTCTCCCGACCGCCGGTCATATGAATACCACCCGCTGACAGACCAGCCTTCACATAAGCATGTGCAATCACTATTCTAATCCATCTGGCCAAAGTCTGCTTGTGAGCAGCCAGCCACATTTGTGAAAACCAAACAGAACAAAGAGCGAGTCAGATTTCCTAATAGAAGCAGTTCTCTTCACATAGATACGGAGAGCACGTACCACATCCAAAGACCGCTCTTTGGGAGACAAGTCAGGAGAGACCAGGGCCGGAACCACAATCTCCTGATTAAGGTGGAACGAAGATACCACCTTAGGTAAATATCCGGGACGAGTTCGAAGAACCGCCCGGTCACGGTGAAAAATCAGATATGGGGAACTACAGAACAAGGCACCCAGATCCGACACTCTTCTAGCGGAGGCAATAGCCAGCAAAAACACCACCTTAAGGGAAAGCCACTTAAGGTCAGCTGAGCCCAGAGGTTCAAATGGAAACTTTTGCAACGCCTCCAACACCACCGACAAGTCCCAAGGAGCCACAGGTGGGACATAGGGAGGTTGGATACACAACACACCCTGAGTAAAGGTATGAACATCAGGCAGGGTCGCAATTTTTTTCTGAAACCACACCGACAAGGCAGAAATATGAACCTTGAGGAAGGCCAGACGCAGGCCTAAGTCTAGGCCCTGCTAAAGAAAAGCCAAAAGTTTGGCTGTACTAAACTTGGAAGCGTCATAATTGTTAGATGCGCACCAAAGTAAGAATGCCAGACCCTATGGTAAATCCAAGCAGAAGCGGGTTTCCGTGCCAGCAACATAGTTTTAATGACCGCCTCAGAAAAACCTTTAGCCCTCAAGTCGGAAGCTTCAAGAGCCACGCCGTCAAAGACAGTCGGGCCAGGTCCTGGTAGACACAGGAGCCCTGAATGAGGAGATCTGGGCGTTGTGGAAGTAGAATCGGACGCTCTGACGATAGGCCTTGCAGGTCTGAGAACCAATGCCGTCTGGGCCCCGCTGGAGCTATGAGAAGCAGGATTCCTCCTTCTTGCTTGAACTTCTGAATTACCCTGGGCAGGAGTGACACCGGAGGGAACACATACGGCAGCCGAAAGTTCCATGGCACCGCCAGCGCATCCACGAATGCTGCTTGAGGATCCCTTGTCCTTGCTCCGAAGACTGGAACCTTGTGATTGTGTCGAGATGCCATCAGATCCATGTCTGGAAGGCCCCACCTTTCCACTATGAGTTGAAACACTTCTGGATGGAGGCCCCACTCTCCAGCGTGTACGTCCTGACGACTGAGAAAGTCTGCTTCCCAATTCAGGACTCCCGGAATGAATATTGCCGATATGGCCGGTAGATGGTGTTCCGCCCATTGAAGAATCCGTGAAACTTCCTTCATTGCAAAGCGGCTGCGAGTGCCGCCTTGATGATTTATGTAAGCCACTGTTGTGGCATTGTCCGACTGTACTTGAACAGGGCGGTTCTGTATTAAATGCTGGGCCAGGTTCAAAGAGTTGAAGACCGCCCGCAATTCCAGAACGTTGATCGGGAGGAGAGACTCCTCCTTGGTCCACCAACCCTGAAGGGAGTGTTGCTCCAACACCGGACCCCAACCCCTTAGACTGGCATCCGTCGTCAACAGGACCCAGTCGGATATCCAGAAAGGACGGCCCCTGCACAATCGTTGGTCCTGGAGCCACCAGTACAGCGACAGACGGACCTCCGGAGTCAATGAGATCATGTGAGACCTGATCCGGTGAGGCAGGCCGTCCCACTTGACCAGAATCAGCCTCTGGAGGGGGCGAGAATGGAATTGAGCATACTCCACCATGTCGAATGCTGACACCATGAGGCCCAGCACCTGCATCGCCGAATGTATCGACACTTGCGGATGAGAAAGGAAGCAATGAATCCTGTCCTGAAGCTTCAGGACTTTCTCCTGAGACAAGAACAACCGCTGGTTGTGAGTGTCCAATAGCGCTCCCAGGTGCACCATGCTCTGAGCAGGGACCAGGGAGGATTTCTTCCAGTTGATGAGCCACCCGTGGGCTTGCAGAAACCGGACCATCATATCCAATTAACGTAGGAGAATTTCTGGGGAATTTGCCAGGATTAACAAGTCGTCCAGATACGGTAGGATCCTGACCCCCTTGACGACGGAGTACCGCCGTCATCACCGCCATAACTTTGGTGAAGACTCGCGGAGCCGTGGTTAAACCAAAAGGTAACACCTGAAACTGGTAATGGAGGTTGCCAACCGCAAACCTCAGGTATTGCTGCTGCGACGCTGCTATAGGAATATGCAGGTAAGCATCCTGTATATCCAGGGAGACCATATAATCCCCAGGTACCAAGGCCAGAACAATAGAGCGAAGGGTTTCCATACGGAATTTGGAGACTCTCACAAACCTGTCCAATGCCTTGAGGTTGAGAATGGGCCGGGAGGACCCATTTGGTTTCGGGACTAGAAACAGCGGAGAATAGTACCCCTGGCCCCTCTGAGCAAGAGGCACCTGTACTACCACTCCTGTGTCCAGGAAGGTCTGTACCACCAAATGTCTTTGCCTTAACCTGATCCGAAGGGACGTCTGTCAGGCAAAATCGGCAAGGGGGACGGTTTTTGAAGGCTATGGCGTCATCTGAAGTGACGACTTCACATACCCAGGCATCTGAAGTGTTCTTCAACCATTCCTGGGTATACCCTAGAAGCCGGCCCCCCACCCAGGGGTCCCCCAGGGGGGGCCCACCCCGTCATGCGGTAGGCTTATCGGTCTTGGAAGCTGGCTGACGGGCAACCCAGGCTCTTTTGGGCTTCGGCTTACCAGGTTTGGAAATGTGGGCCTGTTTGTGGTACGCTTGACCTTTTGCTTTACCTGAAGGACGAAAGGGATGAAAGGAAGTATTTTTAGTCTTCGGCACAAAAGGAGCGGTACTTGGCAGACAGGCAGTTTTGGCAGTAGCCAAATCAGCCACTATCTTATTTAAGTCCTCCCCAAACAGAATATCTCCCTTAAAAGGGAGTAACTCCAGGGTTTTTCTAGAATCCAGATCCATGGACGAGGATCTCAGCCACAATATCCGGTGGGCCAGGACTGACGTAGTAGAAGCCTTGGCTGCTAGAATACCGGCATCAGAAGCCGCCTCTTTAATATAGTGAGAAGCTGTGACAATGTATGACAAGCACTGTCTAGCATGGTCAGAAGAGATTTCAGCTTCAACTCTAGGGCCCACGCTTCAATAGCTTCTGCAGCCCATGTCGCTGCAATAGTGGGCTTTTGCGCAGCACCCGTGAGGGTATAAATCGCTTTCAGACAACCCTCCACATGTTTATCCGTAGGCTCTTTCAGAGACGTGACGGTAGTGACTGGTAGAGCTGAGGAAACCACCATCCTTGCCACATGCGAGTCCACTAGAGGAGGCGTCTCCCAATTTTTTGACAGCTCTGGCGCGAGGGGATAGCGAGCCAGCATCCTCTTGTGAGGCACAAACTTCTTCCCTGATTTTCCCAGGATTCCTGACGTATATCCACCAGGTGATCAGAATGAGGTAAAACTTGTTTAACCACCTTCTGACGCTTGAACCTATCTGGTTTCTTAGGAAGGACGGATAGCTCGGGATCATCTGTAATCTGTAGAATCAACTTAATAGCCTCCAAAAGATCAGGAACATCCACTTGTGAACTACCCTCCCCATCAGCAGTATCTGTGTCAGAATCTGTGGGGTCAGTGTAAGCGCCATATTCATCAGACGAGGTGTCAGTGAAAGCAGTGGATTGTGAGGAGGTAAGAGCTCGCTTAGAGGACCCCTTGGTCTTAGGCGAGCGAGGGTCAGACTTTTTAGTAGTCAAAGACTGGTTCAATTTATTCAATTGAGCAGACAAGTTATCTGCCCACGGCGGGTTAGCCGCAGGGACCACATACGGTTGAACCGGCATAGGAGGTCCCATAGGGGGCGTTAGTTTAGTAACGAGCATATTCAGAAGTGTGGAGAAAGTAGCCCACGGCGGGTCATTGTGGACACCCGTTGCCACAGTCCCACGGGGGGGCAAAGAGCCCCCAGAACCAGAGCCCTCAGCTGCTATATTATCCTCATAGGAATCTGTGGCGTCAGCAACACCGGTAGTGTGTTCAGTCCCAGAACCGTTACCCTCAGAAGCAGACATGATACAACTTGCAATATCAGGTAACACAGTACAATTGTCAGCAGCACAATACCTCTTCCCCAAACCCCTGCGCTGTGTAGTCAGCACAAGCAGGGATATAGGAGAGCTATGGTGACTAAAATCACAGAGAAAAATACAATTAGAGTATATCTTGTGAATATCCTATATTACAGTATTATAAACCTGACGCATCAAGCCCCCTCAGGTTATAGAATATAGGGATAGCTGAGTGAGAGACACGAAATGAAAATCACCCAGCAGCTAATGCACACACATATAGTCACAGTTGTACAATGCAGAGGTTATTACACACAATAATACTGCACTGGACTAGCTTAAATACAGCTATATAAGTAATAGATATGCACAGTAAAGACTGGATGTATATCACATAGAGATGAGCGGGTTCGGTTCCTCGGAATCAGAACCTCCCCGGAACTTCACCCATTTTACACGGTTCCGAGGCAGACTCAAATCTTCCCGCCTTGCTCGGTTAACCCGAGCGCGCCCGAATGTCATCATCCCGCAGTCGTATTCTCACGAGATTCGTATTCTATATAAGGAGCCGCGCGTTGCCGCCATTTTCACTCGTGCATTGGAGATGATAGGGAGAGGACGTGCAGCGTTCTCTCAGTTGTGTTCAGTGTGCTGCAAATATCTGTGCTCAGTGTGCTGCAAATATCTGTGCTCAGTGTGCTTGCAAATATCTGTGCTCAGTGTGCTGAAAATATCTACGTTCTCTGCCTGAGAAATGCTCCATATCTGTGCTCAGTGTGCTGCAAATATCTGTGCTCAGTGTGCTTTATTGTGGGGACCACCAGTATTATATAGTAGGAGGACAGTGCAGAGTTTTGCTGACCAGTGACCACCAGTATTATACGTTCTCTGCCTGAAAAATGCTCCATATCTGTGCTGCATTGTAGTATATAGTAGAAGGACAGTGCAGAATTTTGCTGACCAGTGACCACCAGTATTATATCAGTACGGTACAGTAGTCCACTGCTCTACCTACCTCTGTGTCGTCAAGTATACTATCCATCCATACCTGTGGTGCATTTTAATTGTTGTGCGCAGTATATATAGTTTGAGTACAGTGCATAATTTTGCTGACCACCAGTATATAATATATAGCAGTACGGTACAGTAGTCACTGCTCTACCTACCTCTGTGTCGTCAAGTATACTATCCATCCATATCTGTGGTACATTTTAGTTGTGCGCAGTATATATAGTAGGAGTACAGTGCATAATTTTGCTGACTACCAGTATATAATATATAGCAGTACGGTACAGTAGGCCACTGCTCTACCTACCTCTGTGTCGTCAAGTATACTATCCATCCATACCTGTGGTGCATTTTAGTTGTGCGCAGTATATATAGTAGGAGTACAGTGCATAATTTTGCTGACCACCAGTATATAATATATTGCAGTACGGTACAGTAGGCCACTGCTCTACCTACCTCTGTATCATCAAGTATACTATCCATCCATACCTGTGGTGCATTTTAGTTGTTGTGCGCAGTAGTAGGAGGACAGTGCATAATTTTGCTGACCACCAGTATATAATATATAGCAGTACGGTACAGTAGGCCACTGCTCTACCTACCTCTGTGTCATCAAGTATACTATCCATCCATACCTGTGGTGCATTTTAGTTGTTGTGCGCAGTATATATAGTAGGAGGACAGTGCATAATTTTGCTGGCCACCAGTATATAATATATAGCAGTACGGTACAGTAGTTCACTGCTCTACCTACCTCTGTGTCATCAAGTATACTATCCATCCATACCTGTGGTGCATTTTAGTTGTGCGCAGTATATATAGTAGGAGGACAGTGCATAATCTTGCTGACCACCAGCATATAATATATAGCAGTACGGTACAGTAGGCCACTGCTCTACCTACCTCTGTGTCGTCAAGTATACTATCCATCCATACCTGTGGTGCATTTTAGTTGTGCGCAGTATATATAGTAGGAGTACAGGGCATAATTTTGCTGACCACCAGTATATAATATATAGCAGTACAGTACAGTAGGCCACTGCTCTACCTACCTCTGTGTCGTCAAGTATACTATCCATCCATACCTGTGGTGCATTTTAGTTGTGTGCAGTATATATATAGTAGGAGTACAGTGCATAATTTTGCTGACCACCAGTATATAATATATAGTAGTAAGGTACAGTAGGCCACTGCTCTACCTACCTCTGTGTCGTCAAGTATACTATCCATCCATACCTGTGGCGCATTTTAGTTGTGTGCAGTATATATAGTAGGAGTACAGTGCATCATTTTGCTGACCACCAGTATATAATATTTAGCAGTACGGTACAGTAGGCCATTGGAAAAATGGAGAACAAAAATGTGGAGGGTAAAATAGGGAAAGATCAAGATCCACTTCCACCTCGTGCTGAAGCTCCTGTCACTAGTCATGGCCAAGACGATGAAATGCCATCAACGTCGTCTGCCAAGGCCGATGCCTAATGTCATAGTAGAGAGCATGTAAAATCCAAAAAACAAAAGTTCAGTAAAATGCCCCAAAAATCAAAATGAAAAGCGTCTGATGAGAAGCGTAAACTTGCCAATATGCCATTTACGACACGGAGTGGCAAGGAACGGCTGAGGCCCTGTCCTATGTTCATGGCTAGTGGTTCAGCTTCACATGAGGATGGAAGCACTCATCCTCTCGCTAGAAAAATGAAAAGACTTAAGCTGGCAAAAGCACAGCAAAGAACTGTGCGTTCTTCTAAATCACAAATCCCCAAGGAGAGTCCAATTGTGTCGGTTGCGATGCCTGACCTTCCCAACACTGGACGGGTAGAGGTGGCGCCTTCCACCATTTGCACGCCCCCTGCAAGTGCTGGAAGGAGCACCCGCAGTCCAGTTCCTGATAGTCAAATTAAAGATGTCACTGTTGAAGTACACCAGGATGAGGATATGGGTGTTGCTAGCGCTGAGGAGGAAATTGACAAGGAGGATTCTGATGGTGAGGTGGTTTGTTTAAGTCAGGCACCCGGGGAGACACCTGTTGTCCATTGGGACGAATATGGCCATTGACATGCCTGGTCAAATTACAAAAAAAAATCACCTCTTTGGTGTGGAATTATTTTAACAGAAATGCGGACAACAGGTGTCAAGCCATGTGTTGCATTTGTCAAGCTGTAATAAGTAGGGGTAAGGACGTCAACCACCTAGGAACATCCTCCCTTATACGTCACCTGGAGCGCATTCATCAGAAGTCGTTGACAAGTTCAAAAACTTTGGGTGACAGCAGGAGCAGTCCACTGACAACTAAATCCCTTCCTCTTGTAATCAAGCTCCTGCAAACCACACCACCAACTCCCTCAGTGTCAATTGCCTCCTTAGACATGAAAGCCAATAGTCCTGCAGGCCATGTCACTGTCAAGTCTGACGAGTCCTCTCCTGCCTGGGATTCAGAGGCGTATCTAGCATGGGGCGAGCAGGGCACGTGCCCTGGGCGCCATGGCAGCCCCAACAGAGGGGGCGCCACCGGCACCTGCACGGCCCACTCGCCCCATGCTTCAGGGATTCCGCCGGCGCTACCCGCGGCGCTTTCCCTGTCTCCCCGGCTGCTGTGCCTGTCACAATAGACAGGCAGCGGCAGCCAGGAGCCTCCCCCTACTCCCCCCTGCAAAGTGACTGTGTGTACGCGATCGCATGCGCGATCGCGACCGCGGAGGTGCGCGCATGCGCGTGCGCGACCTCGGGGGCGTGCGGCCCCTGCCCTGAACAGCAGTGAGTGCAGGTGAGCGGGAAGGGGGTGCGGGACATTTTTTGTGTGTGTGTGTGTCGGACAGTGTGCGTGTGTGTTGTGTGTGGGACATTGTGTGTGGGACAGTGTGAGTGTGTTAATTGTGTGTGTGGGACAGTTTGAGTGTGTGTAAATTGTGTGTGTGACTGTTTGTGTGTGTGGGACAGTGTGCGTGTGTTAATTGTGTGTGTGTGGGACAGTGTGTGTGTGTTAATTGTGTGTGTGTGTGTGTGGGACAGTGTGAGTGTGTTAATTGTGTGTGTGGGACAGTGCGTGTTTGTTAATTGTGTGTGTGTGTGTGTGTGTGTGTGTGTGTGTGTGTGACAGTGTGTGTGTGTTAATTGTGTGTGTGTGTGGGACAGTGTGAGTGTGTTAATTGTGTGTGTGGGACAGTGCGTGTTTGTTAATTGTGTGTGTGTGACAGTGTGTGTGTTAATTGTGTGTGTGGGACAGTTTTGAGTGCGTGTTAATTGTGTGTGTGTGGGACAGTGTGCGTGTGTGTTCATTGTGTATGTGTGGGACAGTGTGAGTGTGTTAATTGTGTGTGTGTGGGACAGTGTGAATGTGTTAATTGTGTGTGTGTGGGACAGTTTGAGTGTGTGTTAATTGTGTGTGTGTGGGACAGTGTGCGTGAGTGTTAATTGTGTGTGTGTGGGACAGTGTGCGTGTGTATCAATTGTGTGTGTGTGGGACAGTGTGTGTTAATTGTGTGTGTGTGGGACAGTGTGCGTGTGTGTTAATTGTGTGTGTGTGTGTGTGTGGGACAGTGTGAGTGTGTTGTGTGTGTGTGTGTGGGACAGTGCGTGTTTGTTAATTGTGTGTGGGACAGTGTGCGTGTGTGTTATTTGTGTGTGTGGGACAGTGTGCGTGCGTGTGTGTGTGTTAATTGTGTGTGTGTGTGTGTGTGTTAATTGTCCCGGCGGTTATTGGCGTCTGTAGTGTGCGCCCCATCCTCCTCCGCTGCCGCTGACAGGAGCGGCGGTGTGCGGCTCTCCCCCTCCTCCGCCGGCTCCATCCTCCCGTCGTGGCCCTGCAGTGTGTGCCGGTCTCCCCAGCAGCAGGTTAGTCTCTCTCCCCCCCCCCTCTCTCTCTCTCTCTCTCTCTCTCTCTCTCTCTCCTCCTGTGGATTGCAGTTTGTAAGTATCATTTTAATTTTTACAGGTACACCTATTGAATTCTACTGGACAAGTGGACGTGATCGGCGTGGGATGTAGGTAAGTAATCTCTCTCATTTTTACAGGTACCCCTATTGGATTCTACTGGACAAGTGGACGTGACCGGTGTGGGATGTAGGTAAGTAATCTGTCTCTCATTTTTACAGGTACCCCTATTGGATTCTACTGGACAAGTGGACGTGACCGGCGTGGGATGTAGGTAAGTAATCTGTCTCTCATTTTTACAGATTCCCCTACTGGATTCTACTGGACAAGTGGACGTGACCAGCGTGGGATGTAGGTAAGTAATCTGTCTCTCATTTTTACAGGTACCCCTATTGAATTCTACTGGACAAGTGGACGTGACCAGCGTGGGATGTAGGTAAGTAATCTGTCTCTCATTTTTACAGGTACCCCTATTGGATTCTACTGGACAAGTGGACGTGATCGGCGTGGGATGTAGGTAAGTAATCTGTCTCTCATTTTTACAGGTACCCCTATTGGATTCTACTGGACAAGTGGACGTGACCGGCGTGGGATGTAGGTAAGTAATCTGTCTCTCATTTTTACAGATTCCCCTACTGGATTCTACTGGACAAGTGGACGTGACCAGCGTGGGATGTAGGTAAGTAATCTGTCTCTCATTTTTACAGGTACCCCTATTGGATTCTACTGGACAAGTGGACGTGATCGGCGTGGGATGTAGGTAAGTAATCTGTCTCTCATTTTTACAGGTAACGCTATTGGATTCTACTGGACAAGTGGACGTGACCGGCGTGGGATGTAGGTAAGTAATCTGTCTCTCATTTTTACAGGTACCCCTATTGGATTCTACTGGACAAGTGGACGTGACTGGCGTGGGATGTAGGTAAGTAATCTGTCTCTCATGTTTACAGATTCCCCTACTGGATTCTACTGGACAAGTGGACGTGACCGGCGTGGGATGTAGGTAAGTAATCTGTCTCTCATTTTTACAGGTAACGCTATTGGATTCTACTGGACAAGTGGACGTGACCGGCGTGGGATGTAGGTAAGTAATCTGTCTCTCATTTTTACAGGTACCTCTATTGGATTCTACTGGACAAGTGGACGTGATCGGCGTGGGATGTAGGTAAGTAATCTGTCTCTCATTTTACAGATTCCCCTACTGGATTCTACTGGACAAGTGGACGTGACCAGCGTGGGATGTAGGTAAGTAATCTGTCTCTCATTTTTACAGGTACCCCTATTGGATTCTACTGGACAAGTGGACGTGACTGGCGTGGGATGTAGGTAAGTAATCTGTCTCTCATTTTTACAGATTCCCCTACTGGATTCTACTGGACAAGTGGACGTGACCGGCGTGGGATGTAGGTAAGTAATCTGTCTCTCATTTTTACAGATTCCCCTACTGGATTCTACTGGACAAGTGGACGTGACCGGCGTGGGATGTAGGTAAGTAATGTGTCTCTCATTTTTACAGCTACCCCTATTGGATTCTACTGGACAAGTGGACGTGACCGGCGTGGGATATAGATAAGTATGTGTGAGTGTGTCAGTGTGCTTTAATAAATTTTTACTGTCACGGTGTGTGAGTTGTGTTTTTATTTGGGTATTTTTTCTGTTGTAGAACTACAGGTACCGGCGGGCCCGTTATTTCCCTGCATGTTGGTACTTGAGGTTCTCCAAGTACCAGCAAGCGGGGGAGGCTTTCTGGGCCTTGTAGTTCCACAACAAAAAACAATATTCTTTTTTTACTTGCATGGCTATCAGCCTCCCATCCACAGCCCACGGATGGGGGGGACAGCCTCGGGCTTCACCCCTGGCCCTTGGGTGCCTGGAGGGGGGGTGACCCCTTGATTTAAGGGGTCCCCACTCCTCCAGGGAACCCCGGCCAGTGGTGACTAATTGGGGGGATAATGCCACGGCCGCAGGGACCTACATAAATGTGTCCCCCGGCTGTGGCATTATGTCCCTGGCTAGTGGAGCCCGGTGCTGGTTTTAAAAATACGGGGGGACCCCTACATCTTTTGTCCCCCGTATTTTTGGAACCAGGACCGGACTAAGAGCCCGATGCTGGTTGTCTAAATACGGGGAACCCCTGTCCAATTTTTTCCCAGTATTTAAACAACCAGGACCGGCTCAAAGGGCCCGAGGCTGGTTATACTTAGGAGGGGGACCTCACGCAGTTTTTTTTTACATTTTTAACCCATTCAGACCCTTCTCCATTAAGTTAATGGAAACCCTGGACAACAAAATTGCATTCATGTCCTCCTCCCACTCCCTTCCCAGTCCCAAACACTGATTATTATTTTTTTCTATAAAAATGTACAATATATCATAAGTATGATGAGCAGGCATGCAGCGGGCATTGGCGACTTTGGACTGAGTTGCAAATTAGTGGCGGAGGGCTGGGTCAGTTGATGGTGGGCGAGTTTGTAAGCCATTGGTGGTGGCAGCGGGCATCGGCTCAGAGGCAGTGGCGGGCATTGGCTCGGTGGCGGTAGGGTTCATCGACAGGATTCGGCAGACATTATGGCTGTAGTGCCTCACCGCACGCCACTGACCTCACCGCACGCCACTGGTGTGTGGGACAGTGTGCGTGTGTGTTAATTGTGTGTGTGGGACAGTGTGAGTGTGTGTTAATTGTGTGTGTGTGGAACAGTGTCAGTGTGTGTAAATTTTTGCAGTCCAGTGTGTGTGTGGGGGAGAGGAAAGTATGAGAATGTGTGTGTGTGTAGTCTGAGTGGGTGTGTGTAGGATTTGGGGGTGGCCAGTCTGTGTGTGTGTAATCAGTGTGTGTGGGATGTACTAATGGCCATTTACCGAAGAGAGATATGTATTAAACCACGGGCACTGAGATGCCCTTCTCACTCACCATCCAGCTGGGTGGGCGAGCCGGGCGGGTGGAAAGCCAGCAGCAGGGGCAGCATGCCGGATATCAGCAGCCGAGGGTGGGGGCTGTAATGCACATGCGGAGCCCAAAGCCGGAGATCAGCAGCATGCTGACCGGCAATAAGCAGCTTCTGCTTCCGCGTTCAACATGCTGCTGATCTCCGGCTTTGGGCTACGCAGGGTTCGGGGGATGGGTGTCCTTTGCCGGTGTACTGCAGCTCCGGGGGTGCGGGCTCCGGAGGCTTTCAGCACTGTTGAATATCCAGCTGCCTCAAGTATGTACAGCCCGCACCCTCTGCTGCTGATATCCGGCATGCTGCTGCTGGCTGTCCCACCGCCCGGCTCGGCCACACAGCTGTATGGTGAGAAGGGCATCTCAGTTCCTGAGGTTTAACACATATGCCTCAGAAAATGGCCTCTGCGGTAAACGATACTAATGCTTACCGTGACAGTAACAGCGGGGAGGAAGGCGCACATCGGGATCCTGCAGCATGAAACAAGAACCCCTTCGGAGCGCAGCAGGCCACACTGAAAAGGGTGCATACCCGGTGCGGTGCTCTGCATCCCGGGTGGTGCCGAAGATGTGGAGTGTCGGAGGTGGCAGAAGCGCCGCAGCTTGGGGTGAGAAACCGCTGCAGCCCTTCCGCTGCTAAACTCTGCAATTAGTCTATTAAGGGGGTGGGCTCCCCTCATCATAGTGCCCCACAGGCCATGTTAATTCTGGGGGTAGGATCCCCTAACTCTATAATGGGAATTTTGGCTCATATCATGTGCTGTAACGTGAATTTTGGCTAATACCGTGTGCTATAATGTGAATTTCGGCTCATACTATGTGGGGTAATGTGAATTTTGGCTCATTCCGTGTGCTGTAATGTGAATTTCGGCTCATACCGTGTGCTGTAATGTGAATTTCTGCTCATACCATGTGGGGAAATGTGAATTTTGGCTCATACCATGTGGAGTAATGTGAATTTTGGCTCATACCGTGTGCTATAATGTGAATTTCGGCTCATACCGTGTGCTATAATGTGAATTTTGGCCAAAACCATGTGGGGTAATGTGAATTTCGGCTCATACTGTGTGCTATAATGTGAATTTCGGCTCATGCCGTGTGGGGCAATGTGAATTTCGGCTCATACCGTGTGCTATAATGTGAAAGGGGCACCAGTACTAGATAGTATAAGGGGTCCTACTACACTGAAGGACACGCCCCTTTTGAGTGACCACGCCCCTTTTCCGGCGCGCGCATAATTGCTATCTGCACTCTTTCATTCCACCTTCAAAAATTCAACTTCGACCACTGCACCTACATACACATACATACACACCCTGACATCTTTATATGCAGTGACACCGGTGGCGTCTGCACATACTTTCCTTTTGTATTTTTTTTTTATTATCATTTTATTAATTTATTATTTTTATTAAGAAAAAATTATTATTATTATTTATTTATTTTTTTTGGGGGGGGCGCCATTATTGATCTTGCCCTGGGCTCCAAAAACCCTAGTTACGCCTCTGCTGGGATTCCTCCAATGCATCCTTGAGTGTAATGCCTATTGCTGCTGGCGCTGCTGTTGTTGCTGCTGGGAGTCGATCGTCATCCCAGAGGGGAAGTCGGAAGACCACTTGTACTACTTCCAGTAAGCAATTGACTGTCCAACAGTCCTTTGCAAGGAAGATGAAATATCACAGCAGTTATCCTGCTGCAAAGCAGATAACTCAGGTCTTGGCAGCTTCGGTGGTGTTAAACGTGTTTCCGGTATCCAGCGTTAATTCACAGGGAACTAGAGAATTGCTTGAGGTAGTGTATCCCCGGTACCAAATACCATCTAGGTTCAATTTCTCTAGGCAGGCGATACCGAGAATGTACACAGATGTCAGAAAAAGAGTCACCAGTGTCCTAAAAAATGCAGTTGTACCCAATGTCCAATAACCACGGACATGTGGACAAGTGGAGCAGGGCAGACTCAGGACTATATGACTGTGACAGCCCACTGGGTAGATGTATTGCCTCCCGCAACAAGAACAGCAGCGGTGGCACCAGTAGCAGCATCTCGCAAACGCCAACTCGTTCCTAGGCAGGCTACGCTTTGTATCACCGCTTTCCATAAGAGGCACACAGCTGACAACCTCTTACGGACCCTGAGGAACATCATCGCAGAATGGCTTACCCCAATTGGACTCTCTTGGGGATTTGTGACATCGGACAATGCCACCAATATTGTGCGTGCATTACATGTGGGCAAATTCCAGCACGTCCCATGTTTTGCACATACATTGAATTTGGTGGTGCAGAATTATTTAAAAAATGAAAGGGGCGTGCAAGAGATGCTGTCGGTGTCCCGAAGAATTGTGGGCCACTTTCGGCATTCAGCCACCGCGTGCCGAAGACTGGAGCACCAGCAAACACTCCTGAACCTGCCCCGCCATCATCTGAAGCAAGAGGTGGTAACGAGGTGGAATTCAACCCTCTATATGCTTCAGAGGATGGAGGAGCAGCAAAAGGCCATTCAAGCCTATACATCTTGCCATGATATAGGCAAAGGAGGGGGAATGCACCTGACTCAAGCGCAGTGGAGAATGATTTCAATGTTGTGCAAGGTTCTGCAACCTTTTGAACTTGCCACACGTGAAGTCAGTTCAGACACTGCCAGCCTGAGTCAGGTCATTCCCCTCATCAGGCTTTTGCAGAAGAAGCTGGAGTGATTGAAGGAGGAGCTCAAATGGAGCGATTCCGCTAGGCATGTGGGACTTGTGGATGGAGCCCTTAATTCGCTTAACCAGGATTCACGGGTGGTCAATCTGTTGAAGTTAGAGCACTACATTTTGGCCACCGTGCTCTATCCTAGATTTAAAACCTACGTTGTATCTCTCTTTCCGGCAGACACAAGTCTGCAGAGGTTCAAATACCTGCTGGTGAGAAAATTGTCAAGTCAAGCGGAACGTGACCCCTTCGCATTCTCCCGCAACTGGGGCTGCGAGGAAAAGGCTAAGAATTCCGAGCCCACCCGCTGGCGGTGATGCAGGGCAGTGTGGAGCGAGTGCTGACATCTGGTCCGGACTGAAGGACCTGCCAACGATTACTGACATGTCGTCTACTGTCACTGCATATGATTCTGTCACCATTGAAAGAATGGTGGAGGATTATATGAGTGACCGCATCCAAGTAGGCACGTCAGACAGTCCGTACGTATACTGGCAGGAAAAAGAGGCAATTTGGAGGCCCTTGCAGAAACTGGCTTTATTTTACCAAATTTGCCCCCCCCCCCCTCCAGTGTGTACTCCGAAAGAGTGTTTAGTGCAGCCGCTCACCTTGTCAGCAATCGGCGTACGAGGTTACTTCCACAAAATGTGGAGGAGATGATGTTCATCAAAATGAATTATAATCAATTCCTCCATGGAGACATTCTCCATCAGTAATTGCCTCCAGAAAGTACACAGGGACCTGAGATGGTGGATTCCAGTGGGGACGAATTAATAATCTGTGAGGAGGAGGATGTACACAGTGAAAGGGGTGAGGAATCGGACGATGAGGAGGAGGTGGACATCTTGCCTCTGTAGAGCCAGTTTGTGCAAGGAGAGATTGATTGCTTCATTTTTGGTGGGGGCCCAAACCAACCAGTCATTTCAGTCACAGTCGTGTGGCAGACCCTTTCGCTGAAATGATGGGTTTGTTAAAGTGTGCATGTCCTGTTTATGCAACATAAGGGTGGGTGGGAGGGCCCAAGGACAATTCCATCTTGCACCTCTTTTTTCTTTAATTTATCTTTGCATCATGTGCTGTTTGGGGACTATTTTTAAATCTGCCATCCTGTCTGACACTGCAGTGCCACTCCTAGATGGGCCAGGTGTTTGTGTCGGCCACTTGGGTCACTTAGCTTAGTCACACAGCGACCTTGGTGCACCTCTTTTTTTCTTTGCATCATGTGCTGTTTGGGGACTATTTTTTAAATCTACCATCCTGTCTGACACTGCAGTGCCACTCCTAGATGGGCCAGGTGTTTGTGTCGGCCACTTGGGTCACTTAGCTTAGTCATCCAGCGACCTTGGTGCAAATTTTAGGACTAAAAATAATATTGTGAGGTGTTCAGAATAGACTGGAAATGAGTGGAAATTATGGTTATTGAGGTTAATAATACTATGGGATCAAAATTACCCCCAAATTCTATGATTTAAGCTGTTTTTGAGGGGTTTTTGTTAAAAAACACCCGAATCCAAAACACACCCCAATCCGACAAAAAAATTTCAGGGAGGTTTTGCCAAAAAGTGTCCGAATCCAAAACACGACCGCGGAACCGAATCCAAAACCAAAACACAAAACCCGAAAAATGTCCGGTGCACATCTCTAATATCACAGGGTCCTTGTACCAGAGAACCCTGACTAAATGCACTCTTTCTTAACTATCACTGTCCAAATGACATGTAGAATACTTAAGTGTCTTGTAAAGTCACAGCGCTGACTATCAGGCGGCTTTACAAAGGAGGATTTACCAAAGCAGTCCCAGGGACAGTGTAGCTGAGAGAAATGGCACCCAAACACTTACAGGGAGTGAGGGAGAGACAGATATGCAGCGCCAGGGCGGGAATATTTACTGTAAATGGCACCCTGGGGATGGGGGAGGGGCTCCAGGTATAAGCCTTATCCCCTCTGCTGGCAAAACCACCTGGTACTGCGGGCTACTTGTAAAAAGACCTGTATGCCCAGGGCCGGCGCCACCATTAGGCAGCTTTAGGCAGCTGCCTATGGGCGGCAGCACTTGAAGGGCGGCGCTGAGTGCAACAAAAAAAATGAAGGAAGTGACAGCTCTGCGATCACCATGTCTGGCTGGAGCTGTTTCCACGTCCCCTTCTTGCATTGCTCACTTCCCCCACCCTCTCGACCTGATGACCATTTAGGAGATCATCTGCTCCCTCCACCGGCTCCACAAACCTGCCAAGGAGGAAACGGAGCTGCTGGAGCCCGAGGAGGAGGAGGGGGCCAGGACACTTTTTTTTTTCAGAGAAGGAGAACCTTGTCTCCATCTCTGCACTGGATGCTGTCAGTGATGCTGTCAGTGAAGCTGCTGGCAGTCAGGTTTGGAATTTACTTTCTTGTTAAGGTGGTACAGGGGCCTTTTCTGTAGCCGAGTAGCGGAGGTCCTGGCCGAGAGCATGGGAAGGGGGCACCCGCGAGCGGGGGAGGGTGTTACAGCTGAGAGCAGGGAAAGGGGGGGTAGCACACGCGAGTTTGGAAGGGGGGTCCGTCCATGAGAGTGGGAACAGAGGCGGCCGTGAATGAGGGATAGGGGCATCCATTCATAAGAGGTGGAGGGAGACATCTGCGAGTGGGGTCCGTCCATGAGAGGGGGGTCTGGCCACTGCTGCCGATCGGATCCCTGCAACAGCGCAACTCAGTGATTACCGGCTCTGAGTTCCTCAGCTGTGACTGCCGTGGCCAGCCAATTAGCATGCAGGGTCAGCCTGCACAGTGCACAGGCTCCAGGAAAGAAAAAGGTCGGGTGTAGCAGCATGTGAGATGAGACCTGAGCAAGCAGCTAGTGTAATGTCCCAACAGGGAGTCTACACACTCGGAAATGTAAGTAGCAACTTGTAATACACAGTGTAGAATAGGGGGCACCAGGTGGGTACACATTGTGTAGAATAGAGGACACCAGGTGGGTACACATAGTGTAGAATAGAGGGCACCAGGTGGGTACACACAGTGTAGAATAGGGGGCACCAGGTGGGTACACACAGTGTAGAATAGGGGGCACCAGGTGGGTGCATATAGTGTAGAATAGGGGGCACCAGGTGGGTGCATATAGTGTAGAATAGGGGGCACCAGGTGGGTGCATATAGTGTAGAATAGGGGGCACCAGGTGGGTGCATATAGTGTAGAATAGGGGGCACCAGGAGGGTACACATTGTGTAGAATAGAGGACACCAGGTGGGTACACATAGTGTAGAATAGAGGACACCAGGTGGGTACACATAGTGTAGAATAGAGGGCACCAGGTGGGTACACACAGTGTAGAATAGGGGGCACCAGGTGGGTGCATATAGTGTAGAATAGGGGGCACCAGGTGGGTGCATATAGTGTAGAATAGGGGGCACCAGGAGGGTACACATAGTGTAGAATAGGGGGCACCAGGTGGGTACACACAATGTAGAATAGGGGGCACCAGGTGGGTTCACATAGTGTAGAATAGGGGGCACCAGGTAAGTACACGCAGTGTAGAATAGGGGGCACCAGGTGGGTACACATAGTGTAGAATAGAGGGCACCAGGTGGGTACACACAGTGTAGAATAGAGGGCACCAGGTGGGTACATACAGTGTAGAATAGGGGGCACCAGGTGGGTGCATATAGTGTAGAATAGGGGGCACCAGGTGGGTACACACAGTGTAAAATAGAGGACACCAGGTGGGTACGCATAGTGTAGAATAGGGGGCACCAGGTGGGTACACACAGTGTAGAATAGGGGGCACCAGGTGGGTATACACAGTGTAGAATAGGTGGGGATAAGTTGCATTAGAGAGACTTGTGTATTGTGCATTTGCAGAGACATCCTAGTACTCCGCATTGGAGATGCCTACCTGTGTGCTGTGCAAGAGTGGAGATGTCCTGGTGCTGTGTATTGGAGATGCCTGTGAGTTGTGCATTTGAAAGACATACTGGTACTGTCTATTAGAGCTACCTGTGTGCTGTGCATTTGATCTCCCTGCATGGACATTGCAATGAGGGCACACTTGCTTGCTGTTATTTATAATTGTTTCTGAGACACTGTGGTGCATGCTCCAAGTTTTGTGCAGTCCCAGGGGTGCTGCCCTGGTCCTGACCCTGATTGCCCTGAACCTCAACCCTTGTCTCAAACCTCACCCTGGCCCCTAGCCCTTGTATCCTAGCCCGGGCGGCTAGGCCAACCCTGGTGCCCTAGCCCAAACCCTTAGACTAAGCTCAGTACCCTGTCCCCTGGACCAAACCACTAAACGAACCCTGGTGAACTGGCCCAATCCGCTGAACCAACCCTGGTGCCCTGTCCCTAATGCCCTAGCCCTTAACCAAAACACTTAAAATGGCCCTGGTACCCTGGCCAAGTGCTCTGGAACAAGCCTAACACCCTATCCCTACTGCCCTAACCCAAACCCCTAAACTAGCCCTAATACCCAAACCCCTAAACTAACTCTAATATAAGTAATTTGGACTCATCCTACAACATTATACTGGTTCCCCCAAGACCCACTGTGCATAATGGAGATGCACAGACTATACAGCATGGTATTCCGACTCCCGAGTAGTGTTGGGATTCCGAACGTTGGGATCCTGACCGCATTTCATATAGACAATGCATGCTGTATAGTCTGTGTGTCTCCGTTATGCACAGTGGGGCCTGGGGGAACCAGTATAACATTGTAGGATGGGTCCAAATTCTATATATATATATATATATATATATATAATTCTTACATCGGATCGGCACTCTCCCTCCTTAAATATAGTTGCCCTGGTGCCCTCTCATATATATATATATGAGAGGGATAATTAGATATATATAAAACACATGAATCCCGATAACAAGCAATAAAGCTTTAAACGTCGATAATCTATCCAGTGTTGCTGTAATCATGTCCTGTGTGCCGCACTGTGGATATATTTTATTTATATATATATATATATATATATATATATATATATATATATAATTTTATAATCTATATGAAATGTGGTCAGGATCCCATCATTTGGAACCCTGGGATACCAAAGTGCAGGGACTCTTGAGAAGTAAGCTGTGGGGTGGGGGGGGGGGGGGGGTTGGGGAGAGGTTAGGTCTAGACTGCGGGGGAGGGATAGGCTGCAGGGTGGGAGGGTTAGGGTTAGGCTGCGGGTGGTGGTGGTGGGGGGGGTTACGGTTAGGCACCCCTGGAGAGGGTTAGAGTTAGGCTGCGGGAAGGGGGGGTTAGGGATTAGGGTTAGATTACCTAATTAGTAAATGTCAGGATTTTAATCTCCGGGATGCCGCTGTCGATTGTGGCTGTGGAAATTCTAAAATGGCGTGTCTGCACTTTTTTACCTGAGGGCTCGGTATTTTGGCAGGGGGGGGGACGCTGACTATTTGCCTAGGGTGCTGAGAAACCTTGCACCGGCCCTGTGTATGCCACAGTGTCCACCGCCAGCACGCGCTGCCCGCCTCCCACCGACTGCGCCGGATCGCGATACAGCACGGGTCCTGCGAGCGGGACCCACTCACCACTTCCCGAAGTGTGGCCACGCGATTCCGGAGAGCCCTAGCCGTGTTTGCCTGACAGGAAGAAAACCGGAGCCTCCCGCTGTAGTTACCCGGCAACCAGGGCGCGGGAGTGTACAGCGCCGCTAGGGAGAGATGGAGCTGCAGCAGTGAATGTTTCTTGACATCTACACACTGCTGCAGCCCTTGAAGTCTTCACTTTTCTTCTTAAAAAGCTCTTCTTAGGGCTGCTAGGAGCAGCCCCTCTGTTAAGTGCCTGCTATCTGCGGCGGCACCAACTACAAAACTGAGCTCCTGTGCAGGGAGGCAGGGTTATAGAGGAAGCGGCGCTATGCATCTTGGGAACAGTCAAAGCTTTTGAGCCTGTTAGTGCCTCGGATCAAGATCCTACTCTACACCCCAATGACTATCCTTGTGGAGCCCAGTGTACCCGGCAGCAGAAATCTTTTTTTTTTTTTGTTATTGTTTCTTTAAACCACGATGGTTCTTTTGATAATTCGCGCAAACTCTCTTTTTAGAACTTTATGTGCCTGATTGGACACAGTGGCAATATGCACACAATTGTCTGATATTTTGTTTACTGCTCATATACCCGAGTTGCATTTCTGGGAAGTGGTGAAACTTTCACAGGCGTGTCACTGAAAGAGGTTGCATACAGAGATGCAAAACCGATGACATACTGTAGGAGGCCATACTCAGATGGAGAAACTACACTTGCCATACGCCTTGTGCAAGATTTGAAAGTGAGACAGAAATGCACTGACTTAAGACGCTGCAAGTGGAAGTCTTATAGGCCCTACACACTGGCCGATTTTTTTAAAGATATGAACGATCTCGTTCATAAATGAACGAGAACTCGTTCATATCTTTCAGTGTGGAGGCTCCAGCGATGAACGATGCGCGGTCCCGCGCTCGTTCATCGCTGGTCCCCCGTCGGCTGTGCATGCAGGCCAATATGGACGATCTCGTCCATATTTGCCTGCAGTTCTATGGAGCCGCGTGACGGGGGGAGTGAAGAAACTTCACTCCCCCCGTCACTGCCCCCCCGCCACCGGGTCGCTCGTCAGCCGTATCCGCCGTCGGGCAGCTCGGCGGCGGGTTGGCCAGTGTGTAGGGCCCCTTAGTCCTTCCACAATTGGACACATCATTAGCATAAAGATGCAGATACAACTGCAGCAAAAGAAGCAAATGCGGCCTTAGAATCAGTCCCCAAGTAGCAAAGTTATTTTTTGGGATCATAAAGGTTTTTCCTTTATTGTGCTAAATATACAAAATTAATGTTCAAATATTACTGTGGAAAAATAAATGTATATTTACTAATCAGGTGACAGCTCATTTATTGTACAGTACTACCCTGTGCATATTGAGAAGACATTTCTCCCAAATCTTTGCATCCACCAGGTGGTACTTTATCAAGCTCGTTAAGATAATCAGAGCTCTGTTGTATGCAATCCATATTTCAGACGTCTTAAGTCACTTTAATTTGCTAATTAGTGGATGGCTTGCAACGCATTGACCACTAAAAGGCTACATGCAGTTTTATTATGTAGCAAATGTCAAACATGTCAATAATGAATTAGCCATGACTTATCCTGTCAAAAAAGATAACAACATCCATATAACATAAAATAATACACCCCTAACCTGGAGGCTTATTAGTATAGGCTTATAAGTGTAAGACAGCAGAGGCATTGTTTAGCTGTCAACATGAACAAGCTAACACCCATATCTAAAAAATTGGCTTGATGTAATCAGTTTGCATATTGCCCCTAAGCAACAGAAGGCTCCAGCCAGTGACCTGATTTTCTGAAAGTGAAATACTGTAATCATCATTTATTATATGTGTCCCAAAACATGAAAGATCCAAGCTTTCCAGGAAAATCCTGTGTTGCTATATATATATATATATATATATATACAATGGATAGATAGATGGATAGATAGATAGATAGATAGATAGATAGATAGATAGATAGATAGATAGATAGATAGATAGATAGAGATTATCTATGGTCAGTGTCGGACTGGGGTATGAAGGGCCCACTGGGGGGATGCTGTGGAGGGGCCCATGCTTAAGGGTGTGGCCAAGGTCCACTGGGGCGTGGCCAGCCACCACAGAGGTGTGGCTAACCATTACAGAGTACATCAACAGGTAAAAGATGACCTTTCTTGCGCTCAAAATCAGTGTCAGCCCCTCGTCCCTCAAAAGAAACCTTCACCGTGGTCCCCACTTAATGAAACATGCACCAAAAGAAAAATGTGGGGCGAAAGAGGCGCCACTTTACACTTCTAGAGACATATAGTTATGCTTACATCAGTAATATTCACGACAGATGAATCAAAAAATAACATTCCATAGAATTGGATACTAAAAAGATAGCAGAAGAACACAAAACATAGTGTATTCCAATTTAAATAATTTCAGCTTTTATTGATTCTTGGTCTCACTCACATGGTATAGGATTTTAATTTGCATGTAGAAATGAAACCAGCGTCAGCGTCCAAATTAGCAGCAATATTCACTTGAGAATCAGTGCATCAAGGAGAAAGTGCAGCCAGCATAGCCTCCAATAAACACTTTAAAAACAAGAGTGCAAAAATAGTGCAATACAGTCTGCGTGTGGGAAATGGTTTTTTTAATAGGAACACTTACAAACACAGACTTGTTAACAGCATAAAACACATGAAAGTTGCTTGGGTATCTGGATAAAGGAGAAAAGCCACCAGCAGCATAGCAATTTAGTCACCACAAGTCCCGGTTTACTCAGGGCGTCCCCACGCTGTCGGATCCAATCTCCAAGTCTCCAAATAACCCAGCGCAGAAAAAGCAGTCCCCAGCTTAAGCGCTTTCGGATACCATATCCTTCTTCAGAAGCGTAGGGGACCAGCACGCTATCCAGCTTTAAATAGTATCTCAATCTGAAGAGATTCATTGCAGCTGTGAGAAAAACTCCCATACATCATGTCCGTGATATGGGAGGTGACATTTGCGTTCCATCTGGCCGAACTCGTATTACCGGAAGTGACGTATCGGCATGACCGGAAATGGCGTACGCGGAACCAGACATGCGTTCCATTGCGTTTCAATTCACAGTTCAATCCAGATGTATGTCTCCACAGATCAAAATCAATTAAGGATAACCTAGTACGTAGCTCCATTGAGGCCCCCAAGAGAACCAGTATTAGAAGTACAGGATTTTACAGATGTGGCCTTTGCGCCATGTGCAAATGCACAAAAGGTGCAAGTAAGATCAAAGAATTTACAGTTGGTGAAAATACTTATCCTATTAAGAATTTCATCACATGTAATTCAAGCAATGTTATTTATGCAATGGAATGTGACTGCGGATTAATATACGTCGGAAAGACGAGTAGGAATTTAAAAACAAGATTATCAGAACACATCCGCAATGTAAAAAAAGGACTGGATACACATACGGTCTCAAAACATTTTAAATTGAAACACGCCTGTAAACCCTGTCACTTTAAGTCTTTTTGGGGCATTCAAACCATTAACCCCACCCCTCGCAATAAAGAAATTGACACTTTATTGGCGAAAACAGAAATGAAGTGGATATATAAATTAAAAACTTTAGTCCCTTTGGGGCTAAATAGCGACTTCGAACTTAAATGGTTTTTATGATGATTTGATTTTGAAATATCCTCTTCTGTTTTTAATTATGAATGATTTTTATAGTTTTAATATATACTCCTATTATAAGTTACCCCTGATATATTTTTTTAAATATGAATGATTTTTACAGTTTTAATATATACTCTTATTATAAGTTACCCCTGATATATTTATTTTATGTTTTGGGTACGTGATGATCTGTGGAGACATACATCTGGATTGAACTGTGAATTGAAACGCAATGGAACGCATGTCTGGTTCCGCGTACGCCATTTTCGGTCATGCCGATACGTCACTTCCGGTAATACGAGTTTGGCCAGATGGAACGCAAATGTCACCTCCCATATCACGGACATGATGTATGGGAGTTTTTCTCACAGCTGCAATGAATCTCTTCAGATTGAGATACTATTTAAAGCTGGATAGCGTGCTGGTCCCCTACGCTTCTGAAGAAGGATATGGTATCCGAAAGCGCTTAAGCTGGGGACTGCTTTTTCTGTGCTGGGTTATTTTGAGACTTGGAGATTGGATCCGACAGCGTGGGGACGCCCTGAGTAAACCGGGACTTGTGGTGACTATATTCCTATGCTGCTGGTGGCTTTTCTCCTTTATCCCGATACCCAAGCAATTTTCATGTGTTTTATGCTGTTAACAAGTCTGTGTTTGTAAGTGTTCCTATTAAAAAAAAAAAAAAACCATTTCCCACACGCAGACTGTATTGCACTATTTTTGCACTCTTGTTTTTAAAGTGTTTATTGGAGGCTATGCTGGCTGCACTTTCTCCTTGATGCACTGATTCTCAAGTGAATATTGCTGCTAATTTGGACGCTGACGCTGGTTTCATTTCTACATGCAAATTAAAATCCTATACCATGTGAGTGAGACCAAGAATCAATAAAAGCTGAAATTATTTAAATTGGAATACACTATGTTTTGTGTTCTTCTGCTATCTTTTTAGTATCCAATTCTATGGAAGGTTATTTTTTGATTCATCTGTCGTGAATATTACTGATGTAAGCATAACTATATGTCTCTAGAAGTGTAAAGTGGCGCCTCTTTCGCCCCACATTTTTCTTTTGGTGCATGTTTCATTAAGTGGGGACCACGATGAAGGTTTCTTTTGAGGGACGAGGGGCTGACACTGATTTTGAGCGCAAGAAAGGTCATCTTTTACCTGTTGAGTTACTTGTTCACCTTGATTTAGTATTGCTGCTATCATGTTCACATTTAGAGACAACAGAAGAGACCTCTTTGATGAATTGTTTGTTGAGGAAGGTTCAGACATCAATCTGTGTGATGAAGATTTGTCATCAATCCTACACAACCTAGATACAGCTCTAATTAAAGAAAATCGGTTGTGGTGGGAACTTAACACACTTGAACGATATCAAATGGATAAATTAATCCCTAAAGGTTTAAAAATATTAAAAAATCCAACCTTTAATATCTCTAATGAGGAATTTAGACAAGAATGGGATTCCATTTTAGATAATTGTTCCCATAAATTAATCGATCTTATATTAAGAGAAAGGAAGAAGGACTTACAGGTTCTAAACAATGAGATTACAGGTCTCCGCACTACTCTAGATCCTCTATTAGGCTTAGAAGATGTAAAGGAAGCGGAGATAGAAATAGTGCGAAAATTAAATAAAGAAACAAGGGAAATCAAAGAAAGAAAGAAAAGAAAATATTTTAGGGATAAGAACCAGATGAAAAACCCTAAGGATATTATTACACCAATTAAAGCCAATCCCAAAGTTAATAATTTTAGGAGGAATAGTTATAGAGAACCCATTTCTGAGGGACAAAATGAATGGCAGAAAGTTAATTATAGAGGGGGTAAAAGGACTAATTATAATAAAACAGGGAGGAGAGATACACAGAATTATTCTAGAGAAAATTATAGAAGGATAAACCTAAGGAGGATGGATATGAGGGAAGAAGGTTCCTATCAAAGGGATCGAGATGATCGGTACCATATGGAGGATGATATCTCACAAGACAGGTGGAACCAAAGGGGAGCTAGACCTCAGAGAACACGTTTTTTAGACCGGGATCGATTACAAAGAAGATGGAATTAGCTAAAATTAACCCCCCGGTCCCCCTTAAAAATTATAAGAGAATAAAGAACCCTAATAAGAGGAGAAAGAGGGGAAAAAGAGGGGGTGTAAAGAATAAAAAACCCACAAAAATTAAAAAGAAAGTTAAAATTCCCAAGGTTAATACAATAAAAATATTTAATTTAAGCAAGAAAGTACTTACAGCTGATGAAACAAAAGTACTCACTAGAGGGTTGAAATTTGCCCCTACTAGTCAGTTAGAACCCTTTGGTTTCTACGTGGACCTCCAGAAGTTTATACGTAAACTCACATTGAGGAGATTCTTTACGGGTAAAAATAATGTTGAGGCGGAAAACTTGGAAGCTCAACATGGTTATCAATTTAAACCCAAATCATCGTTTTACCCCACGTTTGCTAAGGGGAGCTTTATAGACTGCTTTGGCAAACTGGTATTGGACGATGTTGAACAAACCTTGAAGAAAAAACGTAGGAAGTGCAATTTAACTAAAAAGGAATGGTCTGCCCTAAAATCCTTAAGGAGCGATGACAGTATTATTATAAAACCTGCAGACAAGGGTGGAGGTCTAGTCCTGATGGATAAGGTAGATTACATAGCCGAGTTGGATCGTCAGCTCGGTGATGGGATCACTTATTCTAAAACCAGGGCAGACCCCACCCTAAAGATCAACGAGTCATTGCTTAAATGGACAACAGAAAGTCTAACGAAGGGAGTTATAACAAAGGATGAGTTCGATTTTATCAATATCGAACATCCTACAATTCCGACTATTTATTGTTTACCTAAGATACATAAAAATCCGGTTTGTCCCCCAGGTAGACCCATAGTGTCTGGGGTGAATAGTGTCACTTCCAATCTTTCAATGCTATTAGATCATTATTTACAACCATTGGTTAAATGTACTAAATCCTACCTAAAGGACACAGGACAACTTCTAACCATATTGGATAATTTGGGATGGGAGGAGAACTATATTTTAGGTAGCTCCGATGTATCCACCCTTTACACAATCATAGAAGAAGAAAAGGGTATTGAGGCTGTGTCCTATTTTCTAGAACTTTCTGATTACTATTCTGATCTTAAGATCTTTATCTTAGAGGGTATTCGTTTTATCTTAAGAAATAATTATTTCGTGTTTAACGGTAATTATTACCTTCAACGAGTGGGGACTGCAATGGGCACCAGGTTCGCCCCGAGCTATGCTAACCTCTTCATGGCCTATTGGGAGGAGAGGGTGATATGGCATGGAGAGCGGCTCGGGGCGGGCCTGGTGCTATGGCGTCGCTACATAGACGATATATTATTCGTCTGGAATGGGGATCTGAAAGATCTGGATTGTTTTGTTGAAGGATTAGACCACAATTCATTCAATATTAAGTTAACTACCACTATAAGTCAGGAGGAAATAATGTTTCTGGACCTTTGCATATATGTAACAAATGGGTCAATAAACACTAAATTATACCGGAAACCCACTGATTCTAATGGATTTATTGAAAGGACCAGTCAACACCATGACCATTGGTTAGATGGCATTCCTTATAGTCAACTATTAAGGGTAAAACGGAATTGTACTGATACTAGTACCTGTAAGAGCCAAATGGGTGATTTATGTGAATGTTTCATTGAGAAAGGGTATAGTAAAGAAAGTCTAGTAAAAGCTCAGGAGAGAGTCAATATTTTAGACAGGAAAGATTTAATACAGGGAAGTAATCAAAAGATACCAAGAGAGACTGATTTTAAGTGGTCTTTCATCACTGACTTTAACTCACAGTACAGGGAAATTGAGTCCATCATGAAAAAACATTGGATGGTGCTCACTAAGGGTCCCGTTTTAGGTCCAACATTACCCCCTAAGCCTAGGTTCATTTACAGAAGGTCAAGATCAATTAAGGATAACCTAGTACGTAGCTCCATTGAGGCCCCCAATAGAACCAGTATTAGAAGTACAGGATTTTACAGATGTGGCCTTTGCGCCATGTGCAAATGCACAAAAGGCGCAAGTAAGATCAAAGAATTTACAGTTGGTGAAAATACTTATCCTATTAAGAATTTCATCACATGTAATTCAAGCAATGTTATTTATGCAATGGAATGTGACTGCGGATTAATATACGTCGGAAAGACGAGTAGGAATTTAAAAACAAAATTATCAGAACACATCCGCAATGTAAAAAAAGGACTGGATACACATACGGTCTCAAAACATTTTAAATTGAAACACGCCTGTAAACCCTGTCACTTTAAGTCTTTTTGGGGCATTCAAACCATTAACCCCACCCCTCGCAATAAAGAAATTGACACTTTATTGGCGAAAACAGAAATGAAGTGGATATATAAATTAAAAACTTTAGTCCCTTTGGGGCTAAATAGCGACTTCGAACTTAAATGGTTTTTATGATGATTTGATTTTGAAATATCCTCTTCTGTTTTTAATTATGAATGATTTTTATAGTTTTAATATATACTCCTATTATAAGTTACCCCTGATATATTTTTTTAAATATGAATGATTTTTACAGTTTTAATATATACTCTTATTATAAGTTACCCCTGATATATTTATTTTATGTTTTGGGTACGTGATGATCTGTGGAGACATACATCTGGATTGAACTGTGAATTGAAACGCAATGGAACGCATGTCTGGTTCCGTGTACGCCATTTCCGGTCATGCCGATACGTCACTTCCGGTAATACGTGTTCGGCCAGATGGAACGCAAATGTCACCTCCCATATCACGGACATGATGTATGGGAGTTTTTCTCACAGCTGCAATGAATCTCTTCAGATTGAGATACTATTTAAAGCTGGATAGCGTGCTGGTCCCCTACGCTTCTGAAGAAGGATATGGTATCCGAAAGCGCTTAAGCTGGGGACTGCTTTTTCTGTGCTGGGTTATTTGGAGACTTGGAGATTGGATCCGACAGCGTGGGGACGCCCTGAGTAAACCAGGACTTGTGGTGACTATATTCCTATGCTGCTGGTGGCTTTTCTCCTTTATCCCGATACCCAAGCAACTTTCATGTGTTTTATGCTGTTAACAAGTCTGTGTTTGTAAGTGTTCCTATTAAAAAAACCATTTCCCACACGCAGACTGTATTGCACTATTTTTGCACTCTTGTTTTTAAAGTGTTTATTGGAGGCTATGCTGGCTGCACTTTCTCCTTGATGCACTGATTCTCAAGTGAATATTGCTGCTAATTTGGACGCTGACGCTGGTTTCATTTCTACATGCAAATTAAAATCCTATACCATGTGAGTGAGACCAAGAATCAATAAAAGCTGAAATTATTTAAATTGGAATACACTATGTTTTGTGTTCTTCTGCTATCTTTTTAGTATCCAATTCTATGGAAGGTTATTTTTTGATTCATCTGTCGTGCATATTACTGATGTAAGCATAACTATATGTCTCTAGAAGTGTAAAGTGGCGCCTCTTTCGCCCCACATTTTTCTTTTGGTGCATATTACAGAGTACATGTTCTGGTCCCCTTGGTAAATATATAATAAACCATATTCCTGTGAAGTATAATGTAACATAAGAGTCTGGAACCTGATCCCCAGAGGAGGAGGAGGGCCCACAGGCAGTGGGGCCCACCGGTGGTTTCCCCTGTTCCCCTGTGGGCCAGTCCGACCCTGTCTATGGTCATAGTGGAGGGCAACAGGGCACGTATGTTTTAACATTAATATAGAGTGCCGGATACTGCAACAGTATATATATATATATAGAGAGAGAGATATATCTATATATATATATATAGATATATCTATATATATATCTATATCTATATCTATATCTACACATGCACAAAAAAGAAACTATGTTTTATTATTGCAGAGTTAAAAGAAAACATGTCTCTTTAAAAGTATTAGTGTTAAATATATTAAAATCCAAAAACTGCTGTAATATCTCAACTGGAGGGCTGAAGCTGATAAACCATAAAGTAATTACAATATAATGCTGGATACACACTAGGCCGACGGATCGGTCGTCCGGCCCATTCTGCTGACCTATCTGACGATAGATAACTGCATACACACTTACCGAATGTTGACCTGATGTAATGTGCCTGATGTCACAACTTTGTGAGTATTTACATGTGCCTACCCAATTGTGATGTCAGCCACCGGCGGCCTCTGCAGCAAGTGTACGTGCGGTCTGCAGATGACCCGCACACAGAGCACGATGCACCAATATATCTGCAGATATATCAGCTGTGCTGCAGTTCTGACGAGATATGTCTGTGGATGACATCATTCATTGACTCATCGGGGGTACACATACGCTGGCGTGCCTGTGATATAATGGCCAGTGTGTACCCAGCTTAAGATGTTCTTGTTTACTTTATAATACATAATATGTATTTTTATGGAAAAGCTGAAGTCTATGATGTACTATGCATAAGTAACAGGTTGATAGGTTGAGTTTGCGCAAGAAAGGCTAGACAAACTAGAAAATGATCTAATTATAAGAAAACAAAAAAAATTATATAGGGATAAAAAAGATTATGAGAACAATAGAATACATAATTGGATGGAAACAGATAGAGACCGACAGAACCACCAGAACTATAAGTCCCAATATAGGTATCAAAGGCAACACAATAGAGATAGATCGAGAAGCGAGCATTACCAACAAGGAAGACCCAATAGAGATAGATCAAGAAACAATTTCACTTATCAAAGAAATAGAAAAAGATCAGATAGTAATTATCAAAGTAATGAAAGGTGGCATGAAGTAAATCGAAACAAAAAAGGACCTGCAAGATTTGCTACCCAATACAATCATAAGGAACATTATAATCCTGTTCCTATTAGAAACCAGTATGAACCCCTCTCATCCTCCCCACCATCTACTAGGAGACATTTTTTAGATGGGAAAAGGAGCTTACAGCTCCCCTATACCCAAAGGAAGGAAGAACTCCATTATAGAATGGATTCTCCTCAGGGTTTAAAAAGAAGGCTAAACATCGGAGAAGAGGAAAGAGGGGCAGTGGGAGGATCACCAAAAAAAAGGAAAAACCCGCCCAACCCTGTAGAGGAAAACCGACAGGAGTCATCAACTTATCCAACAAGCAATTATCAGAGCCACAAAGTAAGATATTAGAAAAAGGTTTAAAATTCGCTCCTGATTTACATACAAATCGATTTAACTTATATCTTGATCTAAATAAATATGTCCGTAATTTAACTCTACAAAGACATTTCTTAAAATATCCAGTGCCAAAATTATCCTACGAACCTCAAAAAAACCCACTAGTTTCACTTCCATCCAAATATTATCCAGTTGAGTCCAAGGGCAGTCATATAGATATTTTTTATGACTGTGTCAAGGAAGATTTCAAAAAGCTTAAGATTAATACAAAAAAAGTATAAAGACTGCAATCTTGATCCTGTAGAAAAACAGGCAATAAAACAATTAAAAACTGATAACACTATCGTGATAAAGCAAGCTGATAAAGGGGGGGCAGTTGTAATTCAGAATCGAAATCAATACCTAGTAGAGGCATATAAAATACTGAATGATGAAAACACGTATTGAAAATTAGAACAAGATCCTACGACAGAGTATCAGAAAGAATTATTTCAAATACTTAATACAGCAAAAATAGATGGCTTAATTAATGAAAAAGAATTTGAATATATATATATATATGAAACATCCACGTATAGCCACGCTATATCACATACCTAAAGTACACAAAGATAAGAACTGTCCCCCTGGAAGGCTTATTATATCTGGAATGGATTCCTTAACAGCAAATTTGTCGCATTACATTGATTTAAAGTTGCAGAAATATGTAAAAAACCTTAAATCCTATATTAAGGATTCTATGAATATCCTCAACATCTTAAATGAAATCACATGGTATTCAAATTACAAATGGTTAACAATAGATGCCCAATCATTGTATTCATCAATACCACATCAGAAGGGTATAGAAGCAGTAGAAAAAACTATTGGAGGATAGTGAAATATCGTTTAAAGAATGTCAGTTTATACTTGATGATATCTCATTTATACAAAATCATAACTATTTCAAATTTGAAGGTGAATTTTATTTACAGTGCCAAGGTACAGCCATGGGAACCAAATTTGCAACCGCATATGCAAATATATTCATGGGAGATTGGGAGCATAATTTTATATATGATACCGATTGGGAGACAAATTACATCACAGTATACAAAAGATATATTGATGACTTGATTATTATTTGGAAGAGTGACCAGATTAGTATTGATAGATTCATTAACTACATCAATACTAATGAATATAATTTAAAATTCACCTATAAAACTGATACTGAAAAAATTTACTATTTGGATTTAATATTGAAGGGTTCTGCATCAGGGAAAATAGAAACCTCCACATTCTTTAAAGATACCGATATGAATAGTTATATTCCGGCTGATAGCTGTCATCTTCCCATCTGGAATCACAATGTCCAATTTGGACAATTCCTTAGAATTAGAAGGAATTGCAGTGAGGACAGTAGTTATTGGGAACAATCAGAAAAACGTGTGACAAGATTCCTCGAAAGAGGTTACTGTAAAGAAAAAATAGAAGAGGCCAGAATCAAAGCATTCAAAAGAAATAGAACAGAACTATTGAACCCAAAAATAAATAAAGATCAAGGCACCACAAAGAATAGGCCATTCATCACTCAATTTAATAAAGAACATATACAGATCAAAAGAATAATTGAAAATAATTGGCCTATTTTACAAAGAGACCCTATATTGGGTCCCCATCTCTCCCAGAAACCTACCCTTATCTTTAGAAAGGCAACTAATTTGAAAGAAATGGTGGCTCCGAGTAATTTAAGACCATTAGATAAAACTAACCACAAACCAGGAAATTTTTTGATGCAATCAGGATTTTTTCCGTGCACTAGGTGCATATGTTGTAAATTTATAGAAAAATCGCCAGCAATTCGTGATGAATTGAATAATAAAATGTATAGTTTAAAAGGGATCCTTACTTGCAGTTCTACTTTCGTCATCTACAGAATCACCTGTGGATGTGGGAAAGCCTATATAGGCAAAACCAAACGCATGATTAAGGTTCGGATTCAAGAACACCTTAGAAACATTAAAAACAAGATCACCACACACAGTGTACCCAGGCATTTCTCAGAAGCTCATAATTCGGACACTAAAAGTTTAAAATTCACTATATTGGAACATATAACAGAAAATGAAAGAGAGGGAAATAGAGAATTACAATTATCCAAAAGAGAATCCTTTTGGATTTTCACCTTGAATACCCTTATCCCTTATGGAATGAATGAGGGAATTGATATCGTCTCATTTCTTTAATATAGATATGGTGTCAATCTTGTTTAGCTCCATACACAATGGAGTTGTTGTATGTTTGCCATCATAAATTAATAAAATGACAAGAAGATGATTTTACACACTAGGCCGACGGATCGGTCGTCCAGCCCATTCTGCTGACCTATCTGACGATAGATAACTGCATACACACTTACCGAATGTTGGCCTGATGTAATGTGCCTGATGTCACAACTTTGTGAGTATTTACATGTGCCTACCCAATTGTGATGTCAGCCACCGGCGCGGCCTCTGCAGCAAGTGTACGTGCGGTCTGCAGATGACCCGTACACAGAGCACGATGCACCAATATATCTGCAGATATATCAGCTGTGCTGCAGTTCTGACGAGATATGTCTGTGGATAACATCATTCATTGACTCATCGGGGGTACACATCCGCTGGCGTGCCTGTGATGTAATGGCCAGTGTGTACCCAGCTTAAGATGTTCTTGTTTACTTTCTAATACATAACATGTATTTTTATGGAAAAGCTTAAGTCTATGATGTACTATGCATAAGTAACATGTCTTATAACAGGTGACAGTGTTTAGGTCAACCACTATAGGTCGACAGTCACTAGATCGACAGGGTTGGGAAGGTCGACAGGGTTTCTAGGTCGACATGTGCTAGGTTGACAGGTCAAAAGGTCAACATGCGTTTTTCACATTTTTTTTCTTTTTTTGAACTTTTTCATATTTAACGATCCACGTGGATTACGACTGGAACGGCAATCTGTGCCATGCGATGGGACATGGTGCACTAATTGGGGTCCCCGGTCACTCTACGAAGAAAACAACAAAAAAAAACAAAAAAAAACTCATGTCGACCTTTTGACCTGTCGACCTAGCACATGTAGACCTAGAAACCCTGTCGACCTTCCAACCCTGTCGACCTAGTGACTGTCGACCTATAGTGGTCGACCTAAACGTTGTCGACCTAATGATCCACACCCATGTATATGCTCTGCTTATTGAGACCAGAGAAAGCCATCTAAAACATATAGTAACTGTATTTGATGTATCAAAAATACATTTATTTTTATAAAATGTTTTGTTTGATCATTTACAAAATGACTATTGGTGTTTTTTCTCCACAATAATGTGGTGTTAGCAGTGGGATACTGATGCCTGGCACAGAGTTGAGGCAGTACTTTATGGCGTTAAACACAACATCCACACAAGGAAAGTTACATTTTCTGTATGTCATTTTCACTTCGTCATAGCCCTAAATGTCCCCCCTCTGTTGCTAGAACCTTTACTTTGTCACACTATTAAAAATCTGAAGTCTGAATTTCAAATATATTATATTAAAAGGTATATAAATTGCCAAATAATCCATCCATAGCGTTTATCAAAATTGTGGGCAATTAATTAACAATGTTCTGAGTGAAGCTAATTTATCCAAACTATTTTGCCAAATTGTCACATTGACAGCTCTGAAATTACATTACAGAAAATTGCTAATGCTATTATGAGCCAATGTTATGCACACCAGTGCCAGCAGGAAAGTACTGGTGTCAGAACTGTTATGCACTCCAGTGTCTGCAGGAATGTACTGGTGTTTGAACTGTTATGCAAAACAGATGGACTCACAGACAAACTGGGGGATATGACATAACGTACACAGAAGGTGATAGGGTAACAAAATACACACAAAGTGAACAGAGAAGCCCAGAGGCTAAGGAACTGGGTATCTCCCTTGTATTAGAACTGCTAAGATGGAAAAAGCAAGATGTTGTGTTTTAATACGTAGAGTACCCGAAATGCTGTTGCTAAGGGCAACAGCAAAACCCTAAAGGGTTACCAACGGGTGTGGCAGTAAACTCCTTGGTCAGAGATGGAATGATAGACACAAGGAGAATCTCCACAATCCAAATTCTCACTTGCAGTGCACAGGTTTTAGCTTACTGCCACTAAACTGACCCCTGACACCTAGCACAGTGAGACAGGATTAGACAGGCAAGTCTTAGAATACAGCCGCAAACTTGCTAAGTTCACAGGGTAGTAACAGAACCCCAGCAAGCTAAACGACTGACTCCAGTCTTACTGCTAGGTCTGGATTGGCAGAGTGTAATACCAAATTCCCAGGCCTATTTGCAGTAAGCAACGAACAAATACAAAGCTACACAGTACTGGCTAACGTTCATGAACTGACTAACCAACAAAGATTCAGCAGCATCTGCTTACCCTGAAAAGAGGCCTTATAAAGCAGGTGCTGTCCACGCCCCACTCAGACCTCACAGACTGTGAGCACAAAAACCAGCACCGGATCCCCTGCCGTGCACAGAGCCTATAACCACTGCACAGCAAAAGACCCGAACCGGAGTATCAGCTGCGCTCAGGTTACACCACTAGCACTTGTCTCCCGGTTGCCATGACGACGTGGCAGCACAGGGCAGGAGACCCTAACAGCCAAAAGGCAGGTAATGCCCCAAGTCCAAATGGCTTTTTGGACTCCAATTATAAAACAAAAAGCCAGTATCCTAGCTTTTAACATACTTTTCAATAAACCAAAAACCATATAAGGAGATCCCTTCACCAAGGAGTTTCTTGAGATTAGGATTAAAGGAATGTAGGACGTGCGATGAGGTAAATTGTTGAGGAGGCACTGGCTAGTACCAGAGCCAGATTGACATACAATATATGAGCCAAAGGGTACATCTGGGCATTATACACAGCTGCAGCAGTACAAACTCCTGGAAATTTGGTGAGTTTTGATCAGAGTTGTGTGGAAAAGGTCAGCAAGTGAGGCGCTGCCTCACCAGCCATAGACTCTTTACTTCAGAGTTTTGACTAGAAAAATGCTTAGAATAATACAAATAAGATGTTATTAACATATTCTTTGTATTTTTCATATACTTTATATTGGGGTCATTCCGAGTTGATCGCTCGCTAGCAACAGGTTAAATCTCGGCAAAACTGCGCATGCGTATGCACTGCACTGTGCAAGTGCGTCGTACGGGTACAAAGAGGATCGGTGCTGGGCGATGGATTTAACGAAGAATCTATTCGCACAGCCGATCGCAAGAAGATTGACAGAAAGAGGGCGTTCATGGGTACCAACTGACCATTTCCTGGGAGTGTTTGGAGGCGTGTCTAAGCATTTGCAGGGCGGGTGTCTGACGTCTATTCCGGGACCAAAAAGACTGAAGTGATCGCAGTGGCTGAGTAAGTCCAGAGCTACTCAGAAACTGCAAAAAACTTTTTTGTGGCGTCGGCTGCAAAAGCGTTTGCACACTTGCAAAGCAAAAATACACTCCCCCATAGGCGGCGACTATCTGATCGCAGAACAGCAAAAAGTTGCTAGCGAGTGATCAACTCGGAATGACCCCCATAGTCCAAACTCTGGCGCAAACGTTAGTATGACAGGAAAGGCTCTGCCTCACCTGCCTCACCCCTCCGTACATCACTAGAATGTACATATTTTGAAAAGTATCAGCAACTGGTCTTTTATTCACCCTATATTACAACAATATTATAGAGTCATATGCAAACATATTAGCAAATAGATGTAGGCCATGGAACTAGCAGTGGTAGTTTGTGTTGGGACACAGGTGTGACATTACTGCTCTAACAAGTTCCTTGGGAGATAAGAAGACCATTGGAAAAGAGGAGTCTGGTTGAAGAGGAAGCGATGAGTTGTCATGATAGGGACAGCAGGTGGCTGGAAGTGAAAGTGGTCACTGAGAGTGTGAATAAGAGTGTGAATAAGTGTATAGTGACAGGCAAAAGACTAAGAGTCACAGGTATACTTGATGTGGCTCATGCTGAGTACACAGGGTTTCCTGAATCATCCATGGTGGAAGTTATCAGTTACACATCCACCAAAAGCGATAGAGAAGACTGAGGTGGAGGCATTGCAGTTGTGAGAGGAAGCATACTAACCCATCACAAGCCCCACAACACCCCTTACAGTGACAGAGGGTGCTACATATAAAATACAGTATTACCAGATTTTATTCACTTTGATCAAATGGGTGTTATCATAAGAAGACCATCTAGTAACACAAAAAAGGTTAGTGACCTAATGAAAATCCTGCAAGGAAAAAACCTTGGCCAACTGTAGTAAGTCTCCAGCAATAATACTGTCCTGGGTGTCGAAAAAACATCAGTAGGCATTGTATTGGCAATATGTGATTCAAAGCATTAAATATTTTGGGTTGATGAGAGATTTCATAAACAGGAGTTTCACTTCTCTAATCCGATCCATTCAACAGGAGTCATGACCAATGCTGTTCCGTCAGACCCTATTATCATAGGAAATGGAACTAGACAGGGATATCCTTTGTCCCCCTTATAATTGGCCTTGGTAATATAACCATTGTAGCAACTATTAAAGCCTCATTAAACATTAAAGGGAGGATTCAATTCTCTGTGATGGCCATGAAGTAACTGCTGCAATGATTGGCCAATGTCACTTCACACCCAGTAACATAGCTCATTTTCTTTCATGCCCTATAGCACAGCTATGTTTGGCTACCTTAATACAAACTAATGTGTACAACAGGACAGCGAGGCATGACATCAGGATATTTGAATCTCTCTCTCTCCCTCCCTCCCTTCAACAACCAACAGTTTATTTATCACCTTTACTACAGTATAGTGTGTGTGTGTGTGTGTGTGTGTGTGTGTGTGTGTGTGTGTGTGTGTATATATATATCTATCTGTTGGAGCATACAATCTACTGTTCTAAGCCAGAAGCCATGTCATTAAATATATCACCCCAAGATAAGCATCATATCATGGCTCAATTTGAAAACAATTAAATCAGTGGTGGCCAACCCGCAGCTTTTGAGCCGCATGTGCTCTTTACTTTATGTAATGCGGCTCCCGCTCCCACACCCAGCACTACTCCAAGCCTCCCATGGTCAGCCTACCTTTCTCTGACAGGTGCGCAACTGTTCAGAGGAGGCTTGGGAGATGGTTGGTTCTAAATCCAAGTTGGGTAAGGGACCTCTGACGTCATCAGGGGGTGGGGCCACATCACCAAGGGGAGGAGCCACAGACGAACAGGGTACCTGATATGTACCTTGCCTGAATGCCAGTTGGGGGGGAGGGAGCCTGAGATCCGGTGTGGGGGGCTGCCTGGGGGTCTCTGAAAGAACGTGGACCGCCAGCATAGTGAGCCAGGTGCCCCCACTGAACACTAATGGGTTACAGACAGGGACAGATTGGGATGCCGGGACTCCGGGACAGTTTACCAGTCGCCGGGTTCCTGGCTTCTCTGAACGCCTGTTATCCCCCCCTGACGGGCTGTTTCACATAAAACTGTGGCTGCCGCGATTGGAGCTTCTGAACTTGCTCAGAAGTTCTTTCAACCCGGAGCCATGGTGATGTGCAGCCTGTCACTCACTGTGCCGCCCGGACGTGGTTCTGTCTCCTCCAGCTCCTGCACACTGGATGATTGCTGAGCGGTCTCCACTGCACTGGGCAGTTAATGCTGGTGTACTGACAGTGAAGGAGATCCCTGGCAGCCCGACTGGTTTGTGCGGTGTTAATGAGCAGAGAGCTGGGAGGGAAGTGTCCTGGCATTGGCAATGGGGTGAGGGGAGGTCGGTGATGGGGGGAGGCTCAGCACGGGAGCACACACTATCCTGGGAACTAGAAGATGCACTGCTGGGTGGTTATCACCATCCACTGGTTCCCTAGTCTACCTGTCTTCTGGCCTCACACCCACAAGTGACAGGCTCCCTCTCTCACACTACAGGGGACATACATTTCTGAGAGCATGTTCTTGAGAGCAGAATTATAATAGTCTCTGTTCAGGGGCGTAACTACAGAGTGTGCTTGCAGTGCCTGGCACACAGCGCGTCTCCACTCTGGGGGGGGGGCTATACAGTGATGGACGCAGCCACTGTAATCACATGCAGCGGCCGCGTCTATAGGGTCAGCACATGTGCACTGGCCTTAGTGCCCATGCGCGACCCTTCACCATGCAATTGCATCTCGGAAGTATGCGATCGCAAAGTGATTGACAGCGGTGACCCCCTGGGGTGGGGGGGTGACGATGCGGTGTTTGGTGGACACGGTGCACACAACGCAAGTGTGTTCTGACCATTTTCGGGACAGCTGTGTGATGTCACATGCTGCCGCTTCGAGATAAATAATGGCATCGGACCAGGTCATCCTCAAATCGATAGGTTTGCAATTAAATTGTGAGGCACTGCAACACACATTCTGGGTGGCCTTGCCCTGTGTTGGGTGGCCCCCAACATGTAAGTAGGTGGGCACAGATCTTGCTGTAGAATATCTGCATCCATTTATGAATAACCGCCCGTGGGCGCAGGGCCACTGACAGCACCCACACAGCCGCAGTAGTATTATGTGAGCATCAGCGGCTTGGTAGCTGCTGAGCCCGGCTACTTGTCACAAAGTTAGCTGGGCAACGCTGCAGCTTCCTGTTCCTCATTAGGCTCCGTCGCTGGGCTTCCTCTTTTGTGTCTGCAGCACTTAGGGCGGGAGACTGGTGGAAAGCAGCTGCTTAAGGAGCAAACCTAAGTATAAAAACACATACACACACTCTCTCCCCCCTCTCTGGCGTAATGTGTAAAACTGCCTGGTGTAATGTGTAAAAGGGGGCTCTAACTGACATAATGTGTGAAAGGGGCACTACCTGCCATAATGTGTGAAAGGTGCTCTACCTGCCATAATGTGTTAAAGGGGCTCTACCTGGAGTATGGTGTATAAGGAGCTCTACCTGGTGTAATTTGTGACAGGGCTCTACCTGCCGTATTGTGTAAAAGGGGGCTCTACCTGGTGTAATGTGTATTAAGGGCTCTACCTGGTTTAATTTGTAAAAGAGGGCTCTACTTGGTGTAATGTAAGGGTCTCTACCTGGAGAAATGTGTAAAAGGGGACTCTACGTGGTGTAATGTGTGACAGGGGCTCTACCTGGCGTAATGTGTAAAAGGGGACTCGGCCTGGCATAATGTGTAAAAGGTGACTACCTAGCGTAATGTGTAAAAGGGGTACTGCCTGGAGTAATGTGTAAAAGGCAACTCTGCCTGGCGTAATGTATATAAGGGGCTCTACCTGGTGTAATGTATATAAGTGTCACTACTGTGTGGCATAATTTGAATAACGAAGACTACTGTGTGGCGTAATATGAATTGGTAATATTTTGTAACCATGCCCCTTCCCCATGAATCCATGCTCCTATATTTTTGATGCATGCCTTCGGCGTGCACTGGCCCTGTTTTAATTATGGGGGAGGGGCACCACTTCCCTTTCTGGCACAGGACACGAAAAAGTCTAGTTAATATGGTCGAGTGTTAAAGAGTCTCTAATATTGATGCTTTTTTGCCACACTGTGATCACTCTGCAAAATGACAGGCAGAGAGAGACAAATTGTAGGTTCTGTAAGATGAGAGAATTTTAATCACTTTTGAATCACACAGTGATTTACTGATACTGGGATAGATGTATTAAGCCTGGAGAAGTGATAAAGCAGTGATACGTGGATGGTGATAACGCACCAGCCAATCAGCTAATGTTAATTTACATATTGGTGCTGATTGGCTGGTGCATTATCACCTTGCACTTACCACTGTTTTATCACTTCTCCGGGCTTAAGGAGAACAGAATGACAGGCATGGGAATGGAGAGAGTAAAACCTCCTGCATAGGTGTGCGCAGGGGGGGGGTTCCTGGTGCGCACAGGCACCCCCTAATGTCTGGCACCCCGATCTCACATGCCTGATGCAGCGATCAACAAGCAGGCAGATTACTGTCCCCTCTGCGCTGCACCCTGTCAGCGTCCTGCATTACTGACCGGACGCCTGGGTTAATATAGGATGCCACCGCCCACCCGTCACATGCCCACATCTCTCCTTCTATGCTATGCCAACGCCAGCCATTGATGAGGAGCAGCATGCAGCCAGCATTCCTCTTAGGAAGACAAATTCAATACTGGCAGGCGGCCGGCAGCAGCATTGACACGTCACTCGTTTTTCCAGCAGCAGCAGTAAGTAGTCTGCTACTGTCAGTGTCAGTGAGTGATTGACTTGTAAGTAAGCTGCTGCAGCTTGCAGGGGAAAGAGAGGGGGAGCCAGACCAGGCTTAGGAGGAGCAGTGTAATTGCAGTGAGTGCCATCAGGGGTGTTTGGTACACACCACATCATCTGACAATGCATCTGCTTTATTAGGATTGGCACAAGGGTGGATATTTTATATTGTGTTGACGTCAATAGATGGTGCTAGACACGCCCAAAAGGCTTTGCTAGAAACACCCCTCCGACGGTGCACCCCCTAATAAAATGTGCTGCGCACGCCTATGACCTCCTGTAATGGGTGTGGACCAGAATGGCATGACAGGTTACAGCCAATTATAGTTAGGGGAGGGATCAGTATATATAGGAGATGCATAGGGCATTAGGGGTCTCTTTTAGTTTGCCTTGCAGCAGGAAAGGGGTGAGTGTGTGCTGTCCTGAATAGGACAGTTTTATTTCTCTTGCTTGGTGCTTTTGGTTTAGATAAGTTTGGAGGTTCCATCCCCACTATGGGCTGCACTTATATTTGTTTAAAATAATAACTTAGTTTAGCTTTTAGAAGATTTATTGCTGCTCACCTCACCCTCCTTGTCCCATTTCTGTCATGGCTGCCACAGCCCGACCCCTGCGTACCCCCCGGGCCTCTGCTCGCTACCACTCAGAAGGTGGTGGAGAGGGGGCCATTGTGGGGCCTTTAGTCTTGGCCACCCATGGCCGAACGTGTGGCGGCGGTGGGTCGGGATCTGTCTCCCCTGCCGCAGTTGGCAGTGCCGTTGTTGCGGTCCGGTCGCGGGCGGCGGGGGGGGGGCGCCAGTCTGAGGCGAGCGAGGGAGTTGTGGCCGGGGCTCTGCCAGCTACTCCCTCCGTCGCTGGCCTGTCTTTGCAGGCCCGCGGGCGTGCGCCGGGGAGGGCATACGCGCCTTCCTTTAGTGGATGTCATGCCAACTCCGCCACCCATAGCTTGGCCGCAGTTGTCTGCCGGCCGTCGGTGGTGGGCGCCGGAGACTCAGGGAGAGGCTGTAGCCGGATCTCTGCCGGCGGCTCTCTCCCCTGCAGGCCTGGATTCAACTCGGCGCAGGGGGGACCGCGGGTGGCAAGGGTCGCGCGCGTCCATCCCTGCTGCGGCTGGCCCCGCTCACGCACGTGTGCACGCAGCGGCGGCATTTGCTGATCACTCTCCCATGCTGCCTCCCTCAGTGCCGGACTCCGGCCGGGGACGGCGGAGGGAGGGGGGGGGGCGGGCACAGCTAGCAATAGTACTTATGCAAATAGGCAGGCTCTTGCTGATGGTATCTTGGCTGAGGGGGCTGCCTTCCCTGTAGCTCAGGGGAGCTCCAGGCTTCGGGAACCTGGGGCCTCCTGGCTGGGGACAGGTGTGAAAGCACAGGGCAGGGCTGGCAGGGGTGGCCGGGCATTGGAGGACAGGAGGAGTGAGGGGGGCGGGGTGCAGAGGACAGGACAAGCGATCAGAGGGGGGACCAACAGGTCAGCCAGAGTCTCGCCTGGCAGGGGCCGGAAGGATAGGGGCGAACAGGAGGCCTCTGGGGACCTGGCATCTGCGCAGTCATCAGTGGCGTCGGCTTTGGCCTCATTGGTGGCAACTGCCTCCCCCGGTTCGGTAAGTCGTGTGGGCACGCCGGGGGGGGTCAGGGGGGCTTCTTCCACACCGTCAGGATCGGCGGTGCGGTGGATAGCACGCACTTGCCAGGATTTGGAAGAGGCCGCCAACACGCCAACGGGGGTGAGGCGCTTGCATATTGAGCAGGCGGGAGTGTCTCGGATCGGGCTGCCGGTCCCGGCAGGGGTTTCCTGGTCCCGTTCTTTGTTTTCTTTTTCAGGAGGACTTGGCGAGATGGAGGATGATGGGGACGAGGATTTTGAGATTCACACAGCAGTGGCATCTGAGTCCAAGCAGTCGTCAACGTCAGGTGAGCTGGAGGTTTTGGCATTGGGCTCCGCCGCACGCACTAGTTCCGACAGTTCCTCCTCTTCTTCATCCTTGTCATCGCAAGCGTCCAAGGTTAGTGCACGACTAGATCAAAGAAGCGGGCTGCCAGGTACGCAAAAAATGTGGCAGGGCAGCAGGAGAAGCGGAAGAGGCGCAAGCGGCTTAGCGAGAGCGATCGCAGGGCCAAGAAGCGTCGTAATTTGCCAGGAGTAGTTCACTGTGACTATACGGCAGTGTTGAGGGGGCTGCGGGATAGCTGCCGGAAGAAAATTGGTAGAGGCGAATACGTGGATTTGTTCGTGTTGACTAAGGATGCTAAGAAAGAGTATAAGGCAACTAAAGCTAAGAAAGGCATCGGCACTGAGGCATTCCGGTCGTTTGACAATTGGCTGGCTGGCTTCTGCGTCTTTGCGACATGTTATTTGGATGATAGGCCGGACGAGCACATGATCGTCATCCGGTACTTGCACCTGATTCATGGTATGCAGTGAACATCAACAGGAGTAGAATGGTGCGCGTATGACGAGAAGTTTCGGGAAAAGCAGGATTGCTTGCATATAATTGATTTTGGGTGCAAGGACGTGGGGGTATGGCTTCAGGTCACTCGAACTTCTCAAGCTGCGAAGGAGCCCCGGTTTCCGGGGGTGGATGGACAGCATGCTGAGTCATCTGCCCAGGGAGCTAGCGTGGAGACGGGGTTGAGCAGGAAAGGAAGAGCTGCTATTCGCAAGGGGCGGGCAGGCGCCCGCGCGGGGTAAATGCTTTGCATATAATAACGCGACCTGTTCCTTCGGCAGGCAGTGTCGTTTTCGACACTACTGCTTGCAATGCGGCGGTTTTCACCCGGCCTCCAACTGTTTTGAAGGGAAACGGCAGGGACCGAGAGGGGGTAAGCAAGGTTATGGTAAAACACCCCGGGAGCGCTCAACCGGGCTCCAACGCCAATTAAGTGGATGCCATGGCTTGGCTGGTATCCAAATGGGCAGGTCGCTAGTTATGTGTTTCACGGGTTCAAGTTTGTTTTCCGCCTGCTGGTTGCGGGCGATGTGAGAGTTAGGGCCCTCAAGAATCTTCAATCCGCTCGCACTTTCCCGTCAGTTTTGCGCAAAAAAGTGAAGAAAGAAGTGCGACTGGGTAGGATGGTAGGCCCTTTTCGCCTGGCCCCTTTGGATGAATTGGTTATTCTCCAGTGGGGGTGGTTCCTAAGAAGACTCCGAGTGCCTTTAGGCTCATTCAGCCTCTCTCTTACCCGTCAGGGTCGTCAGTCAACGATGCCATACCGCCGGAACAATGTTCGGTGGTGTATCAGTCATTTTGACGAGGCACTGGGGATTGTTCGGACTTATGGTCCAGGAGCTCTGATGGCTAAGATTGATGTTGAATCCGTATTTAGGTTGCTTCCGTTACATCCGGACTCATTCCGTTTTATGGGTTTTCGGATCTGAGCGGAATATTTCATTGACAAATGTTTGCCAATGGGGTGTTCCGTTTCCTGCTCATTCTTCGAGAAATTTAGCACGTTTTTGCACTGGTGCGTGGAGTCTTCTACGGGTGGTCATGGGGTAGCACATTACCTTGATGATTTCCTGTGCGTGGGACCGGCGGATTAGCCGCGCTGCAGCAATTTGTTGTTTAGCGTCAGAGCCCTGTTTTATCACTTTGGCGTGCCTGTGGCCGAAGATAAAATGAAGGGGCCGGTATCCTGTCTGTCGTTTTTGGGTATTGAGATCGACACGGTGACAGGCTCATGCCGCCTACCTCAGGCCAAGGTTGACGAGCTTCACGAGGTTATCGGGCAGTTCATGGCATCGTGCAAGGTTACACTGCAGCAGGAGCAGTATTTGTTGGGCCTCTTGAACTTTGCTTGTCGGGTTATCCCGATGGGCAGGGTTTCTTGCCAAAAGTTGGAAAGGTCGACGGCGGGGTGTGCTAGACCGCATCATTTCATTCGCTTGTCCTCCGAGATTAAGAGGGATTTGGCCATTTGGGCCTCGTTCCTGGAGGACTTCAATGGGGTGCGTATCTGGTTGGCCCCTACAGTCGACAATGCTGGATTACAGCTATTTACCAATGCGGCGGGTTCCTCTGGGTTCAGATGCTACCTAGAGGGTTCTTGGTGTGTGGCCCCTTGGCCTGAGTACTGGTCTCACGAAGGTTTCACTAAGGACCTTTTGCTGCTTGAGCTTTTCCCCATTATGGTGCCCTTGGAGGTTTTGGGGTGAGCGTCTGGCCGATCGCAGCATTTTGTTGAGATGCGACAATCTGGGCATGGTGCGTGCAATTAATAATCAGAGGGCGAGGTCGCTTGTGGTATTGAGGGCGCTTGCGCAGCTGTTGCTGACTTGCTTGTATGGTTTCGTGCTCAGCACGTTCCGGGAATCGAGAACGGAATTGACGATGCGTTGTCCCGCGGGCAGTGGGACAGATTTCGGCTGTTGGCACCTGAGGCCGATGCACGGGGGTTTCAATGTCATGATTATGTCTGGCAGGTGATCAGTCCGGACTGGAGAGCTTAGCGATGCGATCTGTAGCTCCGAACACGTTCAAGGCTTACAGTCAAGCTTGGAGTGAGTGGGAAGAGTTTGTCCAGGGGCAGGGGCAAGAAGGTAAGAGCAGGCATCGGTTGATGTTTTCTTTTATTTGGCAGCTTTTTGTCACGGGTAGGTCTAGAGCCGTGGTGTCCCGGTACCTAGCAGGGATCTCATTTTTTAATAAACTGAAGGGTTTTCCTGACGTGACAAAGAGCGGCCTCCTTGCAAAGGCGATGAAAGGGTAGGCGTGTGTGGCGCTAGTGCCACCAGATAGGCGGCGCCCGATCGTTGCGGCCCTGCAGCCTGCTGTCATTAGTGCGGTAGCCGGGGTTGCGTCTTCACTTTTTGAGTCGCTGTTGTTTGAGTTGGCGTTCTCCATGGCTTATCATGGAGCCTTTCGGATTTCGGAATTGGTGGCGCCTTCTAAATGGACAGATTCGCGCATGCTCCGAGACGAAGTGGTGGTGGGTGAGAGGTCTTTGCTGTGTAGGCTGCGTCGCTCTAAGACGGACCAAGTGGGTAGAGGGCGATGGGTCACTTTGGTGTCATCTCTGGAGGAGCGCATTTGCCCGGTAAATTTGGCAATGAGATATGCAGCAGTACGGCCCGATGCAGGGTGATCCTGGCTGTGCATTATGACGGTTTACCATTGACGAAGTATCAATTTTGCTGGATGCTAAGTCTCTGTCTGGCCGGCTTAGGCCTTTCACCCACTGCTTTTGGTACGCATTCCTTTCGAATCGGGGCTGCAACGTCGGCTGCATCAGTGGGTTTTTCCGTTGCGGAGATTCAGGCGGTGGGGCGCTGGAAGTCTTCCAGTTACAGGTATATTCGCCTGGTTTTATGAGTTGCTGTTTTAGCTAATGTTAAGAGGTTTACTGTTGAATTTGTTGAGTCCGTCTTTGTACAGTTTGTGTTCGTTTGTCTCCCCTGTTCATCCTACTCAGAGATTAGCTACTCGCTGCTGCTGGCAGTGGGGGTCTGGAGTTCTTTTGCACTTTTTGCCTGACCTGACGGACTGAATTTCAATTTTACCATAATTCGGCTGATTGGTTCCAATTAAAAGTCCCTCAGCAGGTTTTTAAGCTTTCACCTCCAACTGAGTTCTTCTATGTTTTTCCCATTTACACCCCTCCCCCCCTCTTTTACTTTTGCTCTGTTTCATTTTGATCTTTCCCTTTGTGCCTTTATGTTATGCTTCGATTGGCTTGAAGCTTGTTTAGCACGGCTAGGCCGTGACTCAATCAGAAATGAAAACCATTTTTCTTTTGGCAGATCCTACAGGTTTAGTCATGTATTAAGCTCATGTTAGGACATTTACTAACCTACTTTTTATTCCTTTCCTTCACTTTAGGTTGGGTGGATGACAAGTTGTCAGTATGGGTAGTCGGTCACTTTTGTTTACTGGGCAGCCAAGTTTTTGGCCTCGGAAGGGGCGCGTTTTTTTCCCCAGGCTCATAGTGTTCGTTGGCTTGGTTGGCGTGGAATGCTATGGCATGATTTGAAGGGTAGGTTGGTCAGTCAAGCCAGGGAGCATGGAGTCCCTAGGGTCCTAGTTGTCCATTTGGGTGGAAACAATCTGGGTAAGAGGACGTCTTTGGATTTGAGATGGTCCATGGTGGAAGATTTGTCCAGTATTGCCACAGCTTGGCCTAGCTGTGTTTTGGTGTTCTCAATGATTGTGCCGAGGTTGCGTTGGCGAGGAGTGATGGATGGTCGCCTTATTGATGAGGCCAGGCAAAAGGTGAATGCAGCGGTAGCAAAGTGGGTGTTGGCTCACGGAGGGACAGTGGTTCGCCACGCTAGGATTCAGTTACGTGACACTCACCTTTTTTGGCCTGATGGTGTACATTTGTCCAAGGAAGGGATGATGTTTTTCCTGGAGGATCTGTTTGAGGGGATGCAGGATTTAGGTTGAGGGTATGGTAGCGGTGCGAAGCCTCTGTAGAAGAGTCTTTCGCTGTTGGCGGAAAAGAACGGCAGGTTCTGGTTTGGTTTGTTAGTCACAGTTTTTACGGTGTTGGTGTGGTTTAGGTGCACTCACCTCCATTGACTTTTAAGGCCGCTAGATCACCCGACAGGGGGCAGCGTCATCACCCATCAGGGTGGGTAGTCAGCGTGAAGGTCTGAGTTGGATACCCAAGTATGGTTTTTGTGGTAGATTAGGATTGTTTTAGTTTTAATGTCTTTGAGGTTATCTTCAGTGGGTTTTTAGCCGTTCTTTTTTCTGCCACCATATTCGGTTAATATTATATGCTAATTTAATATTTTCTTTTACAGGTTTTTTCTAGTGTTTAGGGTTACAATAAATAGCTAACAATTTTCAGCCAAATTCAAGTCTCCGTGTCTTTTATCTTAGCATAAGGGTATAGGATGTTTTTACTGTTAGAATGGAGGCACACATCAGCCATTAGGAGGTTTATACATCTGCCTCATTGTACTTGACTATTAGTGAAATTGTAGTGTAGTATATAGTTGCAGACCAGCAGCAAAAGACGTACGTAGGGCTGCAACTGCGTCCAACTCAGAATCAGGCCTTATGAGGAGGGATCCCATCCCCTTAAAAGACTCTGCCCCCTCAACAGACCCCGACCCCCAGCCAGGCTGCTTCCAAAAATTTCCTGGGCTGATTTTCCATCCCAATCCACCCCTGGTTATAGATGCTGGTATAGATCATTTGTTTTACCTCCGCCCTGGGTGATGCACTTGACACCAAAGTTTTTCCGTGCTCCCACACAGACAAATAGCTCAGTGATTGGCAGTGATTTTAGTGGATGCAGCAGTACAGGGGCACAAAATGAAGGTGGAGCAGGCAGAAAGACACAGAGTAAAGGGGGAGCAGACAGAGAGGCACAGAGTGAAGGGGGGTCGGGGGGGAGGTGGGCAGGCTGACAGGCACAGGGTGAGGGGAGGAGGGGAAGGCTGAGAGACAGAGTGAGGGGTGGGAGGCTGAGAGGCACAGAGTGAATGGTGGGAGGCTGAGAGGCACAGAGTGAAGGGTGGGATGCTGAGATGCACAGGGTGAAAGGGGGGCTGTGAGGCACAGAGTGAAGGGGAGCAGGCTGAAAGAAACAGAGATAGGATGCTGAGAGGTGCAGAGTGAAAGGGGGAGGCTGGCTTGTTTCAGTATATTTTATGTAAATCTGGATTGTTTCAGCGTTTCTCGCCCCCAGTGTGACTAAAAATGGGGGTATGACACATGGTCATGCTCCTGCAAATGTCATACTGAATACCGGCTCTTTGACTTGACAGATATTTTTGGGCTTGTTACCTCTGACTAATTGGCCACCCCTGAATTAAATATTTGGGGAATTTTATTACACAGTCCTATGATTAATTTTATAAGGAAAACTTACCGGGCTTATTTCCAAAACGTAATTAGAGCAATACACATGCTGATCCATGTTAACTTTGTGGTTGAGCAGGGTCATTGCAATTAAGATGTATATACTTCCTAAGCACATCTGTTATTTTCAAACCTTGCCAAAAAGGTCCTACAGTATATTCATAGTTTTCAAAAATCCAAAAATTCTTCTCAGATTTCAATTAAAGACATAGGTAGAAGGGGACAAAGATCTAGATTATATACTGTAGATTGCACATGTTTTATTCATTATACAAATGACAAAATAATTGAGATTTGGAATTTTCTAGGTAAGATTTATTTCCCTTTATTCTGTACACCGTGTCTATAATGTACTAATTCACATTTAGGCATGACCCCTCATATCCCCTCCTTGCCCTTGTCACAACTATCCTAATTACATTATTTAATAGTGTGCCACACAGTGTTTATAAGAAGTGCTCAGTAATTAGGCCTGAGTTAAAGTTATAGTTAAAGCTTTCCGTGTAATGGGTTTCCAGCTAAAAGATCCAACTCTTGTTCCTGAATTTCACTATATTTAGTTTTATTTATACAAGGCCCTGGCTGTGAACTGCCAATTATAATAATTTCAGTAAAATTGCCACCCGATCGGCTTCATCTTATTACAAGTGGTTTCATGACCCACAAGTTATATCATGGAGTTACAGTGTATTTATGAACTAAAACCTTGAAATTGTAATGACAGTCAGGCATTTCATGTATCTTTTAATGAGCACTTTATGAAATCCGTGAAACACCACAAATATCTCTGTCTTCAATAACTGTGTTTATGAATATATTCTGGCTTCTTTTTGCTTTGAAAGTGGTTATTAATGAGATTTTGCCAGGGGATGTGTTCTTCCCACCCAGCTGAATGTTGAGATCATATCTATCTTCAAAGGTGTTATCGCTTTTTAAGACAACAAAACAGAATTGGAGGACATTTTTAATTTTCTGGAAAATTTACATTTATTAACGCACACAATACCTTTGCAATCAAGTTTCACTTTGGAATATTATACTTTACTGAGTTTTAAAATACTTTTCATAGCGGAATATTCCATTAGCCGCTAGTCTTACCATGGGGCTGCAGCTTCCAGGTTTAATGCACACTGCTATTTGATGAGCAGCCTTTCTTGTGCGATGAGGCCTGTGGCTTACCTATGGGTTAACCACTTTCTGGTAACGGCTGTAAGCCCTGAAAGCCCTACTTAATATGGATTTCTGTTTGCACCTCAGGAGTTTGCAAACAGAAATTTGTGTTAAGTCCAACCTGATGGCTCAAAATGGGTTGTAACTAAATGGACCCATGTACAGCACTTAACCAAAGAGCTACAAGCACACAGTAAGTCCTGCATCAATGCAATATTCTACTTGAATATATGCCTTAGCCTGTATAGATAGTTTTGAAGCACAGTATAACAGACCCTCCAACATGACCCGCCCCACTAGGTACAAAATGCTCTGTTCCTGGACTTCCCTCTTAATTTATGATTTCCATCACCTGTGTGGAACTAGATAAATGATAAGAAAGCTGTTTCTTCACAGGTGATTGCAATAATAAATTAAGAGGGAAGTCCAGAAATAGAGCATTTTGTACCTAGTGGGGTGGGTCATGTTGGAGGGTATGGTATACAATGGCTGTATTCAGAGGCGGATTGGCCATAGGGCTCACCATGAAGAATCCTGGTAGGCCGATGTGTTTGTGGGGCCTGTTTTGTATGTTGTCATGTGCCCCCCCCCACGACATGCAGACCACCGCACTCAGTACACTGCATTGTCCCCATTCATTCTGTCATTCTGCCTCAACAGTATAGCAACTCTGCCATCCAGTGATGCCGCCATGGCTACACGGTATGTTATACCTCTTGTGCTGCCCATGTCAGGCCACTTCTACAAAATACTGTAGCACAGGATCACTTTTAGTTCCCAATCCGCCTCTGGACTCAGACACAGCTGCAGCAAAGACGCAAGGAAAGCTGCATTTGCATACAATCAGGTCCTGTAAGGAGGGATCCCGCCCCCTCCCTGTCAACAGACCACACCCCCTCATCAGAACACACCCCTATTATGGCTGCTTCCATAAATTTCCCAGGCTGGTTTTCCAACCCAATCCGCCCCTGGCTGTATTTATACCACTGTCATTCACATACAGTAGCTTCCACAAACTGGCACTTACATGATGGAACTAAATAAATCTCTGTACCGCGCACGTGCACCAGGTATGCAATCCCCAATATACAGAATATATTATTATGACCACCAGCTAATAGCCAGAGTAACCACCATGTGCAGCACGGACAGCAGCTAGGCGGGCTGAAGTGTCATTTTAGACACACGTCTAGTAGCCCCCAGGTTCATTAACATACATTGCCGCCCATCACAGCGATGTTGATTGCATATGTACTAACATATGCTAACATATGCGATCTGCGGCGGCAGGTTGCGGCAGCTGGCATTAAGAAGCCCATAGGCTTCTATAGGGTATTGCCATCCAAAGATGGCGATGCCCTCATGAGCGAAAACGCGGTGGCTGGTTGTTATGTTAGCACATATGAAAATGCAATAAAACCCCCGAAAATGGGGGTTTTATCTCATTTTCCCTTTAGTACATCCCACCTTAAATCCCTTTACATTTTCCATACCGCCCACTTCAAAATGTCTATCTTTGACCACTGGGTTATACAGTAATGTAATAAGGGGACTATTGAGGTTACATAGTGTGACAGTAACTGTGATGTACTGTAATGTTAATGGATTATTTTCACATAATTAAATTACTTTGCAATTCACTGTGATAATTACCCACCCTTCCCACCTGGAATTACAATTTAAAGTTTAACAGTTAACTTATAGTTTAACAATATAGTTTAATTATATTAGACTGATTAAAATAATCTGGGTTGTGGTAGTATCAATTTACAAATTCACGTATACAGTATGGATGGTGTAATGTTTAGCATTACTGCCTCACAGTACTGAGGTCATGGGTTCCATTCCCACCATGGCCCTAACTATGTGGAGTTTGTATATTCTCCCCGTGCTTGCATGGCTTTCCTTCAATATCTCCAGTTTCCTTCCACAATCCAAAAATATACTTGTAGGTTCATTGGCTCCCACCATAAAATTAACCCTAGGGTGTTCGAGGTAATGTGTTTAGGGCAGACTATATGGGCCAAGTGGTTGTTATCTGGCATCAAGTTCTTTGTTTCTATATTGAAACTCAAGCAACAAAAGTCCAAAAAAGGTAAAAATACAATTTCCTCTAAATGCCAAAATTTTCCAGTTGATGAAAAATCTTAAGACATCTTGGCAAACAAATAGGTCTAGAATATCCAAATAAAATAAATTCTTAGATCAGTTGCCGAAGGCAATAGCAGAATATTCAATTATTCAGCTTTATTTCTGTTCCATATTTACTATTTAATTTTTTTTTTTTCATGTTTCCATTTTCTTCCAGTGAGGTTATTCCAGCCAGGAAAGTATAAGAATTGGCACTGGAAGGAAACTCTGAGTTTGAAGTAATTACTCTGTAGCGGATACCATCATCAGCAATCATGTTTCTTTATCTGCATTGTATTTCTGCATAACAAATGAAATTAATTCTAGACGCTGTTGTATTTATCTAGGAACTGTGCTGCTGTAATAAAGTAACAGTGGTTAGAGAAAACTTTTGCTCTGTGATAGCAGAATGCAGTCAATGGATAGATTGTGCTTCTCTGAGATGGAACGCAACTAATTATATATAGCCACAGATGGCTATCTGTGTCCACAGTATTACAAGAGGATAAAAAAAACTCAGCAACTATCGCCTGTATATCAATAAAGATGAAAAATGCCTTTCCTGCCACAATGAAAAAGATTACATTGCTGCTTTCTGTCTAGAGGGTAGGAAACTGACAATAAAACAACGTAGATAAGCCACGTTATCTGGTTTGATATAAGAATAATAAGTATTTTCCTTATGTCGTTCTTGATTTTTTTTAAAGTAGTGAACTAAATAGTAGTTTTTAAAGAGGAACTGTAGTGACATAAAATTCTATATAATACTATTTAATGACTGCCCCCCCATATGTAATTCTGAATGGCTGTTTGTAAGGGATGCTATTGGGATCACTGCGATTGGTATGCCGGCAGTCATAATACAGACAGCGGCATCCTTATGGTCAGGATCTCGACACCTAGTCGCTAAGTATTCTATCTCTAATCCCAAAACCCCCTAACCCTCCTTTTCCACAGCCTGACCCTAACCCTCCCCCAACAGCCCCCCTTCTCTGCCGCCTAACCCTAACCAATCACACGGGATGCCTTATCAAAGCTGAGCTGAGTTTGACTGCACCTAGCATGGTGGTAAAGGAAATGGAGGAGGAAGCGCTGGGATTATTGTGCGGTGCAGTGAGGGCTAATGAAGCTTTCTGTGCCATCATAAGTAACAGTCCTACTCGATGCTGGCATTTGAACCGCGCGCCTGGGCTGGACTCTGGCTCTCCACAGCCCTGACAATCCCTTATTTCAGATTCTGGTGGTCAGGATCCTGGTCCCGGGACTGTGATCAATATTGGGATCCCGGCGTCAGCAGTGTCGAGATTCTGGCATCGGTATTTCGACTGCCGGGATTCCAATCAGAACCCGTTTGTATGATACTCATCCCATCAATACAGTAACAGTCATATTCTGCTATAGACAGTTGGAGATTCTCTAATTTTGTGCTACAGTACACTTCACTGCGCTCTCAGGTTATGAACAGGAGCAGGTGTGGCTGACTTCCTGTTGTTCTCAACACAAGACATCTTGGGTGGGATGTACTAAATGGAAAATGTGGTAAACCTCCATTTACCGCATTTTCCGGGACAGTGCCGTGGAGGGTAACATCAGCTTTTTCTGGCGATACCCCATAGAAGCCTATGGGCTTCTCTCTGCAGCGTTGGTGTGAGGGATCTCTCCCAGCATGCCCCACGGCCGCCCCCTTCCCTCTTTGTATGTGCAGAATGACTCCCGAGGCCGAAACCTGGAAGTCAGGGACCCATCAAAGATTGAGAAGGACAGTTCTTATCGGAAGAGCTGTCCTTCCAAATACCAATCGCATACAGTATGTTAGTGCATATGCGTTTGGTATTGATGCGATGGGTGGTGATGTTGTTTAGTACATCCCACCCCTTGAGAGTTCTGATGTTCAAAATCCTACTGATGAAAGAGAAAATGGCTGCTACTAAATTATTATTATTATTATTATTATTATTATTATTATTTTTATTATTAATAATAATAATAATCAAAAATACTTATTTATACGAATTTGTCAGAAAATTTAAAGCAGCAATGAGTTAAAAAGCAAAATCAACCTTATTACTGATTGCTACTTTAAATGTAATTGTGAACATTGGAGCTCATTCAGGTTGGATCGCAACCACAAAAAATACAATGATGATGCGGGCACACGCCTGATTGACAGGCAGAGGCATTCATAGGGCAGAAGGGGGCTCTTCAAGGTGGAGAGAGAGCATTTCAGGGAAACAGGGGCGGCGGCTTCTGCGATCAAAAAGATGTCGGCGGGCCTCCTGCTGTCGCAGCCAGGCTGTGCTAGCACGAGCCATTCACAATTTCAGCGATCACGCTGAAACTGCGATGTAATCACAATTTCAGTGTGATCGCAGTGGGTGGGCGGTGTGCTGCATTCTGGGCGGCCTTGCCCTGCGATGCGTGGCCCTCAGCAAGCGAGCAAAAGGATTGTAAATTCCAGGGACGTGCAGTCAGGGGAGGCAGGGGAGGCAGTGCCTCCCTTGTCATCATTAATGATTAAAATAATACAAAGAAGATACTTATGACACATGTTCTGTGTCATAAGTATCTGCTTTAGCCTTTACTTTATTTTAATCATTTTTACCTTATTTAAAAATACTTTTAATGTACTTCAGAGGCACCGCTCTCGGTGCCTCCCGCTATCAGTGAGAAAGGACCGGAAGCTGGGGGCGGGGCCGAGTATTGGGCAGTGAAAGCCCATTAAAAAAAGCAGCAAAAGCGGCACTTACTAGAAGTGCCGCTTTGACAGGGGTGTGCTTTCAACCTATATGAAAGCACGCCCCTATCACCAACACACTGCTCCCGAGTCCCTGCCTACAAGCTCCAGGAGCCAGCTCATCCCCTCCCCACTACTCCTCTCCCGGTGCCTGCTTCACCCGTCTCCCCATGCCGCCGCTTCTCCCCGGCTGATGCCGCTGACCCCACCGGCCCTACCTTCCAGCATCTCCACTGCCGCCGATCCCCGCAAGTTGGGAGCCGAGAGGCTGAGCTGAGGCGGGGGCATGGTGAGGGGCACAGGGCAAAGCCAGAAGCCTGGTGCGCTGCGAGGAGGGAGAGCTGCTGCCGGGAGCCTGGGGAGTCATACGCGCTCGCAGGAGGGAGCAAGTAGGAGGCGCAGTCACTGATGTCGCTCCCGGCCAGGGCACAGCGAGGAGTCTCATTCTCTATGTGTCGGGGACAGGCGGCGGGTGGACGCGGCACCGGTATTTACTAAAGCAAAGTAAGTGAGACGGGAAGGTGAGAGACGAGGGGGAGGGGGGTGGGGGTGGGGTGGTATGATATGATATGATATTAGAGCCTGCACTGTCTGGAAGTGGATGGGGAGGGGGGGGGGGGGGTGCCGCTGGTGAGACCTATCATAGTGACTGCACTGTCTGGTGGAAGGGGATTGGGGGGGGGGGGGGGGGGTGCTGCTGCTGGTGAGAGTGATGATAGTGTCTGGACCGTCTGGAAGGGGATGGGGGGGGTGGGGGTGCTGCTGCTGGTGAGAGTGATGATAGTGTCTGGACCGTCTGGAAGGGGATGGGGGGGGGGGTGCTGCTGCTGGTGAGAGTGATGATAGTGTCTGGACCGTCTGGAAGGGGATGGGGGGGGGGGGGGGGGGGTGCTGCTGGTGAGAGTGATAATAGTGCCTGCACTGTCTGGAGGGGGTGGGTGTGGGTGATCTTGGTATCTTTGCTTTCCATGGAGGGGTGGGGGTGTGTGTGTGTGGGTGTGTGTGTGTGTGTGTGTGTGTGTGTTCTTGGTGCCTGTGTGGCCACATCATCATTGCAAGATCATAACCTCTTTTCCGGGAGCACGCATATCTTCAGCGCATGCAGGGACAGCGGCAGTAGCGGGCATCGGCGGGACACGGCGGGACGTTATGGCTGCAGTGCCTCACCAGCCACTGACCTCACCGCACGCCACTGGTAAATTCTGCTGTTTAGAAGAATTTACAATCCTTACTGAATAGGGTTCATACTTCATAGTGTACATAAAGGACTCCCATTGTCCCTTCTCTCCTCCCACCCACTGATTTATCTTATTACTCAAAAGATATTTCCATGTCAGTGTGAAAGATGGCTTCAGTATGTGTACAAGAGCAGAGATACTGTATGAACTGATTCTGAGGTGGGAGCAAAACAATAGCAAGTAACTTTGTATCTGGAAGGAACCCATCTCTCCTTTCATCACAGGTAAAAACATCTTCACATTTATATATCTGAGAGTATTTTTTTATCTCTCTGGCTACACTTTATACACCCCAAGAAAGTTTGTCGGTCTGCAATGGTGATCCTTACTGAAATGCAAGACCCCCTCTGTTAATAATCAGATTGCTGAACAACACACCTGCCCCTGTGCCAGCTGATAGAGGACCTATTCAGGTTGGATGCAACTCGCAGCAGTTTATACTACTGCACCTTTGTATCATGCCCACATGAATCATTTGGCTCATATAGTGTGTGTAAATCTTGCTCTGGTATTAGCCAGTGCCTCCTGAGCCATTTACCTCACTACACGTCTCTAAAATAGAAGGTTACATTAGTCTGATAAGCAGTGCCGTTTCTTGCAGCGGGCGAGCCGCGCAACCGCACGGGGCGCCTGCTGCGGCACTTTGTGGGTTTTTGTCTCCCTCTCCTCCCTCCTCCCGAGCACTCCTGCTCGGGGGCGGAGTTTGGAGGAATGACGCGGATGCGTCGTGATGTCACAACGCAATCGCGTCATTCCGCAAAACCCTGCCCCCCGAGCAGGAGTACTCAGGAAGACGACGCAAGGGAGGAGAGGCGGCCCGACCCGAAGAGCGGGAAGATCCTCTTCATATGTAAGTAATCTCTCTCTCTCTTCCCCCCTCCCTCTCCCTTCCTTCCCCCCCACTTGACACTTGCCTGTCGTACTGTGTAAAATGGGGTCACTTGCCTGCCATACTGTGTAAATTGGGGACACTTGCCTGCCGTACTGTGTAAAATGGGGACACTTGCCTGCCGTACTGTGTAAAATGGGGACACTTGCCTGCCGAACTGTATAAAATGGGGACCCTTGCCTGCCGTACTGTGTAAAATGGGGACTCTTGCCTGCCGTAATGTGTAAAATGGGGACTCTTTCCTTCCAAAATGTGTAAAATGGGGACTCTTGCCTGCCGCACTGTGTCAAATGGGGACTCTTGCCTGCCGCACTGTGTAAAATGGGTACACTTGCCTACATAATGTGTAAAATGGGGACTCTTGCCTGCCGCACTGTGTAAAATGGGGACTCTTGCCTGCCGTACTGTGTAAAATGGGGACTCTTGCTGCCGTACTGTGTAAAATGCAGGGACGTGCGGTGAGCTAAATAGCTCAGAAGGCACTGGCTAGCCCCAGATCCAGATTTACATGCAATTTATGAGCCAAAGCGTACATCTGGGCCTTATACACAGGTGCATCACGTAAACTCCTTGAAATTTGGTGAGTTTTGAACAGAAATGAGCGGAAAAGATAGGCAGGTGAGGCACTGCCTCCCCTGCCATAGACTTTTTACTCCAGATTTTTGGTTATAAAATTATTAGAATAATGCAAAGAAGATATTTCTATCATATTCTTTGTATTTTATATACGTTATACAGTCAAAACTCTGGTGCAAACGTTTAGTATGACAGTAAAGACTCAGCCCACCGCACATCAGTGGTAAAATGGGGACTCTTGCCTGCTGTACTGTGTAAAATGGGGACTCTTGCCTGCCGTAATGTGTAAAATTGGGACTCTTGTCTGCCGCACTGTGTAAAATGGGGACTCTTGGCTGCCGCACTGTGTAAAATGGGGACTCATGCCTGCCGCACTGTGTAAAATGGGGACACTTGCCTGCGTAATGTGTAAAATGGGGACTCTTGCCTGCCGTACTGTGTAAAATGGGGACACTTGCCTGCCGTACTGTGTAAAATGGGGACTCTTGCCTGCCGCATTATGTAAAATTGGGACTCTTGCCTGCCACACTGTGTCAAATGGGGACTTTTGCCTGGCGTACTGTATAAAATGGGGAGTTTTGCCTGCGTAATGTGTAAAATAGGGACTCTTGCCTGCCGCACTGTGTAAAATGGGGACACATGCCTGCTGTAATGTGTAAAATGGGGACTTTTGATTTTTTTTTTTCCCTGTGGTGGCCGTGATGATATCAGATGAGGCCACGCCCATTTTAAATGAGACCACGCTCATTTAAATGAGGCCACACCCCCTTGTCGGGAGCTTTTTCTTTTTATAGCTATGGGAAAGGGGGGCATTTTGAAATCTCACACTGGGAAACAGCTCTACTGACAAGGAGCTAACCAGGGTGTGGATGAGGATCTTAGCATACAAGGTGAGAAATGGTCTGATCTAGAAAATAGGGCCGGATTAAGGCCGGTGGAGACCCCCAGTAGAAAAAGTGATGGAAAACTCTGAATACCGACCTGGAATCCTGACATCCGACATCCAAAATGTAAGTATAAAGAGTAGATTAGAGTTAGGCTGCGGTAGGGAAGGTTAAGGTTAGGCTGTGAGAGGGAGGGTCAGGGTTAGGCTGCGGGAGGAAAGGTTAGGGTTAGGCTGCAGGAGGGATGGTTAGGGTTAGGCTGCGGGAGGGTTAGGGTTAGGCTATGGAAGGGAAGGTTAAGGTTAGGCTGCGGGAGGGAGGGTTAGGGTTAGGCTGCAGGAGAGGAGGTTAGGGTTAGGCTGTGGGAGGAAAGGTTAGGGTTAGGCTGCAGGTGGGAGGGTTAGGGTTAGGCTGCAGGAGGAAAGATTAGGGTAAGGCTGCGGGAGGGAGGGTTAGGCAGCAGAAGTGGAGGTTAGGGTTAGGCTCCGGGACGGAGGTTAGGGTTAGGCTCCAGGAGGGGAGGTTAGGGTTAGATTGCATGAATGGAGGGTTAGGTTTAGGCTGCGGGAAAGGAGGGTGAGCAAGGGGAGAAGGTTAGAATCCTTAACAAAAAACTGTCGGGATCATGAACGCCAGGATGATGCGGTCAGTATTCTGAATGCTGGGATCATGTTCCCAACCCTTAATGAATACATGGGAACTAATTGATTTAATATTCTAATATTCATATCTGAGCCAATATTTTACTGATTTTAGTTTTATGTTTTTTTACACTGGACATGTGTGTTTGCAATTTTTATATATATTAGATATTAAATGTGTGAACTTCGACAACTAGCGCTTCTTTTATTGATGTTTTTTTTATCTTTAACACATAACTATCTTCTACACATAAACAATCTTCCATACTATATTCCATGGGATGTAGTTATGTGACCGGCAGTCAGGAGACGACCGGTTACAATACCGATGCCAGGATCCCGCCCCCCAATCCTGATAGTTGGCATGCGACTAACAGGGACTATTCCGACTTGTGGGTGTCCACAACACCCATAGAGTTGGAATAGAACCTGTGGCGAGCGCAGCTCACCACCAAGCGCATAGCGGAGCGAGCCAGGAAGGGGCTTCATTGTGCTCGCTCCCCCTGCCGGGCATCTTAAAGCCAGGATCCCAGCATCAGTATGGTGACCGGCGGTCATGCGAACCCAACCCTATTCCACACTTAACCATCTTTAATACTATATTCCACACGTAACCATCTTCTATACTATACTATATTCCATACGTAACCATCTTCTATACTATACTATATTCCACACGTAACCATCTTTTATACTATACTATATTCCACACGTAACCATCTTCTATACTACAGTATACTATATTCCACACGTAACCATCTTCTATACTACAGTATACTATATTCCAGACGTAACCATTTTCTATACTATACTATATTCCACACGTAACCATCTTCTATACTACAGTATACTATATTCCACACGTAACCATTTTCTATACTATACTATATTCCACACGTAACCATCTTCTATACTATACTATATTCCATACGTAACCATCTTCTTTACTATACTATATTCCACACGTAACCATCTTCTATACTATACTATATTCCACACGTAACCATCTTCTATACTACAGTATACTATATTCCACACGTAACCATCTTCTATAGTACAGTATACTATATTCCACACGTAACCATTTTCTATACTATACTATATTCCACACGTAACCATCTTCTATACTATACTATATTCCACACGTAACCATCTTCTATACTATACTATATTCCACACATAACCATCTCCTATACTATACTATATGCCACACGTAACCATCTTCTATACTATACTATATTCCATACGTAACCATCTTCTATACTATGCTATACTCCACACGTAACCATCTTCTATACTATACTATATGCCACACGTAACCATCTTCTATACTATACTATATTCCATACGTAACCATCTTCTATACTATACTATATTCTACACATAACCATCTTCTATACTATACTATATTCCATACGTAACTATATTCCACACGTAACCATCTTCTATACTATACTATATTCCACACGTAACCATCTTCTATACTATACTATATTCCACACGTAACCATCTTCTGTACTATACTATATTCCACACGTAACCATCTTCTATACTATACTATATTCCATACGTAACCATCTTCTATACTATACTATATTCTACACATAACCATCTTCTATACTATACTATATTCCACATGTAACCATCTTCTATACTATACTATATTCCATACGTAACCATCTTCTATACTATACTATATTCCATACGTAACCATCTTCTATACTATACTATATTCTACACATAACCATCTTCTATACTATACTATATTCCACACGTAACCATCTTCTATACTATACTATATTCCATACGTAACCATCTTCTATACTAAGCTATACTCCACACGTAACCATCTTCTATACTATACTATACTCCACACGTAACCATCTTCTATACTATACTATATTCCACACGTAACCATCTTCTATACTATACTATATTCCATACGTAACCATCTTCTATACTATACTATATTCCATACGTAACCATTTTCCACACATAACATCTTCCATATTACCTTCTAGCAGCAACAGAAATCACTCTCCGTTAATCAGTGGCACATGGCTCCATGGAGTCATGAACTCAGTCATTTTATTTGTTTTGAACTACATTAGGATAGAGGGGTTGGGTACGGTATCCTGACAGTCAGGATGCCAATGGTCAGAATACTGACAGCGGATACTGACAATTAGAATCCAAACACTTTTTGAAAGGTAAGCTAACCCTAGCCCTTACCCAGTGGTGTGTGGTGGGGTGAGGTAGGTGAGGCAGAGCCTTTTCTGCCATACCAAAATTCAAACAAGAGGTTTGACTATATAAAGTATATGACAAATACAAAGAATATATTATAAATATCATCTTTTATTATTCTAATGATTTTTATAGTCAAATCTCTGGAGTAAAAAGTCTATGGCAGGTGAGACAGTGCCTTATCTGCTTATATTTTCCGCACATCTCTTATCAAAACTCACCAAATTTCCAGCAGTATATACTACTGCACCTGTGTATAATGCTCACATGAATCCTTTGGCTTATATATTGCGTGTAAATCTTGCTCTGGTACTAAACAGTGCCTCCTGAACCATTTACCTCACTGCACGTCCCTGCCCTCACCCTCCCTACCTGCAGCCTAACCCTAACACTTACTGGCATACTTACGCTCAGAATTCTGGCTGTCGGATTTCTGGCATCGGGATTCTGAGCGATGTCGAGATTCCGTTGCCAGTCTCCTGACCACCAACATTGTGAACGTTAGGATGCTAACTACATCCGTAATAAAGACAAGTGGCCAGATGCATCATCGCTTGTAAAGTGATAAAATGGAGAGTGAAAAAGTACCAGCCAATCAGGTCCTCACTGTCATGTCACAGGCTGTGTTTGAAAAATGGCAGTTAGGAGCTGATTGGCTGGTACTTTTTTACTCTCCATTTTATCACTTTACAAGCGATGATGCATCTGGCCCCATGGGAGAGATTTTTTACATTTTGGAGAGAGAGACAAAATGGAAAGAGATAAAGTACTAGCAAATCAGCTTCTAGCTGCCATCTTACAGACTGTGCTAGTTGGTGCTTTATCTAATCTCCACTTTTATCTCGACAAGATTTGATAAATGTCCCCAATTCAGAGAGACGTGAACTTCGTACAGTTTATAATTACAGTGTCTAAAAATCCACTGGCTTTACTGTAATAATGTTAATTCACAAATTAAATGAGCTGATATCCGATGTGATGTGTTCCCAGCTTAAGGTTACTGGAGTGTATGACATCAGCTGTACAGGTGAGGGAGAACAGTACTTAGCAAACAGTGAAACTGACAAGGTGATGTCTGTTATAATTAGTGATGTGCACCGGAAATTTTTCGGGTTTTGTGTTTTGGGTTCGGTTCCGCGGCCGTGTTTTGGGTTCGGACGCGTTTTGGCAAAACCTCACCGGAAATTTTTTGTCGGATTCGGGTGTGTTTTGGATTTGGGTGTTTTTTTCAAAAAACACTAAAAAACAGCTTAAATCATAGAATTTGGGGGTCATTTTGATCCCATAGTATTATTAACCTCAATAACCATAATTTCCACTCATTTTCAGTCTATTCTGAACACCTCACACCTCACAATATTATTTTTAGTCCTAAAATTTGCACCGAGGTCGCTGGATGGCTAAGCTAAGCGACACAAGTGGCCGACACAAACACCTGGCCCATCTAGGAGTGGCACTGCAGTGTCAGGCAGGATGGCACTTCAAAAAAATTGTCCCCAAACAGCACATGATGCAAAGAAAAAAAGAGAGGCGCAATGAGGTAGCTGTGTGACTAAGCTAAGCGACCCTAGTGGCCGACACAAACACCTGGCCCATCTAGGAGTGGCACTGCAGTGTCAGACAGGATGGCACTTGAAAAAAATAGTCCCCAAACAGCACATGATGCAAAGAAAAAAAGAGGCGCAATGAGGTAGCCGTGTGACTAAGCTAAGCGACCCTAGTGGCCGACAAAAACACCTGGCCCATCTAGGAGTGGCACTGCAGTGTCAGACAGGATGGCACTTGAAAAAAATAGTCCCCAAACAGCACATGATGCAAAGAAAAAAAGAGGCGCAATGAGGTAGCTGTGTGACTAAGCTCAGCGACCCAAGTGGCCGACACAAACACCTGGCCCATCTAGGAGTGGCACTGCAGTGTCAGACAGGATGGCACTTGAAAAAAATAGTCCCCAAACAGCACATGATGCAAAGAAAAAAAGAGGCGCAATGAGGTAGCTGTGTGACTAAGCTAAGCGACCCTAGTGGCCGACACAAACACCTGGCCCATCTAGGAGTGGCACTGCAGTGTCAGACAGGATGGCACTTGAAAAAAATAGTCCCCAAACAGCACATGATGCAAAGAAAAAAAGAGGCGCAATGAGGTAGCTGTGTGACTAAGCTAAGCGACCCTAGTCGCCGACACAAACACCTGGCCCATCTAGGAGTGGCACTGCAGTGTCAGAGAGGATGGCACTTGAAAAAAATAGTCCCCAAACAGCACATGATGCAAAGAAAAAAAGAGTCGCAATGAGGTAGCTGTGTGACTAAGCTAAGCGACCCTAGTGGCCGACACAAACACCTGGCCCATCTAGGAGTGACACTGCAGTGTCAGGCAGGATGGCCCTTCAAAAAAATACTCCCCAAACAGCACATGATGCAAAGAAAAATGAAAGAAAAAAGAGGCGCAAGATGGAATTGTCCTTGGGCCCTCCCACCCACCCTTATGTTGTATAAACAGGACATGCACACTTTAACGAACCCATCATTTCAGCGACAGGGTCTGCCACATGACTGTGACTGAAATGACTGGTTGGTTTGGGCCCCCACCAAAAAAGAAGCAATCAATCTCTCCTTGCACAAACTGGCTCTACAGAGGCAAGATGTCCACCTCATCATCATCGTCCGATTCATCACCCCTTTCACTGTGTACATCCCCCTCCTCATAGATTATTAATTCGTCCCCACTGGAATCCACCATCTCAGGTCCCCGTGTACTTTCTGGAGGCAATTGCTGCTGGTGAATGTCTCCACGGAGGAATTGATTATAATTCATTTTAATGAACATCATCTTCTCCACATTTTCTGGAAGTAACCTCGTACGCCGATTGCTGACAAGGTGAGCGGCTGCACTAAATACTCTTTCGGAGTACACACTGGAGGGAGGGCAACTTAGGTAGAATAAAGCCAGTTTCTGCAAGGGCCTCCAAATTGCCTCTTTTTCCTGCCAGTATACGTACGGACTGTCTGACGTGCCTACTTGGATGCGGTCACTCATATAATCCTCCACCATTCTTTCAATGGTGAGAGAATCATATGCAGTGACAGTAGACGACATGTCAGTAATCGTTGGCAGGTCCTTCAGTCCGGACCAGATGTCAGCACTCGCTCCAGACTGCCCTGCATCACCGCCAGCGGGTGGGCTCGGAATTCTTAGCCTTTTCCTCGCACCCCCTGTTGCGGGAGAATGTGAAGGAGGAGCTGTTTACGGGTCACGTTCCGCTTGACTTGAAAATTTTCTCACCAGCAGGTCTTTGAACCCCTGCAGACTTGTGTCTGCCGGAAAGAGAGATACAACGTAGGTTTTAAATCTAGGATCGAGCACGGTGAAATCATTCTCCACTGCCCTTGAGACAGGTGCATTCCACCTCCTTTGCCTATATCGTGGCCAGATGTATAGGCTTGAATGGCCTTTTGCTGCTCCTCCATCCTCTGAAGCATATAGAGGGTTGAATTCCACCTCGAAACCACCTCTTGCTTCAGATGATGGCAGGGCAGGTTCAGGTATTTTTGGTGGTGCTCCAGTCTTCTGTACGCGGTGCCTGAACGCCGAAAGTGGCCCGCAATTCTTCGGGCCACCGACAGCATCTCTTGCACGCCCCTGTCGTTTTTTAAATAATTCTGCACCACCAAATTCAAGGTATGTGCAAAACATGGGACGTGCTGGAATTTGCCCAGATGTAATGCACGCACAATATTGCTGGCGTTGTCCGATGTCACAAATCCCCAGGAGAGTCCAATTGGGGTAAGCCATTCTGCGATGATCTTCCTCAGTTGCCGTAAGAGGTTTTCAGCTGTGTGCGTATTCTGGAAAGCGGTGATACAAAGCGTAGCCTGCCTAGGAACGAGTTGGCGTTTGTGAGATGCTGCTACTGGTGCCGCCGCTGCTGTTCTTGCTGCGGGAGGCAATACATCTACCCAGTGGGCTGTCACAGTCATATAGTCCTGAGTCTGCCCTGCTCCACTTGTCCACATGTCCGTGGTTAAGTGGACATTGGGTACAACTGCATTTTTTAGGACACTGGTGAGTCTTTTTCTGAGGTCTGTGTACATTTTCGGTATCGCCTGCCTAGAGAAATGGAACCTAGATGGTATTTGGTACCGGGGACACAGTACCTCAATCAAGTCTATAGTTGGCTCTGAATTAACGATGGATACCGGAACCACGTTTCTCACCGCCCAGGCTGCCAAGGCCTCAGTTATCCGCTTTGCAGCAGGATGACTGCTGTGATATTTCATCTTCCTCGCAAAGGACTGTTGGACAGTCAATTGCTTACTGGAAGTAGTACAAGTGGTCTTCCGACTTCCCCACTGGGATGACGATCGACTCCCAGCAGCAACAACAGCAGCGCCAGCAGCAGTAGGCGTTACACTCAAGGATGCATCGGAGGAATCCCAGGCAGGAGAGGACTCGTCAGACTTGCCAGTGACATGGCCTGCAGGACTATTGGCTTTCCTGGGTAAGGAGGAAATTGACACTGAGGGAGTTGGTGGTGTGGTTTGCAGGAGCTTGGTTACAAGAGGAAGGGATTTAGTGGTCAGTGGACTGCTTCCGCTGTCACCCAAAGTTTTTGAACTTGTCACTGACTTATGATGAATGCGCTGCAGGTGACGTATAAGGGAGGATGTTCCGAGGTGGTTAACGTCCTTACCCCTACTTATTACAGCTTGACAAAGGCAACACACGGCTTGACACCTGTTGTCCGCATTTGTGTTGAAATAATTCCACACCGAAGAGCTGATTTTTTTTGTATTTTGACCAGGCATGTCAAGGGCCATATTCCTCCCACGGACAACAGATGTCTCCCCGGGTGCCTGACTTAAACAAACCACCTCACCATCAGAATCCTCCTTGTCAATTTCCTACCCAGCGCTAGCAACACCCATATCCTCATCCTGGTGTACTTCAACAGTGACATCTTCAATTTGACTATCAGGAACTGGACTGCGGGTGCTCCTTCCAGCACTTGCAGGGGGCGTGCAAATGGTGGAAGGCGCAAGCTCTTCCCGTCCAGTGTCGGGAAGGTCAGGCATCGCAACCGACACAATTGGACTCTCCTTGGGGATTTGTGATTTTGAAGAACGCACAGTTCTTTGCTGTGCTTTTGCCAGCTTAAGTCTTTTCTTTTTTCTAGCGAGAGGATGAGTGCTTCCATCCTCATTTGAAGCTGAACCACTAGCCATGAACATAGGCCAGGGCCTCAGCCGTTCCTTGCCACTCCGTGTCGTAAATGGCATATTGGCAAGTTTACGCTACTCCTCAGACGCTTTTAATTTTGATTTTTGGGTCATTTTACTGAACTTTTGTGTTTTGGATTTTACATGCTCTCTACTATGACATTGGGCATCGGCCTTGGCAGACGACGTTGATGGCATTTCATCGTCTCGGCCATGACTAGTGGCAGCAGCTTCAGCACGAGGTGGAAGTGTATCTTGATCTTTCCCTTTAACCTCCACATTTTTGTTCTCCATTTTTTTAATGTGTGGAATTATATGCCAGTATCAATAGCAATGGCCTACTACTATATTTACTGCGCACAACTAAAAGGCACCACAGGTATACAATGTAGATGGATGGATATTAGTATACTTAATGGTTGACGAGTGACGACACAGAGGTAGGTACAGCAGTGGCCTACCGTACTGCTATATACAGTATAATGGACCTGGTGGACACTGTCAGCAGACTGCTAAACTACTAGTATAAAAAAAAAGCCACCACAGGTATACAATGTAGATGGATGGATAGTATACTTAATGGATGACGAGTGACGACACAGAGGTAGGTACAGCAGTGGCCTACCATATTGCTATATACAGTATAATGGACCTGGTGGACACTCAGCAGACTGCTAAACTACTAGTATAAAAAAAAAGCCACTACAGGTATACAATGTAGATGGATGGATAGTATACTTAATGGATGACGAGTGATGACACAGAGGTAGGTACAGCAGTGGCCTACCGTACTGCTATATACAGTATAATGGACCTGGTGGACACTGTCAGCAGACTGCTAAACTACTAGTATAAAAAAAAAGCCACCACAGGTATACAATGTAGATGGATGGATAGTATACTTAATGGATGACGAGTGACGACACAGAGGTAGGTAGAGCAGTGGCCTACCGTACTGCTGTATACAGTATAATGGACCTGGTGGACACTGTCAGCAGACTGCTAAACTACTAGTATAAAAAAAAAGCCACCACAGGTATACAATGTAGATGGATGGATAGTATACTTAATGGATGACGAGTGACGACACAGAGGTAGGTACAGCAGTGGCCTACCGTACTGCTATATACGGTATAATGGACCTGGTGAACACTGTCAGCAGACTGCTAAACTACTAGTATAAAAAAAAAGCCCCCACAGGTATACAATGTAGATGGATGGATAGTATACTTAATGGATGACGAGTGACGACACAGAGGTTGGTACAGCAGTGGCCTACAGTACTGATATATACAGTATAATGGACCTGGTGGACACTCAGCAGACTGCTAAACTACTAGTATAAAAAAAAGCCACCACAGGTATACAATGTAGATGGATGGATAGTATACTTAATGGATGACGAGTGATGACACAGAGGTAGGTACAGCAGTGGCCTACCGTACTGCTATATACAGTATAATGGACCTGGTGGACACTGTCAGCATACTGCTAAACTACTAGTATAAAAAAATAGCCACCACAGGTATACAATGTAGATGGATGGATAGTATACTTAATGGTTGACGAGTGACGACACAGAGGTAGGTACAGCAGTGGCCTACCGTACTGCTATATACAGTATAATGGACCTGGTGGACACTGTCAGCAGACTGCTAAACTACTAGTATAAAAAAAAAAGCAACCACAGGTATACAATGTAGATGGATGGATAGTATACTTTATGGATGACGAGTGACACAGAGGTAGGTACAGCAGTGGCCTACCGTACTGCTATATACAGTATAATGGACCTGGTGGACACTGTCAGCAGACTGCTAAACTACTAGTATAAAAAAAAAAAGCCACCACAGGTATACAATGTAGATGGATGGATAGTATACTTAATGGATGATGAGTGACGACACAGAGGTAGGTAGAGCAGTGGCCTACCGTACTGCTGTATACAGTATAATGGACCTGGTGGACACTGTCAGCAAACTGCTAAAAAACTACTAGTATAAAAAAAAAGCCACAGGAGTGTTTTTCAGGCAGACAAACGTATACTGGTGGTCACTGTCAGCAAAACTCTGCACTGTACTCCTGCTATAGCTGCTCACAATTAAGCAGTGTGAGCAGTGCACTCAGCACAGATATATTATGCAGCACACTGAGCACAGATATGGTATGGTGCGTTTTTTTCAGGCAGAGAAGAGAACGGATAAAAAACTGGTGGTCACTATCAGCAAAACTCTGCACTGTAGTGTACTCCTCCTAACAGCTGCTCCCCAATCCTCCCCACAATAGTAAAATAAACAAGCAAAAAAGCAATCAGATCAACTGTCTCCTCTCGTATATAAACGCAAGCCACGTCCTCTCCCTATCAATCTCAAGGCACGTGTGAAAATGGCGGCGAAGCGCGTCTGCTTATATAGAATCCGAATCTCGCGAGAATCCGACAGCGGGATGATGACGTTCGGGCGCGCTCGGGTTAGCCGAGCAAGGTGGGAGGATCCGAGTCTGCTCGGACCCGTGTAAAAAAAGGTAAAGCTCGGGTGGGTTCGGTTTCTCGGAAACCGAACCCGCTCATCACTAGGTTATAATATAACATATCTGAAGGCACTTTCAAAACTATAACTAAGGCTAAAAAAGCATTAGAGTATGATATTGTCCTCTTAAATAAATTCTCACAGGCAGCAATGGGACATTTTTAAACATTTACTAAATGCAGTCTCACCACATCATGGGCTGTGGAAGCCTGCAGTGGGCAAATGGCCAGGGGTTTTTCAAGTTTATCCCATCAGGCTCTGGCTCTGCTTCTTGCTTGTTTTGTTGCTAGGGGGGTAGAGCTGACATTGTCGCTATTAACATCAATCATACATCTCCCAGAACTCTGATATGCTAATAGTGTCAAAAAGAAAACTGTACAAATCTTACAGTGACAGTAACAATAGTTCTAGACATATAAATAAACCAATAGATAAAATATATTTGAAGTAATGCAGGGGGAAAAAAAGAACATTTAAATTACTGTATCTTATCGATTGCTGAGATGAAAGTAATTAAGTGTGTGTGTGTGTGTGTGTGTGTGTGTGTGTGTGTGTGTGTGTGTGTGTGTGTATGTGTGTCAAGGAGCAGATATCCTCAGATCATGCACAGGCAATAACCTCAGTTGGGGGCCACTTACGTTTTAGCAAACCATTGAAGCTTGCACACAAAGTGTTTTGCATTTGTAATACCCAGAGGAGGATTTATACCTTATTGGGCCGTAAGTAAGACACCGATTCGGGGCCCCCCTTCCTTAAACAATCCCCCCTCCCAGTCAGACAGTGTATGCCACATCCTCCCCACCCTATTCCCAGTCAGTGTATACTAAACTCCACTGCCTCAGTCAGCCAGTGTATGCTAAATGTCCCCATATTGGATCTTACTTTATGCCCGCCCCCAGGCTACCATTGGCTAGTTTCACAGGACTTGCCAAGATTCAGCTGCTTTCGTCACATAGCAGGAAATCCGCTGCTGATAACACCTAATGGCACCAACTGTAACACTTTACAGGAGGAGCACAATGTGCTTAATTCTAAATCCAAAATATCCCTGGTATCCAGATGGTAGGTCGACATGGATTAGGTCAACAGTCAATAGGTCGACAACTACTGATTGACATTGACATGGTCAATGCTAATGGTTATGGCTGATCTAGCGGACATACTGTAAGAGCAGTGGGCGGTATAGACAACCATGTGCAACTATAGAAATGCAGATTCTTGCATTAGCATAAATAAATCTCGCATTTGCATAATTAGCATAAGCAGGCTGCCACGGCCATACGAAAAATCAGCCACAGATGCGTCCAACCCAGAAATGTGCCCAATGGGTACAATGCTCTCCAAACATCAGAATGGAATTGTTCTGTTAATATAAATGAATTATGGTGAGAGAACGTGCATTGGTGACATCTAAGATAGGTGGTGAATGCATGGCTACAGAAAGTGGCTTTCTCTCCATTGATGGCATGAGCCCTTACATTTCTCTTTCCTAGCACAACATGTACTGAGAGATATTAGTCAGGATTCCTGTACTGGCTTCACCTGGGCTCACTAGCAATTACCATGTGTCCAGCCCAATGTCACTACAGCATGGGTGTAGCTATGGGGACCCCACACTGCACACCCTGCACACATTCACAATACTCGCCTCTCCCTCGATGCCGCAGGTATCTCTGTGAACATAATGCTGGTGCTGTGTTCCTGGAGATATGTGTATTACGCATTACAGAAATCCCAGGAATAATGGCACCTGCACCATTTTCCCTGAGATTGGCGTAAGCACAGTGGGAGGGTGGGGGCATGGGGGCTGCACACGGCCCTCCCTTCTCTTGATCCCTGAACTAGAAGTGCATATTTATATGAATATTAAGAGAGCATTGTAATGAGATCTATTAGCAAAATGAAACTAATAATAACAAGAGCAATAACCATGGCTATGTCTAAATTATATATTACTCAGGAGTCTGTTACTGTAAATGGGATTCAGCCATTCTTTTCCACTGTGCTACATCTGTTCCTCCTTCCCTGTCGCTGACCACTCTACAAACCTGGCACCATACAAATCTCCATGATCCAGCCAGAAAGTAGAGTCTACAGGAATCTACAATAAAAATACATTCTTATTTTTCCCTTATTTTTCATATTTTTTCCCCATCCATACCATAGATCATATACTGTATGCCCTCTTTTATTTATCACCTTCAAGAGATGCAGGTGTCAACTGTAGAGTACAGGGTGGGACAAACCATGTAATTATAAACGATCATAGTCATCACGCCGGAATCCCGACAGCCGACAATGCTGCCAGCTCTAATCCCGGTACACCAGGGCTATTCTCACTCGTGGACCGTTGTGGTGCCTTGAGGACCGCGCTTGAGAACCTCTGCTGTAGGGGATATACTAGTAAAATACATTTATTGGTAGACATCTCCATTTAAAAAAGTTTGAACTGAGCATGTGTCAGTAATTAAAGTACAGAGGCAGAGCTGACAACTCTATAGCTGGGTACTTGTTAGATGACAAGCAAACAATGCAATGTCATCAATGATTTCCCTTGAACTCCCAGACAAACAATATAGTGTGTACACACTATGCAATCTTGCAAAAGATGTCAGTGGCCACATGCAGGAGTATGCGGTCATTGATGATATCCTCAGATTGAGCTACACGTTGGGCCGACCAGGAGACGTCGCTGACAACCACAGGGGCACGCAAATAGTGGATATACTGTACACTGGATGATTTGAACATTTGGTGTTCTGATCCAAATCGTTTAAAAAATTGTCTAGCGTGTACCCAGCTTAAGAGTCCTTATTAACCGGAACAAGATGCGACTCGGGCATATGTAGATTTCTGGGCTCAGGCTTGTATGGAGGCCTTTTAGGAGTGCCCTAGACAGTCATGGTGATGAAGGAATGCACCCACCACTTTCTGCATGAACAATCTTCTTAGTGAGTCTTTGTCCTAGCTGGCATGGCCACAACCCCTTGCTCCATTAAAGATGGCTCTGCTTGCTGTCAGGGACTGAACTATCCCTAAAATTTTACCATGGGAATCAGCAATGTCCTGTTCCACTGTCCTGATATCTTGTAAGAACAGGGTCATCAATGAAGAACCACACACTTTCTTTCAGACTTCACAACTTTTCTGAATGATTTTACAAGACCTTTCTTGAATTTATAATCAGTGATGAAATTGGCATTGTATGTACAGGTCAGCCTGTCTAGGATTTTTCCTATATGTTTTGGATTCATACTGTGACCACCCTGCTTGGAAGTGTTTGTATTATCCACGTGCACTGCACTGATTTTATTACTATTATTATTATTATTATTATTATTATATGTTTATATAAATTACATTAGAATTCAAAAGATGTGGAGCTACAACTCACCTCATACAGTAATTTTCGCATGCAGGTAAAATGAGTACAGCTTTTTTTTTACACTTATCGTATACTATATTACACGCTTACACTGTGGCGCACAAACTCTGTAACGCGTACACTCCGTCCGGATATTTTTTTCCCATACCCCCACCCTGATGTGCAAATCAGTATTGTTAATGTGCAAAATGACATCTTCTAGCTGGATTCACTACTAAATCTAAATGAAGTCCTTAAAATTTAAATATGTGTTGATTATTCCAACCATCTCAATAAATTAATAAAAAGGCATTGAAATTAATGTAAATCACCTACGATAAATTCATAGAGGTCCATCTCAGAAATATATATCAAACATTCATAGATACACTTGCCATACTGTCACAGAATTCCAACAATTCTTAAAATATTCTTAGATCAATTGAGAAAGTACAGTAAGATTGCCATCATTCTAACTAATTGCAGGTATTAAACTGCCAAAGAAGAGTTAAGCTTGAGCTGTTTTGAAATACAATGAAATATATATTGGTCTTCAAAGAGGCAATAAAATTCAAGAAGGTGCATGAGGAATAATAATTTTATGAATTGAATGTATTAATGGAACGCAGTCCATTTCATACTGTATGTTTATTTGAGTATGGCTGTGAGAATTTTATTACTCAATGCAGGTTTTATTATTTCATACTGTATGTCCCTTAGCATTATAAATGAGCAGGTTTATCTGTAAAACTATGGCATGAAGAGATAGAAGGTGACAGGAACCATCAGAGCCGGCCCTAACCAATATGATGCCCTAGGCAAGATTTTGTCTGGTGCCCCCTAGCACCACCGCTAGTTCCGCCTCTGACCCTGCACCCCTATCCCAGCACCATCACCCCCCCACCCATAGCAGTCCTTTTTTTGTTTTCCTACCCTCTGTAATTTAAATAAGAACAGTGTGCACATTCGGCGCACAGCCCAAAAAGGTATGTGTTTTTGCTGGCAAGGGGCATGGCCACACAATAGTACCCCCAATTCAAATGATGCCTCACAGTAGTGCAACTTTATTCACAATTTATCATACGATAGTGTCCCTTATTCACATTACATCACACAGTAGTACCAATTTACCTTATATACGTTACTTCTCACAGTAGTGCCCTTCATTAACATAACATCATGCTGAATTGCTCTTTATTCACATTACACCACACCATATTGCTCTTTATTCTCATTACACCACACCATATTGCTACTTATTCACATTACACCACACCATATTGCTCTTTATTCACATAATACCACACAGTAATGCCCCTTACACATACAGGTTGAGTATCCCATATCCAAATATTCCGAAATACGGAATATTCCGAAATACGGACTTTTTTGAGTGAGAGTGAGATAGTGAAACCTTTGTTTTTTAATGGCTCAATGTACACAAACTTTGTTTAATACACAAAGTTATTAAAAATATTGTATTAAATGACCTTCAGGCTGTGTGTATAAGGTGTATATAAAACATAAGCCGCTCATAACTTTATTGTGATTACATAAACCTTTTACTTAAGCTAGCTTATCACTAAATAAAACCACACCACACACTGAAATAAAGACACGGACACAGTAGCTGGAGTTAAAGGTCAGACGATGTTTATTAATCGCTGACCAACTCTTTAAACTAATAATTGAGGCCGAATTAGAATTGAATTGAATATATATTAACTTTAGTTTGGAGGATGGCAAACAGAAAACCGCTGCCAAACACCAGCACCCGTCACCTAGATGACAAACCACCAAACCAAGGAGGGGAGTACACATACCCCGCCTCCTTCCCGCATAACCCGCATTGTGCTGGCCTTACCCCTCTTTCTCTGGCAAACGTTCGGTTCCCGCAGGGGAACGTCTAAATGTCCAACCGCAAGAAAAGGACACACCTGCCGTCCATTTAAAGAGGGAGCCCCACAATGACCACTTATGCCTGTGTGACAGCTGGTTGGCAGCGATTTCCCGCCAATCTGGCTTTCAATAGCCCACAGCAAGAACAAAAAACGTAGACGCATTCTGGGAGGGCGGGCGGGCATAAACTGAAAGGCAAGAGGGAGTCTAGCAAGATGGCCACCCCCTATATACTAACCTAAGACCCTCCTCTTCATCCTGATGCACAACCCCTTAAACCAATAGGAAAAAACCAACCGGGAAAACTGATCTGCCTAGCAACTGCTTAGTCATTTAACAACCAATCACAAAAAGTTGATCGCTTATATGGCCTCAGGCTTATGCAGCCTTCAGCTTATCTAAGCCGCTCATAACTTTATTGTGATTACATAAACCTTTTACTTAAGCTAGCTTATCACTAAATAAAACCACACCACACACTGAAATAAAGACACGGACACAGTAGCTGGAGTTAAAGGTCAGACGATGTTTATTAATCGCTGACCAACTCTTTAAACTAATAATTGAGGCCGAATTAGAATTGAATTGAATATATATTAACTTTAGTTTGGAGGATGGCAAACAGAAAACCGCTGCCAAACACCAGCACCCGTCACCTAGATGACAAACCACCAAACCAAGGAGGGGAGTACACATACCCCGCCTCCTTCCCGCATAACCCGCATTGTGCTGGCCTTACCCCTCTTTCTCTGGCAAACGTTCGGTTCCCGCAGGGGAACGTCTAAATGTCCAACCGCAAGAAAAGGACACACCTGCCGTCCATTTAAAGAGGGAGCCCCACAATGACCACTTATGCCTGTGTGACAGCTGGTTGGCAGCGATTTCCCGCCACCAAGGTTTTCCAAACCGCCACCGCCATCCGCAAACAGAACCTTAACCAACCAGAAACTAACTAGCTCTAACGAAAAAGACCGAAAATATCTTCCAGAAAAAACTGCACTCCTTCCGGAGAAAGGTGAACCCCATCGTCTCTATAGAACTGCCTGTTCCGCAGCACCAGCAGAGGATGCTTAATTGCCACTCCGCCTATGGCCTTGACAAACAGAGACACCGTCGAGTTCACCTTTTTGCGTGCTTTCTCCAGCGCCGAGAAACGCACCGCACCACGCCAATGGAAACGGGGCACCATTTCCGACCAGACAATGCATACCCCAGGCCAGTGACAACGTATCGCCACCACATCCGCCTTTATAGACAAAATCAAGTCTATGCCTTTAACTCGGCCCAGATCATTACCACCCAGATGAATGATAATACAACTGGGGCGACCCCAGCGGCGCTCCCTAGAAAAAAGGACGCGCAACAAATCACCCCATAACATGCCCCTAACACCTAACCATCTAAATTGCCGGGACCCAAAAATCTCAGTCGCCCTAGATGCCATGGGATGTTTCTCCGCCCAAAAAACATATGAATGACCGACCATCCATATGTGGTCTCCAAAATTGCTGACAGCTGTAAAAGAAAATATCCTAATGTCAGATTATGCACATAATCTGTAACTTAAACACAACGTAACCAATAAAACCCAAGTGAAGGAGAAAACTCAAAAAACCTCCCGTGGACCTTGGTAGAACAGCCAATTGAAATTAGGCCCCCTCGGAGGAAAAATTTTAAAAATTTGCTTCACACCCTCGATTCCTGAACGGTAAGCGTTCAAAAACCGACGAGTAAACACGTTTTTGGGTTAGCGCAACAGGCGCACTTATAACTTATCTATATGGACATAGGACTTATAGGAGGCCGACTTCCAGCGACCCAACTCCCGAATAGCCGCTGGTGATGAACCAGCGGCCGCCGCATGGGTAGCCGCCCCAATCCGAAAGGAATGAGTACCGAAGTCCGCCTCCTGCAAGCCCAACGCCGTCAAACATTTCTTGAACACCGATGAGAACTGAAACTTTGTCAGAGGGTCCAACTGCGCGTGCACCAGCAACTGGTTGCCCCCCGGAGGTCTTAACCGCACATACTCTTGCGTCAACCGCAGCGGGCAAACGCCCATACCTCCCTGAGCCTCCAAGGACAACCAGCGACCCCGACCTGTTTGATCTGTCTTGGACCGCACAATCCTACAGAGCAACAGGCCCTCCTGCAAGCGCACATTCTCGTAGAGCAGACCCGATTCCCGGGACGCCTTGCTGCTCGCCACTAGCTCGCTCACCCGAAAAGCCCCGAAAAAGGCCAGGGCATACGCGCTACTAAACAATGCCACCTCAAATTCCGAGGACGCAATCCGAGGTAGCACACGCAGCAATTCCGCTAGCAGCTGCAACGTTATAGGCCTACGTGAATCCGCAGGCGCCGGGTGCAACCTAGCCCAACCTTTCAGCGCTCTGGAAAGGACAAACGACCCCGTGGGGTCCGTTGTCCCGTGGAGTCGCGAGTGAAAGGCGATGCCCGCAAGGGCAGTAGCCATGGCCGCTTTTGACCTACCGTTTTGGTAATGCTCCCAAACAAAGGTCAACAGGGCGTCGGCCGAGGACTCACCTGCTACCCCGTACCTACTCTGAAAGGCTGACCAATCCCGCCATGCAGCATCATACGCTCGTAGCGTAGAGGGAGCCAGTGCACACCTGGCCAACGCCGTTAGACCGCTTCGACCATCTGCCAGACAGAAGGTGGGCACTGTAACCCCTCTGCCTCCGCTCCCGGAACCAACGTCCTGAATTTGTCAAACTGGAACCGGGACAATGCATCCGCAATTCCATTGTCAACTCCAGGTACGTGGCGAGCCCTAAAATTAATATTGCGCTGCAAACAAACCAACACTAAATGCCTTAGCAATCGCAGCGCCTGCGGAGATGAGGAACGCTGGTTATTAATCGCATGCACTACCCCTAAGTTGTCGCAAAGAAACAAAATGTCCCTATTTGCGAACCGTCCGGCCCATAACTCAAGCGCCACTAAGATCGGGAACAATTCCAGCAGAAGCAGGTTCTTGGTAAACCCACGCGTTACCCAAGATGCCGGCCAGGCCGCAGCGCACCATGAGCCAGCGAAGAACGCGCCGAAACCTCGACTGCCTGAAGCATCCGTGAACAACTGCAGCTGCTTACTGGAACAACAAGGAGCGGGCCACAACACTTCCCTGTTGAAGGACACCAGGAACGAGACCCAAATCCGCAAATCATCCTTGATCTCGCGGGAAAGGTACACGGAGTGATTCTGTCGAACCGTCCCCGCGGTGGCCCGCTCAAGTTTGCGACAGAAAATCCTACCCATGGGGATAATCCGACACGCAAAATTGAGAGAACCAAGCAAGGACTGCACCTGTTTAAGCCGAACCCTGCGTTTTCCTAAACAGTCTGTAATCAAACCCAATAGTTTCCGCACCTTATCCTCGGGCAAGCGACAGCACCCCCCTACCGTGTCAATCTCGATACCTAAATAGCTAAGACAAGTGCAAGGACCCTCGCACTTATCCTGCGCAACCGGTACCCCTAAAGCGCAGAATAACGACCTGGCCACCGAGAGAATGTCCCCACAGACCGAACTGTCTCCGGGGCCTACAAAAAGAAAGTCATCCAGGTAGTGAGCCACCCCCATCTGCCCGGAGGCGGTCTGGACGCACCAGTGCAAAAACGTGCTAAAGCACTCAAAGTAGGCGCAGGAGACAGAGCAACCCATGGGGAGACACCGATCGACGTAGAATTCGCCCCCTATTTTGAAACCCAGAAACCGCAGGGAATCTGGGTGTAGCGGGAGTAGCCGAAAGGCCGACTCCACGTCCAATTTTGCCAACAGACTCCACGGACCACAATCCCGCACTAATCGCAGCGCGTCGTCAAACGAGTGATATCGAACTCTGCATTGGGCTTCCGGGATAGCGTCGTTGACCGACAGCCCCGGCGGGTGCGACAAGTGCTGTATCAAACGAAACTTACCTATGGCCTTCTTGGGCACTACCCCTACTGGGGAAATGCACAAGGAGGGCAACGGGGAAAGGGCGTAGGGCCCAGCCATGCGCCCCAGCCCAATCTCCCCGTCAACCTTCCGCCGGACTTCCTGCGGGAATTCCAGAGCCGATCTCAAATTCTGGCGTGCAACCACATACACCGAATCCGGGATTGGCAAACGAAAACCGTGCTGAAAGCCCTGCAAGAGAAACGATGCCGCCGACTCATCGGGGTACAAGGTAAGCCAGCGCTGCAACTTGGGAACTATAATCGGGGAGAAGGCCTTACTTGCCAATTCCACCGGCCTCGGTGGAAGCGGCAGGCTTACCGCCTGTCGCCGCGGTGCATTCCTTGGCCGGGTGACTGGCTCCGCACAACCTGCATGAGTGGCGAAAACGACAGCCCGTTCCTTTGCCGCATTTGCCGTCGTTGTAGGCAAAGCACTTGCCTTTTCCCGTCAATCGAGAAGCCACCGCCCCGGCCGCCCCGGGCTTCTTGGCCGTGACGTCCGGGGTGGGTTTGACCTGCTGCGTGACCTCCAACCACACCTCAACATCCTTAAAACCCGCGGGCAGGGTGGGGTTGCCATCCTGATTGCGACGAAACTTCTCGTCGTAATCCCGCCACGCGGAACCCTTGGATTTTAAGTACATATCGTGTACTAAAAACAAATATTTCACCAAGTTGGCATACTCCGCGGGACGCGATTCCGTGTAGCAAGCCATGAACACCAAAAACCCACGCAGCCACTGGTGAAAATTGCGAAACGCATTTTCCCCAATACCACCCGGTTTCTTGGCCGCGTCAAAACCCTGCCGCATTTCCTCTGTAAGGGTGAATATGTCTACATACTTCCCCTTACGTATTTTTTCCCTCATGCGCTTACGAACCCCTCTTGTCACTGCCGTGTTGGCGCAATGTACCATCTCGCCGTAACGGGGAGGGTCGGAGGGGACCTCCTGCGCAGGATCGGCCACCTTGTGCGCCTCCTTGGCCATTCGCCGCGCGATGAGCCTAGCTAATTTACGCGGGCGCCGCGGAGAGCCGGATGATCCGCTGCTAGAAGACGAGGAACTACAAGTTGAAACGTGTAAAAGAATATTTAGCTCACCGGAGTTTGAAGGACCCGGAACCGCGTCGTCCGCTGCACCCGCCTCCGCTGATGGCCGTACCTCCACGTTCGCAGTCGCGCTTGTCCGTGACCTTCGCCTCGTGACGGGCGTAGCCCCTGAATTAGACGGAACCTGCAAGGGAGAAAAAGAGGGGACAACCGGCACCGGGGGAACCAGAACATCATTAACACTTGTCCGCAAAATGCGGAGGCGGAGAGCCCGTCCCCCCGTTCCGTGGCGGATGGCCGCCCGGCAGCTGCAGTGAGGGGGCCCCCGCCGAGGTGTACCCGATCGACTGCGTAAAGGCTGACCCGCTCACTGCACCGAAACTCGCGTGGCAAGACGGCCGCCACGCCGTATGCGGCGGGCAGCCGCCCGCCCCCGCCCATCCGTATGACGCCGGAAGGAACTGAGGGGGCGCCGCGAGAGGGGGCCAACTCTGTGCCACCTGATACCCACCGCCCGGTGCTTGCCCTGACTGCAGGCCCGCAAAGGCCGGCAAGGGCACCGCGACTCGGGGGCCACCGACCGACCACGTGGACTGCACGCCGGCGCCCGCGCTGGCCCCGTGCGGGGAAAACTGTGTGCCGGACACCGTCATGAAGCCCATGGAAGGCATGCTGGCGGCTAAGGGGAATGCTGGAGCCGGAGGCCACGCAAAACCCCCGGGGAAGGACTGGCTCCCCGCGAAGCCTTGCTGCGCTGCTACCGAAAGCGCCCCGCCGGGCGTCATATAAGCCGCCGAGACGGATGTCTGTGTGGACCCAAACTGAAAAGGACCGGGAAGGGCGTGGAGAGGGGTTTGAAAACCGACGAGCGGGGGCGCCGTTAATGGCGTCGGGGCGTCTGACACCCAGGAGGAGCCCGAGCAGGCCACCGAGGCCGGGGGAAAACCCTGCCATGTGACTGCCGCCGGGGCGGGTGTGGCGGCCGCCGCTGCCACGTCCCCCGCCCCGGCGACACTAGGCCCAAACGGCCCAATATTATTGAAATTGAGGTGCGGTGTGCTAAACCCCCCGCTGGAGGGGGGTAGTATGGGGCCCTGTATTGTCCCGGGGACAGCGGGAGCCGCTACCCGCTGCCCTGGGCTCATATCCCCCAGCTGCATATTGACCCCCCCCTCGCCCCCCGCAGCTCTGCCGCGGCCGTCCGGCACAGCTTGTGCCCCCAGGACGCCGCCGAGAGCCGACCGCGGGGATGGAGGAGGAGGGCCGGAGGCACTTATGGAAGGAGGGAGGGAAGTCGTTTCGCCCGCGGGAGATGCCGGGGAGCGCGGCCCAGCCGGACCGCGCGCACCCGCGCCACGTGCAGAGCAGCCGCCGGCCGCCGGAGGGGAAGTGCTGCAGACGCCCGAGGCAGGAGGGAGAGGAGAGGCCCGTCCCGCTGCGAGCGCCGGGACCGCTGGCCGCCCGTCTCCGTGCGGCAGGGGAGCGGGCTGTAACTGCCCGTCCCCGCCGCCTGTCTGAAACGGGGAAGTCCTCTCTGTGGCGCAACGCTCGGGGAGCGGGAGCGGAAGGCGCTCCCCGCATCCACGAGGCGCCGGGGGGGGGGAGCTGCACGTTTTGGACGAGGCATGGCAGAGGGGGGAGAATCTGCAAAAGTATACAATGACACGCAGAGAGGGGGCACAGCACTGTATAATGCCCTAGAGAAGGCAAATGAAATTCAAAAAAAACAAAACAAAAACAATTTACAGGCAGTGAAAATAAGCAATAGTACTTATCCTTCCTGGGGCATAAACTGAAAGGCAAGAGGGAGTCTAGCAAGATGGCCACCCCCTATATACTAACCTAAGACCCTCCTCTTCATCCTGATGCACAACCCCTTAAACCAATAGGAAAAAACCAACCGGGAAAACTGATCTGCCTAGCAACTGCTTAGTCATTTAACAACCAATCACAAAAAGTTGATCGCTTATATGGCCTCAGGCTTATGCAGCCTTCAGCTTATCTAAATGAATTGTGTGAATGTAGACACACTTTGTTTAATGCACAAAGTTATAAAAAATATTGGCTAAAATTACCTTCAGGCTGTGTGTATAAGGTGTATATGTAACATAAATGCATTCTGTGCTTAGATTTAGGTCCCATCAGCATGATATCCCATTATGGTATGCAATTATTCCAAAATACGGAAAAATCCCATATCCAAAATACTTCTGGTCCCAAGAATTTTGGATAAGGGATACTCAACCTGTATTACACACATTATTAATGTCCTTATAAACATAGTGCGCCTTACACATTATGCCAACCCTTATACACATCATTTCCCTTACACATATGCCGCACATTGTTAATGCCCTTATACACATAATGACACACATAATGTCCCTTACACATATGCCGCACATTATTAGTGCCCTTATACACATAATGACACACATAGTGCCCCTTACACATATGTTACACATTATTAATGCCCTTATACAAATAATGACACATATAGTTCCTGGCGTGAGTCAACTGGCAGCTCTGCTAACGTTGGGTGCCTATTTTTTATGAAAATGCATCTTATTTGCATTGCTATGTGGCTATGATGCACAAGCAGCTTCTGCTGATTAAAATGATATGCAGCATGCCTATATATTGTGTGCGACTGTGGCTGTATCTGCATACGAAATGCTGCACACAGAATATAGGCATGCCGCATATCATTTTAATCAGCAGAAGCTGCTTGTGCCCCTAGGCATACCAGATGCCCTAGGCAATTGCCTAGTTTGCCTATGCCTAAGGCCGGCTCTGGGAACCATTGTGGTGCTGTAAGAGCCAGCCCAATTGTACCTTTACACAATAAGGGGTACATTTACTAAGGTGGGAGATTTTTTTTAGAACTGGTGATGTTGGCCATAGCAACCAATCAGATTCTATCTATTATCTTCTAGAAGCAGCTAGATAAATGTTAATTAGAATCTGATTGGTTGCTATGAGCAAAATTACTAGTTCCAAAAAATTCTCACCTTTGTAAATTTACCCCTAAGAATGATATGATTGTTATTTTAAACACCACAGATACAGGTGGCTGTGGTTGAAAACATAATTTCAAGCAACCTTTAGACATTTTTTTTTAATCTGGAGAAAAACAGGGAGATCCAGCAATACTGTCTGGCTGCACAACAACCAAATATGTGTCTTATTTAACTACCAATGGGTTCAAATTGGATATTAGAAGATTAATCATTTTGTAGGCATAACAGCTATATCTTGAGTATGGGGCTATAGCGAAAAGGAGATCATTTCACGTCTTACAGCCTAAATTCACGCAACTAGCGTTGTACAGTTAGGGGACTTCTTCTTTATGGAATGGCTGCATGAAAGTGAAGCACTCATGGAATGCTGATGCACAGAGAAAGAAGTCGGTGACTGTGCATGCTCTGCACCGAGTACTGTATGTGCACACAGTCAGAGATCACCTTTATTTACAGGTTAATCGTTCTGTTGATGAACCAAACTACCCATGAAATCTGCATTTCTGGGCTATAATTGGGCGGCGACCATACAATCACATCAGTGAGTCATGGGAGTGTAATGGGAATGCTGGCCGGCTTCCATTCTTATTCATAGCATACAGACAAAGATAAGACGTATGCTTCAGCCAGATCTTTAGTACCCAATATGTGGCCGCGGCAATGGATGTAATAACTGGGTGAGATAAGATTCCATATATAGTCACAGATTTTTACTATGCAAAGGCGAATTCTCACATTACCATAATGTAGTAGTAACAGACTTCTGTGGCCAGACTCAACCCCTAAGAGTAGAAGTAGCTATAGGACTTTAAGAGAAATTGATCTCTCAGTAAGACATATATTTGCCAACAGCAACATACAGTGTAACATAGGAATGATACTGTTGATACTATGATGTTTGAAAGATGATTGGCTAATGAAGGATGCTCATCTCACAGATGATGAAGCAGCCAATCACAAATCAATGAAACACCTGACAGAGAAATCACCTTTCTACACACAATTCTTCTGTTTCTCTGTAGTCAGCTTATTAATATTTCTAACATAACCCTATACTGGTATTATATCAAGCAAACATACTTGTTCTTTATTTATCTAGGCAACACCATTGCAAGGCTCATTTACAAGGTGTGGTGTACTGTGCCTGTATTACTTTCAGTAACAAGTGACAAAACATTCATGTACAGAAAAATGTACAGTAGATGCAATAGAACAACATTACATTTGAGACGCAAACACATAATAAATAAAAGCACATACAGTATGTGTTTAGGTAAAAGACAGTTGGTTAATAATACCCCAATAAAGTAAAAGAATTATAATCCAATGATCCGATTAGATAAAGTGGATACTAGAAATAAAGTGACATACATAGGGGGAAATGTATCAAATATCGGAGAGAGATAGTTGCCAAGTGAAGAAGTAACCATTAGCAACCAATTAGCTTCTGTCATTTTTCTAGCACAGCCTGTAAAATGACAGAAGCTGATTGGTTGGTAATTTTTATTTTTCTCCACTATCTCCAAGATTTGATAACTCTCCCCTATAGTCAGAGTTTTAAGCGCCTGTGAAATGTTGTTACTCTAGGCAACCTTCTGAGTTCACCTAATGGAACAGCTTGCCCTGCCTGTTATAAACTTAAACAAATTAAACAATAACTGATTAAACATTCACCAATTAATTACATACCTAAAATATACAGTAATTCCAAATATAATGATTTAACTAAAGGGGACAAGCAAGTGTGCAATAAATAAGTGAGAGTGATGAATATTCCACTCTGATTTGGTAGTGTTTGAATGCTGAAGTGCAGATGAAAGACTGGGCTGTTTCTAGCCAATTTGGCTCCCAGTGCGAGATTTAAAAATGCGCCCCCCCATGACATAAAAAAATGTGCCGCCCCCACACACACACACCTAGATGGAAAAAAAAAAACTTGCGCGCGCACCCGGCAAGGGGGCGTGGCCTCATCTAAATGGGTGTGGCCTCATTTAAATGGGCATGGCCTCGTCTGAAAAGACTACCTCACAATCCAGTTTTTGACCGTGCTCCAACAGATCACGACCACCACAGGAAAAAAAAATTCTACCATATTAAGCCCCACACAGTAATGCTCCCTGCACCATATTATGCCACACACCGCAATGCCCTTGATATATTAAATCCCCACACTACGGCAAGCAAGAGTCCCCATTTTACACATTGAGAGAGAGAGAATACTTACAGAGGCGATTATGCTCTTCGGCCCACCTCACCAGTCGCTCATCGCGCCGGCCTTTCCCTCTTCCTAATTTGGATCCCCCTCTGTACTCCGCTCGGGGGGGGGGGAGTTTTCGCGGAGTGACGGGGTTGCGTCGTGACGTAACGACGCAACCGCCACATTCCGTGAAACTCCTTCCCCCGAGCGGGTTACTCGGGGAGAAATAGGAGGGGGAAGCAGGGAGCCACAGTCAGTGCCGCGGAGGGCGCCCAGTGCGGTTGCACTGCTCGCCTGCCCCAAGAAACGGCCCTGATGAAAGATACCTGTCCTCATGTCTGCAGTAGAACATGAAATGAATGAATAAGTTATCACACAAGTGTTCTCAGCAAGTCTGAGGGAAGTATATAATCACAAACTTTATTCCATTCACTAAAATACCTGACAGAGCAATCATCAAACTGCACAAATTCCTTATGGCCCAACATGTTTCACTCTAGTTGGCATAATCATGGTCTAACAAACCACAGATAAATGTGTTGTACTCAATTAGACAAGGTAAACACTATACGGAAAAAAAAATCGTGATTGTAGCATATTTGCAATTGTATTTTACAAAAAAATTAACTGCTGTGCTAAAAATAAATCACTAAAACCTCATGTATATAAGGATAGACTGACTTACTGTAGCACAGCATGCTGTGTTATAATATTTTTCTTGTAGCATGATGATTATTCCGCTTTGTAATCAATTTAATGAAATTTGTGATTTTATACTTAAACTCCATACTTGCTATCGTAACTGTATGAAAACTTCATTTTGTTTTGCTTTTTGCAATGTAGTTCATCTCATTGATGAGAATCCAATCTGATTAATATAATCTACATACTGTACCTACTGTAAGATATGTTTCCTATTTTATTTTTATGAACTTTTTGTGTTACTTTTTCAGCTACTACCTATCTCATTTTATACTTATCTCATTTTAAATATAACTATCTCATCCTTAAATAAACTATTTTGGTTCCCTTGTGCAGAGCACTTACCTTATGAGAGGATTCAGGTAATTCACTTAGGGAAATAGAAAGTCCTTTCTGCTTTGCAAAGTCATAGGGCTAAAACACACTACCCGGCTTTTGCCGGCCGGGAAAAAGCCGGGTGGCTTTTTCCCGTGCCGGCATTGTAGTTAACAGTGTGAGGGGTAGGGTCCCTTCACACTGCATGGCCCCGGCCCAGCTGCCGGGTTGCAGCCGGGTCTCACCACTGGAAGGTCCGGCTGCCGGGGCGGCCGCCGGGCCGTCTTTGCAGCCAGTAAACCGTGTGTGTGTGAAGGGGAGCTTTCACACACAACGTTTTTTTCTGAAGCCGTGTCTAATGCTGCGCATGCGCACAGCATCACACACGGCTCAAAGCCGTCTTGTGTGACAGACACTGCCGGTTTCTCCCAGATGGCAAAAAGCCGGACAAAGTTTGTCCGGCTTTTTGCCATCCGGGAAAAACCAGAGTGTGTGTTACAGCCCATACTCCCCTTTTCTACTTTTCTGGCTGTTTTTGCAGAGACCTTCACAGATAACAGAGGGCCTAATTCAGACCTGATCGCTCACTAGGGGTTTTTTGCACTGCTGCGAACAGATAGTTGCCGCCAATAGGGGAGTGTATTTTCGCTTTGCAAGTGTGCAAATGTATGTGTAGCAGAGCTGTACAAATGGATCTTGGCCCTCATTCCGAGTTGATTGCCCGTTAGCTACTTTTAGCAGATGTGCAAACGCATAGTCGCCGCCCACGGGGGAGTGTATTTTCGCTTTGCAAGTGTGCGAACGGCTTTGCAGCTGAGCTGTGCAAAAAATGTTTGTGCAGTTTGTGAGTAGGTCTGGACTTACTCAGTCCTTGCAATCACTTCAGTCTTTTTGGTCCCGGAATTGACGTCAGACACCCCTCTGCAAACGCTTGGACACACCTGCGTTTTTCCAAACACTCCCAGAAAACAGTCAGTTGACACCCATAAACGCCATCTTCCTGTCAATCTCCTTGCAATCAGCTGTGTGAATGGATACTTCGTTAAATCCATCGCTCAGCAACAATCCGCTTTGTACCCATACGACGCGCCTGCGCATTGCAGTGCATACACATGCGCAGTTTTGCCGAGTTTTGAGCTGATCGCTGCACAGCGAAAAATGGCAGCGAGCGATCAACTTGGAATGACCCCCATCTGCAGTCTCTGGACAGCCCAGGACTTACTCAGCCGCTGCGATCACTTCAGCCTGTCAGGTCCCGGAATTGACGTCAGGAACCCTCCCTGCAAACTCTTGGACACGCCTGTGTTTTTCCAACCACTCCCAGAAAACGGTCAGTTGCCACCCACAAACGACTTCTTCCTGTCAATCTCCTTGCGATCACCCATGCGAATAGATTCTTCGCACAAACCCATCGCTGAGCGGCGATCCGCTTTGTACCTGTGCGACGCGCCTGCGCATTGCGGTGCATACGCATGCGCAGTTCTGACCTGATCGCAGCGCTGCAAAAACGCTAGCGGGTGATCAGGTCTGAATTATCCCCAGAGTCACAATGTTGTCCGTTAATGATTAAGCAGGTGTTAGCACTTTATAATAGGCAGATATTGACAGGCATGTATAGTTTCCAAAATAATGTATTAAATTTGTTAAATCACAAATGCAAAACAACATTTACATTTGTGGAAGGAAATGGAAATCAGCCTGATTTTATGCCTTTTCAGACATGACAGCATAAATAGAATTTTTATTATGCAGTGTTAACATTATTTCAAAATATTTCTTATACAAAATGGATAACAATGATATTTACATCTTGTAGATACAATTTTCTATTGCTAGTAATACAGCTTTTACATTGTAAATAACATAAGCAGTATTGATGCCTCTTATTGTTGCCAACTCAAACAATTTCCCCTGACATACGTTAGGAGAATTTTTGAGAAAAATCAAAAGTGAGCAAAAAGTTTTGGTAGTGGAAATACTATAGGGTATCCACAGGGCAGTAGAGAGATTGGCTGGGCCCAGGTACTTCCTATGGGGTGTGGCCTAATCACAGGAGGCGTGGTCATGCACCATTAGAAAAAAATACCAAAAAATTGTATTTTAAGCGTCTCACTGTCCACACTGCAGCCTAGCTCACAGCAGCGTGTGCTGGGCTGAGGAGAAGAGCTGCAGCTGCTGCTGCCAGGTAAGGGGGTCCCCCTCCCCGGATGATTGATAGATAGTGTCCAGAGAGACAGTTATTAGGTCAACACCATTTGGTCGATATGCATTGGGTCGACAAGATCAAAAGGTTGACAGGGTCAAAAGGTCAGCAGGTAAAAGGTAGACAGTGCTTAAGGTCAACAGGTACAAAAGGTTGACAGGTTCAGAAGGTTGATTTGACAATGGTCGACACAAGTTTTTTTGGGTTTCCACATATTGATCAACTTGTGCTTGATTTACCATCAACGTGCACTACGATTGGGAATAGCAACCTGAAGCGTGGGGAGCGAATCGATATACATTTGCACTAATTGTGGTTACATATGATGAAACATAAAAAAAGACAATTAAAAAACTTGTTTCTACTTTTTTGTGTCGACCATTCCCATGCCGCCCTTTTGACTCAGTCTGCCTTTTCTACTGTCTACATTTTCCATGTCAACCTCTTGACCCTGTCGACCTAATGCATATAGATTATAGACCAGGGGTGGCCGGACTTTTGGAACCTGGGATCTACTTTTTGTTCACTTACTTACCGGTGATCTACCTGCATCAAATAACACCAATAATAACGCTCACATTTAAAAACAGCATTAATAATGATGACATCAAATAACAGCACCAATAATAATGCGCATATTTAAAAATAGCATTAAGAATGACAACATCAAATAACCCCCCTCAGTGCCAACTCCCCCCCCCCCCTTGTGCAGATACCCCCCTTCCACTCCCCTGTACAATAATCCCCTCTGTGCAGATCCTCTCTTGTGTAAAAAAAAAACCTTTGTGAAGATACCACGCTCTGTGCAGACCCCCCCCCCCCCTTTGCAGATCGTCCCTCCTCTTGTGAAGAAACCCCCCTTTGCGTAACTTACCTGACAAGTGTCACGCTGCCTAGGTTCAGTCCTCCCTCTCCCCGCAGTCACGGCTCCCGCTTTCGCGCTGTATGGCCTCCTGCTGGCTGCTTCTCCTGTCAGCGCCACCGCCGGCTGGATCAAACTAGATCCAACTAGCTCCCAGGCTCCTCACATCGCGGGTGACGTAATAACGTCACCCAAGCAGCCGCACACTGCATCCCTGGGAACTGTGAAAAGAAAGAAAAAAGAGGGGATTGGTCTATGCACAGGTGTTCCCACACTGAATTAATGGGGAGAAAAAATATATGTAATAACCATAAATTCTGAATAAGTATTATTAATATACTCTTAATATAATTTCATACCGAACATCTTGTTCTAGTAGGTATTCGACAGAGTTATAAATCTCTATATGGAGAATGTAAGAGAAAAGAGGAAAAGGAAACGGTCTCCGTTCCAATGCTCTGATTGCACTCATCGGGCATGTGCCACTTGGCAGTGAATGCCACTATAAAGTGCTGCTGCCTGAGAATATGTGTGTATACATTTGTTCACACATTTATGTTTTGATATGTTAATTATCACCCTAGATCAGGGCTATATTTATATGATAAATTGTATTTAAGTTCTATAGAGAGGCATTATCCTCTTATCTATACTAACTTTCCGCACTCTCATCAGCCCCAATCTTAGGGCTGACAGCAGATGCAGGGGACATCTTTTAATCACATGCATCGGTTTTAACGGACTCTCTGCTGACGAGCAACATGGTCAAAAGCAGATCCCTACTCCGATTCATATGCATGTGCTTTTCTATACTATCGCTATCCCTTTTACATTGACCTCCTTTAAATTTTGGATGAATTTGTTATTTAATGTCTAACTAATCATCGTTGTGTGGCTATTTGATGCCAACAAATACAGGAGATTGTACTTACCTTGACAGGCCAGGAGTTTATACCCCGAATGGTGACAGTATATGTCTTTAATAAATGTATGGTTCTTGGATATCTGGCATATATAGAAAAATATGTGTTATTTGACATATTTATGACTATATGCATAATACTGCTAATCTGTCTTTTTGGATGGTGATAGGGTATTGAGGTATAGAGATATAACAATCCTGTGCATAACCCTGCTAGGAAATACTGCACTCTTGTCTTCCTTCCTACCCCTCCCTCCCTATCAAGGGATATACCTAAATTATTAGGTGTTTTTTGACTATTGTTATTCATTTTAGGGTGATTTAAAGCATGTTATATTCATTATATAGCCTATACTATAGGACCTAGCCTGGTCTTTGACAAAACTTTTTCCATGGGTCACGTTTTCACACTGGGAATTGTCCTGGGTGTTGAATTATCTATGTAGTATACTTTTTCTATGTTTGTTTATATTTTGTGTATTTGATAAGGTTTTATGAAAGGACCCAATAAAAGTTGAATTCTATATAAAGCTAAGAGTGCCCCCAAACAAAAGAGTCTTCTTTCCTCTTTCTTTAAGTGTGAAGAGGAGTAGCGGCGGCAGGCTCTGTTAAGTCTGTCGCGATCTACCTTTTGGCCACCTCTGTTATAGACCATATGGGGTCGACTTATTGACATTCTATCTAATTACTGCAGACCTACTATACCAAACCCTATGTTCTTAAGACAGTCAATTTAAAATAGTTTCAAGGAACACAATCATTTAAATATTGTATTTACTTAATTTTAACATAAACATTTTTGAAAGGTTACAATCAACAGAAGTGACGATACAAAAAAAAACCAAAACACAATGATTATCAGAAATGGAACATAACCGGAATTAGTCAAATTTCGAATTGTAGCCCAGATATAAAATGCTGGTGTTTACGAGTTTGCCTGCAAATTTGACTTTTGACAAAATTGGATGCTCAGTTTTAGACACCCTATCCCCAGTCATTTGCTGCATACTGTAGGATAATGTTGTATTCACAATAATGTAGAAAATAATGCTCACAGGAATTTATTTTTTTGGTGTACCGAGGATAAATCTGGTACCGTCTCCCTCCCACATCTATTGTGTTCTTTTTTCTTTTTTTTTTTGCATAGTCTCTTCCATTTATTTTGAGCTTTCAAAAAACTTTTTGATAAAAAATAAATACAGTATTTAAATAATTGTGTTCCTTTAAACTATTTGAAGTTCCCTTACAGTACATACATACATCTAAAACAAACACTATACTAATTGTGTCATTTAATTATTTTAGGCTTTATCGACTCCAGGAAATGTATTCTTACTGCATCATTGAAAATATATTTCTTATTAAAATGAAACTTGTACTAGTATTGATTGGTTTGGTTTAAAACTGATACCAGAGGATTACACAGAGATAACACTGCATATCAGGCTGTGCATTCCCCTATGCTATTAAAACTTTAATACCATTGAAAAGTTAGTTGCCTTACTGTGGGGTCCATTTCTAGCGCTGACGTGAGACACATGAAACTCTGCTCAGAATATGTAATTAGGAAAACAAAAATGTTTTACTCCGGGGATTTCAAAAGTTCAATGTAATGAATACAAATGCATCAAGCCAAGTTCCAACAATGATTTTCTTTTTTTATGTGACTGGCGTATAAACAACACAATAGTGTTAAGCTTTAGCAAATCAGGGCTTAAAACTATTTATCTTGGCATTGAAATTCCCAAGGCACTTCTTTAGAATTCACAGGTTTTTGTAAATATGGAGGAAATCAGTTGTCTTACAGCACTATTGATTCTGATTAACCAAATCTTGGTTGTCATGGATCGGCAACAGACCAGTGTACAGGGTACTGTAGGTTATTACAGACCAGTGCACAGTAGTCCAGGAATTGCAAGGTACATTGAAATGGGTTGGTAATGAGTTGCCAGCGCCCGGGATCCCAGCGGTGTGCCTACTGACTGTGGGATCCCGGTGGGAGAGCGTGCGCTCACCACAGGTTCTATTCCCACTCTATGTTTGTCGTGGACACCTACGAGTGGGAACAGACCCTGTGTGTCGGCATTCCATCAGGCGGCATTGTGATCATTCGGGATTCCGGCATCTGCATGGTGACCGCCAGGATCCCGAGCACCGGTCACATGACCGAATCCCCATTGTGACATCACTATACACCTAAAGCAGAACGAAGGAAAGCAAGCATCATGGCTACGGTCACATTAGCATTTCACACAACTTTCAGTGGAATCACAGATTCCTTTCATACAAGAGTGAGTGCTTGAGATAATAAAGAGCTCCAGTGCACTATTTTCACAATGGAGTCTTCATATGTGACACAGGACAACAACATTTCCAACTGAATGATGTGTGTGACTATGAGAGTTTTCACAACCTCAGAACCCTCACGTGACACAGCTCTATAAAGAATATGGCTACTCACTGGCAGTTCACAAACGGTGTCTAATGGTCATTTCATAGTGATCACAGGAAGATTAGTGCAAATTCAGTGACAAATCAATCTTACCTCCATGCTACAGTAACCCTGAAAATACCATTCACATTTAACTCTGAGGAATATGACAGGTGCCGGGAACACATTGCATTTCATTTTTCTTTATGCTTTATTTTTATGCCTGATTTTTAATTTGTGATACTGTAATTTTAAATTATTTAAAAATGTTTGTATTCTTTAATTTTTCTTCTACCATTGTTGTCTACCATAGTGATAACATATTGTTATTTAAAATTTTATTTATCCACAAAAATAGTGAGTTGTATTATGATGTCATTAATCTTGTTAATAAAATCATTTGTTTATTCATTATCAAGTTTTGTTGGGTCATCCGTTTATTTGCTTATTGCAGCACAAATTGTTTGGGTAACAGGGGGTTTGACCACTGAAACTACCTTTAACAGTAATGTTGTAATATGCTTGGTTTTTACATACAGTAGCAGAAGTGTCACATTGAAGATCTGATCCATAAAGTAAGTATCTTTCACAAAAAAAGGAGAAAATACAGGTGCACGCTCTAAGTACTAAGAAAACTGATAATCAGAATACTTATAATAAACTCTGCAGTTTAACATGGAGTAAAATTGAGGTTCTTAGCATAATTTTGGCCAAAAATATGAGCTCACTTACCACGGCCAGGTGACTCGGGAAACCTGTTTACAGTGCTACTGACCCGGTATTCAACCCGGGAATAACCCTTCTTATAACCCGGGTTGAATTACCGGGTTAGGCGACCTGTGAATTATCATGGGCCCCTTTCACATCACACAGTGACCCGTGTCGACCCGGCAATATGCCGGGTCGATACCAGGTTATTTTTGCGATGTGAAAGGGGTATTAGTTAATGCAGAAATGTTGCTTATATGTTGCTAATATCAGTAGTGAAACACAAATTACTGACTGGTCATGGCCCTTTCTGCTGAAAACAATGAGAGATGCTGTTATTCATTTTATCTCAGTATGTGGTGGTAGCGGTACACAATACACTGGAAAAGACCACAAGTGATGTTAGAGAGAACAATACTTATACAGTTTGCATTGTTTCTTCCAATTTGCTGAGAAGTTCTATGTATCCAATGTGATACCATGAGCTGTGACTTATATAATTCTGTATGTAGGGGTATATACAGTTGAAGTGAATAATAAAGTTGTGGTGTTGTCGATAGCAACCATTAACATACTTATAATATAACGTTTTAGCATAAACTGTACACCATAAAAAGGGAGCTGGAATCTGATTAGTTGCTATGGGGGACACCAATTTACCAAATGTGCATTACACTGCAGCAAATTATATTTATATACTGAATTAAATAAATAATGCAATAAAAGTTGCTCATCACACTGAAATAAGTACTGCTCTATCCTCTCTATAAAAGTTCATACAAGAAGCCACCAGGTATTGAGTGGAGTCACCAGAAAAAATTCTAACAATTTTCAGTGTGCACTGAGAGAAGCACCTGATTGTACAGGATGATTGTCAGGTTCTTCTTCCAGTGCACATCATATTGTTGACAACTGTGTGACTGTTACCTAGAGCCTCTGGGGTCTATTCATATAGCAGTGAAAAGTCCTTTATCAGTGATTACAGGGCTTTTATTGCTACCTTTTATTCACAGAGGGGGTTACCATGGAGAAATCTCAGATTTCTCCAGCAGTGCCCCAGCTCTGTATCAGGATCGCTTCCACAGACGTTAGTATGGGACAGCAATTCACAGAAGCACAGACAGCTCAGCTTTCCATTTCACTTCTCAAAAAGCATTCGCCATCTCAGGATGGCTTAAAGAGCCTGCTGAGGGGAGAAGAGCAGGTAAGACTACCGTCTACCCACCTCCTCTCTGCTCTCTCCGCCCCCATCTGGGATAGCAGCCAAGCAGAGGAGCCCTGGCTGTATGCAACTGTGCATCTTATGCTAGGTCTCCTCCTTCTGACTGCACTCTGCTCAAGTTCCCTCTCACTGCACTCCAAGCCTGGACCCCCACAGCCCGGGCGGCGACTGGCGGGTGGATCGCTAGCCCCGGAAATAGAATGACGAAGGCCCTCGTGTTGGCCTTAGTAGAAGGACCTGTGCTCAGAGGAGAGGCTGTCATGCAGGCGCCCTAGTGAGGTGGCAGCGGCGAGGGCACTGGTCTGCACTTCCCGTGATCCTGCTTCGAATGTGCGCTCACTGGCAAACAAGTTCAACAAACTGTCTCTCCTTCTGGGCAGCGAAGGGTCAGGCATTACAGGGTCATCCGTCCTCTGCTTTACGGAGACGTGGCTGGACGACCATATTGCGGACAACCCAATGTCTCTGCCAGGCTTCAGTCTCTTCAGGGCCAATCGCTCCAAGGTTCTCTCAGGAAAAACTAAGGGTGGTGGCACCTGCTTCTACATCAATGACGGATGGTGCACCAATGTCACGATCCTAGGCAAATCATGTAGCCCTCACCTGGAGACGCTAAGTATCAACTGTAACCCATTCTATTCCCCCCAGGAATTTGCCTCAATTGTCCTTGTGGGAGTGTACATCAGGCGAACGAAGCTCTGCACCACCTGGCCGTATGCATATCGACATAAGAAAAAAAACACCCAGACTCTCTGCTTATAGTGCTGGGCGACTTCAACAGAACTAAACTGAGCAAGGAGCTACCTAACTACAAACAAGTCACATGTCCCACTAGGGAAGGGCGCATCCTTGATCACTGCTACACAACCCTCAAGTCTGCCTTCCGGTCTATCCCACGTGCTGCACTCGGCCTATCTGACCACTGCCTCATCCACCTTCTCCCTACCTATACACAGAAGCTGAGAGCGGTTAAGCCTGTCGTCAACACTGTTAAGAAATAGACTAATGAGGCTAATATGAAGCTCCAGGCCTGCTTCGACTGCATGGGGGGACTTTGAAGCCTCAGCAACCGACCTGAATGACCTGACAGACACTGTCACATCCTACATCATCTACTGTGAGGACATGTGTGTACCTACCAAGACTTACCACATTTACTACAACAACAAGCCCTGGTTCAACGCCCAGCTCAGGCAACTTTGTCGGGCCAAAGAGGAGGCCTATAGCAGCGGTGACAGAGCACTATACAACCGAACTAGGAACTCTGACTAATGAAATCAGGCTAGCAAAAAAGTGGTTCTCGGACAAGCTGAAAAATGATCTCTCCACCAATGACCCCGTATCTGTATGGAAAGGAATGCAATTCATTACCAACTCCAGGAAAACATCGAAGTCCACCACCACGCACCAAGACCTCGCAGACGAGCTGAACCACTTTTATTGCAGGTTCACAAAAGAAGTCCCCTGTGACCCAAACAATCACCTCTACGATGCCTCGAACACTGACGGCCAACTCCAGGCACTGCAAGTTGCCCAAGAAGATGTGGAGGCATTGTTCAAAAGGGCCAAACCCAGGAAAGCTCCGGGTCCTGATGGAGTGTGACCATCTGCCTTGAGAGCATGTGCGGGTCAGTTCGACCCCATATTCACCAAGATTTTCAACAAATCGCTAGAGCTATAGAAAGTCCCTTCCTGCCTCAAGAGGTCTACTATCGTCACGGTCCCCAAGAAACCCTCTATCACGAAACTGAACGACTACAGGCCGATAGCATTGACATCTGTGGTCATGAAAATGTTCGAGCGTCTGGTTTTGAATCACCTGAAAACTGTGACTGGACCCCCTACAGTTCGCCTATCGATCGAATCGGTGTGTTGAGGATGCAGTCAATCTGGGCCTGCACTACATTCTGCAGCACCTAGACATTCCCGATACCTACGCGAGCGTCCTGTTTGTCGATTTCAGCTTGGCCTTCAACACAATCGTCCCCAGCATCCTCCACCCCAAATTACTTAGCCTAGGGGTCCCAGAAGCTACCTGTTCCTGGATAGTAGACTTCCTGACAGATAGTACACAGGTGGTGAAAGCGGGGGAATTCACCTCTCAAACGCGGTCCATTAGTACAGGGGCCCCTCAGGGCTGTGTCCTCTCACCCCTGCTCTTCTCCCTGTACACAAATGACTGCACCTCAGAGGCGCAATCAGTAAAGATCATCAAATTCAATGATGACACCACCGTCATAGGCCTCATCAAGGACAGGGATGAATCGGCCTATAGACGGCAAGTAGACCAGTTGGCCAAGTGGTGCAGCCACAACAACCTTGAGCTTAACCCCCTCAAAACTGTCGAGATGATAGTGGACTTCAGGAAGAAGTCAGCTAGTGCATCCCCACTAACGATTGCTGGCAGTGTGGTATTGCTAGTGGACTCCTTCAAGTTTCTAGGGACCACAATCTCCCGGGACCTTAATTGGGGGTCCAATGCTGACGCCACTGTCGGGAAAGCGCAGCTGAGGTTATTCTTCCTCAGGCAACTAAGGAAGTTCAACATCCTTCAGAAGCTTCTGCTCCTCTTCTACTCCGCGATTGTGGAGTCGGTACTGTGCTCCTCGATACTGGTATGGTACAGCTCCGCCAGCGCAAGGGACAGATGCAAGCTCCAAAAGGTGGTCAGAACCGTAGAGAAGATCATCGGGACCAACCTTCCCTCAGTCCAGGACCTGTACCTGTCCAGAGCTAAAAAGCGGGCAACAAAGATAGTAAAGGACCAGCTACACCCCAGCCACAGCATGTTTAACCTGCTTCCTTCAGGCAGGCGTTACAGGGCCATCCCCGCCAGATCCACCAGAAGCCTCAAAAGTTTCTTTCCCCAAGCGGTCCGCCTGCTGAACTCCTGAACATTGACTGACTAGACGTACATGTAACTCACTTGTGTCCCTACGGTATTCCTATCTGTATGACTTTACTTGCCGCCCACCTGCTTATCTGTTACCTACTTGGCTATTGTATAGCAAACCGAAGTTGTTTCTGATTCCTACATCCCGCCACTACTATAGCAAGGTAACCTGACATATGCATATGCCCAGCCACCTCCTACTTACTGCCCCCCGCTGCCCCCTTGTTCTGCCCCCACCCCGCTCTAGCTGCCGGCTGCCCCAGCACATGCGCAGTACAGAGAAATAAGTAAAGAGGAAGTACAGAAGAACAGGGAGAAGCTAGGATCGCCAAAAAGCCGGATACCAGATTACACCAGGTCAAAGGTAAGTGTTCATGGATTATGGAAAATAATTGAAAACACCCTGATACAGTATAAGAACGCGATGTTTAGTGATCACTAAAACTTAAACATTGCATTCTTACATGACTAGGCCCCTCTATCTGTTGTGGGACACAGAAGACAGTGTCTCCTGCTCCAGTTCAGATACTGATTGTAATCAGGGGCAGATCTAGGGAGAGATGCATGAAACCGTAGAAAGAGATAAAGTGGAGAAGTTGCTTATAGCAACAAGCTTCTAAAACTGTCATGATAGCTAGAAGCTGACTGGTTTCTATGGGCAACCTTTCCAATGTTTCTCTGTGCTTTGATCTCACATAGAGGAACCCATCTGTCTAGCAACTCCCAAAATCTGCCATTACCAAGGTTTGTTGCAGCAGGGCAGTAGGTTCTCATCCCTAACCATAAGCAGACATCAAGGGGTCAAAAAATAGTCTTAATAATAATAATGCCCACATCAAATACCACCAGCAATGAAAAGTCACGCATTACAAATAGCATCAATAATAAAGTCCACATCATACAATAGGTTTTCCCTCGGCAGTGAGGTTCTGTGAGCCAGACTGCACAAAACGCCATCACAGGGACTGATACAGAAGTGGGCGCTACACTGCGCAGTTCAGCGATTTATAACTACTGCACAAAGAATCCAGAAAACCCTAACTTGCCACGCATGAAGCAAACTGTATGATGGTGGACGCAGATGCATGCGAGCTCACTGGCATTACAGATAGCAACTACGTACCATGGGTTGTACTTTCAGAAGGGTGTAGAACACATTATTATTTTTGAAAGAATCCAGGGATCCGTGTAGTTGGGAATATGGACACAAGTTGCGACTATGTTTAAATCCAAAATACATCTCAGAAAAACCCATTTTGCTGCAGTACCTACAGTATACAGACCTTGTCACATCTCATGTTTATGTCAGACCTGCATAATGTTCATACTGTAGCTACTTTTATGATTATGTCTGATGTCTGATATCACACCTGTAAAAAGTAGAGATGAGCGGGTTCGGTTCGTCGAGATCCGAACCCCCCTGAACTTCACGTGTTTTACACGGGTCCGAGGCAGCCTCGGATCTTCCCGCATTGCACGGTTAACCCGAATGAGGCCGAACGTCCTCATCCCGCTGTTGGATTCTTGCGAGATTCGTATTCCATATAAAGAGCTGCGCGTCGCCGCCATTTTCACTCGTGCATTGGAGATTGAGCGGAGAGGACGTGGCTACGTTCTCTGCCTGAAAAGCTCAATATCTGTGCTCAGTGTGCTGCAAATATCTGTGCTCAGTGTGCTGCATTGTGGTGACCACCAGTATATTATAGTAGTACAGTACAGTAGGCCATTGCTGTATCTTGCAGCTCCGTGTCAGACTCAGTTCTAGACAGTATCCTGATTATTATTATTATTATTACATTTTATTTATAAGGCGCCACATGTGTTTCGCAGCGCCGTACAAAGGATCAGTGCTCAATATCTGTTGAATTGTTGTGTGACCAGTATATACTATATAGTAGTACAGTGCAGCATTTTGGTGACCACCAGTATATAGTAGTACAGTACAGCAGGCCATTGCTGTATCTTGCAGCTCTGTGTCACTTCTAGTATCTATATCTGTGCTGCATTGTTGTGAGCAGTATATAGTAGTACAGTGCAGCATTTTGGTGACCACCAGTATATAGTAGTACAGTACATTAGGCCATTGCTGTATCTTGCAGCTCCGTGTCACTTCTAGTATCCATATCTGTGCTGCATTGTTGTGAGCAGTATATAGTAGTATAGTGCAGCATTTTGGTGACCACCAGTATATAGTAGTACAGTACAGTAGGCCATTGCTGTATCTTGTAGCTCCGTGTCACTTCAAGTATCCATATCTGTGCTGCATTGTTGTGAGCAGTATATAGTAGTACAGTGCAGCATTTTGGTGACCACCAGTATATAGTAGTACAGTACAGTAGGCCATTGCTGTATCTTGCAGCTCCGTGTCACTTCTAGTATCCATATCTGTGCTGCATTGTTGTGAGCAGTATATAGTAGTATAGTGCAGCATTTTGGTGACCACCAGTATATAGTAGTACAGTACAGTAGGCCATTGCTGTTTCTTGCAGCTCCGTGTCACTTCAAGTATCCATATCTGTGCTGCATTGTTGTGAGCAGTATATAGTAGTACAGTGCAGCATTTTGGTGACCACCAGTATATAGTAGAACAGTACAGTAGGCCATTGCTGTTTCTTGCAGCTCCGTTTCACTTCTAGTATCCATATCTGTGCTGCATTGTTGTGAGCAGTATATAGTAGTACAGTGCAGCATTTTGGTGACCACCAGTATATAGTAGTACAGTACAGTAGGCCATTGACTGTCCAACAGTCCTTTGCGAGGAAGATTAAATATCACAGCAGTCATCCTGTTGCAAAGCGGATAACTCAGGCCTTGGCAGCTGTGTTGGTGTTAGACGTGCGTCCGGTATCCGCCGTTAGTTCACAGGGATTTAGAGAATTTCTTGAGGTAGTGTGTCCCCGGTACCAAATGCCATCTAGGTTCCACTTCTCTAGGCAGGCGATACCGAGAATGTACACAGACGTCAGAAAAAGAGTCACCAGTGTCCTAAGAACTGCAGTTGTACCCAATGTCCACTTAACCATGTGGACAAGTGGAAAAGTAGAGCAGGGCATACTCAGGACTATATGACTGTGACAGCCCACTGGGTAGATGTATTGCTTCCCGCAGCAACAACAGCAGCGGCAGCACCAGTAGCAGCATCTCACAAATGCCAACTCGTTCCTAGGCAGGCTACGCTTTGTATCACCGCTTTGCATAAGAGGCACACAGTTGACAACCTCTTACGGAAACTGAGGTACATCATCGTAGATTGGCTTACCCCAATTGGACTCTCATGTGGGCAAATTCTAGCACGTCCCATGTTTTGCACATACAATGAATGAATTTGGTGGGCAGAATTTTTTTAAAAACGACAGGGGCGTGCAAGAGATGCTGTCGGTGGCCCAAAGAATTGCGGCCACTTTCGTCATTCAGCCACCGCGTGCCGAAGACTAGAGCACCAGCAAACACTCCTGAACCTGCCCCGCCATCCGCTGAAGCAAGAGGTGGTAACGAGGTGGAATTCAACCCTCTATATGCTTCAGAGGATGGAGGAGCAGCAAAAGGCCATTCAAGCCTATACATCTGCCTATGATATAGGCAAAGGAGGGGGAATGCACCTGACTCAAGTGCAGTGGAGAATGATTTCAACATTGTGCAAGGTTCTGCAACCCTTTGAACTTGCCACACGTGAAGTCAGTTCAGACACTGCCAGCCTGAGTCAGGTCATTCCCCTCATCAGGCTTTTGCAAAAGCAGCTGGAGAGATTGAAGGAGGAGCTAAAATGGAGCGATTCCGCTAGGCATGTGGGACTTGTGGATGGAGCCCTTCATTCGCTTAACCAGGATTCACGGGTGGTCAATCTGTTGAAATCAGAGCACTACATTTTAGCCACCGTGCTCGATCCTAGGTTTAAAGCCTACATTGTATCTCTCTTTCCGGCAGACACAAGTCTACAGATGTTCAAAGACCTGCTGGTGAGACACTTGTCAAGTCAAGCGGAACGTGACCCAACAACAGCTCCTCCTTCATTTTCTACCGCCACTGGAGCTGCGAGGAAAAGGTTCAGATTTCCAAAACCACCCACTGGCGGTGATGCAGGGCAGTCAGGAGTGAAAACTGACATCTGGTCCGGACTGAAGGACCTGCCAACGATTACTGACATGTCGTCTACTGTCACTGCATAGGATTCTGTCACCATTGAAAGAATGGTGGAGGATTATATGAGTGACAGCATCCAAGTAGGCACATCAGACAGTCCGTAAATATACTGGCAGGAAAAAGAGGCAATTTGGAGGCCCTTGCACCAGCTGGTTTTATTTTACCTAAGTTGCCCCCCCTCCAGTGTGTACTCTGAAAGAGTGTTTAGTGCAGCCGGTCACCTTGTCAGCAATCAGCGTACGAGGTTACTTCCACAAAATGTGGAGAAGATGATGTTCATCAAAATGAATTATAATCAATTCCTGCGTGGAGACATTTACCAGCAATTGCCTCCAGAAAGTACACAGGGTCCTGTGATGGTGGATTCCAGTGGGGACGAATTAATACTCTGTGAGGAGGGGGATGTACACAGTGAAAGGGGTGAGAAATCGGAGGATGATGATGAGGTCGACATCTTGCCTCTGTAGAGCCAGTTTGAGCAAGGAGAGATTGATTGCTTCTTTTTTTGGTTAGGGCCTAAACCAACCAGTCATTTCAGCCACAGTCGTGTGGCAGACCCTATGGCTGAAATGATGGATTTGTTAAAGTGTGCATGTCCTGTTTATACAACATAAGGGTGGGTGGGAGGGCCCAAGGTGTGAGGTGTTCAGAATAGACTGGAAATGAGTGGAAATTATGGTTATTGAGGTTAATAATACTATAGGATCAAAATGACCCCCAAATTCTATGATTTAAGCTGTTTTTGAGGGGGTTTTGAAAAAAAAAACCACCCGAATCCGACAAAAAATTTTAAGGGAGGTTTTGCCAAAACGCGTCCGAATCCAAAACACGGCCGCTTAACCGAATCCAAAACCAAAACACAAAACCCGAAAAATTTCCGGGGCACATCTCTAGTAAAAAGGTGTGTATAAGAATACTGTCCCTACCTTGCCCTTACAGTTCATATACTGAGCTCTTGATTCTCCACTTGTATGGAGGAATTCTTCAGCTCTAATATCTCAGACTCTGGAAGGTAAAGTCGAGTGTCCAGCAGAGTGCTCTCCAATGACTGAAGTGAGACAGGGAGCCGGAAGTCAGGACACCCACAATGGGTGCATGCATTTGTCCCTGCAGGTGTGCGGGTGGTAAGTAGGCTTGATCGGTCAGTAATCCTCTGCTCTGTGATGTTTCACAGACATTGTGACTGCGCCCTGGATGTTGGAAGCCACAGTGTAAAAGGTCACATCTGTATTTAAAACTGATTATACCTAATAAGAAGCTGTATACAAGTTGGACACATGGCTCTATGTATCTGACTGTTCCCGTACGATGCAATAGTTCTGAATTTAAATGGTTTACAACAGCGGTTCTCAACCTAGGATACGAGTACTCCCAGGAAGACTTGTTGTGATGTTCAGGCTAAGATGAAAAATTTGTATACAGTACAGTATGTATAATTCATCTTATTTGTATCATTTTACTTTTAAATATTGTTTATAGCACATCTATTCTATATGTACCGTATTTAAACATTGATCTGATATCAATTATATTCATTCTAAATGTTTTGCTTTGCAAATGTTGGGAATATAAATGGACTGCCAGAGAGTACCCGGATGGAATATATTGAGTACCAAAGGTCTATAATGACCCCCGTTTTTGTCAATTTGGGGGCTTGCAATGCATAAGGAATGATTTGCATGTCTCGTCTGAACCAAATTCCTCAAAATAAATATAAAGAGCAAACCAGTCTGTTGTTCAAAATGCCAAATGAGACCAGTTTTATTATAACTTATTCTAATGAAATCTGCTTTTGTTGGTCATATGACCTTATAAAGTTTCTCTAAAAAAACTGAGTCTAAAATGAGATATTTATAAATTGGACACTACTTGACATTTAAGAATCGAAAATTTTCATCAGATGACCAAGAAGCATGAGAATAATTGATCATTTATGTGCCAAGCCTATGATCCAAAAATGTTAACTTAATTACAGTTATTGATTAAAATACAAAGCATTTGAATATTTACTAAAGTATCAATGAAAAGTATGAATTAACTTTATTGTCATTAAGGTTCAAATGAGTGCAATTTTTTATTTCATGTCCTGCTAATCTGTTATGTCCTTAATTTAGAAATACATGAAGCCAATCAATACATCAAAATGACGCACAGAGCACAATATTATAGGAAACTAGTATGCTAATTTAGTGGGATGCGGTGAATTGTCCAGTTGAGTTATTATGTCTTACAAAGATATTGCTGCCAGTCGTGGGGGTAGTGCCATGATGTTAAGAGGGTAATTGAAGCAAATGGAAAGACACAGAATGAGATTTGACGGCATAAGGAGCAGTGTCCTCCAACAGCACAAAGCAGAATATGTATTGAAACAAAACATGTTGTGGTATGCAAATATCAAGCATTATATGAATGTATGTTTTGGGGACTGTAGCAGTTATCATAGATACAGACGTAGCCAGCTTTCACTTTTCCGCAATGCGCACACATCATGGCAGTGACTAGATGTACCGGAGCACGACTACAGGTTGAGTATCCCTTATCCAAAATGCTTGGGACCAGAGGTATTTTGGATATGGGATTTTTCTGTATTTTGGAATAATTGCATACCATAATGAGATATCATGGTGATGGGACCTAAATCTAAGCACAGAATGCATTTATGTTACATAAATACCTTATACACACAGCCTGAAGTCAATTTTAGCCAATATTTTTTATAACTTTGTGCATTAAACAAAGTGTGTGTACATTCACACAATTCATTTATGTTTCATATACACCTTCTACACACAGCCTGAAGGTCATTTAATACAATATTTTTAATAACTTTGGCCCTCATTCCGAGTCGTTCGCTCGGTATTTTTCATCGCATCGCAGTGAAATTCCGCATAGTGCGCATGCGCAATATTCGCACTGCGACTGCGCCAAGTATCTTTGCTATAAAGATAGTATTTTTACTCACGGCTTTTTCCTCGCTCCGGCGATCGTAATGTGATTGACAGGAAATGGGTGTTACTGGGCGGAAACACGGCGTTTTATGGGCGTGTGGCTGAAAACGCTACCGTTTCCGGAAAAAACGCAGGAGTGGCCGGAGAAACGGGGGAGTGGTTGGGCGAACGCTGGGTGTGTTTGTGACGTCAAACCAGGAACGACAAGCACTGAACTGATCGCACTGGCAGAGTAAGTGTGGAGCTACTCTAAAACTGCTAAGTAGTTTGTGATCGCAATATTGCGAATACATCGGTCGCAATTTTAAGATGCTAAGATACACTCCCAGTAGGCGTAGGCTTAGCGTGTGTAACTCTGCTAAATTCGCCTTGCGACCGATCAACTCGGAATGAGGGCCCTTGTGTATTAAACAAAGTTTGTGTACATTGAGCCATCAAAAAACAAAGGTTTCACTATTTCACTCTCACTCAAAAAAGTCCGTATTTCGGAATATTCCGTATTTCGGAATATTTGGATATGGGATACTCAACCTGTATTTGCACCCATGATTTGCCAATGTAATGCCTATGGGCCGTGGGTGCAACTATGTGCACAGGCCCATGTATATGCATGTGCCCCACGGCAGTCTGAATGAGGTTGTCTACATCTGTAGCTACTGTGGCCTCTGTTTCCATTTTCAAAAGCAGCCCCCATAGGTTTCTATGCTAAACTGTCAAATTTACCAAGCTGTTGAAGTTAATGCCAACTTCAGAGGGCAGTTAGCCCTTGTTGCCTTTGGACTGCATTCTGCTAAATTTTCCAGGTGAGGGATCCATAGCCTCCCTCCCCTGTACTCTCTATTTGCACATGCACAGTCTAATAATCATGATACACAGTAGCTCTGTTGGATCCCGAACCTAGAGTATTACACATCAGGACAGGCTCCTATCGAAACTGTTGTTATTATTATAATTATCAGGACCAATGTGGTGTGGTGTGTTCAATCTGCAATCTAAATTGCAGTGTAAAATTGCAGTGTAAAAATAAAGCAGCCAGTATTTACCCTGCACAGAAAAAATATAGCCCACCCAAATCTAACTCTCTCTGCACATGTTATATCTGCCTCCCCTGCAGTGCACATGGTTTTGCCCAACTGCTAAAAAATGTCCTGCTGCGATCAACTTGGAATTACCCCCATGGTTTTGCCCAACTGCTAACAAAGTTGTTGCTGCGATCAACTCAGAATTAGGCCCATGGTTTTGCCCGACTGCTAATAAATTTGCTGCTGTGATCAACTCTGAATTAGGCCCTAAGCTCCCGATTTTGACCGAGTTGCTGTTTTTTCTTCAAAGTGTCATCTTGGGAATTTACTAAACACAAATCTCAGCAGTGATGAGGGCATTCATATTTTTTTTGAAGGCAAATAATAAAAAAAAATGAATGAATACACCATCGGTCAAACACACCTGTTATTTTATACAACTCGGTAATTTACTAAAAATTCATATTCACAATCACTGCCAGCAATAGCCAAACACTGCTGTGAAAAAATACAAATCGTAACAAAAAGCAGTTTTGAAATAGACCTGCTTTCTTTACCGTATTCTGATAGGCATGCACAGATCACTGAGATCTGTGCATGTTTATCAGTGGGGAGGGGTGTGAAATGGTTAAAAATCCCAAAAATTTTTGCGTGGGGTCCCCATTCCTAAGCATAACCAGCCTTGGGCTCTGGGACAAAAAACGTAGGGGTTCCCCGTATTTTTAACACCAGCACCGGGCTCCACTAGTCAGAAAGATAATGCCACAGCCGGGGGACACTTCTATATTGGTCCCTGAGGCCCTGGCATTAAGTCACCAACTAGTCCCCCCTGGCCGGGGCACCCTGGAGGAGTGGGGACCCCTTAAATTAAGGGGTCCCCCCCTCCAGCCACCCAAGGGCCAGGGGTGAAACCTGAGGCTGTCCCCCCCATCCGTGGGCGGTGGATGGGAGGCTGATAGCCTTTTGTGTAAAAAAAATAATATTGTTTTTTGTAGCAGAACCACAAGTCCAGCAAGCCTCCCCCGCAAGCTGGTACTTGGAAAACCACAAGTACCAGCATGCGGGGGGGGAAACGGGCCCGCTGGTACCTGTAGTTCTACTACAAAAAAATACACAAATAAAAACAAAACACACACTGTGAAAGTAACATTTTATTAAACATACATGCACACTTACATACACACATACTTACCTATGTTGACACAAAGCAGTCGGCCCTCTTCTCCAGTAGAATCCAGGGGTACCTGTAAATTAAATTATACTTACAAAGAATCCGGGGTAGATCGGTCCTCTTCTTCAAAGTTATAATCCACGTACTTGGTAAAAAAAAATACCCGAACCACGCACTGAAAGGGGTCCCATGTTAACACATGGAACCCCTTTCCCCGACTGTTGGGACCACCTGTGACGCCTGTCAAAGAGGGTCCCTTCAGCCAATCAGGGAGCGCCACGTCATGGCACTCTCCTGATTGGTTGTGCGCTCCTGCACCGTCAGTCAGGCGGCGCACTGTAGATACAATGTAGCGCAGCGGCGCTACATTATATCCAATGGTGGGAACTTTGCGGTCTGCGGTAGACCGCGAGGTTAAGTGGGGTCACTCTTGTGGTTGGCCCCACTTAACCTCTGCGCTGCTGCAGTTACTGATACATAAATAGATACAAACATATGTTCCTTTTTCTTCAGCCAGTGATGGCTAAACCATGCATCGAATGAATATTTCATCTTGGAATGTTGGACTCACCCCTCATACACAATTTGTATAACACCTAATACATGCTGAACAACTGGATCCACATTGAACACAGATCCTTGCACTGTTTGGTGCTTGTTCAACATAAATTTCGGCTTTACCTCATCAAATCTGATCCATCTGAGATTTGGGACCATGTGGTTATTCACAATGGTCAAATCATGTAAATTGCTCCTTGAGTGGGCAGCATTTGCCTGAGCTAAATTACTGTAAGTTAACTGATGTAGAAAAAAACACTTTTTAACATAAATTACCGTACTTCATTCAGCCAATATTACAATACAATTATAAAACGGGAGTAATGTAGAAACATAACATACAGTACTGTGGTGATCATTCCGAGTTGATTGCTCACTAGCAGTTTTTAGCAGCCGTGCAAACGCTATGCCGCCTCCCACTGGGAGTGTATTTTAGCTTACCAGACGTCCGAACGAATGGATCGCAGAGCGGCTACAAAGTTTTTTTGTGCAGTTTCTGAGTAGCTCTATACCTACTCAGCGCTTGCGATCACTTCAGACTATTTAGTTCCTGTTTTGACGTCACAAACACGCCCTGCGTTCGGCCAGCCACGCCTGAGTTTTTCTTGGCATGCCTGCGTTTTTCCAAACACTCCCTGAAAACGGTCAGTTGACACCCAGAAACTCACACTTCCTATCAATCACTCTGCGGTCAGCAGTGCGACTGAAAAGCTTCGCTAGACCCTGTGTGAAACTACATCGTTCGTTGTAATAGTACATTGCGCGTGCTCCTTGCGCCACATACGCATGCGCAGAAGTGCCTTTTTTTGCCTCATCTCTGCACAGCGAACAAATGCAGCTAGCGAACAACTCGGAATGACCACCTGTATACAGAGGTGTAGCATGTAGCCATGGCAGCCGGTTCATGTGTGTGCTATGGTGCCCCCATCCCCCAAGTGTGCATGTGGGGTTAAATTAAAGGGGAACAAAAATAAATACATGGGGGGTCATTCCGAGTTGATTGCTCGCTAGCTACTTTTAGCAGCCGTGCAAACACATTGTCGCCACCCACCGTGGAGTGTATTTTCGCTTTGCAGAAGTGCAAACGCTTGTGCAGCAGAGCGCCTGCAAAATCATTTTGTGCAAAACAAGACCAGCCCTGTAGTTACTCTTCGTGTGCATTGATTCTAACGACGGAGGGACAGCTTTTGACGTCACACACCCGCCCAGCGTTCTCCCAGCCACGCCTGCGTTTATCCAGACACGCCTGCGTTTTTCTAAGCACTCCCTGAAAATGGTCGGTTGACACCCAGGAATGCCCACTTCATGTCAATCTTCCTGCGTTTGGCCGTGCAACTGAAAGGTTCGCTAGAACTTGTGCAAAACCACAAAGGACTTTGTACCTGTGCTTCGCACATGCGCATTGCGGTCCATACGCATGCGAAGAAATGCAGAATTTTAGCCTGATCGCTGCGCAGTGAACAACGGCAGCTAGCGATCAACTCAGAATTACCCCCATTATCGACAGTATCGAACAGGGGCATGGAGGGCTAGATATTCCATCCCACTATAGTAATTCCCCTCTCACCCTGTGTCTCTCTCAGTCTCCCCAGTATCTCTCCATGGCCTAAGTATTTTGCTCAGTGAATATATATTTTGCCGCCCCTTAGTGGACTATATAGGGGCGTAGTTTCATGGGGAAGAGGCTTGGCCACAGAATAGTACCAATTCATACTATACCGCACGGTAGTGTCTATTAGTCACATTGCACAACACAGTAGAGCCCCTTACACAAGTAAAACCAAACTAGCTAAACTAATATATAAAAGGCATAACTATTGACAAAAACATTGACACACATAAAGAGACGGACCCAAAATTAAATGACGAGGGGGAAGGGGGGGGGGGGGCTATGATAGAGGAAGGGGTTGAGTAGCAGTGGGAGGTACATTTGTGTGCACTAAAGCCACGAGCACTCCCAAAAAATGGGCTTGGTCCCACTACAAGGTGCATAGCTTCACAGGATGCGCGGCGTGTGGGCCACAAATGCAACTACTCCCATTCTCCAGGTACTGGCGGAAGCAACTGCGCCCAGTCCCTGTGCATGAACATCCCTCGAGCTGGCCCTGCATCAGAGGCCTGCTGTTTAAATAAAAATGTAAAATGTAAGAAACAACAGGGGTGCAACAAGTCCATGTGCCCTCCCCCATCCCTGGATCTGCTATTGCATACATAAATCGATTTTATAGGGGAACATTGATATAGATTGCACAGGTCCCAGGGGCACACTGATAGACACAGGAACCAGAAACACACTAACACATAGATTATATATGGGCACACTGTCACACACACATTGTGTAGGGGCACACTGACACATGCACAGACATTGTACAGGATGGGGCTGGCAGCCATGCAGAGGAACATACCTTCCAAGTTCCCACCTCTGTCATAGGGCAGCTCCAGCTCCCCATTGTCACCAGATGCTGCACTGACTGTCTCCCTCTCCCCCTGTTCCCTGTCATCGCGGGAGGGCTCGGTGGTAGGAGAACGTACAGCTATGAGTTAATCAAGGAGGACTCTGTGTTGAGTGAGGTAGGACGGGCGGCAGAGTAGAGAGCGAGTAACCGTCACTCACTGCAGACCCTCCAACATGACCCGCCCCACTAGGTACAAAATGCTCTGTTTCTGGACTTCCCTCTTAATTTATGATTTCCATCACCTGTGTTGAACTAGTTAAATGGTAAGAAAGCTGTTTCTTCACAGGTGATGGCAATAATAAATTAAGAGGGAAGTCCAGAAACAGAGCATTTTGTACCTAGTGGGGCGGCTCATGTTGGAGGGTATGTCACTGTCTGCAACACTAGGCCCTGACTGTATATGAAATATAAGTGTCTGGATGGTATGTGATTATTATACAAGAGAGCACCGGAGTGCCGCTGAGCACATTACCCACACACAGTACTGACGTCAGTGAAGAGAACGGGACCACGGAGCACATACGGAAAAATACCCTCCTCCATTGTTGAAAAACGCTGGCAGGTCCAGTAGGAGTTAATTAGAGGAACAGCACCAGTGCCGTGGGACCAAGGTAACTCTATCATAGAGACTGTGTGATTAAGGGATCCTTTCTTTAAAGGACATTGTATTCAGCTGGATCCGTACTGCTACATTGTGGTACATGTGGACGATACTATATCAAATGATTTAAAATCTTCATGAACATTGAAACTATGTTTCCTTTTGGCTAGCAACAAGTTACCATCTGAACTACCATATGGGATTACGCTATTAAGCGAGGGCATTGTGCAATACCAATATAGCCTACACAGGCTTTTCATATGTTTTATGTTAATGAGACAAAACAATTCTGATCTGGTATTCCATCTCAGCAATATATTTTATTATTGGTGTGATCAATATTGTTTTTCTTTTTATTTTTTCCTTTTTTTCTTTTCTTTTCTTTTTGTTTCTTCATGTTAATTATTAAAAGTTCATTGATTATTTTCACCGCTAATGAGTATTAATTATATGATTAAAGAAAGTTTTATTTTGTAGTAATTCTAGCAGCGCTCCCACTTTGTTTGTTTTTTTTTGTTTCTATCATAATTACGAGGGGCGCAAAATATCCCTCACTGTGGGTAGCAGCAGCAGTATTACTATTAAAATACCCCTGAAAGGGGAATTGTAAGAAAGTGATTTCTCCACCGGTGAGTCAGCGCAATACCTTATTGTTTTTAAAATATTCTTTTGTATGTGATTATTATGTTGAAACACAAAATGTCGACATCTTCAAAATGTCAAAACAGTCCAAGTGTTGACACACAAAATGTGGACAACAAAAATTTTAGTTTCAGGGTGTTGGGCTCGGGGACCGGCGCTGGAGATCCTGGCGGTCAACATACTGACCCTGGGATACCAGCAGCAGAATGCCATCAGGAAAGGCGAGCGCAACAAAGCTCCTTGCGGGCTTCCTGCACTCGCCATGCAGCAGTCTTGGTGGCATGCTACGCTCGCCACTAGTTCTATTCCCACTCTATGGGTGTAGTGTACACCCACAAGTAGGAATAGTCCCTGTCAGTCGGCATGCCGACTGTCAGGCTGGTAAGCGGGCGGGATCCTGGCGTCGGCATGGTGACTGCCGGGATCCCTAGCGCCAGTCACATGACCGGATCCCTTTTTAGGGATACGTTGAAAATTGCTTGCCAGCTTCAGTACCTGTCAACATTTTGAATTTTGATAGTTTTGAACATGTCAGCATTTCATCAGTGTCTAAATTTTTCATGATGACATTCTGGACAATATTTTGTATCTATCAACATTATGGCGTCTAGCTAACGAATGTTGACAAAACAAAACAAAACCCAGCTGAATTTAATATAGATGTACATTGCATATATGCATGGTAATGCTTTCAGGCACATAATATATTTGGAAAGAAAGTGTAAGGCAACCAATAAGGATATATATTCCTCTTAAACCTGCAAAACTAATATTTATTTATGAGCCAAGAACATATATTTATATTATTGAAATACATCTCTTCCCACTGCAGCATCCCAGCTGAGCCATGCTCCACAGATAAGCTGCTAATTACACATTCCTTTATTAGATAACTTTAATTATGTGTCAGGTAATACATTAATTATTCCTCTAATCTAGCCTGGCTGTGAAAATTTTAAAAGCATAATTTAGAAGTACATTGTGTTGTCTACCTTAAATGTCCAGACAGCAATATTTATTGCACATTATGCATCTTGTTCATAACCCAGAGTAGTACAAGAGTATACGATTTCCTTTGCCAACAATCAGTACGTGTACATGTGTGTTTAATTCTACATTGTTTAATGTTCTACTTTTGTTTTCCCAGTTTCCAATTGCAATAACCTAGACTGAAGTCAATAATTGGTATTAAAATGTTTAGAAATGTATCATGTAGCTCACTGCTAATCAATTAGTTTAAATCACTTACTCGCATTTCCCACTGAACTAAGGGGCCCTACACACTCGGCGATGCGCCGCCGAGGTGCCCGACGGCCGATACGGCCGACGAGCAACCCGGCGGCGGGGGGGCAGTGACGGGGGGAGTGAAGTTTCTTCACTCCCCCCGTCACCCGGCTGCATTGAAGTGCAGGCAAATATGGACGAGATCGTCCATATTGGCCTGCATGCACAGCCGACGGGAGATCAGCGATGAACGAGCGCGGGCCGCGCATCGTTCATCGCTGGAGTCTCCACACTGAAAGATATGAACGAGTTCTCGTTCATTTATGAACGAGATCGTTCATATCTTTCAGAATATCGGCATGTGTGTAGGGCCTATAACTAAGCATCACTGAGACTCTTCACATTGCAGAATGTGCCCTAGGGTCTGATTTGTGTTTTTTAGATTAATTATTAATACCTCTTTTCCACTGAAGTCCCAGGTCTGACGCAAGATTTGGAATACAGTTCCAAACTGTGTCAAACCTGGGACAGCCCCATGTCCACCTTGGCGGCAACCTGGGCTACTACCGGATCATCGCCATTCACACTACACAGGGGCAGTGCCGATGCTTGAAGATTATGTCATCTCCTTGCTCAAGGAGAGAGTCTCTCCCAATGCTGTAATCATGTCCCAGGTTGGGGATGTAGTTATGTGATAGGCAGTCAGGAGACCGGCGGTCACATTACCGGCACCTACATCCCGCCCCCTCCTAATCCTGACAGTCGGCATGCCGACTAGCAGGGACTATTCCCACTCGTGGGTATCCACGACAACCGTAGAGTGAGAATAGAACCTGTGACTCTTTGCGCTCGACCGCCCTTGCCGGCATTCCACAACTGGGATTCCCGCCTCAGGATGCTGAACGCCGAAATCCTGGCTGCCGGTAAACCATGCCTAACCCCAGTGGCAAACGCAAGATTTCTAGAGGAGGGGTTCCAAATGCAATCTCCATATATTACACTCTGTGGAACATTACAGATGATCTATAGCAGTGGTTCTCAACCTTGGTCCTCAAGTACCCCCTACAGTTCATGTTTTCCAGGTCTCCTCGCAGGACTGCAAGTGAAATAATTAGCTCCACCTGTGGGTCTTTTAAAATGTGTCAGTGAGTAATAAATACACCTGTTCAACTGCTAGGTTACTTGGAAAACATGAACTGTTGGGGGTACTTGAGGACCGAGGTTGAGAACCACTGATCTATAGTACAGGCTGTAAGAAACATTTTTAAATTATATAAATAATATAAGTGGTCTAGAAAAGGTTAAACATACTATAATAAAGGCACAAACATTATGGAACTAGTACCTCACATTCTAAGCACACATTCTCCCACCTCATGGTAAGGCTCCTTTCTCTTCTTTCTGGTAGCTACTCTTTGGTCCAGTGCACTGAATGAGGGCTCAGAACCACACACATAGCAAACTTTGTAGAAAAAGCAGCTACTGGGTATGTGCAGTAGCTCTGCATGATGCGGTGGAAGCTCTAGTAATAGTATTCTATAACATTGCTATTGTTGTCATAGTTTGCCACTTGCCAAGGGGAGGGGGGTTTCTGGGCAACCAGAAACCCCCCCTGCGTGTGCCTATGAACCCCCAGGTCGGATGATCCGGATTGCCCGTTTACACTGCAGCTCACCCCTTCCTGAATAAAACTCTGCTAGGATTCCCGGGTCACTGGATACGGGGACTCCTTTCCACGATCTAAATCCTGGCTTGCTGCGCAACCAGGGATTTTTAGGTCAGAGAAAAAGGGGTATTAGTATTTCCAGGTCATTGTATTTTGAACATTGTAGAAAAGGGGAGTATACAGTGCTTAAGACACAGAATAATGTTAAATACACATTTTATTTCTACATCAGAGAAAATATTTTCCCAAATTAAGAAACAATTAATATTCGATAAAATTATTAAAAAGGAATTCCTTAGTAGTAAATATAAATCTCAGACGCGTGCCCTTAGTAGAGATACTTTGAGTATGAACAGATTTGTAATATCGCCCAAAAAAGAGTGCGGATTTCCTAGCATATATACAATCATTGGGTAGCCTGGTGCAGCGAAACATGTCAGGTTCTAAGACCCTAAGTGGACACCTTTGACCAGCGCCACCATTGCCTGTTCATAAGAGTCAGGATTTTCAACCTAACAGTTCCCTTGCTGTGGACCAGGACTCCATTGCCGGCTGCTGCTGCCGTATGAATTATACACTATTGGAGACCTTCAAATTGGAACACGGAACTGTTTCTCCACTGTGGACCAGGACTCCATTACAGGTTGCCGTTGCCATACGAACCATACATCATTGGAGCCTTCTAAATTGGAACACAGAACTGGTAATCACATCCAATTGGATGAATTATTAACATTCATTGTCAATTTCTGGACATACCCAATGCCGTGCGCCGTCTATCCAAATGAATGATTTACTATTAATGTGTGGGAATCACTAATCCACTGTGATACCTGGCAACTTTTCTTATTGTGATGATATATTAAATGTATATAAGGGTCCCGGCTATAAGCAGTACGGCAGTGTGAGATCTCTGGAGCACGCATCACAGACAGCACTTGCTGTACTGTGGGACTTTTATGACACTCGATAGCACAGACCAGTGTAGTACATGCTAGTGCTGTCTATACGCTTATTTAGAGGTTATAATATCTATCAATATTATAAGTGTATTCAAGGCTCATAAAGGAATGTATATACCTACTCATGATTGCAACTTCTTAGTATAATAGCCTCCTTACTATTAGGTAGCCGACGGAGGCATGAGCTGTATTGGAGCACTGTATTAGGAACAGTGCATCATGTTTATAACGTATTATTCTAGAAACTGTATCATTTGAGAAACTAGGAAGGTATATTCAAATAATACATTAATTGAGATCGTGCACACTACCTCATTGGCGATTAAGGAATGCACAGTTAATTTAGTGAAGCGATGTGCCTCTAAAAATACTATAATTGTCCCTCTCCTAACAGTTCACACAGTATTAATGTGCATACACATTATTAGATAAAAGGGGACCGATTACATTTGAACAACATTATGCGTCTCTGCATATGCATGAAAGGCTTTACAGAATAAGAGACTATTACTGTACTTTTGTGTACACAATAAAGGGTTATCATAAAACTTTTTATTGCAATATAACTGGGAATCGTTTGGCTATTTACTATATATTCATAGATGTGTATTATATGAGCACAAAGTGCCACACAGCCCTACGAATATTCTCTCAGGGGAATTTGCATTGAAAAGCTGCAGGTCTTGCTGCACTCGCCCCTCCCCGCCGGGATCCCGGCGTCGGTATGCTGCCGGGATCCCGGCGTCGGTAAGCTGCCGGGATCCCGGCGTCGGTAAGCTGACCGGCGGTCAGGAGACCGCCGGTCAGCTATACTACACCCCCAATGGGGTGGTATTCATGTGACCGGCGGTCTGCTGACCGACAGTCACATGACCTCCTCCACCATCCCGCCGGCTCAGTATCCCGATGGTCGGCATGCCGACCAACAGGGACTATTTCCACTCGTGGGTGTCCACGACACCCATAGAGTGGGAATAGAACCCGTGGCGACCGCAGGTCGCCACCGAGCCCGCAGCGTGGTGAGCGCAGCGAGCCCGCAGCGTGGTGAGCGCAGCGAGCCCGCAAGGGGCTTGCTGCACTCGCCCCTCCCCGCCGGGATCCCGGCGTCGGTATGCTGCCGGGATCCCGGCGTCGGTAAGCTGACCGGCGGTCAGGAGACCGCCGGTCAGCTATACTACACCCATTACTCTATAAGGAAAATAATTCCCCAACCTTAATATAGTATCTGTACTGTTGTTCTATTAAATGTTACAATCGTGGCTAAATGATACACATGTATTCATTTTGTGTTAAACAGAATAGTAGAGATACAAATGTTGCTTAAATAAACAGGTTATTACTTATGTTGTACATATATCACTATACCATTGGAGGGGTGTAGTATAGCTAATATATTACACAATAATGCTCAGGTTTAAATAAAGAAGAAATTACACAACACCATTTGAGCAAGTTGCGACCGGTCAATCAGAGAACAGAACATTGACATGGTCATAATTTATTATGAATATACAATATATATCATAAATATCTTGTTCCAAGTGATAGAGAAGTGGAACATAACCCACAGTCTAATCTTTATATTTAAGAAATAACAGACGGCACACGGCTTTGTTTTTAATATCTTTTTATTATTTTTCACTAGGACAAAATAAAACTCTTTTTTGTAGACTTTTTCTATATCACGTCTTATTATTTGATCATTGTTTTTATACTTCACTTTTTGTGACCTCATGTATAGGTCACAATACTTCATATGGGATACCAATAATGTATACTTATTCCATATGGGTATTGGAAATGTACTATTAAATTGAATGTAAAAAATGAAACAATACAGATACAATATTAACAACATTTGTATGAATGGGAGTGAGTGCACCCAGATAAACTGATCCCTGTTTCTTATCCTTGTTTGCATTTATCTTAGGATCAGTGGGTAACACCAGTCTGTAATTATATGTGTGGATTGCATACAATAAATAAAAGACTAGATCCCTTACATAACAGTTTACTATTAAATTACTGTAGGTCTGGTGCGAGACATCTTTTCTTTTTACAAATCTGAGAATTTAGGGTTTATTAAGGGGGGTACTCACGGAGCGATCGCTGCTTAAAATCTAAGCAATCTGACTAGATTGCTTAGATTTTAAGCACGATCGCTCCGTGTGTAGCCCCCTCAGCGATAGCGATGCGCAGCCCCGCGCATCGCTATCGCTGCTGCTAGATTGGCCTGCATGCAGGCCAATCTAGCGGGTCGCTCACTTCACCCGCTGGGTGAAGTGAGCGCCCCCCCCGTCTCCCCCCGCACGCTCAGCACAGATCGCGCTGTGCTGAGCGCCGGGAGAGATGTGTGCTGAGCGGTTCGCTCAGCACACATCTCTCTGACATCGGCCAGTGAGTACTGGCCTTAAGACTTCTAAGTCTTGTTAGTAGGTGTGAAAGCTGATCAATCTCATAGACATTTGCTCTATTTGAAGAACAAAGAACTTCATGATTGCAAGTCAGAGAGTCTGCATACAGGTGTGTGCAAGTGTCTATGGGGGTCATTCCAAGTAGATTGTAGCTGTGCTAAATTTAGCACAGCTAAGATCATTCACACTGACATGTGGGGGACTAGTCCGCCCCGCATGTCAGTGATGGACCCCCCCTCCCCCCACAGAAGTGCAAAGGCATCGCACAGTGGTGATGCCTTTGCACTTCAAGAGTAGCTCCTGACCAGCGCAGGTTTAGCATGCTGGCTGGGAGCTACTCGTCTCTCCCCAGCCCGCAGCGGCTGCATGTGACATCATGCAGCTGCTGCGGCCCGTCCCCCCAACGGTCCAGCCATACCTGCGTTGGCCGGACCGCACCACCGTCCAGCACCCTCCCGCCCAGTGACCGCCTCTGCCTCAGAGGCAATCGCTAGGCACCGACGGCTGGCATACGCCGGCGCACTGCGGCACTGGCACATGCGCAGTTCCAACCCGATCGCTGCGCAGCGAGAAACTGCAGCAAGCGATCGTGTTGGAATTTCCCCCTATATTGGAGTGGACTATGGGGGTCATTCCGACCTGTTCGCATGCAGCGGTTCTTTGCTGTGGTGCAAATGAGTCAGGACTGTGCATGTGTGGCGGCCGCAATGCGCACGCGCGTCGTTGCCCGGCGACAGCTGTCATCGTGCAGCGGCTAGAACAAAGAAGAAAGTGATCGCTAGCGCGATCGCAAGAAGATTGACAGCGAGAAGGCGTTCCGGGGCATCTACTCACTGTTTTCCAGGCGTGGAGATCCGAACGCAGGCATGTCCAGGCATTTGGTATCCGGACTCCAGGTCGACAGCACAAAGGTCGACACACCTTAGGCCGACGCCAATTGTTCGACACACCTTAGGTCGACGTGGACAAAGGGTCGACATGGACAAAAGGTCGACAGGAACAAGGTCGACATGGAAAAAGGTCGACATGAGTTTTTCACGATTTTTTTCTTTTTTTGAACCTTTTCATACTTAACGATCCACATGGACTACGATTGGAACGGTAAAGTGTGCCGAGCGAAGCGGTAGCGGAGCGAAGGCACCATGCCCGAAGCATGGCGAGCAAAGCGAGCCATGCGAGGGGACGCGGTGCACTAATTGGGGTTCCCGGTCACTCTACGAAGAAAACGACACCAAAAAAACATAAAAAACTCATGTCGACCTTTTTCCATGTCGACCTTGTTCCTGTCGACCTTTTGTCCATGTCGACCTTTTGTCCATGTCGACCTAAGGTGTGTCAACCAATTGTCGTCGACCTAAGTTGTGTCGACCTTTGTGCTGTCGACCCTCAGTCCCAGACCCCAGGCATTTGGAGGGTGGATGTCTGACATCAATCCCTGGACCTTCGTCGCTGCATCTGTCGCACTGGGTAAGTAGGTCTGACCCTGGTCTTGTTTTTCAGGAAACTGTTTTAGCATAGCAGGGCTGCACAAGCGATCACAGCCCTGCTATGCTAAAATACATTCCCCCATAGGCGGTTTCAAGTTGATCGCACGAGCAGCAAAAAGTTGCTACGTGTGATCAACTCAGAATGACCACCTATGAGCAGAGGCGTCACTTACTTTTATAACACCCGATGCGGTCGCGGGTGAAAAGGGGGGGCGGCTTCACGGAAGGGGTGTGGCTTCGCGGAAGGGGCGTGGCTTCACGTCCCGACCCCCGTTTTCGGCACATTGTGGGTCGGGGGATACGGCCTTCACCCGGACACTGCTGAATCTGCAGTGCTGGCTTCTGCACTGTGACAGGAGCCGGGTTGCAGCATCCAGCTCCTGTCACTGAGCAGGAGCCGGCACTTTGGTGTCACCCCTCAGAGGGTAACACCCGGGTGCGTGCCGCACCCCCCGCACCCACGTTGTGACGCCACTGCCTATGAGTCTTATTCAGACTTAGCAGCTCATACGGCCCCCAGCACAGTCTGCCTGTATCAGCAAACTGTGCAGTGCAGCAGCCGCATTGTGCCTGCACAACCCTACACATTGGAAATTTGCTGCATATCTGTCTACATAGAAAGCCACCATAGCAATGGCCTGAGATAAAAAGGAGACGGGGCCTTATTTAAACCCCCTCTCTACCAAACAGATGACCATTTTTTGCTATGTTTCCAGGATGTACGCACTCTTTTGCTGGATGCAGACCTCCACATTGTATACAAAGGCTTCACTAACAAGACATGGCAGCTGTTACCTCAAGAACTGCCACTGCGTCTGTGGTGCAATCAAACCTGGGAAAGTTGGCAGATTAAATAGACAGGTGGTTAATGTAAGGTCAGGGCTAGGGGTTACCAAGAATAATTTATTTATTTGTCATTTTCGGCCATCCCAACAAAGAGGATGCTACATTTTTTATGATGGTCATAAATGTCTGTATTAAAAAATTATAATAGCACCAATATTGGGGTATATAGTTTTATGTATTTCTTAATTGAGAGCTAACTTATCTGAAGGCACCCAAATATCCTCCCAAATGGCACTACAGAGATGCTAAACCATGGGTCTTCAACCTCGGCCCTCCAGCTACTGTGGAACTACACATCCCAGCATGCCTTGCCTCAGTTTTAACATGCCTTAAGAACAAAACTATGGCAGGGCATGCTGGGATGTTTAGTCCCACAGCAGCTGGAGGGCCGAGGTTGAAGACCCGTGCGGTAAACCATGAATTGTACATGATTGCCCCTTCACAAAAAGTCAGAGTTCGCCAGCATCCTGCACGGCCGCCAAACTCAGACTTCGTTACATCCCAGCCAACATTGCTTATTTGGTTGACATTTTACATAAACATTTATAAATATACCTAGTTTGTAAGATACAGAAGTAGGACAAAGCAGAATGCTGTGTCCTTGTATTCAATTTTTATGAAGTGGAGAAAGCAATATATCTTTGATAATAATGCTGAAATGTTTTCCCAGTTCTAGAACACAGAAAAACATAAAATGCACTGCTGCCATATAGAAATAATTAGATGTAGCTCTCAAGAGCCAACACAATGGACAAATGACCTTAAAAGATAAGTAAACTAATTTCCTAATATCCCAAATAAAAAGCATTGCTTGAATTAAAAAAAACAAATAGTATTGTCAAGTAAGAATGTGCAAAACACAAATCATGCCATCTGTCACTCAGAGCCACCATCAGGAGGGTACAGGCAGTATTATTGTATAAGTGACAGTGGGCTTGTCATATGCCAGTGCCAATGATCTTGTGTGCAAACTGCTTTTTATTCTCAGGCAGATGTCTGACAGCGGACCGTCCTATCATTGGCATCAGCAGACAGAGCAGGGGGTGTGTTGGTTAGGGGGTTGGAAGCTATGTTTCCTGCCTCTTTGTGTGTCCCTGCCTCCAGGGACGCCATCAGAAATTGTGGGGGACAAGACTAACAAAATAAGCAGGGCCTTCCACCCCTGGAAAAAAACAACAACACATTTTGGCCCCCACAGGGAAAAAAACAATTTGACCCCACGGAAAAAAAATAAAGCACATTGGTCCCAACAGGAAAAACACAATTGCCAATGAAAATGTATGCTCTTTGAGGCATTTAAATAGTGAAATACCACATCACCATCAGAATCCTCATCGCCAACTTCCTCCTCAGCACCAGCAACACCCATATCCTCATCCTGGTGTACTTCAACAGTGACATCTTCAATTTGAATATCAGAAACTGTACTGTGGGTGCTACCTCCAGCACTTGCAGAGGGCGTGCAAATGGTGGAAGGAGCCACCTCTTCCCATCCAGCGTTGGGAAGGTCAGGCATCGCAACCGTCGACACACTTGGACTCTCCTTGGGGATTTGTGATACCATCTTAGAATGCACAGTTCTTTGCTGTGCTTTTGCCAGCTTAACTCTTATAATTTTTCTAGCGGGAGGATGAGGGCTTCCATCGTCATGTGAAGCTGAACCACTAGTCATGAACATAGGCCAGGGCCTTAGCCGTTCCTTGCCACTCCGTGTCGTAAATGGCATATTGGCAAGTTTACGTTTCTCCTCAGACCATTTAAATTTCTTTTTTTGGGTCATTTCACTGAACTTTGGCTTTTTGGATTTTACATGCCCTCTGCTATCACATTGGGCATCGGCTTTGGCAGACGACGTTGATGGGATTTCATCATCTATGTCATGACTAGTGGCAGCAGCTTCAGCACTAGGAGGAAGTGGTACTTGATCTTTCCCTTTTTTATGCTCCAAATTTTTGTTCTCCATTATTTTTCTGGCGTTATATAACAATGGCCCTCATTCCGAGTTGATCGGTCGCAAGGCGAATTTAGCAGAGTTACACACGCTAAGCCGCCGCCTACTGGGAGTGAATCTTAGCTTCTTAAAATTGCGACCGATGTATTCGCAATATTGCGATTACTAACTACTTAGCAGTTTCAGAGTAGCTCCAGACTTACTCTGCCTGTGCGATCATTTCAGTGCTTGTCGTTCCTGGTTGACGTCACAAACACACCCAGCGTTCGCCCAGGCACTCCCACCGTTTCCCCGGCCACTCCTGCGTTTTTTCCGGAAACGGTAGCGTTTTCAGCCACACGCCCCTGAAACGCCGTGTTTCCGCCCAGTAACACCCATTTCCTGTCAATCACATTACGATCGCCGGAGCGAGGAAAAAGCCGTGAGTAAAAATACTTTCTTCATAGTAAAGTTACTTGGCGCAGTCGCAGTGCGAACTTTGCGCATGCGTACTAAGCGGATTTTCACTGCGATGCGATGAAAAAGAACGAGCGAACAACTCGGAATGAGGGCCAATATGCGGTACAGGAAAGCATACCTCTACACCACACAGGGCAAACCCTGTGAAAATTATTTGGATTAAATATTAATAACCCCTTTATTTGGAGTAAATAATATACAGCACAGGACAGCACCACTGAACTTATATGGCAGCACCACTGGACTGGACATATATACGGCAGTACCACTGGAAGTATACGGCAGTATCACTGGATTTATACTGCACTACCACAGGACTGGATTTATACAGAAGTATCACTGGATTTATATGCCAGTACCACTGGAATTATACGGCTGTATCACTGGAATTATACGGCAGTACCACTGAACTTATATGGCAGTACCACTGGACTGGATTTATATGGCAGTATCACTGGATTAATATGCCAGTACTACTGGAATTTACATCAGTATCACTGGAATTATTCAGCAGTATCACTGGAATTATATGGCAGTATCACAGGAGTTATACGGCAGTACCACTGGAGTTATACGGCAGTACCACTGGACTTATATGGCAGTACCTGTGGACTGGATTTATACAGCAGTATCACTGGACACATATGCCAGTACTACTAGAATTATACAGCAGTATCACTGGAATTATACAGCAGTATCACTGGAATTATACAGCAGTACCACTGGAACTATACAGCAGTACCACTGGACTGTATTTATACGGCAGTATCACTGGATTTATTTGCTAGTACTACTGGAATTATACAGCAGTATCACTGGAATTATATGGCAGTATCACTGGAATTATATGGCAGTATCACTGGAATTATACAGCAGTATCACTGGAATTATATGGCGGTACCACTGGACTTATACGGCAGTACCACTGGACTGGATTTATATGGCAGTATTACTGGACTTATACACCATTACCACTGGAATTATACGGCAGTATCACTGGAATTATATGGCAGTATCACTGGATTTATATGCCAGTACCACTGGAATTTATATGGCAGTACCACTGGACATATACGGCAGTATCACTGGATTTATACTGCAGTACCACTGGACATATACGGCAGTACCACTGGACATATACGGCACTATCACTGGAGTTACATGGTTGTACCACTGGACATATACGGCAATATCACAGGATTGATATGGCAATACCACTGGACATATACAGCAGTATCACTGGACATATACGGCAGTACCACTGGACATATACGGCAGTACCACTGGAAATATACAGCAGCACAGGGACACCACCACTGGACTGATGCAGGACAACACAGCACCACCGCAATGGACTGGACTTATACAGCAACACTGGACATATGGCAGCAGAGGACACCACCACTGTGACTGGACTGATGCAGCACAAGACAGAACCACTGTACTGATGCAGGACAACACAGCACCACTGCAATGAACTGGAGTTACACTGGACATATGGCAGCAGAGGACACCACCACTGTGACTGGATTGATGCAGCACAAGACACTACCACTGTACTGATGCAGGACAACACAGCACCACTGGACTGGACTTATACAGCAGCACTGGACATATGGCAGCAGAGGACACCACCACTGTGACTGGACTGATGCAGCACAATACACCACCACTGAACTGATGCAGCACAACACAACACCACTGGACTGGACTTATACAGCAGCACTGGACATATGCCAGCACAGGACACCACCACTGTGACTGGACTGATGCAGCGCAAGACACTACCATTGTACTGATGCAGGACACTGAGGATGGAGACACGTCCCCTTGCTACACTCTCCAATTCCAGAGTGAAAATGGCAGCGACGCACGGCTCCTTATATGGAATTCAAACCCCACGCGTATCTGACAGCCTGATGATGACGTTTTGTCTCCTTCTGGTTTCTGTGTCAGGCAGGAAAACCCAAGCCTGACTCGGATCCGGGCTCGGGTAGTGAAGGTCGGGGGGGTTCAGTTCTCAGGGAACCGAACCTGCTCATTTCTAGTTTATACTCCCTTTATACCTGAAATACAGTGGGGATCGAAAGTTTGGGCACCCCAGGCAAAAATTAATTTTAATGTGCAAAAAGGAGCCAAGGAAGATGGAAAAATCTCCAAAAGGCATCAAATTACAGATTAGACATTCTTATAATATGTCAAAAAAAAGTTTGATTTTATTTCCATCATTTACACTATCAAAAGAACAGAAAACAAAAAATGGCGTCTGCAAAAGTTTGGGCACCCTGCAGAGTTAATACCTTGTACTGCCCCCTTTGGACAGCTGAGACCTGGCAGTGTCATGGATTGTTCTCAATCATCGTCTGGAAAGACCAGGTGATGTCAATCTCAAAGGTTTTAAAAGCCCAGACTCATCTGACCTTGCTCCAACAATCAGCACCATGGGTTCCTCTAAGCAGTTGTGTAGAACACTGAAACTGAGAATAGTTGACGCTCACAAAGCAGGAGAAGGCTATAAGAAGATAGCAAAGCGTTATCAGATGCCCATATCCTCTGTTCGTAATGTAATTAAGAAATGGCAGTCATCAGGAACAGTGGAAGTTAAAGCAAGATCTGGAAGACCAAGAAAAATATCAGACAGAACAGCTCGCAGGATTGTGAGAAAAGCAAGTCAAAATCCACGTTTGACTGCACGATCCCTCCAGGAAGATCTGGCAGACACTGGAGTTGTGGTACACTATTCCACTATAAAGAGATACTTTTACAAATATGGTCTTCATGGAAGAGTCATCAGAAGAAAACCTCTTCTACGTCCTCACCACAAAAATCAGCGTTTGAAGTTTGCAAATGAACATATAGACAAGCCTGATGCATTTTGGAATAAAGTTCTGTGGACCGATGATGTTAAAATAGAACTTTTTGGCCGGAATGAGCAAAGGTACGTTTGGAGAAGGAAGGGCACAGAATTTAATGAAAAGAACCTCTGTCCAATTGTTAAGCATGGGGGTGGATCAATCATGCTTTGGGGTTGTATTGCAGCCAGTGGCACAGGGAACATTTCACGAGTAGAAGGAAAAATGGATTCAATAAGATTCCAGCAAATTTTGGACGCTAACTTGATGCCATCTGTGAAAAAGCTGAAGTTAAAGAGAGGCTGGCTTCTACAAATGGATAATGATCCTAAACACACCTCAAAATCCACGGTGGATTACATCAAGAGGCATAAACTGAAAGTTTTGCAATGGCCTTCACAATCTCCTGACCTCAACATAATTGAAAATCTCTGGATAGACCTTAAAAGAGCAGTGCGTCACAGACAGCCCAGGAATCTCAAAGAACTGGAAGACTTTTGTAAGGAAGAATGGGCGAAGATATCTCAAACAAGAATTGAAAGACTCTTGGTTGGCTACAAAAAGCGTTTACAAGCTGTGATTCTTGCCAAAGGGGGCAGTACAAGGTATTAACTCTGCAGGGTGCCCAAACTTTTGCAGACGCCATTTTTTGTTTTCTGTTCTTATGAAAGTGTAAATGATGGAAATAAAATCAAACTTTTTTTGACATGTTATAAGAATGTCTAATCTGTAATTTGATGCCTTTTGGAGATTTTTCCATCTTTCCTTGGCTTCTTTTTGCACATTAAAATGAATTTTTGCCTGGGGTGCCCAAACTTTCGATCCCCACTGTAACAGGACACGTCGGAAGAGCAGAGGTGTAGCTAGGTGCCATAGTGCATGGAGCAAGGGCATGTTTTGTACCCCCTACCCTTGTACTGAATTGCGGGTCTAGCCAACATGTGGGTGCATGTTACATTTGGAAAGAAACAATATTTAAAAATCCTAAATTGGTGACAGCGCTGGTTCCAGACCTTGTGGAGCTCAGGGCAAAAGTTTCCTTTGGTTGCCCCCCATGTTTAAAATAGGCTCAGTGCGTGCTGAAGGCTTGCAACAACATTATAGGGGCATGGCTGTATGGATGGTTTAATGGTTAGCATTACTTCCTCACAGCACTATAAGGAGGGTGGGCAGAGCTGTCAATCTCTCCCGCTATCGCCTGTGGCCTGCCCGGTTTCCTACCTAGTCTCCAAGCCAGTGTGCACCCCCTCTGCTTCTCCTGCTCCTGCTCTGCAGCTGCCAGTACAGTGGCCCACAGGAATGGGGGGTAGTGGGCCGCAGCACGCCCTCTAACTTTTTTGGCGCCCGGAGTTTGCGCTCCACCGGAGCCACCCTCACTACACCCCTGGGGAAGAGAAGAAGTTCTACCTAACAGTAAGTATAAGGGAATTTTATGTCCAGCTTCTGGTCACGTCTATGACCTGAATTCTCATTGCAAATATACGGGAATCCTATACATATCCAAACTCTTCACTTTAGATGCATATAGCCAGTCAGCACATACACAGGGTAAGGAAGCATGTACAAATATGCATATTTATGTGCACATGTTCAGTTGCCCGTCCTACTGTAAGTTGTGAACTGCTAAACGGTAGCAGCATTTTCATTATGCAGATATCAGACACAGCAAGGGGATATACCTAGGCATAATAAAAACATATGGATAATGTAAATGTGTATTCTGCTAGGCAGTGGTGCAAGTAAAAAAAATGTCTTATAGGTACTGTGTGCGCACACAGAAGGCACGCGTGCCCAAAAAATGGGTGTGGCCAAATGCCACATGGGGTGTAGCCAATGAAAATGGGGGCGTGATACACATATTGGGGTGCAGATACATTTATGACCCCAATAGTGCCAGATATACATTGCCTCACAGTGCCAGATACACATTGCCCCACAGTACCAGATACAAAAATGTTCCAGTGTCAGATACACATTGCCCCAGTGTCAGATATACATTGCCCCACAGTGCCAGATGCACAAATGCCCCCACAGTGCCAGGTACAAAAATGCCCCAACAGTGCCAGATACAAAAATGCCCCCGCAGTGCCAGATATACATTGCCCCACAGTGTCAGATAAACATTGCCCCAGAGTGCCAGATACACAAATGCCTCCACAGTGCCAGATACACATTGCCCCACAGTGCCAGATAAAAAATGCCCCCACAGTGCTAAAGATAAACATTGCCCCACAGTGTCAGATACACAAATGCCCCCACAGTGCCAGATATACATTGCCCCAGAGTGCCCCCCGTGCTCACCGCTGCCTCTATTGCTGCTGTGTGAGGGGAGGAGAGCACAGCACTCGCCTCTCCTGCCCCTCAATGCACGTGAAGTCTGGTCTCCGGTGGCGGGTATCTCAAATGAGGCGCCGGATCGTTAGCCAATCAGAGCTCGCAGACCGGTAGCCAATCAGGAGACGCAGCTGCCAGTCCGCAAGCTCTGATTGGCTAGCAAACTGGTGCCTTATTGAAATTCACCCTGCCACCGTCGCAGCCGCCGGAGACCAGAAATCAGAGAATTGAGGAGCAGGAAAGGCGCTGCGCTCTCCTCCCCTCACACAGCAGCCAGCGGGATGCAGATATAGTGGACAGCCCGGCGGTATGGCGTACCAGCTGGGAATTTCTTACCGGTACACTGTACCACCCTGTACAGCCCCGTACCGCCATACTTGCAGCATTGCTGCTAGGACCCTGCAGGATGGGACTTTCTCTGGGGCTATGTCTGTCTGGAGGGAGTTTTCTGTTTGTGAGTTAGTTCAGTTCCAGATGTGAAACCAAGTAAATGTATTCTTCTACACTCCAGAGTCCATGGTGTAAATGTACTGAAGTGTGAGTTTTTTAGAAGTGGAGATGTTGCCCATACCAACCAGAGTCTAGCTATTATCTTCTAGAAGGTGCTAGATGAATGATAAGTAGAATTTGATTGGTTGCTATGGACAACATCTCCACTTCTAAAAATAACTCACACTTTAGTAAATTTAACCCCATGAGTCTTACCTGATTCACTGCACCATCATATACAATCATATCCACTACGAAACTGTTGGCAAAAAAATGCAATTTTGGAGCAACAGTATATCTGACAAGCTGATCATAGACCGCATTGTACATGGCATCCGTTGAGAAGTAGTACCTTCACACTTACTACGAGAAAATGATCTGCCCTTAGACTCCGGCATTTGGTATTCTGCATGCTGTGCGAGCAATCAGAATAGGCCCCAAAGGAATTATGGATGGAGGCTGAAATATGCAGTATACAGCACACACAAATGCAATACAGCCCATGTTACAGCTGTGGGGGGTGCCATGCATTTCCACAGAAGATGTGCCCTGCTTTTAACAAATGCTGCAACCACTGCAACAAGCTCAACCTCTTTGCAAAGTGTTGCAGTTCCAGACATACAGTGTATCCGGAAAATATTCACAGCGCTTCACTTTTTCCACATTTTGTTATGTTACAGCCTTATTCCAAAATGGAATAAATTAATTTTTCTCAAAATTCTACACACAATACCACATAATGACAACGTACAAATTTTTTTTTGTGATTTTTGCAAATTTATTAAAAAATAAAAGACTAAGAAATCACATGTACTTAAGTATTCACAGCCTTTGCATGAAGCTCAAAATTGAGCTCAGGTGCATCCTGTTTACACTGATCATCCTTGAGATGTTCCTACAGCTTCATTGGAGTCCACCTGGTAGTTGATTGAACATGAGTTGGAAAGGCACACACCTGCCTATATAAGGTCCCACACTTGACAGTGCATGTCTGAGCACAAACCAAGCATGAAGTCACAGGAATTGTTTGTAGACCTCTGAGACAGGATTGTCTCAAGGCACAAATCTGGGGAAGGGTACAGAAAAATATCTGCTGCTTTGAAGGTCCCAATGAGCACAGTGTCCTCCACCATCCATAAACGGAAGAAGTTCAGAACCACCGGGACTCTTCCTAGAGCTGGCTGGCAGTCTAAACTGAGCGATTGGGGGAGAAGGGCCCTAGTCATGGAGGTGATCAAAAACCTGATGGTCACACTGTCAGAGCGAAACCATTCCTCTGTGGAGAGAGGAGAACCTTCCAGAAGGACAACCATCTCTGCAGCAATCCACCAATCAGGACTGTAGGTAGAGTGGCCAAATGTAAGCCACTCCTTAGTAAAAAAAAAGCACATGGCAGCCCACCTGGAGTTTGCCAAAATGCACCTGAAGAACTCTCAGACCATGAGAAACAAACTTTCTGATGAGACAAAAATGTAACTCTTTGGTGTGAATGCCAGGTGTCATATTTGGAGGAAACCAGGCACCGCTCATCCCCAGGCCAATACCATCCCTACAGTGAAGCATGGCAGTGGCAGCATCATGCTGTGGGAATGTTTTTCAGCTGCAGGAACTGGGAGACTAGTCAGGATAGAGGGAAAGATTAATGCAGCAATGCACAAAGAGATCCTGTATGAAAACCTGCTCCAGAGTGCTCTTGACCTAAGCCTGGTGCGAAGGTTCATCTTTCAGCAGGACAATGACCCTATGCACACAGCCAAGATATCAAAGGAGTGGCTGCAGGACAACTCTATGAATGTCCTTGAGTGGCCCAGCAAGAGCCCAGACTTGAATCCAATTGAACATCTCTGGAGAGATCTGAAAATGGCTGTGCACCGACACTTCCCAACCAACCTGATGGAGCTTGAGAGGTGCTGCAAAGAGGAATGGGTGAAAGTGACCAAAGATAGGTGTCCCAAGCTTGTGGCATCATATTAAAAAAGACTTGAGGCTATAATTGCTGCCAAAGGTTCATCAACAAAGTATTGAGCAAAGACTGTGAATACTTATGTACAAAAATCTCCCAAAAAACTTTTTTCACATTGTCATTATGGGATAGTGTGTGTAGAATTTTGAGGGAAAAACTAATTTATTCCAGTTTGGAATAAGGCTGTAATAGGATAAATTAATTTTTCCCTCAAAATTCTACACACCCTCGAGAACAATAGAACAAGTTATTGCTGACATGCCCAAAGCCAAGGTCAGGTTCAACACATTAGATGCCAAATGTGGGTTTTGGCAGATCCCGTTAGACAAAGAATGTCACTCCTCACTGCTTTTATGACACAAGCTGGGAGATATGCCCTCTTACGCATGACATACCACCTTACTGGCACTAAGGTTTTTCAACAGTTTATGGAACACTTATTTGCAGGGTACCCCTTATAGTCAATTACATCCTCATCTGGGGCCGTAATATGCAAGAGCATGATGAAAGAATATGGGCTATCTACTTAAAGCTCAAACCAGATTTATAGTGGCTGAAGTTTCGTATATGGGTCACCCATATGTGAGCCCATATGGGTCACCTCCTCATGGACCTAGCCCTTACAAAATGGCAGCCATCCAGGACATGTCTCTGATGGTGGACAAACTTTGTCTCCAACGTTTCTTAGGGTTGACTACTTGTCAAAATTCATCTCCAATTATAGTGAAATCACTCCAATGTACAGATGTGTTGGTTGGAACCACACCATGCGACAGTGTCGAGTTTGAAGTGCATGAGCTGAGTGCAGTCTGCTTCCAAAAGAATAGACCAATTGATTTTCATTCCAGGTCACTGAAGAAAAAAAAATTCCGGTACGTGCTGCTGGCATTTCTTGTTTGTTTGCCACAAGTGCCATGATTTCATCTATGGACAGCCAGTCACCGTCAAAACTGACCACCTTCTGCTCATCACTATCATAAGAAAGCCCCCACACAATGCATTTGCCATATTCAAAGGAATATGCTCAAATTACAGAGGTACCACCTACAGGTAGTTTACAAGCGTGGCAAATAAATGTTTGTGGCTGATGCCCTCTCCAAATCATTCCTCTCTCGTTCTGCATCTCCATAGGTTGAAGAAGACTATGATATGATTTCCATGCAAATCCAGTCCTCTGCCCTCATGGAGGAGCTTAGAAGACAACCTCTGATAGATGATTTGTGTCAAAGTCTATCTCAGGTTGTACTGCAAGACTGGCCCCAGTCCTCCAGGGAACTTCTCCAAGACTTACGTTCATTCTTTGCCATGCAAGGTGAGGTATCTCTGTTGGACTGGATCATCTTGAGGGGTCAGAGATTTGCAATACTTTACACTTTACAAAAGTACTATGGCAAGCAATTGCACCAAGAACATCCCGGGCTGGATCCCACCAAACACATGTCCAGGGAACTGTTCTATTGATCCACCATGTTTAATTATCTTGAGAGGGTGTTCTCTATTTGTGGCCCATGCGCGGCTATTCACGTACACCAACCAAAAAGAACCTCTGCATCCACATGACATCACTGCTGTTAATGTTTTTGTATGGAGGGGTAAGGAGAACCGGGTTCTCTAAGACTCTTATTCAGGGTGGTTCAAAATCGATAATCTACCCACTCTTACCAGCACCACCATACCTACTAAACTAAAAAGACACTTTGCTACACTCTGCACATGGAATACCTCAAAAACTCATCACAGACAATGCACAAATCTCATGAACAGTGAGTTCAAGACATTTGCTCCTACTTGGGATTTCACACAAATCACCAGCAGTACATTGCCAAGCATCTATTAGAGAAATGCACATGAGACCAGACTAACATTTTTTTTAGCGCTGTTGCGCTCTTAAACCTACACAACACACAACAGGACAGAATACCATCCCCTGCCCAATGGTTATCATGTCGCACCAGAACCCAAATCCCAATTACTAAACATCAGTTACAACCTCAATTACAGACACAAGTGGAGGACAGAACTTGCCTTTAAGCGCATGTCTAATAAAAGGAATTATGACTGTACAGTGCACACTCTCAGTGCACAGGACAAGCTGTTCGAATACAGACCACTCGAGGATATGACAAGCCTGCCACTGGTTTAAAGGAAGTTGGCCGGCCCAACAGTTAAGTTGTTCAGGCAGATGGAACTGTGTATGAGCATAATCATCGCAACTTGCTGAGTCAACCTGAGGAGACTATTACTGCGACCAGTGTAACAGTGGACGACGCAGACCTTTTTCACATCACACCAAACTCTGGGTTGTCAGAACCTATGTCTTCCTCAGTTAATAGTGAATCACAATCTGACTTGATGGCACCTCCAGCTATTACTCTCAATAACCAGTCACCCATGACGCATCTGTATACCACCAAGTTGAGACATTTATGCAAGCCAAATAACTGATTTCAGGACTACGTTACATAAACTGCCCTCAACTATTCTCTCTCTTTCTTTATTCTTCATCTTACACCCCTTTTTACTACAGTATCTTCCTGAATGGGGGGTTGTAGATTTGTATCATGCTAGGACCCTGCCGCGTGTTACTTTCTCTGGCGCTATGCATGCTGGGAGAGAGATTCCTATTGTGAGTTAAGGGGTCAATTTACTAAACCTTGGATTGAGATAAAGTGGATAGAGATAAAGTACTGTACCAACCAATCAGCTCCTAACTGTAACTGCAGCCTGTAACATGGCAGTTTGGTACTGATTGGCTGGTACTTTATCCACTTTATCTCCATCCAAGGCTTAGTAAATACACTCCTCAGTTCAGTTCTTGATGTGAAACCAAGTAAACATGTTCTTCTGCACTCCAGGGTCCATGAGTCTGGGTGGTGGTTGTTAGATAGACATTTAAAAGGTTGACAGTCAATAGGTCAACACCATAGGGTCAACAGTCAAAAGGTAGACAGTGTCAAAATGTCGATGTATAAAATGTCAGCAGTCAAAAGGCTGGCAGGGTAAAAAGGTCGACATGAAAAGGGTTGACGCAAATATGATCGACACATGTTTTTTAGGATGTTTTCATGTTTTCACTTTTGCTGCATTTACTATCGATATCATAAAATATAACCTTCAGTAACCTTGTGGTGAGGCGAGCAGAACAAGCCACTGCGCCTGAAGCATGGTGAGCAAAGCGAGCCAGCGAGGGGATGCATTTCAACAAATTTGGGTGAAATATGTTTAAAAACACAAAATAACACCAAAAACTTTTTTGTTTCGACTGTTTTCCTGTCAACCTTTTGACCATGTTGACCCTATTGACGATTTGACTGTCTACCTATGGTGACTGCCTATTGAATGTCAACCTTATAACTATCGATCTAACAATCCACACCCCATAAGTCTTACCTGATTCACTGCACAATCTACAGATAACACAGATATGTGTCTTGACAGTGTTAAGCAGTTAATAATAAAGTTGCTTTGTCCTATTTGTACAAAATATAATAGTGTAATGTGAGTGCTACATATGTACACAAGAGAGAATATTGTCTTGAAAGTCATTAATTAATGGAAAAGTTACATTTTAATAGAAAATGAAATTAAATACAAACAGAAATAAAAATCAAATTAATTCAAACACCATTTGTTTTTCTCTTTAAAAACCCAATGGCAGTTTGCAGTAGTCCAAAGGGAAGTGTCAAGTGACAGGAATATACTGTATAGTAGCCACTTGATATAATATAGCTGCAATGCTCATGATTTAAGTACAGTACCAGTAGGTCTTAAGGGCAATCGGCAATAAGCCCATAAGACGCAGCTAGACAGAAATGTTGGTAGTCACGCACATGCAACCATGCCTAATGCAGCCACAAATAAGCGAGAACACCCTTACTGCATGTATATTATCTGTATGCACACCGTTTCTTCAACTCTACACCTCTATTAGTGTAAGGAGCAGCGGAGGACATTTTACCTAGGGGCTGAAGACACCCCCCCCCCCCCCCGGTAATCTGCCACCCGCAGGGACTGCCTGGCAGTGCCGGTGATTTCCCATTGGAATTGCTACCTGCTAATCAAATGCTGGACAGGCAGTCCCAGAGGTAGGTGTTTTCTCACCCTGGGACTGCAAGTCCTTACTGCAATAGCAGAGAGTGCATCCCATAGGAAGCCTCTCCCCTGCTATCACTGCAGACCATCCCGGCTTCTAGGCTGCAACTAGTTAATTTCAGCAGATGCTATGTGCGTAATCACTCACATATGCATATTTGCAGAACTCCCGGTCAGCCAAGGCATAAGTTGACGCTGGTAAGGAGTCCAAAGTCACATTAATGCTTTTGTGTATGTATATCTGGTGTTTATACACAGAAAAATAATGTATATATATTGTAAGTCTTATCAGAAATCTGTTTATGTAATCATTAGTTTTTTAACTACTCAGTTTATTTTCTCACCTAGATTCACTATTCTGTAGAGATCAATGTTATTTAATTATGTAACTGTTTCAGTGACATAAATGAGTAGCAGCACAGGAGTTCGATTTTGTGTGTTGTTTTTATAAATAACTCAATCTATATGTCATGTAGAATGAGGAGGATTAGCCACTACTTTACTGTGGTGTACAGTATGATACAGCTTACAGTATGTTTTCAGTCAATCAATGAAATGTGATTTTCACATAATATCATTGTTTCCACTTTCACATCAGCTGATTGGCTCCCTGGAGTTCTCCTGATCTATCTGCAAATATATATAGGCCCGGATTTATCAATCCTTGGAGAGTGACAAATTGCACGGTGATAAAGTGTCAGCCAATCAGCTCATAACTGTCATTTTTCAAACACAGCTGATTGGTTGGGACTTTATCACAGTGCAATTTATCACTCTCCAATGCTTGATAAATCTAGGCCATAATATTTTCATATAGATCAGATGAAAATAATGACAAAACGCTATAGAAGACATACAGGCTATACTAAGTAAACAAGGAGACTTAAAAAAGCACCGGCTAGAGAGTAAGAGGTTTATTTACTAAGCCTTGGATGGAGATAAAGTCGCTGGAGATAAAGTACCAACCAATCGGCTACTAACTGCAATGTCACAGGCTGAGTTTGAAAAATGACAGTTAGGAACCGATGGGCTGATACTTTATCTGCAGCAACTTTATCTCCATCCAAGGCTTAGTAAATAGACCCCTAAGTGGTTTCATGCAGATGGCTTTCCAATATACTTAGCACTTAAAATAGGGGGCACCTGCTGGGACTGATTCAGGGGTGGACGTAGAGTGAGTGTAGTTGCCTGTCTGCGTCCTTATGCAAATGTTGCTACAAAGTCCTTCCCTTGTGTACATCCATGCATCTGAATGTGCAAAGACTGAGATGCCCACATGCAATGTACAGTACTTAGATGCAGTTACATGCGTCCTTGGACACCACCATCTTGTACCAGTCGTATGGCAGGTGCTGTGTCTTCATCTAACAATGGCCTCCTATGCCTACGGCTGTGCGTCTGTGTACACAGCTTCTTTCACTCACATACCCATGACACCACCATTAACAAGCCCATTATTAAACAGACCATTTTTTCATGCATTTCTAGCCAGCTCCCAGTCACCACCCAGGAAACCCCTGAAGTTTTCCACAACATGTCTGATACCATGTATTTCAATTGCAACAGTGTCTTTGTGCGTACACACCATGTAATGCATGCACACTAGGAGTTGTTAGGGATTTTCGCACAAACAGCTGCAAAAAATCGCTCAACTACATGAACATCTGCATTGCGTTCACCTCTGAATCACACACTGTTTGTCATATTACAGACGTTTAAATACAAAGGGGGAGATTTATCAAACCTTCCAAAGATCTGAATCTGCAGTAGTTTCTAAGGACACCTCCCCCTATCCTCAATAGTAGGCTTGATAAAACACCCCAGAAAATTGTACTTAACACAGATCCACTCTGACAAAGACCTGATGTATAAAGGCCTGATGAACATACATCCATACAGTTGTGCTTGAAAGTTTGTGAACCCTTCAGAATTTTCTTTATTTCTGCTGAAATTTGCCCTAAAACTACCTCAGATTTTCACACAAGTCCTAAAAGTAGATAGAGAGAACCAAATCAAACAAATTAGACAAAAATTAGACAAAAACATTAGATATGCTAATTTTTTTTATTGAGGAAAATGATCAGGGGTGAGTGGACAACTTGTCTTTTTAAAAGAACAGGGATCTATCAAAGTCTGATGTTCACAACATATGGTTGCAGAAGTGTATCTTACCACTGTTAGGGTCTCCTGCTCTGTGCTACCACATCGTCATGGCAACCGGGAGACAAGTGCTAGCGGAGTAACCTGACCGTAGCTGATACTCCGGTTCGGGTCTTTTGCTGTGCAGTGGTTACAGGCTCTGTGCACGGCAGGGGATCCGGTGCTGGTTTTTGTGCTCACAGTCTGTGAGGTCTGAGTGGGGCGTGGACAGCACCTGCTATATAAACCCTCTTCTCAGGTTAGGCAGATGCTGCTGAATCTTTGTTGGTTAGTCAGTTCCTGAAAGCTAGCTAGTACTGTGTAAACTTTGTATTTGTTTGTTGCTTACTGCAAATAGGCCTTGGGATTTGGTATTACACTCTGCCAATCCAGACCTAGCAGTAAGACTGGAGTCATTCGTTTAACCTGCTGGGGTTCTTTTGCTACTCTGTGAACCTAGCAAGTTTGCGGCTGCATTCTCAGACTTGCCTGCCAAAATCCTTTCTCACTGTGCAAGGTGTTCAGGTGTCAGTTTAGTGGCAGTAAGCTGAACCAGTGCACTGCAAGTGAGGACTAGGATTGTGGAGACTCTCCTTGTGCCTATTATTCCATCTCTTACCAAGGAGTTTACTGCCACACCCGTTGGTAACCCTTTAGGGTTTTGCTGTTGCCCTTAGCAACAGCATTTCGGGTTCTCTACGTATTAAATCACTACATCTCGCTTCTTTCCATCTGAGCATTCCTAATACTAGGGAGACACCCAGTTTCTTAGCCTTTGGGCTTCTCTGTTCACCTTGTGTTTATTTTGTTATCCTATCACCTTCTGTGTATGTAATGTCATATTCCCCAGTCTGTCTGTGAGTTCATTTGTTTTGCATCCCTCACCATTCAGACACCAGTACATTCCTGCTGGCACTGGTGTGCATAACATATTCAGCAGCCTAATACTCCTGTTGAAATTTTGTGGGAATATGGAGCATACCCCTCAAAATACTTTGCAACAGGTGGTCGATCAGGTGCAGGTCCTGACTCGACAATTTAATGATTTGTCCATTAAAATACACACCTCACAGGCCGCTGGCGGAGCTCCCGCAGCAGCAGTACATTCAGGGGTTAAGGAGCCGAAAATAAATCTCCCGGATCGTTTTTCTGGAGATCGCTCGCAGTTCTTCTGTTTCAAGGAGAGCTGCAAGCTATATTTCCAGCTTAGGCCTCAGTCTTCTGGGTCGGAGATTCAGCGGGTGGGCATAGTGATTTCCTTGCTTAAAGGAGACCCACAGGTCTGGGCATATGGGTTGCAGCCTGACTGTCCGTCGCTTAAAAGTGTTGATGCTTTTTTTACGGCACTGGGCATGTTGTATGATGACCCTGACAAGACGGCCTCAGCCGAGGCTCAGATTTCGATCCTTAAGCAAGGGCGAAGGCCAGTTGAGGTTTATTGTACGGAGTTTCGGAGGTTGGCCCATGATACCCAGTGGAATGACCCAGCCCTGAGACACCAGTACCGAAGAGGTCTTTCTAACCAGTTAAAAGACCAACTGGTACAATATCCCTTGCCTGATAGCTTGGATCAGCTCATGCAGTTATCCATTCGGGTGGATAGACGGCTGAGAGAGCGCAGGCTTGAAAGGGAGACAGAGGTTTCCTTCTTTCCCAAGGGAACCTCAGACTCTGAGGAATTTTCCGAGGAGCATATGCAGATTGGGGCTACCCGCCTCTCCTCGCGTGAGAAGACGCGGAGGAGACAGCAGGGGTTATGTTTGTACTGTGGGAATAAAGGTCATGTGGTAGTATCATGCCCAGAAAAGCCGGAAAACTTCAGGGCCTGAGGGTGATGGGAAATATCCTGTCAGGCCAGAAGTCAGAATTTCCCAAGAAGACTTTTATCATTCCGGTGACCTTGAAGATCCTCGGTCAAACTGTCAAGACTGAGGCCTTTGTGGACAGTGGGGCCGACGGGGTTTTTATGGACCGCCAATTCGCCCTGAAACACTCTGTTCCCTTAGTACCCTTGGCATCGGAAATTGAGATTTGTGGGTTAAACGGGGAACCATTATCCCAGGGTAAAATTACCTCTTGCACTAGCCAGATTTCTTTGTTTATTGGAGCCACACACTCTGAAAAATTGTCCTTTTATGTGACTGTCTGTACTTTTGACCCATTGGTGTTGGGGTTACCCTGGTTAAGGGCCCACAATCCTCAATTTGACTGGGTCTCTGGGGAGATTCTTAGTTGGGGTACTGATTGTTTCAGGAGTTGTTTGAGCCTTCCAGTCAGGCTTTCGCAGCTAAGTTTGCCAGGATTGCCAGGATGTTATGCAGATTTTGCGGACGTGTTCTCCAAAAGAGTTGCAGAGGTACTACCTCCCCATCGCCCCTATGACTGTGCCATTGATTTGTTGCCGAATGCTAAGCTTCCCAAGAGCAGGTTGTACTCCCTGTCACGTCCTGAGACTCAGGCTATGGCAGAGTACATTCAGGAGAACTTGGCTAAGGGATTTATCAGACCTTCACAGTCTCCAGTTGGGTCGGGGTTCTTCTTCGTGGGTAAAAAGGACGGTTCGTTGCGACCCTGCATCGACTTCAGGGAATTGAACCGTATCACGATTAAAAACTCATACCCACTGCCTCTCATTTCGGTCTTGTTTGACCAGCTTCGTACTGCCACCATTTTTTCTAAGATTGACCTACGCGGTGCGTACAATCTAATCCGAATAAGAGAGGGGGATGAATGGAAGACTGCCTTTAATACCCACTCAGGGCATTATGAATATTTGGTGATGCCTTTTGGGCTCTGTAATGCCCCGGCAGTCTTCCAGGACTTCATGAACGATGTGCTCAGGGAATATTTGGATAGATTCTTAGTTGTATACTTAGATGACATCCTAATCTTCTCCCATTCCCTTGAGGAACATCGGAAGCATGTACGCTTAGTCCTCCAGAAACTCAGAGACCACCAGCTTGGGGCGAAGCTGGAGAAGTGCGAATTTGAAGTTCAGCAAATCGCATTTCTAGGATATATTATCTCCCCAGAAGGTTTCCAAATGGAGAGTTCCAAGGTACAGGCAGTCCTGGATTGGGTGCAGCCCACTAGTTTGAAGGCGCTTCAGCGTTTTCTGGGCTTTGCAAATTTTTATAGACGATTTATCGCTGGATTTTCGTCTATAGTGGCGCCCTTGGTGGCACTCACTAAGAAAGGGGCGGATGTTGCTCACTGGTCTTGTGAGGCCAAAGCGGCTTTTGCCCGTCTCAAAAGGGCATTTGTCTCGGCCAAGGTGCTGCGACACCCAGATCCAGAGCGTCCTTTTGTGGTGGAGGTGGATGCCTCTGAGATGGGTATTGGGGCAGTGCTCTCTCAGATGGGGGTGTCTGATAATCGCCTTCATCCCTGTGCTTACTTTTCCCGTAAATTTTCGCCTGCCGAGATGAATTATGACGTGGGTAACCGGGAATTGTTGACTATTAAGGATGCACTCGAGGAGTGGAGACACTGGCTTGAGGGGGCTAAGTTTGTGGTCTCAATTCTCACCGACCATAAGAATTTGGCATATTTAGAGTCAGCGAAGCGCCTCAATGCCAGGCAGGCACGATGGGCTTTGTTTTTTGCTCGCTTTAATTTTTTGATAACATATCGCCCTGGGTCAAAAAACATCAAGGCTGATGCGCTCTCGCTGAGTTTTGCTCCAATCCAGGAGACCACCGAGGAGCCATTGCCCATTGTGTCCCCATCATGTATTAAAGTGGGCATTACCCAGGACCTCTTGTCATTAGTCCTTAGAGCACAGGAGCAGGCTCCTCCAGACCTTCCGGTAGGTCTTTTGTTTGTGCCTCCTAGGTTAAGACAGCGAGTGTTCCTGGAATTCCATGCCAAGAAGTCGGCAGGTCACCCGGGTATTGCCAGAACTCGGGAGTTGCTATCTAGGGCGGTGTGGTGGCCCTCGGTGGCTAGGGATGTGGATCAGTGGGTTCGGGCATGTGACATCTGTGCCCGAAATAAGACTCCTAGAGGGGTTTCTGTTGGCCCATTACATCCACTCTCTATTCCATCTAAGCCATGGACCCACATTTCAATGGATTTTGTGGTGGACTTGCCCAAATCCTCGGGGATGACAGCCATCTGGGTTGTCGTTGACAGGTTTTCGAAGATGGCGCACTTCGTTCCATTGGTTGGGCTGCCATCGGCCAGACGCCTGTCTGAATTATTTATGCTGCATGTTGTGCGCCTCCACGGGTTGCCACTTGATGTGGTCTCTGACCGCGGATCCCAGTTTGTGGCCAAATTCTGGAGGGCATTTGTTCCGATCTCCAGATTTCTGTCAGCTTGTCGTCAGGCTACCATCCGCAGTCTAATGGGCAGACTGAAAGGGTGAACCAGTCCTTGGAGCAGTTCCTTAGGTGTTATGTCTCCAAGTGTCAGACTGACTGGGTTGCTCATCTGTCCATGGCGGAGTTTGCCTATAACAACGCGGCTCACTCTGCTACAGGGATCTCTCCCTTCCTTTGTGTGTATGGGCATCATCCTAAGGCCAATTCTTTTGATCCCCTGGACTCCACGCCTGGTGGTTCCTCTGTGGTTTCAGTCCTTAGAGGTATTTGGAGGAAAATGAAGAAAGCCCTTGTGTCTGTGTCATTAGTGACCAAAAGGGTTTTTGATAAGCGGAAAAGACCCTGCAGCTTCAAATTAGGAGACTTCGTCTGGTTGTCTACCAAGAATTTGAAGTTGAGACAGCCATCTCATAAGTTAGGCCCCCGGTTCATCAGTCCTTATAAGATCACTAGGGTTATCAATCCGGTGGCATTTCAGTTAGATCTACCCCGTTCTTTGGGTATCAATAAAACATTTCATTGTTCCCTTTTAAAACGGGCGATTAGTAATCCTTCTTCCAGTGGAAGACCTTCCCCTCTTCTGATACGTGGCCAGAGGGAGTTTGTTGTTGAAAGGATTCTTGACTCCAAGATGGTTCGGGGTCGGCTGTCATTTTTGGTGCACTGGAAGGGGTATGGCCCGGAGGAGCGGTCGTGGGTGCGCAGTTGTGATCTTCATGCCCCCAGACTGTTACGCTCTTTCTTCTCGCAGTTCCCCGATAAACCCGGTGGTAGGGGTTCTTTGACCCCCTCGTCAGAAGGGGGGTACTGTTAGGGTCTCCTGCTCTGTGCTGCCACGTCGTCATGGCAACCGGGAGACAAGTGCTAGCGGAGTAACCTGAGCGTAGCTGATACTCTGGTTCGGGTCTTTTGCTGTGCAGTGGTTACAGGCTCTGTGCACGGCAGGGGATCCGGTGCTGGTTTTTGTGCTCACAGTCTGTGAGGTCTGAGTGGGGCGTGGACAGCACCTGCTATATAAACCCTCTTCTCAGGTTAGGCAGATGCTGCTGAATCTTTGTTGGTTAGTCAGTTCCTGAAAGCTAGCTAGTACTGTGTAAACTTTGTATTTGTTTGTTGCTTACTGCAAATAGGCCTTGGGATTTCGTATTACACTCTGCCAATCCAGACCTAGCAGTAAGACTGGAGTCAGTCGTTTAACCTGCTGGGGTTCTTTTGCTACTCTGTGAACCTAGCAAGTTTGTGGCTGCATTCTCAGACTTGCCTGCCAAAATCCTTTCTCACTGTGCAAGGTGTTCAGGTGTCAGTTTAATGGCAGTAAGCTGAACCAGTGCACTGCAAGTGAGGACTAGGATTGTGGAGACTCTCCTTGTGTCTATTATTCCATCTCTGACCAAGGAGTTTACTGCCACACCCGTTGGTAACCCTTTAGGGTTTTGCTGTTGCCCTTAGCAACAGCATTTCGGGTTCTCTACGTATTAAATCACTACATCTCGCTTCTTTCCATCTGAGCATTCCTAATACTAGGGAGACACCCAGTTTCTTAGCCTTTGGGCTTCTCTGTTCACCTTGTGTTTATTTTGTTATCCTATCACCTTCTGTGTATGTAATGTCATATTCCCCAGTCTGTCTGTGAGTTTATTTGTTTTGCATCCCTCACCGTTCAGACACCAGTACATTCCTGCTGGCACTGGTGTGCATAACAACCACGAACAAAGGCGATTTCTGAGGACCTCAGAAGTTGTTGATGCTCGTTAGGCTGGAACAGGTTATAAAACCATCTTTAAAGAGGTTGGACTCCACCAATCAACAGTAAAAATTTAGAAAATTCCAGACCATTATGACTTTCCTCAGGAGTGGTCAACCAACACAGATCACACCACGAGCAAGGCGTCTAATAGTTTGCAATGTTGCAAAGGAACCCAAGGTAACCTCTAAGCAACTGAAGGCCTTTCTCACATTAGGTAATGTTAATTTTCATGAGTCCACCATCAGGAGGACACTGAATAACAATGGTGTGATTGCAAGGAGAAGGTCGCTGCTCTCCAAAAACAACATTGCTGCCCATCTGCAGTTTGCTAATGATCATCTGGAAAAGCCGGAACACTATTGGTACAACGTTTTGTGGACAGATGAGTCCAAATAGATCTTTTTGGATTAAATGAAAAGCTTATGTTTGGAGAAAGGAAAACACTGCAATCCAGCAAAAAAAGACAACAACTCATACCATCTGTGAAACATGGTAGTGATAGTGTTATCATGGTTTGAGACTGTTTTGCAATGAATTCTAAATTATACCATAATATTCTAAAGGAAAATGTCAGGGCATCGGTGCATCTCAAGAGAACACGGGTCATGCAGCAAGACAATGACTGGAAGCACACAAGTCATTCAACCAAAGAATGGTTAAAGAAGCATACATTTAAAGTTTTGGACTGGCCAACTTAAAGTCCTGACCTTAATCCAGTTGAAATGTTGTAGAAGGACCTGAAGTGAGCAGTTCATGGGAGAAAACCCTCCAACATAAAAGAGCTAAAGCTGTTTTGTACGGAGCGATGGAGTAAAATTCCTCCAAGCTGATGTTCAGGACTAATCAACAATTAGCGGAAACGTTTACCTCAGATTTTTACACAAGTCAAACAAATGAGGAAAAAAATTAAACGTATTGAGGAAAAATAACAATGAATGAAAAAAGAAGAGAAACCTAAAATAAAATTTCAAATATTAATTTTATCTCTTTGTAAAAACTGAAAAACAAACTGAACTGACCTGAAATTTTAAGTCCAAAATAAAAAAGGGCCCATTGCACTAAAGAGAGCAGAGAATTTGCATAAATCTAAAGTGAGCAGTTTAGATAATTACAAGTAAAATGTAACTGAGAGAGGAATGTATGAAAATTTCATGGTTGCTTAAAAATGACTTTCACAGCCAAGCTTCAGAATAGTTATCTAGAACAAAGAGTAACTTGTACTAAGATTATCTATGTATTCACAGTGAATATAGGGCCTGATTCAGAGATGGACCTAGTAAGCATCGCTGCTGCATCTTTGGACACAGCAGCGATGCTCAAATATTCTAATAAAGCAGGAGGCGTCTGAGGGAAACACATCTTTTTAAAAGTGAATTTAAATATTTTAATGGAAAATAATTTGCCGAATGAGATTTAGAGCCCCCACAGTGCCATAGGTCCCTTTTGCAACATTAGATCCTCTTTAAATGGCTAAAGATTCCCAGTGGCATTACTTCTTACTGTGGTAATAGATTTCCCAATGGCATTATCCATACATCTCTAGTGTCCATACAGTAAGAAGCCCAGCACCAATGGCAATAAACTTCCCTACTAATAGAACTCCCACCCACCCAGTGGAAATACATCTCCTTGTGTCATTAAATAGCCAAACTCCTATGGCACTAGATACCCCCTGGTGACCAGAGAACCCCTCCCTACATGCAGAGCACAGTGGAGAGGGCTCAGGGATTATCAGTTCCTTTGCTGATCTCTGCAATAGTGCTCAGAAGAAAATGTTAGTACCTCTCTTTGCATTGGGTTCTAACTTTACAATCTGGTCAGTGCACTCCAGAATGCTGTTGCATGCTAATCTTGGGCAAAAAATCATCAGTCGTAACTATGGCTAGCAACCACAATATCATTGCCTGGAGGGCCGGACAGTAGCATGAAATCAGTTCTGCACTTGTAGTCAAAATGTCGACATTCAAAATATCAAAATTCAGAATGTTGACATGGGTGGTCATTCCGAGTTGTTCGCTAGCTGCATTCGTTCACTTCCATAAATGGCTCACAGTCAATCTCGGTAGGTAATCTTAATTGCACATTCACAGGCAGCTTGCCTTTCCTCCCAAACATCAGAAAATATGGAATATGTCCCATTGACCCATGAGTGATATAATTATAGATGAATACGAGTTTGGCCAGAAAAGTGGACCACTATAGTTGCTGTTGCATTGACAAGGTTCTTAATAAGTTTATTAGAACTTGATTGGTCCTCTTACATAATCCATTTCATTGTGGGTGGTAAACTGTGGTCTGTAAATTTTTCCATACGTATAATGCGCACAGTTCATGGATCAACTTCGATGTAAATGCTGGGCCTTGGTTAGTCAATATCTTGTCTGGGTACCCATATGGTCTATCAACAGCCCTCCAGTAGATCTCAGCGGTCGTTCTCACTGTCAGATCCTTTACAGGCAAGGCTACAGTGAATTTAGTGTAATGGCCAATTATGCTAATGGCATACAAATACTTCTCTCTCCCTCTACTCTTCTCCAGTTTAACATGGTTAATGATAACCAGTTCTAGATGTCATTGACTCACACTGGGGTGTAAAGGTGCTCTCCGTGTACTTGGAGATGGGTGTCGCAAAATGCAAAATTTACACCAATTACACCAATCTTCGAAACACTTTCTCAAGTCGATCCAATAAAAGCAATTCCTTATAGTGGACTCTGTCTTTTGGTGGCCTAAATTATCTGATTGGTCATAATATGAATGCAACAGGACATCAGCTTTCGAACTGGGGATCACATTTTGAGTTACTATATGATGAGTTCAGGCTTCTAAGCTCCTTCGTAACAAGACATTTTTATTCACAACCAATCGGTCTCTCTTCCAGCATATCTCTCTTACTTCGTTATTCCTACTTTACTGTTGATCAACTGCTTTACTCGCTGACATATAGGATCCTCATCTTGCCTCATGCACCAATCTATGTCTAAATTCACCTTTTCCAGAGGCTCCTGCCTAAATGTTCTAGCTGTGAGGGTGTTTTGAATGGCCTCTATGTCGGTAAGAAACTATTTAACCAACTGGGTTAATTACTTTGGCGCTCTTAGGGGACTAATCTCCGCAAGCTGCTGCTATATGGGAATAGTCAGTTCACAACATGAATACAACAATATATACAAGTACCAGCACTTTAGGCAAGTAGTAATAAATGTTTCAACAGCATATAATGAATAGATACACATATAATTAAAATAAATCAATAAAAAAATAATCATACAATCAGATGGTGTATAATATATATCATATCATATCATATCATATCATAACAGGGAACCTCATTTTATGTTCCGTACAATTATGCAGACCTCACTGGTGGCGCTGATTCCTATTAAAAATGGACTGCCTCTGGTGGATGGTGAATGGATGATTATTTAGCACAGTTTTTAGTGGTAACGTTACCAATGTAGAACCGCTGGAGGATTGTCAGTGCCTCGTCCAATTGCTCTTTGGATAAGCTGTCCTCTCTAAACTTTGCGATGTCCAATGCAGGTAAAAGACGTCCACAGGCAAATCGGTGTCCAAATGAGTGTCCAGTATAGTTCAAGGACTGAATCAGGTAGAGGTTTCTGCTGACAGGAGAATGGGGTTCCACTCCTGATGCGTTTTGCTGCTTCCCTAGCAGCTTTGTCAAAGGTGGTTGCTAAAATCCTGAGTGAGTATTTTTATACCTTACTTACTGTAATTAGTGTAATACACACACTTGATTCAATTACCAATACATATCATAAAATAATAAAATAATTTGCTGTTCATATACTTAGCAAGACATAGGAGGCAGACCTAACTTGATTGCACAAATTTTTTAACAAAAACAATCATAAGATAAAAAGTTTTCATTATTCAAATAAACAATTCATTGCTCACACATCCTGTTTCCTGTGCTTGGAATGCAGGTGTGGTCATGTGACTTCCTGTTCATTACCAGTACCTACTTTAAAGCACAGCATATTAGATTTCTTATATATATATATATATATATATATATATATATATATCTATCAGTGATGTGCACCGGAAATTTTTCGGGTTTTGTGTTTTGGTTTTGGATTCGGTTCCGCGGCCGTGTTTTGGATTCGAACGCATTTTGGTAAAACCTCCCTGAAATTTTTTTGCCGGATTCGGGTGTTTTTTTTTACAAAAAACCCTTAAAAACAGCTTAAATCATCGAATTTGGGGGTCATTTTGATCCCATAGTATTAACCTCAATAACCATATTTTCCACTCATTTCCAGTCTATTCTGGAACACCTCACACCTCACAATATTATTTTTAGTCCTAAAATTTGCACCGAGGTCGCTGGATGGCTAAGCTAAGCGACCCAAGTGGCCGACACAAACACCTGGCCCATCTAGGAGTGGCACTGCAGTGTCAGACAGGATGGCAGATTTAAAAAATAGTCCCCAAACAGCACATGATGCAAAGAAAAAAAGATGTGCACCAAGGTCGCTGGATGGCTAAGCTAAGCAACCCAAATGGCCGACACAAACACCTGGCCCATCTAGGAATGGCACTGCAGTGTCAGACAGGATGGCAGATTTAAAAAAATAGTCCCCAAACAGCACATGATGCAAAGAAAAAAAGAGGTGCAATGAGGTAGCTGTGTGACTAAGCTAAGCAACCCAAGTGGCCGACACAAACACCTGGCCCATCTAGGAGTGGCACTGCAGTGTCAGACAGGATGGCAGATTTAAAAAATAGTCCCCAAACAGCACATGATGCAAAGAAAAAAAGAGGTGCACCAAGGTCGCTGGATGGCTAAGCTAAGTGACCCAAGTGGCCGACACAAACACCTGGCCCACCTAGGAGTGGCACTGCAGTGTCAGACAAGATGGCAGATTAAAAAAATAGTCCCCAAACAGCACATGATGCAAAGAAAAAAAGAGGTGCAATGAGGTAGCTGTGTGACTAAGCTAAGCGACCCAAGTGGCCGACACAAACACCTGGCCCATCTAGGAGTGGCACTGCAGTGTCAGACAGGATGGCAGATTTAAAAAATAGTCCCCAAACAGCACATGATGCAAAGAAAAAAAGAGGTGCACCAAGGTCGCTGGATGGCTAAGCTAAGCGACCCAAGTGGCCGACACAAACACCTTAGCCCATCTAGGAGTGGCACTGCAGTGTCAGACAGGATGGCAGATTTAAAAAATAGTCCCCAAACAGCACATGATGCAAAGAAAAAAAGAGGTGCAATGAGGTAGCTGTGTGACTAAGCTAAGCGACCCAAGTGGCCGACACAAACACCTGGCCCATCTAGGAGTGGCACTGCAGTTTTCTAGCGAGAGGATGAGTGCTTCCATCCTCATGTGAATCTGAACCACTAGCCATGAACATAGGCCAGGGCCTCAGCCGTTCCTTGCCACTCCGTGTCGTAAATGGCATATTGGCAAGTTTACGCTTCTCATCAGACGCTTTTAATTTTGATTTTTGGGTCATTTTACTGAACTTTTGTAGTATACTTGATGACACAGAGGTAGAGCAGTGGACTACTGTACCGTACTGCTATATATATACTGGTGGTCAGCAAAATTCTGCACTGTCCTCCTACTATATACTGCGCACAACTAAAATGCAGCACAGGTATGGATGCATAGTATACTTGACGACACAGAGGTAGAGCAGTGGACTACTGTACCGTACTGCTATATATATACTGGTGGTCAGCAAAATTCTGCACTGTCCTCCTACTATATACTGCGCACAACTAAAATGCAGCACAGGTATGGATGCATAGTATACTTGATGACACAGAGGTACAGCAGTGGACTACTGTACCGTACTGCTATATATATACTGGTGGTCAGCAAAATTCTGCACTGTCCTCCTACTATATACTGCGCACAACTAAAATGCAGCACAGGTATGGATGCATAGTATACTTGATGACACAGAGGTAGAGCAGTGGACTATTGTACCGTACTGCTATATATATACTGGTGGTCAGCAAAATTCTGCACTGTCCTCCTACTATATACTGCGCACAACTAAAATGCAGCACAGGTATGGATGCATAGTATACTTGACGACACAGAGGTAGAGCAGTGGACTACTGTACCGTACTGCTATATATATACTGGTGGTCAGCAAAATTCTGCACTGTCCTCCTACTATATACTGCGCACAACTAAAATGCAGCACAGGTATGGATGCATAGTATACTTGACGACACAGAGGTACAGCAGTGGACTACTGTACCATACTGCTATATATATACTGGTGGTCAGCAAAATTCTGCACTGTCCTCCTACTATATACTACAATGCAGCACAGATATGGAGCGTTTTTCAGGCAGAGAACGTAGATATTTTCAGAAAGAAAGTATATCAAAAGAACAAAACTGGCTACAGAGAAATCAGGTCAAAGGGTTTTACAAATGTGGTAAAAACAGGTGTATAACCTGTGGTTACACACAATCCAGAATGACACAAGTCTCGATTGAGGGTAAGAGTGAACCTTATAGTATCAAGACCCTTATAAATTGTGATAGCTCTTATATTATTTATTTATTAACTTGTGGATGTAATTTGAAGTACATCAGAAGAATCACAAGCTCACTGAAAATTCGGTTCCTTGAGCATCGTAGAAATATCCTAAACAAGGGTTTAACACATAGCGTCTCTAAACACTATTGTGATGTGCACAATGGAGACCCTAGGTGTCTCAAACTATTGGGATTAGAGCACATACTAAATGGGGAGGCGATCGTTATCGTAAACTATGACGATAGGAAATTTATTGGATGTTTCGGATGAATTCCATATTTCCGGAGGGGTTAAATGAATCTGTAGAACTGAATGTGGTTCTATAAGGATACCGACCACAAATGACCCCCATTTTCCATCTTATTAACACTATATAGATGTGAGCATGTTTCTCTTCCCATGTCTCAACCTTGAACATCTCATATCCTTCAATAGTACCTATTCAATCTTTGAACATTCTGACCTATATGTGTTGCCTTTGAGAGTATCTTCATAGAATAAGCTTTAAAATTCAATTTTTATTTATTGGTGTCCATATATACATGGTATATTGTGTTTCTAGACATTCGTCCCACTATATGTGTATATGTATAAAAACAAGTAAATCTCTCTAATGTATTAACCCCAAATATGGAATCGGAACGCATTTGTGGTTCACGATTCCGAGGTCAGGTGATCGTTTAGCGTTCCAAATACCGGAACCGGAAATTATTTACTCATGCTTCCTCTTAACCAGGATGCATATGTGGTTCACGGTTTATCATGTGATTGCAGTACAGTTTGCGGTCCAATTACTGGAACCGGAAGCTAGCTATCCCTATCTCTTTCTTGCCGGAAATTCATGCGGTTCACGGGATACCACGTGACCATAATGCCGAGTGTTGATATAAGTATACCATCTCTCTTAAAACAGGGAATATCCTTCTATATTCTACAAAAATGACTGCCATTAATTTAGAAAAGCCACACACACATATATATATATATATATATATGTATATATATATATATATATATATATATATATATATATAAAAATCTAACATGCTGTGCTTTAACGTAGGTGCGGGTAATGAGCAGGAAGTCACATGACCACACCTGCATTCCAAGCACAGGAAACAGGATGTGTGAGCAATGAATTGTTTATTTGAATAATAAAAACTTTTTAACTTATGATCGTTTTTGTTAAAAGTTTAGTGCAATCAAGTTAGGTCTGCCTCCTATGTCTTGCTAAGTATATGAACAGCAAATAATTTTATTATTTTATGATATGTATTGGTAATTGATTCAGGTGTGTGTATTACACTAATTAGGTAAGGTATAAAAATACCAACTGGGGATTTTAGCAATCACCTTTGACAAAACTGCTAGGGAAGCAGTGAAACATGTCAGGAGTTGAACCCCATTCTCCCGTCAGCAGAAACCTCTACCTGATTCATTCCTTGAAGTATACTGGACACTCATTTGGACACCGATTTGCCTGTGGGTGTCATTTACCTGCATTGGACACCGTAAAGTTTAGAGAGGACAGCTTATCCAAAGAGCAACTGGACGAGGCACTGGCCTCTATATCGGGCCTATGGGAGGAAGGCCATTCCAGTGATTCCCAAGCATCTTCCTCTCCAGGATCCTCTTTACTAGGTAGCCTAGATTGTGCATTCACATTCTGGTTAGTCCTCCCAGATCGATACTTGTGATGCCCATCTATGTTTTAATGCACTCAACTTGGCAGTATTGAGATGGGCCAAGGAGTTGAGGTCTGTAAATGCTTTGAAAGGGACAGCTGCCAAATATCCCTGAAACTTTTCCATAACTGTCTAGGCCAGGCCAAAAACTCCAACTTTTCGTTCTGTCTTTTTCAAACTTTGGCTGACATAAGCAATTACTTCCTTGGTTCTGTATTGTATCTGCACTAAAATAGCCTCCAGACCTTGATTGCTGGAATCTGTGTATAGTCGAATGGGCTGATTGTAATCCAGATAGGCCAGCAGGGAGGCCTGGATCAAGGATTTCTTCAGTTCCTCAAATGCCCATTGGTGACTATCGGTTCAGGTTAACAGGATACTCATGACAATTCCATTCTTATGGATCCCTCACAGAGCTTCATGAAATGGTGCTGCCACCTTGGCAAAATACTTTACAAATCTCCTGTAATAGCCCAAAAATTCCAGAAATCTGCAGACCTCACAAACAGTCCTCTCACTGATTTGATCTTCTCAGGATCAGAGATCATGCCTTTTGCACTGACTAGATGTCCTAGATACTTGACTTCTTGCTTTAACAAGTAACACTTGGCCTTGTTCAACTTTAATCCAAATTTCTCCAACTGCTGGAAGACCTCTTGCAGATGCACCAGGTACTTTTCATAGATCTGTGAGAAAATGATCACATCATTTAGATAGAGGAAGAATTCAAACTTCTGGTGACCCAAACAGTGCTCCATCATCCTCTGATAGGTCCCTGGGGCATTACAGAATCCAACGGTATCCACAGAAATTCAAACAGCCCCATCATGGTCATGAACGCAGTCTTCTTCCGGTATTGCAGTGACATTTCGGCATTTTGGTGTCACCCCTTGGCTGATGACATCCAGGTGCAGGCCGCACCTACCATTTGACGCCACTGCATCTGGGGATATGAGAAAGGGATGTACACACTGTACAGATGTATCCACATTTATCTTGATGGTTAATAGGATTAACTGTAACTGGCCAGTCAGACTTAATCCCCTGCTGTAATGACTTAATCCCCTGCTGTAATGTTCTCTGTATTGTATTGCAGTTGAGAACAATAGCTGAAGGGTTTATGCTAATAAATCATGTTGTGACTAGGCACAGAAAACTAGTCAAGATAACGGTGGATACATCTGTATGTAGATAAGAAACTTTATTAATTCAGTGAATGCACAATAGTAATAAATAGATCTCACATCAGCTATGGTCAAACAAAACAAAAATTAAATAAAAATAAATGTAAAAAAAATAAAAAAATTAAATAAGCCAAAAATCAGAATGTCTGTATCAATCTGCTGAGTATTAAGTCAGTCTATATATACCTGTAGATCTCTGATTATGCTCACGGACACTGTTCATTAGAGGGTGACATCCCACCACTCTAAAAAATGGTGATAATTGTCTTGTGTTAGAAAAGATAGCACACAGGAAAAAAGGGCTCCTGGGTTGGGATAAAGAATCCTTGTAAAAAAATTAGGTCTCTTAAAGGGGTACCCCCAACTGATCAGATGGGGGGACTAAATGGTGGGATCAGGTGTTAGTACTAACAGCCTTCCCAGGGGACTGGAAATCAAAGTTTCACTTTGGTACAAGTGTACTCTTGATGCCTTTATCCACTGGGATGCAGCTGCAACCTGAAGGAATGGGTTGTTAATAGCTGCAGCTGCATCCAAGTGGATACAGGCATCAAGAGCTACATTTTAATGTTGGCAATGGCATCCCATCGCACACCCTTCACCTTCACAGAAAACTGCTCGATACTTTGTAGGGTAGCGAACACTTTTGTGCGAGATTCTGCTGCCATAAAGTGCTGCACAGATTGGCTGGGCAAAATAATCCCTTGCAACTGAATTCCCCCTTTATCTCCTATAGAAATTATCTTTTGACATCACTAGTGAATTGTGTCATCATCTTAGAAGTTCTGGCAAAATTAGAAGGTATGCTGCCTAGTGGCAGTTTTGAATTACTACAAAAATGGTCAAAATTAAATGGCTGAGAAAATTTCACCAGAACATAGCACTTCAGGGATTTCAGTAAAATATTTTTTCTCAAAGATGAAAAAGATAAATTCAAGGAAAGTAATGTTTAGGGAACAATATGGTAAATGTTTTGATCAAATACTCAATTTTTTTTTCACAGTTGATGTAAAATTATATATGTCCACTGCAGTGGACGTCATGCAAAGTAAAGATCCATACTTTACGTTAAACTTATTCTGGCATATAGGCCTAACCTAAATATTTTCCTCATATAAAAGCTATATATGCTAGTTTTAACAGCTGATAGAATTATATGTATCATTACATGTTATGTTATCTTAAATTATTAAAATTATTTAATTATTTCAATTATTGTCATTAGTAGTAGCTGATGTAATATTGCCAGATGCTTTTTAAGTATTGTTTTTATTTTCTCCAGACATCAAGAGCATCTAACAACAGAGTTAGGTACAGAGTAGTATAACACGCACATGGGGGAGTTGATCTCATGGATCAGTGTATGGCGATGTACCCACACAAATGCAACAAGAGGAGATGGTGACTTGTGTAAATGCATGGCTCCTGTATTGAATGTCTTCATTCAATATCAAGAATCAGTGGTACATTCAGATTTGTAAGTAAAAAAGTTTATGTACAAAAACAATATTTAGGGGCCTGTGCAGGTGCAAGACCCATTCTGCAAACGTTCATGTGCAGGACGGGACTTGCAATATTACTCGCAGCCCCCTTCACCTGCAGCATGATTGATATGCTGCAGCATTTGGGTAGTGGAGCATGGACAATCAGCACTGTTCTTCAAAATATAGGTATGACGCTCCCATTATTTAGAAGGGTTAGGTCCAGGGTTTGCGTCATCGGACACAGACCAATTGTCGTGATGGTGCTCTGATGCTGCATCATCAGACGCAGAAATTGGATCTCACAGATGCATGCAGGAAGTGTCTGTCTCCTACAGATGCCTCCTGCTGCATTTGCATTTTATTTGTACGATATTGCACAGCTGCTTCCTTGTGGCTATACAGTTCCTTACAATTCTGAATCAGGCCCTCAGTTGGATTTCAAAACATCTATTACTAAAGCATTGAACAACGCTGGCTCTATGGAGCAATGCTGAAGAGGAAGCTCGTGTGAGACACCACCTCTATTGAAGCACAGAGCTGTGTCACAGCTTCAGAGTGGGAAATCACTGGCCAAACCTTACGGATGCAAAACATGCTAACAGGTGCCATGTTGCAGCTTGTACACGTAAAACTAAGTACATCTGCATGCATTGTTTGAGCCTTTGTGTTCAGGGTGCATTTCCATCTTCCACACCAAGCATTAAAATCAGTTTGTCACGATCCGGGTATCTGGACGCCATTTCTTACCCATCAGATGCCTCCTAAGGCTGGCTCAGCGCTCCAGGACCGGATCCCATCTGTTATCCTGATGTGTACATTCCTGTATCCTCTCCTGTCACTCTGGGACGCTGTCACAGTAAACGCCATATTACACCTGGCATGGCGTCTCCCGCGGCCTCCGCCGCCGTCCCTGAACTTCTGCATGCAGAGTGTCTGAGTGGTGATTACGTCAGCCGCGGCCTCCGCTGTGTCCGCGTGGTTGGATGTGCATCTGTCAGCCTGGCGCCTCCTGTCTCCGGTGGCCGGCGCCGCCATTACTGTTTTCATTACCACATGGATTACAAACCAAACTTCCCTCCAAGTGTCTGCATGGGCGCAGCCATCTTGGATTCTGTCAGCTGATCATTTCCATCAATCTGTTCTCAGTATTGATAATCTGCATAATTGCCTAGCCAATCCCTTCCTTGCTGCAGGTATAAATACACTGTGCCTGAGCAAGGAAGGCGTCAGTGCTTTGGTTGTCAAACCTAGTTCCTGTTTGTCTCTCTCCTGTGATTGTCTTCCAGGTTCCAGCTCCTGTCTCAAGACTTCCACCATAGAGACCCGCACCAGCATTCCACCTGCGGTGTAGCCTGACTCTCCAATCCATTGTGGATTCATCTGTTTCCAGCTACAACATTACCTGCTTCCAGCTCAGCTTCCAGCAGAGTACAGCTTCCCTTAAAGGGCCGGTGTCCTTTCTACACTTTACCACTCTCCACCGGTATTATTATTTCTCCGCTCTCAAGTTCTACATTTCAGTTCATATTTCATCGCTCCCAAGTTCATTTATTATTTAACTGGTTCCAGCCAGTATCCACTCCGTGCTAACAACAGTCTGGTTCCAGCCAGTATCCACAGCAGCTGTTTTATCTTCAGCAACCCAGCTTTTCCTGGAACACCAGCTGGCACAATCCTGGGTTATCTCCATTGCTACAGTCAGGCCTGGTAAGGACTTTCCATCTAGAAGATCATAAGAACTATCTCACACTACCAGTGCCCTGTGGCTCCTGCCATCCTGTAGTACCCAGGAACTGTATTTATTCTTTGCTGACTTTTACATTTTCTTTTACTGCTGCTGTGTTGCGGAGTTGTCATAATAAACATCATTGACTTTTATCCAAGTTGTCGTGGTCACGCCTTCGGGCAGTTATTATTCATATTACTTACATGTCCAGGGGTCTGATACAACCTCCCAGGTTCCGGTACATCTCAGCCCCTACAACTGAGGCTGCCTCCCGTCAGCTCAGGCCCTCAGTTGTGACAGTAAGCACTGACCTAATGAATCCAGCCGGAGACCAGGATCAAGCGGCCAGGCCGATGCAAGAACTGGCAGCCCGACTAGAACATCAGGAGGCTGCACAGGGCCACATCATCCGCTGTCTCCAGGATCTCTCTACTCGGCTGGATGGGATTCAGACAACTCTCCGTGGATCAGGCGCGTCTGGTGCGTCAACCACAGTGACTCCAGCTATAACCCCACCCTCCTTACCCATTTCTGCTCCACGTCTTCATCTTCCAACGCCAGCAAAATTTGACGGATCTCCAAGATTCTGCAGGGGATTTCTCAACCAGTGTGAGATTCAGTTTGAGCTACAACCTGGCAATTTTCCCAGTGACCGTACAAAAATTGCCTACATTATTTCTCTTCTCAGTGGCTCAGCCCTTGATTGGGCATCACCGTTATGGGAGAGGTCCGACACCCTGCTATCTTCCTACACTGCCTTCGTGTCAACATTCAGGCGCATCTTCGACGAGCCAGGCCGGGTAACCTCAGCTTCATCCGAGATTCTCCGTTTACGCCAGGGGTCACGTACTGTAGGACAATATCTGATACAGTTCCAGATCCTGGCATCCGAACTGGCATGGAACGACGAGGCCCTGTATGCTGCATTCTGGCATGGCTTATCTGAGCGTATTAAAGATGAGTTAGCTACCAGAGACTTACCTTCTAAGTTAGATGAGCTAATCTCACTCTGCACGAAAGTTGATTTACGTTTCAGAGAGAGAGCAACTGAGCGTGGAAGATCATCTGCTCCAAAATCTTCTGCTCCTCCTCCTCGTCAACTGTCACCATCTAAAGATGAGCCCATGCAACTTGGCCGTTCCCGTTTAACTCCTGCTGAGCGCCGAAGACGTCTCTCCGAGTTTCTCTGTCTCTATTGTGCAGCTCCGTCTCACACCATTAATGCCTGTCCCAAACGTCCGGGAAACTCCAAATCCTAGCTCGCCAAGGAGAGGGCCGGCTAGGAGTAATGATCTCCTCTCCATCTCCTCAAGATTGTAATCTCCCAGTCTCGCTTCAAGTTGCTCAACGTTATCGGAACGTCATTGCCCTCCTTGATTCCGGAGCAGCTGGGAACTTTATTACCGAAGCCTATGTTAAACGGTGGTCCCTACCCACCGAGAGACTTCCTTCGTCCATTTCTTTAACTGCCGTGGATGGCAGCAAAATTTTTGATGCAGTTATTTCTTTAAGGACTCTACCAGTTCGTCTGAGAGTGGGAGTTCTTCATTCCGAACTTATTTCTTTTTTAGTGATTCCAAGAGCCACACATCCTGTGGTCCTGGGCCTTCCATGGCTCCGTCTTCACAATCCTACAATTGATTGGACGACTACGCAAATCCTGGCATGGGGTTCCTCCTGTGCTGAGACATGTTTGTTTAAAGTATTGCCTGTCTGTTCTTCCTCCCCCAGGTCGTCTGATGTTCCACCTCCTCCATATCAAGATTTCACGGATGTGTTCAGTAAAGCTTCTGCTGATATCCTTCCTCCTCATAGAGAATGGGACTGTCCGATTGATCTCGTTCCAGGGAAGGTTCCACCTCGAGGCCGAACTTATCCGTTGTCTCTGCCTGAGACGCATTCTATGGAGGAATATATTAAAGAGAACCTAGCAAAGGGGTTCATTCGACCTTCTTCTTCTCCAGCCGGCGCAGGCTTCTTTTTTGTAAAAAAGAAAGATGGTGGTCTGCGGCCGTGCATCGACTACAGAGGTTTGAACGACATTACCATCAAGAACCGTTATCCTTTACCCCTGATTACTGAGCTCTTTGACAGAGTTAGCGGAGCTACCATCTTTACAAAGCTGGACTTGCGAGGTGCATACAATCTCATCCGGATCCGTGAGGGTGACGAGTGGAAGACCGCCTTTAACACCCGTGACGGACATTATGAGTACCTAGTCATGCCCTTCGGATTGAGCAATGCTCCAGCTGTCTTCCAGCATTTTGTCAATGAGATCTTCAGAGACATTCTATACCGTCATGTCGTGGTCTATCTAGACGATATCCTCATTTTTGCCAACGATTTAGAGGAACATCGTTTTTGGGTTAAAGAGGTTCTGTCCCGTCTCCGTGTCAATCATCTCTATTGCAAATTAGAAAAATGCGTCTTTGAAGTCAAGTCCATTCCGTTTCTAGGGTACATTGTGTCCGGTTCCGGACTAGAGATGGATCCTGAGAAACTACAAGCAATCCAAAATTGGCCGGTACCCTTAACCCTCAAAGGGGTCCAGAGGTTCTTAGGGTTCGCCAACTATTACCGAAAGTTTATACGAGACTTTTCCACCATTGTGGCGCCTATTACTGCTTTCACTAAGAAGGGTGCTAACCCGTCCAAGTGGTCTGAAGAAGCCATGCAAGCATTTCATCTTTTAAAACAAAGGTTCATCTCTGCGCCTGTTCTGAAACAGCCTGACATCGACTCTCCTTTCATCTTAGAGGTGGATGCCTCCTCCGTTGGAGTAGGAGCGGTGTTATCTCAGAGGGCTAAAGATGGCCATTTACACCCTTGCAGTTTCTTCTCCCGGAAGTTCTCCCCAGCTGAGCGCAACTATGCCATTGGCGACCAGGAGTTGCTAGCCATCAAGCTCGCTCTAGAAGAGTGGAGGTATCTGTTGGAGGGAGCTTCTCATTCAATCACCATACTTACAGACCACAAGAACCTTTTATACCTGAAGGGCGCACAATGTCTCAACCCTCGTCAGGCCAGATGGGCACTTTTCTTTTCCAGGTTCGACTTTAAACTCCAGTTCTGTCCGGGCTCTCAGAATCGCAAGGCCGATGCCCTTTCCCGCTCATGGGAGCAAGAAAATGAGTCAGAGTCTTCAGACAAGCATCCTATTATAAATCCGTTGGCATTCTCCACGGTAGGGATGGACTCTACGCCCCCATCAGGGAAAAGTTTTGTGAAGCCGATGCTAAGGAAGAAGCTCATGCATTGGGCCCATGCTTCCCGTTTTGCCGGACATACAGGTATCCAAAAAACCCTGGAGTTTATCTCTAGGTCCTATTGGTGGCCAACTCTGAAAAAGGACGTCTTGGAGTTTATTGCATCTTGCCCAAAGTGTGCCCAACATAAAGTATCCCGCCAGTCGCCTGCGGGGCAACTGGTTCCACTATCCGTTCCCCGTCGACCATGGACCCACTTGTCGATGGATTTCATTACAGACTTACCCATGTGCAACAAGTTCAATACCATCTGGGTGGTAGTTGACCGGTTCACCAAGATGGCACACTTCATTCCTCTCACCGGTCTTCCGTCAGCTTCCAAGTTGGCTCAAGTATTCATTCAAGAGATCTTCCGACTCCACGGTCTTCCTGAAGAAATTATCTCAGATCGAGGAGTTCAATTCACAGCCAAATTCTGGCGAAGTTTATGTCAAGTCCTCCAAGTCAAGCTAAAGTTTTCCACGGCTTACCATCCTCAGACCAATGGTCAAACCGAGAGGGTGAATCAGGACTTGGAGGCCTTCCTCCGCATCTATGTGTCCTCCTCTCAAGATGACTGGGTTCAATTACTTCCCTGGGCCGAGTTCTGTCATAACAACCAGTATCATTCTTCATCTGCTTCAACACCATTCTTCACTAACTTTGGATTCCACCCTAAAGTCCCTGAGTTCCAACCGCTTCCAGCAACTTCTGTTCCCGCAGTGGATATCACCTTGCATCAGTTTGCCAATATCTGGAAGAGCGTACGATCAGCTCTGCTCAAGGCATCGTTCAGGTACAAGAAGTTTGCGGATAAGAAGCGTCGAGCAGTTCCTGCTCTCAAGGTGGGTGATCGGGTATGGTTATCCACGAAGAATTTGAGGTTAAGAGTTCCCAGTATGAAGTTTGCACCTCGCTATATCGGTCCTTTCAAGATTGAACAAGTCATCAATCCTGTTGCTTACAGACTCCAGTTGCCTCCCTTCTTAAAAATACCCAGGACATTCCATGTTTCCCTGTTGAAACCGCTGATCTTGAATCGGTTTCATTCCTCACTTCCTCCAACTCCGAAAGTCCAAACTCAACGAGGCGTTGAGTATGAAGTGGCCAAGATCCTGGACTCACGTCACCGTTACGGTCAACTACAATATCTTATTGACTGGAAGGGTTATGGTCCTGAGGAACGTTCATGGACCAATGCTTCTGATGTCCATGCTCCTGCCTTGGTCCGGAGATTCCATTCCAAGTTTCCTCAAAAGCCAAAGAAGTGTCCTGGGGCCACTCCTAAAGGGGGGGGGTGCTGTCACGATCCGGGTATCTGGACGCCATTTCTTACCCATCAGATGCCTCCTAAGGCTGGCTCAGCGCTCCAGGACCGGATCCCATCTGTTATCCTGATGTGTACATTCCTGTATCCTCTCCTGTCACTCTGGGACGCTGTCACAGTAAACGCCATATTACACCTGGCATGGCGTCTCCCGCGGCCTCCGCCGCCGTCCCTGAACTACTGCATGCAGAGTGTCTGAGTGGTGATTACGTCAGCCGCGGCCTCCGCTGTGTCCGCGTGGTTGGATGTGCATCTGTCAGCCTGGCGCCTCCTGTCTCCGGTGGCCGGCGCCGCCATTACTGTTTTCATTACCACATGGATTACAAACCAAACTTCCCTCCAAGTGTCTGCATGGGCGCAGCCATCTTGGATTCTGTCAGCTGATCATTTCCATCAATCTGTTCTCAGTATTGATAATCTGCATAATTGCCTAGCCAATCCCTTCCTTGCTGCAGGTATAAATACACTGTGCCTGAGCAAGGAAGGCGTCAGTGCTTTGGTTGTCAAACCTAGTTCCTGTTTGTCTCTCTCCTGTGATTGTCTTCCAGGTTCCAGCTCCTGTCTCAAGACTTCCACCATAGAGACCCGCACCAGCATTCCACCTGCGGTGTAGCCTGACTCTCCAATCCATTGTGGATTCATCTGTTTCCAGCTACAACATTACCTGCTTCCAGCTCAGCTTCCAGCAGAGTACAGCTTCCCTTAAAGGGCCGGTGTCCTTTCTACACTTTACCACTCTCCACCGGTATTATTATTTCTCCGCTCTCAAGTTCTACATTTCAGTTCATATTTCATCGCTCCCAAGTTCATTTATTATTTAACTGGTTCCAGCCAGTATCCACTCCGTGCTAACAACAGTCTGGTTCCAGCCAGTATCCACAGCAGCTGTTTTATCTTCAGCAACCCAGCTTTTCCTGGAACACCAGCTGGCACAATCCTGGGTTATCTCCATTGCTACAGTCGGGCCTGGTAAGGACTTTCCATCTAGAAGATCATAAGAACTATCTCACACTACCAGTGCCCTGTGGCTCCTGCCATCCTGTAGTACCCAGGAACTGTATTTATTCTTTGCTGACTTTTACATTTTCTTTTACTGCTGCTGTGTTGCGGAGTTGTCATAATAAACATCATTGACTTTTATCCAAGTTGTCGTGGTCACGCCTTCGGGCAGTTATTATTCATATTACTTACATGTCCAGGGGTCTGATACAACCTCCCAGGTTCCGGTACATCTCAGCCCCTACAACTGAGGCTGCCTCCCGTCAGCTCAGGCCCTCAGTTGTGACACAGTTAAAATCAGGTTGTGAAAAAAGCTAAATTTCTAGGTACAGTATGAAACAATCTCAGAATTTAATGAAATATTTATGTCATAAATACTGAGAACTAGTGATGTGCCACGGAAATTTTTCGGGTTTTGTGTTTTGGTTTTGGATTTGGTTCCGTGGCCGTGTTTTGTATTCGGACGCGTTTTGGCAAAACCTCCCTGAAAATTTTTTGTCGGATTCGAGTGTGTTTTGGAATCGGGTGTTTATTTACAAAAAAAAACCCCAAAACAGCTTAAATCATAGAATTTGGGGGTCATTTTAATCCCATAGTATTATTAACCTCAATATCCATAATTTACACTCATTTCCAGTCTATTCTGAACACCTCACACCTCACAATATTATTTTTAGTCCTAAAATTTGCACCAAGGTTGCTGGATGACTAAGCTAAGCGACCCAAGTGGCCGACACAAACACCTGGCCCATCTAGGAGTGGCACTGCAGTGTCAGACAGGATGGCAGATTAAAAAAATAGTCCCCAAACAGCACATGATGCAAAGAAAAAAAGAGGCGCAATGAGGTAGCTGTGTGACTAAGCTAAGCGACCCAAGTGGCCGACACAAACACCTGGCCCATCTAGCAGTGGCACTGCAGTGTTGGACAGGATGGCACTTCAAAAAAATAGTCCCCAAACAGCACATGATGCAAAGATAAAAAGAGGCACAATGAGGTAGCTGTGTGACTAAGCTAAGCGACCCAAGTGGCCGACACAAACACCTGGCCCATCTAGGAGTGGCACTGCAGTGTCAGACAGGATGGCACTTCAAAAAAATAGTCCCCAAACAGCACATGATGCAAAGAAAAAAAGAGGCGCAATGAGGTAGCTGTGTGACTAAGCTAAGCGACCCAAGTGGCCGACACAAACACCTGGCCCATCTAGGAGTGGCACTGCAGTGTCAGACAGGATGACAGATTAAAAAAATAGTCCCCAAACAGCACATGATGCAAAGAAAAAAAGAGGCGCAATGAGGTAGCTGTGTGACTAAGTTAAGCGACCCAAGTGGCTGACACAAACACCTGGCCCATCTAGGAGTGGCACTGCAGTGTCAGATAGGATGGCAGATTTAAAAAATAGTCCCTAAACAGCACATGATGCATAGAAAAAAATAGGCGCAATGAGGTAGCTGTGTGACTAAGCTAAGCGACCGAAGTGGCCGACACAAACACCTGGCCCATCTAGCAGTGGTACTGCAGTGTCAGACAGGATGGCACTTCAAAAAAATAGTCCCCAAACAGCACATGATGCAAAGAAAAGTGAAAGAAAAAAGAGGTGCAAGATGGAATTGTCCTTGGGCCCTCCCACCCACCCTTATGTTGTATAAACAGGACATGCACACTTTAAAAAACCCATCATTTCAGCGACAGGGTCTGCCACACAACTGTGACTGAAATGACTGGTTGGTTTGGGCCCCCACCAAAAAAGAAGCAATCAATCTCTCCTTGCACAAACTGGCTCTACAGAGGCAAGATGTCCACCTCCTCCTCATCGTCCGATTCCTCACCCCTTTCACTGTGTACATCCCCCTCCTCACAGATTATTAATTCGCCCCCACTGGAATCCACCATCTCAGGTCCCTGTGTACTTTCTGGAGGCAATTGCTGGTGAATGTCTCCACGGAGGAATTGATTATAATTCATTTTGATGAACATCATCTTCTCCACATTTTCTGGAAGTAACCTCGTACGCCAATTGCTGACAAGGTGAGCGGCTGCACTAAACACTCTTTCAGAGTACACACTGGAGGGGGGGCAAATTAGGTAAAATAAAGCCAGTTTGTGCAAGGGCCTCCAAATTGCCTCTTTTTCCTGCCAGTATACGTGCGGACTGTCTGACGTGCCTACTTGGATGCGGTCACTCATATAATCCTCCACCATTCTTTCAATGGTGACAGAATCATATGCAGTGACAGTAGACGACATGTCAGTAATCGTTGGCAAGTCCTTCAGTCCGGGCCAGATGTCAGCACTCGCTCCAGACTGCCCTGCATCACCGCCAGCGGGTGGGCTCGGAATTCTTAGCCTTTTCCTCGCAGCCCCAGTTGCGGGAGAATGTGAAGGAGGAGCTGTTGACGGGTCACGTTCCGCTTGACTTGACCAATTTCTCACCAGCAGGTCTTTGAACCTCTGCAGACTTGTGTCTGCCGGAAAGAGAGATACAACATAGGTTTTAAATCTAGGATCGAGCACGGTGGCCAAAATGTAGTGCTCTGATTTCAACAGATTGACCACCCGTGAATCCTGGTTAAGCGAATTAAGGGCTCCATCCACAAGTCCCACATGCCTAGCGGAATCGCTCTGTTTTAGCTCCTCCTTCAATGTCTCCAGCTTCTTCTGCAAAAGCCTGATGAGGGGAATGACCTGACTCAGGCTGGCAGTGTCTGAACTGACTTCACGTGTGGCAAGTTCAAAGGGTTGCAGAACCTTGCACAACGTTGAAATCATTCTCCACTGCGCTTGAGTCAGGTGCATTCCCCCTCATTTGCCTATATCGTAGGTAGCTGTATAGGCTTGAATGGCCTTTTGCTGCTCCTCCATCCTCTGAAGCATATAGAGGGTTGAATTCCACCTCGTTACCACCTCTTGCTTCAGATGATGGCAGGGCAGGTTCAGGAGTGTTTGCTGGTGTTCCAGTCTTCGGCACGCGGTGGCTGAATGCCGAAAGTGGCCCGCAATTCTTCGGGCCACCGACAGCATCTCTTGCACGCCCCTGTCGTTTTTTAAATAATTCTGCACCACCATATTCAATGTATGTGCAAAATATGGGACGTGCTGGAATTTGCCCAGATGTAATGCACGCACAATATTGGTGGCGTTGTCTGATGTCACAAATCCCCAGGAGAGTCCAATTGGGGTAAGCCATTCTGCGATGATGTTCCTCAGGGTCCGTAAGAGGTTGTCAGCTGTGTGCCTTTTATGGAAAGCGGTGATACAAAGCGTAGCCTGCCTAGGAACGAGTTGGCGTTTGCGAGATGCTGCTACTGGTGCCGCCGCTGCTGTTCTTGCTGCGGGAGGCAATACATTTACCCAGTGGGCTGTCACAGTCATATAGTCCTGAGTCTGCCCTGGTCCACTTGTCCACATGTCCGTGGTTAAGTGGACATTGGGTACAACTGCATTTTTTAGGACACTGGTGACTCTTTTTCTGACGTCTGTGTACATTGTCGGTATCGCCTGCCTAGAGAAATGGAACCTAGATGGTATTTGGTACCAGGGACACAGTACCTCATTCAATCCCTTTAGGTTCCCTGTGAATTAACGGTGGATACCGGAAACACGTTTCTCACCACCCAGGCTGCCAAGGCCTGAGTTATCCGCTTTGCAGCAGGATGACTGCTGTGATATTTCATCTTCCTCGTAAAGGACTGTTGGACAGTCAATTGCTTACTGGAAGTAGTACAAGTGGTCTTCTGACTTCCCCTCTGGGATGACGATCGACTCCCAGCAGCAACAACAGCAGCACCAGCAGCAGTAGGCGTTACACTCAAGGATTCATCGGAGGAATCCCAGGCAGGAGAGGACTCGTTAGACTTGAGAGTGACATGGCCTGCAGGACTATTGGCTTTCCTGTCTAAGGAGGAAATTGACACTGAGGGAGTTGGTGGTGTGGTTTGCAGGAGCTTGGTTACAAGAGGAAGGGATTTAGTTGGCAGTGGACTGCTTCCGCTGTCACCCAAAGTTTTTGAACTTGTCATTGTCAATGACTTCTGATGAATGCGCTCCAGGTGACGTATAAGGGAGGATGTTCCTAGGTGGTAAACGTCCTTACCCCTACTTATTACAGCTTGACAAAGGCAACACACGGCTTGACACCAGTTGTCCGCATTTCTGTTGAAATAATTCCACACCGAAGAGGTGATTTTTTTTTTTGTATTTTGACCAGGCATGTCAATGGCCATATTCGTCCCACGGACAACAGGTGTCTCCCCGGGTGCCTGACTTAAACAAACCACCTCACCATCAGAATTTTCCTTGTCGATTTCCTCCCCAGCGCCAGCAACACCCATATCCTCATCCTGGTGTACTTCAACAGTGACATCTTCAATTTGACTATCAGGAACTGGACTGCAGGTGCTCCTTCCAGCACTTGCAGGGGGCGTGCAAATGGTGGAAGGTGCCATCTCTTCCCGTCCAGTGTTGGGAAGGTCAGGCATCGCAACCGACACAATTGGACTCTCCTTGGGGATTTGTGATTTAGAAGAACGCACAGTTCTTTGCTGTGCTTTTGCCATCTTAAGTCTTTTAAGTTTTCTAGCAGGAGGATGAGTGCTTCCATCCTCATGTGAAGCTGACCCACTAGTCATGAGGAAAATAGGAGAGGGCCTCAGCCGTTCCTTGCCACTCCGTGTCGTAAATGGCATATTGGCAAGTTTACGCTTCTCCTCAGACGATTTTAATTTTGATTTTTGGGTCATTTTACTGAACTTTTGTTGTTTGGATTTTGCATGCTCTCTACTATGACATTGGGCATCGGCCTTGACAGACGACGTTGATGGCATTTCATCGTCTCGGCCATGACTAGTGGCAGCAGCTTCAGCATGAGGTGGAAGTGGATCTTGATCTTTCCATATTTTACCCTCCACATTTTTGTTCTCCATTTTTTAATGTGTGCAATTATATGCCAGTAATATATTTATCAAGAGCAATGGCCTACTACTATAAATACTGCGCACAAAAACTGAAATGCACCACAGGTATGGATGGATAGTATACTTGACGACACATAGGTAGGTAAAGCAGTGGCCTACTGTACCGTACTGCTATATATTACATATACTGGTGGTCAGCAAACTGTGCAAAACTGAAATGCACCACAGGTATGGATGGATAGTATACTTGACGACACAGAGGTAGGTAGAGCAGTGGCCTTCTGTACCGTACTGCTATATATTATATATACTGGTGGTCAGCAAACTGTGCAAAAATGAAATGCACCACAGGTATGGATGGATAGTATACTTGATGACACAGAGGTAGGTAGAGCAGTGGCCTACTGTACCGTACTGCTATATATTATATATACTGGTGGTCAGCAAACTGTGCAAAACTGAAATGCACCACAGGTATGGATGGATAGTATACTTGACGACACAGAGGTAGGTAGAGCAGTGGCCTACTGTACCATACTGCTACATATTATATACTGGTGGTCAGCAAACTGTGTAAAACAGAAATGCACCACAGGTATGGATGGATAGTATACTTGACGACACAGAGGTAGGTAGAGCAGTGGACTTCTGTACCGTACTGCTATATATTATATACTGGTGGTCAGCAAACTGTGCAAAACTGAAATGCACCACAGGTATGGAGGGATAGTATACTTGACGACACAGAGGTAGGTAGAGCAGTGGCCTACTGTACCGTACTGCTATATATTATATATACTGGTGGTCAGCAAACTGTGCAAAACTGAATTGTACCACAGGTATGGATGGATAGTATACTTGACGACACAGAGGTAGGTAGAGCAGTGGCCTACTGTACCGTACTGCTATATATTATATACTGGTGGTCAGCAAACTGTGCAAAACTGAAATGCACCCCAGGTGTGAATTAATAGTATACTTGATGACACAGAGGTAGGTAGAGCAGTGGCCTACTGTACCGTACTACTATATATTGCATACTGGTGGTCAGCAAACTGTGCAAAACTGAAATGCACCACAGGTATGGATGGATAGTATACTTGACGACACAGAGGTAGGTAGAGCAGTGGCCTACTGTACCGTACTGCTATATATTATATATACTGGTGGTCAGCAAACTGTGCAAAACTGAAATGCACCACAGGTATGGATGGATAGTATACTTGACGACACAGAGGTAGGTAAAGCAGTAGCCTACTGTACCGTACTGCTATATATTATATACTGGTGGTCAGCAAACTGTGCAAAACTGAAATGCACCACAGGTATGGATGGATATTATACTTGACGACACAGAGATAGGTAGAGCAGTGGCCTACTGTACCGTACTGCTATATATTATATACTGGTGGTCAGCAAACTGTGCAAAACTGAAATGCACCACAGGTATGGATGGATAGTATACTTGACGACACAGAGGTAGGTAGAGCAGTGGCCTACTGTACCGTACTGCTATATATTATATATACTGGTGGTCAGCAAAATGTGCAAAACTGAAATGCACCACAGGTATGGATGGATAGTATACTTGACAACACAGAGGTAGGTAGAGCAGTAGCCTACTGTACCGTACTGCTATATATTATATATACAGGTGGTCAGCAAGCTGTGCAAAACTGAAATGCACCACAGGTATGGATGGATAGTATACTTGACGACACAGAGGTAGGTAGAGCAGTGGCCTACTGTACCGTACTGCTATATATTATATATACTGGTGGTCAGCAAACTGTGCAAAACTGAAATGCACCACAGGTATAGATGGATAGTATACTTGACGACACAGAAGTAGGTAGAGCAATGGCCTTCTGTACCGTACTGCTATATATTATATACTGGTGGTCAGCAAATTGTGCAAAACTGAAATGCACCACAGGTATGGATGGATAGTATACTTGACGACACAGAGATAGGTAGAGCAGTGGCCTTCTGTACCGTACTGCTATATATTATATACTGGTGGTCAGCAAACTGTGCAAACTGAAATGCACCACAGGTATGGATGGATAGTATACTTGACGACACAGAGGTAGGTAGAGCAGTGGCCTACTGTACCGTACTGCTATATATTATTTATACAGGTGGTCAGCAAACTGTGCAAAACTGAAATGCACCACAGGTATGGATGGATAGTACACTTGACGACACAAAGGTGGTTAGAGCAGTGGCCTACTGTACCGTACTGCTATATATTATATACTGGTAGTAAGCAAACTGTGCAAAACTGAAATGCACCATAGGTATGGATGGATAGTGTACTTGACGACACAGAGGTAGGTAAAGCAGTGGCCTACTGTACCGTACTGCTATATATTGTATACTGGTGGTCAGCAAACTGTGCAAAACTGAAATGCACCACAGGTATGGAGGGATAGTATACTTGATGACACAGAGGTAGGTAGAGCAGTGGCCTACTGTACCGTACTGCTATATATTATATATACTGGTGGTCAGCAAACTGTGCAAAACTGAAATGTGCCACAGGTATGGATGGATAGTATACTTGACGACACAGAGGTAGGTAGAGCAGTGGCCTACTGTACCGTACTGCTATATATTATATACTGGTGGTCAGCAAACTGTGCAAAACTGAAATGCACCACAGGTATGGAGGGATAGTATACTTGACGACACAGAGGTAGGTAGAGCAGTGGCCTACTGTACCGTACTGCTATATATTATATATACTGGTGGTCAGCAAACTGTGCAAAACTGAAATGCACCACAGGTATGGATGGATAGTATACTTGACGACACAGAGGTAGGTAGAGCAGTGGCCTACTGTACCGTACTGCTATATATTATATATACTGGTGGTCAGCAAACTGTGCAAAACTGAAATGCACCACAGGTATGGATGGATAGTATATTTGATGACACAGAGGTAGGTAGAGCAGTGGCCTACTGTACCGTACTGCTATATATTATATACTGGTGGTCAGCAAACTGTGCAAAACTGAAATGCACCACAGGTATGGATGGATATTATACTTGACGACACAGAGATAGGTAGAGCAGTGGCCTACTGTACCGTACTGCTATATATTATATACTGGTGGTCAGCAAACTGTGCAAAACTGAAATGCACCACAGGTATGGATGGATAGTATACTTGACGACACAGAGGTAGGTAGAGCAGTGGCCTACTGTACCGTACTGCTATATATTATATATACTGGTGGTCAGCAAAATGTGCAAAACTGAAATGCACCACAGGTATGGATGGATAGTATACTTGACAACACAGAGGTAGGTAGAGCAGTAGCCTACTGTACCGTACTGCTATATATTATATATACTGGTGGTCAGCAAACTGTGCAAAACTGAAATGCACCACAGGTATGGATGGATAGTATACTTGACGACACAGAGGTAGGTAAAGCAGTAGCCTACTGTACCGTACTGCTATATATTATATACTGGTGGTCAGCAAACTGTGCAAAACTGAAATGCACCACAGGTATGGATGGATATTATACTTGACGACACAGAGATAGGTAGAGCAGTGGCCTACTGTACCGTACTGCTATATATTATATACTGGTGGTCAGCAAACTGTGCAAAACTGAAATGCACCACAGGTATGGATGGATAGTATACTTGACGACACAGAGGTAGGTAGAGCAGTGGCCTACTGTACCGTACTGCTATATATTATATATACTGGTGGTCAGCAAAATGTGCAAAACTGAAATGCACCACAGGTATGGATGGATAGTATACTTGACAACACAGAGGTAGGTAGAGCAGTAGCCTACTGTACCGTACTGCTATATATTATATATACAGGTGGTCAGCAAGCTGTGCAAAACTGAAATGCACCACAGGTATGGATGGATAGTATACTTGACGACACAGAGGTAGGTAGAGCAGTGGCCTACTGTACCGTACTGCTATATATTATATATACTGGTGGTCAGCAAACTGTGCAAAACTGAAATGCACCACAGGTATAGATGGATAGTATACTTGACGACACAGAAGTAGGTAGAGCAATGGCCTTCTGTACCGTACTGCTATATATTATATACTGGTGGTCAGCAAATTGTGCAAAACTGAAATGCACCACAGGTATGGATGGATAGTATACTTGACGACACAGAGATAGGTAGAGCAGTGGCCTTCTGTACCGTACTGCTATATATTATATACTGGTGGTCAGCAAACTGTGCAAACTGAAATGCACCACAGGTATGGATGGATAGTATACTTGACGACACAGAGGTAGGTAGAGCAGTGGCCTACTGTACCGTACTGCTATATATTATTTATACAGGTGGTCAGCAAACTGTGCAAAACTGAAATGCACCACAGGTATGGATGGATAGTACACTTGACGACACAAAGGTGGTTAGAGCAGTGGCCTACTGTACCGTACTGCTATATATTATATACTGGTAGTAAGCAAACTGTGCAAAACTGAAATGCACCATAGGTATGGATGGATAGTGTACTTGACGACACAGAGGTAGGTAAAGCAGTGGCCTACTGTACCGTACTGCTATATATTGTATACTGGTGGTCAGCAAACTGTGCAAAACTGAAATGCACCACAGGTATGGAGGGATAGTATACTTGATGACACAGAGGTAGGTAGAGCAGTGGCCTACTGTACCGTACTGCTATATATTATATATACTGGTGGTCAGCAAACTGTGCAAAACTGAAATGTGCCACAGGTATGGATGGATAGTATACTTGACGACACAGAGGTAGGTAGAGCAGTGGCCTACTGTACCGTACTGCTATATATTATATACTGGTGGTCAGCAAACTGTGCAAAACTGAAATGCACCACAGGTATGGAGGGATAGTATACTTGACGACACAGAGGTAGGTAGAGCAGTGGCCTACTGTACCGTACTGCTATATATTATATATACTGGTGGTCAGCAAACTGTGCAAAACTGAAATGCACCACAGGTATGGATGGATAGTATACTTGACGACACAGAGGTAGGTAGAGCAGTGGCCTACTGTACCGTACTGCTATATATTATATATACTGGTGGTCAGCAAACTGTGCAAAACTGAAATGCACCACAGGTATGGATGGATAGTATATTTGATGACACAGAGGTAGGTAGAGCAGTGGCCTACTGTACCGTACTGCTATATATTATATACTGGTGGTCAGCAAACTGTGCAAAACTGAAATGCACCACAGGTATGGATGGATATTATACTTGACGACACAGAGATAGGTAGAGCAGTGGCCTACTGTAACGTACTGCTATATATTATATACCGGTGGTCAGCAAACTGTGCAAAACTGAAATGCACCACAGGTATGGATGGATAGTATACTTGACGACACAGAGGTAGGTAGAGCAGTGGCCTACTGTACCGTACTGCTATATATTATATATACTGGTGGTCAGCAAACTGTGCAAAACTGAAAAGCACCACAGGTATGGATGGATAGTATACTTGACGACACAGAGGTAGGTAGAGCAGTGGCCTTCTGTACTGTACTGCTATATTTTATATACTGGTGGTCAGCAAACTGTGCAAAACTGAAATGCACCACAGGTGTGGATGGATAGTACACTTGACGACACAAAGGTAGGTAGAGCAGTGGCCTACTGTACCGTACTGCTATATATTATATACTGGTAGTCAGCAAACTGTGCAAAACTGAAAAGCACCACAGGTATGGATGGATACTATACTTAACGACACAGAGGTAGGTAGAGCAGTGACCTACTGTACCGTACTGCTATATATTATATAATAATAATAATAATAATAATAATTTTATTTATATAGCGCTCTTTCTCCAATAGGACTCAAGGCGCTTAACAGATACATAGCATAATATAGTACAGAAAATAATGAAGTACATTTTCATAAAATACAGAAGCATGAAGATACTAAAATGGACACTATGGAAATGCTTTAGTAAACAGAAAAGTCTTGAGTCTACTTTTGAAGGATTCTACAGTTGGGGCCTCTCGCACTGTGCGGGGAAGTGAGTTCCATAGAGTCGGAGCCGCATGACTAAAAGCTCGACCCCCAGATGAATTACGGTAGATTCTAGGTACTGCTAAAAGTCCTTCATCTACAGATCGCAGTAATCGAGTGGGGCAGTATGGGGTCAGAAGCTGTTTCAGGTACCTTGGGCCTTGGTCATGTAATGCTTTGAAACTCAGTAAGCCAATCTTGAAGATGATTCGCCATCTTACAGGCAGCCAGTGAAGGGAGTAGAGGATGGGTGTTATGTGGCTAGAACGGGGCTGGTTGGTTAATAGCCTGGCAGCTGTGTTTTGCACCAGCTGTAAGCGTTGCAATTCTTTTGCTGGTAGACCAAGGTAGAGGGCATTACAGTAGTCTAAACGAGATAATACAAATGCATGTATGACTTTTGGCATGTCATCTGAGGGAATTAAGTGCTTGATTCTGGCTATGTTCCTCAGGTGAAAGAATGAGGATTTGATTGTGGCTGATATCTGATGTTTAAGTGTCAAGCCACCATCCAGGACAACGCCAAGATTCCGCACACGATCACTGGTCTGTAATTCTGAATCCCCCAGTGTAAGTCCAGTTGGTTGGCTATGCTGCAGTCTTGTCCTTTGATGTTGCGGTCGTATCAAAAGGACCTCTGTTTTATCCGGGTTCAGTCGCAGCCAACTGGCGCTCATCCACTCCTGTAGTTCAGCTAGACAGCCATTTAGGGTTGCTATTGGGTTATCAGTGCCCGGAGCAAAGGACAAGTACAGTTGTGTATCATCTGCATAGCAGTGGTAGACCAGGCTATGGCGCCTGATTATTTCGCCCAATGGGAGCATGTATACTGCAAAAAGCATGGGGGATAGTATAGAACCTTGTGGGACACCACATGGCAATGGCACTGGTGGTGATGAGTATAATCCAGATGATACTCTCTGTGACCTGCCTGTGAGAAATGATTTGAACCAGCTTAGGACTGTGCCATCCAGACCACAGAAATGTATCAGTCGCTCAATCAGAAGCCCATGGTCCACGGTATCAAATGCTGCCGAGAGATCCAGAAGGATTAATATTGAACAGTCACCTCTGTCTTTTGCCATCAGAAGATCATTTAACACACACACCAGGGCTGTTTCAGTGCTATGTCTTCTCCTGAATCCTGATTGAAATGGATCATAAATATCATGGGTTGTCAGGCGGGTTTCCAGTTGATTTGCAACGACTTTCTCAATAACCTTTCCTAGGAAAGGAAGGTTCGATACCGGTCTGTAGTTGGTCATGCAGTCGGGATCTAAATTAGGTTTTTTAAGAAGCGGTCTAACAATTGCTTCCTTTAGGGGTCCAGGAAAAATGCCTGTCTGCAAAGAACATTGAACAATTTTTGTAAAGACAGGACCAATTATATCCATACAACCTATTAGAAGCTTGGTTGAGGCTGGGTCCAGATCACAGGTGGTGGGACGCAAAATTCGAGCAATTTCAGCAGTGTCCTTTACATCCACTGGGTCAAAGCTGGTCCATGAAGGCAGGTAGCTTATATTGGCAGGCTTTGTAGTTTGGCACTCCTTTGATGGCACTGTGGAGATTCCAGCCCGGATGGTGGATATTTTATCTGCAAAGAAGTTTGCAAACTCGTTGCATCTTGCCTGGGAGAGGGTCTCATCAGTCTGCAGGCATGCTGGCTTGCAAAGCATCTCCACTGTGCGGAAAAGCTGAGCTGGCCTATTGTTTGCTGCTGTGATCTCATTTGACAGGAACTGTGCCTTCTTACGAGTGATTGTCGATTGATATTCTTCGTTATGCTTTATTAGTTTTATTTTGTCATCCACTAGGTTAGTCTTCCTCCATCGTCTTTCCAGTCTACGCCCCCTTTTCTTGAGCTCACTAACACTGTTGTCGAACCATGGAGCTTGACGTTGTGGTTTACGAGGTCTTAAACGCACAGGGGCGATAACATCAATTGCAGCCATAACATCCCTATTATAATAACGGACTAGGGAACAGGGATCTTCACAGGCACCCACAGGCATATACTGGTGGTCAGCAAACTGTGCAAAACTGAAATGCACCACAGGTATGGATGGATAGTTTACGTGACGACACAGAGGTAGGTAGAGCAGTGGCCTACTCTACCGTACTGCTATATATTATATATACTGGTGGTCAGCAAACTGTGCAAAACTGAAATGCACCACAGGTATGGATGGATAGTATACTTGATGACACAGAGGTAGGTAGAGCAAAGGCCTTCTGTACCGTACTGCTATATATTATATACTGGTAGTCAGCAAACTGTGCAAAACTGAAATGCACCACAGGTATGGATGGATAGTATGCTTGACGACACAGAGGTAGGTAGAGCAGTGGCCTACTGTACCGTACTGCTATATATTATATATACTGGTGGTCAGCAAACTGTGCAAAACTGAAATGCACCCCAGGTATGGATGGATAGTATACTTGACGACACAGAGGTAGGTAGAGCAGTGGCCTACTATACCGTACTGCTATATATTATATATACTGGTAATCAGCAAACTGTGCAAAACTGAAATGCACCACAGGTATGGATGGATATTATACTTGACGACACAGAGATAGGTAGAGCAGTGGCCTACTGTAACGTACTGCTATATATTATATACCAGTGGTCAGCAAACTGTGCAAAACTGAAATGCACCACAGGTATGGATGGATAGTATACTTGACGACACAGAGGTAGGTAGAGCAGTGGCCTACTGTACCGTACTGCTATATATGATATATACTGGTGGTCAGCAAACTGTGCAAAACTGAAAAGCACCACAGGTATGGATGGATAGTATACTTGACGACACAGAGGTAGGTAGAGCAGTGGCCTTCTGTACTGTACTGCTATATTTTATATACTGGTGGTCAGCAAACTGTGCAAAACTGAAATGCACCACAGGTGTGGATGGATAGTACACTTGACGACACAAAGGTAGGTAGAGCAGTGGCCTACTGTACCGTACTGCTATATATTATATACTGGTAGTCAGCAAACTGTGCAAAACTGAAAAGCACCACAGGTATGGATGGATACTATACTTGACGACACAGAGGTAGGTAGAGCAGTGACCTACTGTACCGTACTGCTACATATTATATACTGGTGGTCAGCAAACTGTGCAAAACTGAAATGCACCACAGGTATGGATGGATAGTTTACGTGACGACACAGAGGTAGGTAGAGCAGTGGCCTACTCTACCGTACTGCTATATATTATATATACTGGTGGTCAGCAAACTGTGCAAAACTGAAATGCACCACAGGTATGGATGGATAGTATACTTGACGACACAGAGGTAGGTAGAGCAAAGGCCTTCTGTACCGTACTGCTATATATTATATACTGGTAGTCAGCAAACTGTGCAAAACTGAAATGCACCACAGGTATGGATGGATAGTATGCTTGACGACACAGAGGTAGGTAGAGCAGTGGCCTACTGTACCGTACTGCTATATATTATATATACTGGTGGTCAGCAAACTGTGCAAAACTGAAATGCACCACAGGTATGGATGGATAGTATACTTGACGACTCAGAGGTAGGTAGAGCAGTGCCCTACTGTACCGTACTGCTATATATTATATATACTGGTGGTCAGCAAACTGTGCAAAACTGAAATGCACCACAGGTATGGATGGATAGTATACTTGACGACACAGAGGTAGGTAGAGCAGTGGCCTACTGTACCGTACTGCTATATATTATATACTAGTGGTCAGTAAACTGTGCAAAACTGAAATGCACCACAGGTATGGATGGATAGTATACTTGACGACACAGAGGTAGGTAGAGCAGTGGCCTACTGTACCATACTGCTATATATTATATATACTGGTGGTCAGCAAAATGTGCAAAATTGAAATGCACCACAGGTATGGATGGATGGTATACTTGACGACACAGAGGTAGGTAGAGCAGTAGCCTACTGTACCGTACTGCTATATATTATATATACAGGTGGTCAGCAAACTGTGCAAAACTGAAATGCACCACAGGTATGGATGGATAGTATACTTGACGACACAGAGGTAGGTAGAGCAGTGGCCTACTGTACCGTACTGCTATATATTATATATACTGGTGGTCAGCAAACTGCAAAACTGAAATGCACCACAGGTATGGATGGATAGTATACTTGACGACACAGAAGTAGGTAGAGCAATGGCCTTCTGTACCGTACTGCTATATATTATATACTGGTGGTCAGCAAATTGTGCAAAACTGAAATGCACCACAGGTATGGATGGATAGTATACTTGACGACACAGAGGTAGGTAGAGCAGTGGCCTACTGTACCGTACTGCTATATATTATATATACTGGTGGTCAGCAAAACTGTGCAAAACTGAAATGCACCACAGGTATGGATGGATAGTATACTTGACGACACAGAGGTAGGTAGAGCAGTGGCCTACTGTACCGTACTGCTATATATTGTATACTGGTGGTCAGCAAACTGTGCAAAACTGAAATGCACCACAGGTATGGATGGATAGTATACTTGTCGACACAGAGGTAGGTAGAGCAGTGGCCTACTGTACTGTACTGCTATATATTATGTATACTGGTGGTCAGCAAACTGTGCAAAACTGAAATGCACCACAGGTATGGATGGATAGTATACTTGACGACACAGAGGTAGGTAGAGCAGTGGCCTACTGTACCTTACTGCTATATATTATATACTGGTCGTCAGCAAACTGTGCAAAACTTAAATGCACCACAGGTATGGATGGATAGTATACTTGAGGACACAGAGGTAGGTAGAGCAGTGGCCTACTGTACCGTACTGCTATATATTATATACTGGTGGTCAGCAAACTGTGTAAAACTGAAATGCACCACAGGTATGGATGGATAGTATACTTGACGACACAGAGGTAGGTAGAGCAGTGTCCTACTGTACCGTACTGCTATATATTATATATACTGGTGGTCAGCAAACTGTGCAAAACTGAAATGCACCACAGGTATGGATGGATAGTATACTTGACGACACAGAGGTAGGTAGAGCAGTGGCCTACTGTACCGTACTGCTATATATTATGTATACTGGTGGTCAGCAAACTGTGCAAAACTGAAAAGCACCACAGGTATGGATGGATAATGTACTTGACGACACAGAGGTAGGTAGAGCAGTGGCCTTCTGTACCGTACTGCTATATATTATATACTGGTGGTCAGCAAACTGTGCAAAACTGAAATGCACCACAGGTATGGATGGATAGTATACTTGACGACACAGAGGTAGGTAGAGCAGTGGCCAACTGTACCGTACTGCTATATATTATATACTGGTTGTCAGCAAACTGTGCAAAACTGAAATGCACCACAGGTATGGATGGATAGTATACTTGACGACACAGAGGTAGGTAGAGCAGTGGCCTACTGTACCGTACTGCTTTATATTATATACTGGTGGTCAGCAAACTGTGCAAAACTGAAATGCACCACAGGTATGGATGGATAGAATACTTGACGACACAGAGGTAGGTAGAGCAGTGGCCTACTGTACCGTACTGCTATATATTATATATACTGGTGGTCAGTAAACTGCAAAACTGAAATGCACCACAGGTATGGATGGATAGTATACTTGACGACACAGAGGTAGGTAGAGCAGTGGCCTACTGTACCGTACTGCTATATATTATATACTGGTGGTCAGCAAACTGTGCAAAACTGAAATGCACCACAGGTATGGATGGATAGTATACTAGACGACATAGAGGTAGGTAGAGCAGTGGCCTACTGTACCGTACTGCTACATATTATATACTGGTGGTCAGCAAACTGTGCAAAACTGAAATGCACCACAGGTATGGATGGGATAGTATACTTGACGACACAGAGGTAGAGCAGTGGACTACTGGACCATACTGCTATATATATAGTTATATTGGTGGTCAGCAAAATTCTTCACTGTCCTCCTACTATATACAATGCAGCACAGATATGGAGCGTTTTTCAGCAGAGAACGTATAATACTGGTGGTCACTGGTCAGCAAAACTCTGCACTGTCCTCCTACTATATAATACTACTGGTCCCCAGTCCCCACAATAAAGCAATTAGCACACTAAGCACAGATTTTTGCAGCACACTGAGCACAGATATGGAGCGTTTTTCAGGCAGAGAACGTAGATATTTGCACTTGCAGCACACTGAGCACAGATATTTGCAGCACACTGAGCACAGATATTTGCAGCACACTGAGCACAGATATTTGCAGCCCACTGAACATAGAACCTGAGAGGACGCCAGCCACGTCCTCTATCGATCATCTCCAATGCACGAGTGAAAAATGGCGGCGACGCGCGGCTCCTTATATAGAATATGAATCTCGCGAGAATCTGACCGCGGGATGATGACGTTCGGGCGCGCTCGGGTTAACCGAGCAAGGCGGGAAGATCCGAGTTGCTCGGACCCGTGCAAAAAAAGGTGAAGTTCCGGCGGGTTCGGATCCCGAGGATCCGAACCCGCTCATCACTACTGAGAACATTCTTGTTTCAGGATGAACATATTCACAAATAGGTACAAAAATTAGAGATGTGCGGCGGACACTTTTCGGGTTTTGTGTTTTGGTTTTGGATCTGGATCCCCGCTCGTGTTTTGGATCATGATTGGTTTTGCCAAAACCACCCTTTCGGGTTTTGGTTTCGGATCTGAATGATTTAAAAAAAAAAAAACATAAAAACAGCTAAAATCATAGAATTTGGGGGTAATTTTGATCCTACTGTATTATTAACCTCAATAACATTCATTTTCACTAATTTCCAGTTTATTCTGAACACCTCACAACTCACAATATTGTTTTTAGGCCAAAAGGATGCACCGAGGTAGCTGTATGACTAAGCTAAGCTACACAAGCGGGTGGAACAAACACCTGGCCCATCTAGGAAGTGGCACTGCAGTGGCAGACAGGATGGCACTTTAAAAAAAAAAAAAAGGGCCCAAAGAGCACATAATGCAAAAAAAAAAATTAAAAAAAGAGTTTCAAGATGGAATTGTCTTGGGCCCTCCCACATAACCATATGTTGTTTAAACAGGACATGCACAGTTTAAAAAAATCCATAATTTCAGTGACAGGTGGTCCCCCTGGAAAAATCTCGCCAAGTTCTCCGAATCATAGCTAGCTACAAACATACCACCTCTTTTTTTGATGACTTTTCACATCATGAGAAGAGGCAAGAGGAAGAGGACAGTGTCAAGGTGATTAAAAATTAGAGAGGCACATGCAATCAGGACCAACACATAGGCTTTCACTTCCACTCCTATATTGGTGTTGAACAGAAAGGACTTACACCAAACAAATATATAATTATTAATTACCACATTACTGGACAAACTGAAAAACTAGGGGCCAAAGCCTCCAAATTTGTACCCCTTCTCCATGTTCAGGGTTAACATACTGTAATCTCAGATTTAATGCTGGGATGCAAATAAACTATTGAATACCACCGATTGGATATTTTCCCCTCCACGGAGACTGGAGACTTACTGTATTTTGTGAAAATCTTTCAGGTTTCTTTTTTTCCATTTTTTTTTTGCATTTTTATTTACATATTTTGTGTTAGATTACTTATTTTTGTTTTTCACAGCTCAGAGCTACACAAATGTGAGCATACCTGTGTGTTCCAGTTACATGCATGTGAGCATACCTGTGTGTCTTGTTTATTTTATTCATATTTTATTTTTAAATAAAGCAGCCCCTTAGATGTTTTAGCAGCCCCTCCTGAGCCCCCCACAGCAACCCCAGATAGGGCAAGTTGAGTTTGGGTGGGTTCGGTAAAGTACTAAGCACGACTGTGCAGTGAATTTTTTGTTATTGAGCCCTTGCCCTAGTGGAGCATACCACTCTACAGTCGAAACTCATCTCATACTATAAGTAGGAATGTGGGAGGAAGCAATTCTAACCTCTGTGCCCACAGCATGCCTCAGCTTGGCAAGCCAGACATCTTCCTGGCTGTAAGCCACCACGAGACTCCATACTACGCCTTATTCAGTAACTGTTTGTGCCTCACAGGAGCTCCTGGCCCACTCTAGTGCTGCAGTGTAATGGAAAGCTGATGTAATGCAAGATTACTGAAACACTGTTCTTCTAACACTGTGAGTTCTTGCGATAAACCTATGCAGCCCTTAGAAAAGAAGATCCCTGTACAATAACTGCGCATCTTCTATATACTGTAAATAATCTCAAAATGTGGAACATCAATAATAAATCAAAATTAAGGTTGACTAATTGGGGCCTTTCATTTGAGTGAGTCCTTAACATGAAATAATTGAGAAGAACCTCTCTCTAATGCTCCAGCAGAAAATATCACTTTTACTTCTCTGGCAGTTGCGCTGGATTATAATTCAGTCTCTTCTGAGTCACACTGACTTTGGCCACAAATGTAGTCTCTCCCCACTTTATTTAAAAATACTTAGTCAAAATAGCAATTTCCATTTCCACCTTTGAGACTGTGTTTTCACAAATCTGTTTGTGATGTTGAAGCTTGTTTCATATCTGCTCTAGGTTTTCATTTAAACCTAGGATCAAGTACAGCAGCACCCCTGGATTTATACAGCATAGGCAGCACCCCTGGAGAATTACACTGCACAGCAGACAGGCAACAGCACCCCTGAACTTAAATGGCAGTGGGGCAGCACCCCTGGACTGATAGGGCAGATAGGCAGCACCCCATATAGGGCAGCACCCTTGGAAAGATGTGGCAAATAAAAGACATGCAAGATGGAATTGTCCTTGGGCCCTCCCACCTACCCTTATGTTGTATAAACAGGACATGCACACTTTAACAAACCAGTCATTTCAGCGACAAGGTCTGCCACATGACTGTGACTGAAATTATTGGTTTGTTTGGTCCCCCACCCAATAAATAGCACTTAATCTCTACTTGCACAAACTGGCTCTACAGTGGCAAGATGTCCCATCCTTATCCACAGTCCCCACCCCCACCACAGTCCCCCCCCCCACTCTTCAGTGTTTATATCCTCATCCTCACAGAGGAAAAATATTCAAACAAACCACATAATTTAATTGTCAGTGGACTGCTTACGCTATTACCCAAAGTTTCTGAACTTGACAATGACTTATGATGAATGCGCTGCAGGTGATGTATAAGGGAGGATGTGCCTAGGTGGTTAACATCCTTAACCCTACTTATTATGGATTGGCAAAGGCAACAGATAGCTTGACACCTGTTGTCCGAATTTGTGGAGAAATAATTCCACACCAAAGAGCTGACTTTTTTTGGTATTTTGCCCAGGCATGAAAATTGTTTTTTTCCATCCCATGGCCAACAATTCTTTCCACTGGTGCCTTATTAAAAAAAACCACATCACCATCAGCATCCTCATCATCAGCTTCCTCCGCAGCACCAGCTATACCCATATCCTCCTCATCCTGGTGTACTTCTTCAGTGACATCCTCCATCTCAATATCAGCAACTTGACTGGCGGTGCTGCTCCCAGCACTTGCAGAGTGTGTGCAAATGGTGGTAGAAACCTCCTCTTCCCATACAGTGTTGTGATGGTCAGTTCTAGACATCGCAACAGTGGACAGTGACAGCACCCCTGTATTTTCACAACACCCCTGTAATTTTACAGCATACAAGACAAGGCCAGTGTACATTTATTTTCACGGCACCCCTGTATTTTACAGCATACAGGACCAGTGTACTGTTATTTTAACAGCAGCACCCCTGTATTTTTGCAGCATGCAGAACCAGTGTACTTTTATTTTAACAACCACGCCCCTGTATTTTTACAGCATACAGGACCAGTGCACATTTATTTTAACAACAGCACCCTTGTATTTTTACAGCATACAGGGCCAGTGTACATTGATTTTCACTGCACCTCAGAATTTTTACAGTATACAAGACAGGGCCAGTGTACTTTTATTTTCATTGCACCCCAGAATTTTTACAGCATACAGGACCAGTGTACTTTTATTTTAACAGCAGCACCCCTGTATTTTTGCTGCATGCAGGATCAGTGTACTTTTATTTTAACAGCAGCAGCCCTGTATTTTTACAGCATATAGGGCCAGTGTACAATGATTTTCACTGCACCCCAGAATTTTTACAGCATACAAGACAGGGCCAGTGTACATTTATTTTTCACTGCACCACAGAATTTTTACAGCATACATGACAGGGCCAGTGTACATTTATTTTAACAACAGCACCCCTGTATTTTTCCATTATACAGATTCAGTGTACTTTTATTTCTACTGCCCCCCAGAATTTTTACAGCATACAAGACAGGGCCAGTGTACTTTTATTATAATGACAGCACCCCTGTATTTTTACATCATACAGGATCAGTGTACTTTTATTTGAACAGCAGCACCCCTGTATATTTACAGCATATAGGGCCACTGTACATTGATTTTCATTGCACCTCAGATTTTTTTTACAGCATACAAGACAGGGCCAGTGTACATTTATTTTTCAATGCACCCCATAATTTTTACAGCATACAAGAGAGGGCCAGTGTACTCTTATTTTACCAACAGTACCCCAGATTTTTTTACAGCATACAAGAGAGGGCCAGTGTATTTTTATTTTACTGCCCCCAGAATGTTTACAGCATACAAGACTGGGCCAGTGTACTTTTATTTCACTGCACCCCAACATTTTTACAGCATACAAGACAGGGCCAGTGTACTTTTAGTTTACTGCATCCCTGAATTTTTACAACATACAAGACAGGGCCAGTGTACATTTATTTTACTGCACCCCATACTTTTTACAACATACAAGACGGGGCCAGTGTACATTTATTTTACTGCACCCCAGAATTTTTACAGCATACACGACAGGGCCAGTGTACATTTATTTTACTGCACCACCTACAGAGAGAGACAGAGGTCTGTCTCCCTCACTCTCCAAGTCCGGAGTGAAAATGGCGGTGACCCGTGGCTATTTATATGGAATCCAAAAGCCGCGAGAATCCGACAGCAGGATGATGATGTTTTGCCTCGTTCTGGTTTCTGAGTCTGGCAGGAAGTCCTGAGCCGGACTCAGATCCGGGCTCGGAGCGTAATGTTTGGGGGAGTTCGGTTCTCTGAGAACCAAACTCGCTCATTTCTAATAAAAATATATTTTTTCAAGTTAGTTTTTTTTGTTTCTGGAGGAAAAATACAATAAGCCACATGTTAAGAACACATTGGAACCATACCAGCTATTATTTTTTTACTTGTCCATGGTAATAGGGAAATGTTTTATGTTGCATATGCATATTGTCCACTCAAGTAGACATGTGTATAACTTCTTTACTTTAATAGTTTAAAAAAAACTATAACTTTTTGGGTTTTTTAAGCCTTGAAGACAAATAAAAAAACAGAAATCATTTAAAAAAAATGTTGCATTAGATTATCATAATTAATGCATGAAAGGGTTAAGTCTGCTTTGTATGAACTAACATCCAGCACTCCGCCATTACATACAGTATATATCTCTAACCTCAGTGCAGTGGAGCTGGCAGTGCAGTCAAAGTCTCCTGGGGCAACACAGCATCTCCGGGGATGCTAGGCATTCCCCCAGAGTGATGTAACTGGAGGCTTCCCGCAAGGCCATACCCTCATATTGGTGCAAGCGCAGCTCTTCCCAAAGGTCATGTCCCCTTTTTGTAAGGTCCCACCCCTTTTTCAGGCATGGGCAGGGGTCTATTGGCTGCACTGGGTGTTACCGACCCTGGTGCCGCCACTGACTGGACATTTACAGTTAGGCTGTTTATCACTTCCACTTTAGTAGTTGAACACACAATCACACAGTGTATGCTCTGTTGAGATTCCTTCCTCACCCATTCACTGGTTACACTCTCCCCCACAGGAACAAAATATCCTGATGTCTACAGCTGTTCTTTTGTCTCAGACCTCTAGCCATATGGATTGGACACACAACAACCTCACACTGGGCCTACTACCAGCGGTGCCCCTAGGCACACTATTGGTTGCCCCCACCCTCCACCATCATGTCACTGCCCCCTTCATGTCAGAGCCAGTAGCCTTCAGACTGCCAGACAGCCTCAACCTCACACCACCTCCTGCACCAAATTTGTAGCCCATTGTCCTACCCCCATCAGTTGCAAAAGAAAAGAATAATAAAAAATGTGGCAATAACAGGAAAAAAAGAATCACCTGGACTCTTCAGCCTGCTGTGCCTCCCCTGTGCACATACCTAACGTGCCTAGTGGGAAATTCACCAATGCCTACTACTGATAGTCAACATGACTGTCTGTCTAGAATATGATAGAGCTCAGCTTAATGTACTTACCTTCCCAAAATATAATTATAATAACATTAATAAGAGTCTGTATATTTATTTTCCTAATACTTCTAATTTCCTAAATCTTTCATGGAATAAATGAACTGTTTGTCTTTTAAAAACAAGTGATAGCTGATATATTTAATAATGATACGGATGAGAATTATTAAACAGGCTATTTAAAACCACGTAATCTGGAATAGACATTAAAAACAAACGTCTATTTTTTATATATTTTTTTTAACAAAGTGCCCTTTAACTCCAATGGGACACTTTAAAGTTTAACATTACACCTTCTTCTCTTGAAAAAACAGGCAAATACTGTAATTTATAGCATTCTGCATCAGGCTAGTGAAATTAAAGACCAGCTCTGGGCAAAGGGAGAAAGTTAAAAACACAAAGAAATAAACTAATAAAACATTAATCTTTTCAAGCACTATTTTAATTAGCTTCTACTCCTGAAATGACTATGTATATGAAATGGTTTAAACTTCTTGAAAACTTGAATTCAGCAGGATGTTTCTCAATTTATTAAATTTTTTATTTATAAAGTGTCAGCGTAGTCTGCAGCTCAGAACTATGGAGTGTGAATGCAATAACATTAAAATTATAACACCTGTATAACATGGCACACACAGTTTATACACTAGTGTTTTAAATGTATTTATTATGAAAAAGCTTTTCTGTTTAATGCAACTTTATAGCTAAAATCCGGTACTGGGGAGTTGCAAGAACAAAAGCAAAGCTTTCTCAATTATTTCATTGAAATTTGGCATGAAATCTTATTTCAATATAGAATTTGCTCCCAGTACACACTCAATTTTACTTGAGCTGATGTTTAGATAAGCAATATCCTCGGAGGCTGCTTGAAAAATGGGATGACGGAACGTAATGTACAAGTACACTCTTAAACAATGCACACTAGACATAAACCCACACTAGAGGGAATACAAAATCAGAATAGAGGACTGGACAAAGAAAGGAATGGTAAGTTGATAGATGAGCAGTGGGAAGTTTTCCCGAGGTGAACATTTTAAGAATGCTTTTTCTTTCCAGCAAAAAGGGAAAAATAATTACATAAAGAAATGCAAAGAAGAATCTTTAAAATCAGTTCTTATCTAGAGGAAGGAAACAGAAATATTAGATCAGTTTGCCAACATTTGATATGCAGACTCTGAATGTAGAGAGACAAATACTAAATTGATTTACACAATGTTCCTGCATTATTGTTGTATTTTTAACTAGCAAAGTCGTATTTTTGCCAAATTATAAAGGAACAGTACATATACATTCACGGAACTTGTTCTAATAGGAACATTCTTGTCTTTATTCTTGTTTAAGTTATATGAAACTACAATGTTGGACTGATCACCCCTGCCAGATGCACAGATCACCCATAAACTTGCTTAATAGGGCATTTTCACACAGCAGCGATCAGGTCTGAACTGCGCATGTGCTGGCGCCGGCGCATGCCAGACAGCCGACGGCTGTCTCAGCCCTGTGATCAGGCAGAGGCGGTTGTTAGGTGGGAGGGGGCGGGCCGGTGGCATTTTTGCGTTTTGGGGACGTGGTCCGGGCAACGCAGGCGTGCCCGGACCATTGGGGGGGCGAGCCGCGGAGGCTGCTTGATGAATAGAAGCTGTGCTTGCAGGGAGCTACTCTTACAGTACAAAAGCATTGCTGCTGTGCGATGCTTTTGTACTTGTGCAGGGGGGGGGGGGGTCGGGCCTGACATGCGGGGCAATTATCCCTGTGCTGGGCGTCCCCCCGCATGTCTGTGTGACTGATCGTAGATGTGCTAAATTTAGCACATCTACGATCAGGTCTGAATTAGGCCCTATGTGCAGTTCAATCGCATAGGTTTTTTATTTTTTAGCTGTATACTTTTGATTCCATTGCCTCATTACATGACCGTGACAAAGTTTGGTGGCATAATATAGGTCTTGTTTTCTTAAATGACTCGAATAGTTTATTAATTATGAAATGAATAACTTACTGTCTTATTCAAATTTTATGTAATAATACTTACTTTTGTTGTGAAATTATTTGACATGTATTCCTCAAAATCAAAAAGTTACAGTATTTTCAAAATGTTGATTATAATTATGAATCATTTTAGCTAAACTCACCAACTTCCACCACCAGTCATGTAAGTTTCACATTAGAACTCTGTAGTGCACAGCAGGAACAGGAACACCTTCAAAATAATTTTTCCTAAGGTATCCCCTCCCGTTGAGCAGATTTCCAGGGCTCTACCAGTTATGCATGTGCAGGCAAGTCTATCCTCCATAGAACCTGAGCGTATAAGTAGGGAGACCAATTACAAGAAGCATTGTTTTTGTTGGTGATTGTCCTACTGCATGCCCAATTTTTGTGTATACAGTAACTGTGAGAAAAACATGTAATACCCCTGGGTTGGCAGATGTCTAAGTGGTTGGAAAAGGTATCACAGGTGCTCGGTGGCTATGTGACTGACCCATTAACTAAGATGTTTTTCGCCCATACCTTGTTCATTGTACCTTGCTCAGAGAGGTAGGATAGATTGATAGATTGATATGCAACAGTAATGTACTGACAGCACTCTCCAACAGGACGTTTATTTTATTGAGCCACAAAGAACTCTGAATTAAAGATGGTGATTAGTTATTTGGCAAAATTAGTCAATCACAATAATAAATATTAATTTAAGAAGACAAGAAAATCACATTTGACTACAGCTCACAATACACTGGAACATTCAATATTTAATGGTTCAATCAATCTAATCACAGATACATGCATACTCTAAGAAAAGAAGACAATAATGAAGACCATGGAGAAAATGATTAAGAATACAGTTCCAATGGCAATTACTACTTTTCTAACTATACCTGATAAGAATGTCACAATCTTCACCAGCAATTTTACATTGGAACTCTTAGATCCGACAGTGCCACAGTATTGCAATGGGGCTGTGGGGTAACTATTCTTGTTGCACAGGGGATGGGGATCCTACAGTGCCACAGTGTTGCAATTAGAGATGAGCGGGTTCGGTTCCTCGGAATCCGAACCCGCCCGAACTTCAGGTTTTTTTACACGGGGCCGAGCGACTCGGATCTTCCCGCCTTGCTCGGTTAACCCGAGCGCGCCCGAACGTCATCATCCCGCTGTCGGATTCTCGCGAGGCTCGTATTCTATCGCGAGACTCGGATTCTATATAAGGAGCCGCGCGTCGCCGCCATTTTCACACGTGCATTGAGATTGATAGGGAGAGGACGTGGCTGGCGTCCTCTCCGTTTAGACTAGAGTACTAGAGAGAGACACAAATTTTGGAGAGCATATTATTAGGAGGAGTACTACTTGCTGCTGATAGTGTGACCAGTGACCACCAGTTTAATTAATCCGTTCTCTGCCTGAAAAAAAACGATACACAGTGTGACACAGTCACATACCATATCTGTGCTCAGCCCAGTGTGCTGCATCATATGTAATACTGTTTATCATTATCTGACTGTGCTGAGTGCTCACTGCTCACACAGCTTAATTGTGGGGGAGACTGGGGAGCAGTTATAGCAGGAGTACATATTTTAAGTACAGTGCACACTTTTGCTGCCAGAGTGCCACTGCCAGTGTGACTGACCAGTGACCACTGACCACCAGTATTGTGATTGTCTGCTGACCACCAGTATATTGTGATTGTCTGCCTGAAAAAGTTAAACACTCGTCGTGTGGTGTTTTTATAAACGCATTCTGCAGACAGTGTCCAGCAGGTCCGTCATTACATAATATATACCTGTCCGGCTGCAGTACTAGTGTGATATATATATATTTTAATTTTATCTCATTATCATCCAGTCTATATTAGCAGCAGACACAGTATGGTAGTCCACGGCTGTAGCTACCTCTGTGTCGGCAGTCGCTCGTCCATCCATAATTGTATACCACCTACCCGTGGTTTGTTTTTTTTTCTATCTTCTTGATACTAGTAGCTTACTTTAGGAGTCTGCAGTGCTGACAGACAGTGTCCAGCAGGTCCGTCATTACATAATATATACCTGTCCGGCTGCAGTACTAGTGTGATATATATATATTTTAATTTTATCTCATTATCATCCAGTCTATATTAGCAGCAGACACAGTACGGTAATCCACGGCTGTAGCTACCTCTGTGTCGGCAGTCGCTCGTCCATCCATAATTGTATACCACCTACCCGTGGTTTTTTTTTTCTCTATCTTCTTGATACTAGTAGCTTACTTTAGGAGTCTGCAGTGCTGACAGACAGTGTCCAGCAGGTCCGTCATTACATAATATATACCTGTCCGGCTGCAGTACTAGTGTGATATATATATATTTTAATTTTATCTCATTATCATCCAGTCTATATTAGCAGCAGACACAGTACGGTAGTTCACGGCTGTAGCTACCTCTGTGTCGGCAGTCGCTCGTCCATCCATAATTGTATACCACCTACCCGTGGTTTTTTTTTTTCTATCTTCTTGATACTAGTAGCTTACTTTAGGAGTCTGCAGTGCTGACAGACAGTGTCCAGCAGGTCCGTCATTACATAATATATACCTGTCCGGCTGCAGTACTAGTGTGATATATATATATTTTAATTTTATCTCATTATCATCCAGTCTATATTAGCAGCAGACACAGTATGGTAGTCCACGGCTGTAGCTACCTCTGTGTCGGCAGTCGCTCGTCCATCCATAATTGTATACCACCTACCCGTGTTTTTTTTTTTTTCTATCTTCTTGATACTAGTAGCTTACTTTAGGAGTCTGCAGTGCTGACAGACAGTGTCCAGCAGGTCCGTCATTACATAATATATACCTGTCCGGCTGCAGTACTAGTGTGATATATATATATATTTTAATTTTATCTCATTATCATCCAGTCTATATTAGCAGCAGACACAGTACGGTAGTCCACGGCTGTAGCTACCTCTGTGTCGGCAGTCGCTCGTCCATCCATAATTGTATACCACCTACCCGTGGTTTTTTTTTTTTTCTATCTTCTTGATACTAGTAGCTTACTTTAGGAGTCTGCAGTGCTGAGTCTGACAGACAGTGTCCAGCAGGTCCGTCATTACATAATATATACCTGTCCGGCTGCAGTACTAGTGTGATATATATATATATTTTAATTTTATCTCATTATCATCCAGTCTATATTAGCAGCAGACACAGTACGGTAGTCCACGGCTGTAGCTACCTCTGTGTCGGCAGTCGCTCGTCAATCCATAAGTAAACTAGTATCCATCCATATCCATTGTTTACCTGAGGTGCCTTTTAGTTGTGCCTATTAAAATATGGAGAACAAAAATGTTGAGGTTCCAAAAATAGGGAAAGATCAAGATCGACTTCCACCTCGTGCTGAAGCTGCTGCCACTAGTCATGGCCGAGACGATGAAATGCCAGCAACGTCGTCTGCCAAGGCCGATGCCCAATGTCATAGTACAGAGCATGTAAAATCCAAAACACCAAATATCAGTAAAAAAAGGACTCAAAAATCTAAAATAAAATTGTCGGAGGAGAAGCGTAAACTTGCCAATATGCCATTTACCACACGGAGTGGCAAGGAACGGCTGAGGCCCTGGCCTATGTTCATGGCTAGTGGTTCAGCTTCACATGAGGATGGAAGCACTCAGCCTCTCGCTATTAAAATGAAAAGACTCAAGCTGGCAAAAGCACAGCAAAGAACTGTGCGTTCTTCGAAATCCCAAATCCACAAGGAGAGTCCAATTGTGTCGGTTGCGATGCCTGACCTTCCCAACACTGGACGTGAAGAGCATGCGCCTTCCACCATTTGCACGCCCCCTGCAAGTGCTGGAAGGAGCACCCGCAGTCCAGTTCCTGATAGTCAGATTGAAGATGTCAGTGTTGAAGTACACCAGGATGAGGAGGATATGGGTGTTGCTGGCGCTGGGGAGGAAATTGACCTGGAGGATTCTGATGGTGAGGTGGTTTGTTTAAGTCAGGCACCCGGGGAGACACCTGTTGTGCGTGGGAGGAATATGGTCATTGACATGCCTGGTGAAAATACCAAAAAAATCAGCTCTTCGGTGTGGAAGTATTTCAACAGAAATGCGGACAACATTTGTCAAGCCGTGTGTTGCCTTTGTCAAGCTGTAATAAGTAGGGGTAAGGACGTTAACCACCTCGGAACATCCTCCCTTATACGTCACCTGCAGCGCATTCATAATAAGTCAGTGACAAGTTCAAAAACTTTGGGCGACAGCGGAAGCAGTCCACTGACCAGTAAATCCCTTCCTCTTGTAACCAAGCTCACGCAAACCACCCCACCAACTCCCTCAGTGTCAATTTCCTCCTTCCCCAGGAATGCCAATAGTCCTGCAGGCCATGTCACTGGCAATTCTGACGAGTCCTCTCCTGCCTGGGATTCCTCCGATGCATCCTTGCGTGTAACGCCTACTGCTGCTGGCGCTGCTGTTGTTGCTGCTGGGAGTCGATGGTCATCCCAGAGGGGAAGTCGTAAGCCCACTTTTACTACTTCCACCAAGCAATTGACTGTCCAACAGTCCTTTGCGAGGACGATGAAATATCACAGCAGTCATCCTGTTGCAAAGCGGATAACTGAGGCCTTGACAACTATGTTGGTGTTAGACGTGTGTCCTGTATCCGCCGTTAGTTCACAGGGAACTAGACAATTTCTTGAGGTAGTGTGCCCCCGTTACCAAATACCATCTAGGTTCCACTTCTCTAGGCAGGCGATACCGAGAATGTACACGGACGTCAGAAAAAGACTCACCAGTGTCCTAAAAAATGCAGTTGTACCCAATGTCCACTTAACCACGGACATGTGGACAAGTGGAGCAGGGCAGGGTCAGGACTATATGACTGTGACAGCCCACTGGGTAGATGTATGGACTCCCGCCGCAAGAACAGCAGCGGCGGCACCAGTAGCAGCATCTCGCAAACGCCATCTCTTTCCTAGGCAGGCTACGCTTTGTATCACCGGTTTCCAGAATACGCACACAGCTGAAAACCTCTTACGGCAACTGAGGAAGATCATCGCGGAATGGCTTACCCCAATTGGACTCTCCTGTGGATTTGTGGCATCGGACAACGCCAGCAATATTGTGTGTGCATTAAATATGGGCAAATTCCAGCACGTCCCATGTTTTGCACATACCTTGAATTTGGTGGTGCAGAATTATTTAAAAAACGAGAGGGGCGTGCAAGAGATGCTGTCGGTGGCCAGAAGAATTGCGGGACACTTTCGGCGTACAGGCACCACGTACAGAAGACTGGAGCACCACCAAAAACGCCTGAACCTGCCCTGCCATCATCTGAAGCAAGAAGTGGTAACGAGGTGGAATTCAACCCTATATATGCTTCAGAGGTTGGAGGAGCAGCAAAAGGCCATTCAAGCCTATACAATTGAGCACGATATAGGAGGTGGAATGCACCTGTCTCAAGCGCAGTGGAGAATGATTTCAACGTTGTGCAAGGTTCTGCTGCCCTTTGAACTTGCCACACGTGAAGTCAGTTCAGACACTGCCAGCCTGAGTCAGGTCATTCCCCTCATCAGGCTTTTGCAGAAGAAGCTGGAGACATTGAAGGAGGAGCTAACACAGAGCGATTCTGCTAGGCATGTGGGACTTGTGGATGGAGCCCTTAATTCGCTTAACAAGGATTCACGGGTGGTCAATCTGTTGAAATCAGAGCACTACATTTTGACCACCGTGCTCGATCCTAGATTTAAAACCTACCTTGGATCTCTCTTTCCGGCAGACACAAGTCTGCTGGGGTTCAAAGACCTGCTGGTGAGAAAATTGTCAAGTCAAGCGGAACGCGACCTGTCAACATCTCCTCCTTCACATTCTCCCGCAACTGGGGGTGCGAGGAAAAGGCTCAGAATTCCGAGCCCACCCGCTGGCGGTGATGCAGGGCAGTCTGGAGCGACTGCTGATGCTGACATCTGGTCCGGACTGAAGGACCTGCCAACGATTACGGACATGTCGTCTACTGGCACTGCATATGATTCTCTCCCCATTGAAAGAATGGTGGAGGATTATATGAGTGACCGCATCCAAGTAGGCACGTCAGACAGTCCGTACTTATACTGGCAGGAAAAAGAGGCAATTTGGAGGCCCTTGCACAAACTGGCTTTATTCTACCTAAGTTGCCCTCCCACAAGTGTGTACTCCGAAAGAGTGTTTAGTGCCGCCGCTCACCTTGTCAGCAATCGGCGTACGAGGTTACTTCCAGAAAATGTGGAGAAGATGATGTTCATTAAAATGAATTATAATCAATTCCTCCGTGGAGACATTGACCAGCAGCAATTGCCTCCACAAAGTACACAGGGAGCTGAGATGGTGGATTCCAGTGGGGACGAATTGATAATCTGTGAGGAGGGGGATGTACACGGTGATATATCGGAGGATGATGATGAGGTGGACATCTTGCCTCTGTAGAGCCAGTTTGTGCAAGGAGAGATTAATTGCTTCATTTTTGGTGGGGGTCCAAACCAACCCGTCATTTCAGTCACAGTCGTGTGGCAGACCCTGTCACTGAAATGATGGGTTGGTTAAAGTGTGCATGTCCTGTTTATACAACATAAGGGTGGGTGGGAGGGCCCAAGGACAATTCCATCTTGCACCTCTTTTTTCTTTCATTTTTCTTTGCGTCATGTGCTGTTTAGGAAATATTTTTTTGAAGGGCCATCCTGCGTGACACTGCAGTGCCACTCCTAGATGGGCCAGGTGTTTGTGTCGGCCACTAGGGTCGCTTATCTTACTCACACAGCTACCTCATTGCGCCTCTTTTTTTCTTTGCGTCATGTGCTGTTTGGGGAGTGTTTTTTGGAAGGGCCATCCTGCGTGACACTGCAGTGCCACTCCTAGATGGGCCAGGTGTTTGTGTCGGCCACTAGGGTCGCTTATCTTACTCACACAGCTACCTCATTGCGCCTCTTTTTTTCTTTGCGTCATGTGCTGTTTGGGGAGTGTTTTTTGGAAGGGCCATCCTGCGTTACACTGCAGTGCCACTCCTAGATGGGCCAGGTGTTTGTGTCGGCCACTAGGGTCGCTTATCTTACTCACACAGCTACCTCATTGCGCCTCTTTTTTTCTTTGCGTCATGTGCTGTGTGGGGAGTGTTTTTTGGAAGGGCCATCCTGCGTGACACTGCAGTGCCACTCCTAGATGGGCCAGGTGTTTGTGTCGGCCACTAGGGTCGCTTAGCTTACTCACACAGCTACCTCATTGCGCCTCTTTTTTTCTTTGCGTCATGTGCTGTTTGGGGAGTGTTTTTTGGAAGGGCCATCCTGCGTGACACTGCAGTGACACTCCTAGATGGGCCAGGTGTTTGTGTCGGCCACTAGGGTCGCTTAGCTTAGTCATCCAGCGACCTCGGTGCAAATTTTAGGACTAAAAATAATATTGTGAGGTGTGAGGTGTTCAGAATAGACTGAAAATGAGTGGAAATTATGGTTTTTGAGGTTAATAATACTTTGGGATCAAAATGACCCCCAAATTCTATGATTTAAGCTGTTTTTTAGTGTTTTTTGAAAAAAACACCCGAATCCAAAACACACCCGAATCCGACAAAAAAAATTCGGTGAGGTTTTGCCAAAACGCGGTCGAACCCAAAACACGGCCGCGGAACCGAACCCAAAACCAAAACACAAAACCCGAAAAATTTCAAGTGCACATCTCTAGTTGCAATGGGGCAGTAATGGCACTTATGAAGCAATATTAATCCTGGGTTTTATTGGCAGAAGTGTGCCTGTTTTTTAGTATTGCAAAAAGAATGTAAATTGCAAAGGTATCTTGGGATCTTTAGCAATGCAACTTTGTCTGTAGTAATTATTTCTTGAACAAATAACTCAGTCTTTGCTCCTTAAAGCAACTCAGTGTCTCTCTCTCAAGTTCTTCTCACAAGTAATGTCTCGGTCATGGTAAGTTTGTTCAAGCAGGGGCTACTCTGGGATTTGCTGTTGAGGGCCTGGTAGCATCCATCCTTTGCATGCGGTCATGAGCAGTATGTGTGTGACAAATGAACTGTTGGGTCTCGGACTCGCCCGTTTGCAGCCTGCAACACAGTCTTTGTTTACTCACTCTGAACCTCTCAGGTTATTCTCTGGCTGGACCTGTCTCAGGGGTTTTAGCTTCTCAAGATGGCCGCGGTGTCCGCTCCTCTGCACAGGTTTGGCAATGTCCAGCTGTGATGTCTCATGTCCGCTCTCCCAGATATCTGTACTCATGGAAGCACCCCACTGCTCTAGTTCTGCAGCACTGCTCTCCACCACCCTTCATGACCACCCAGTTTGCTCTGACTCAGCTTCTCCTGCTCTGTACCTCATAACACATCCAGTTCCTTCAATGGCTTCTCTCCAACTCCTCCATCTCCTCCCTCTTCTTTGCACAAGGCTCCGCTTGCCACCTCACCAGTATAGGACACATGACTGGACTCTGGTCATCCTTTAACCCCTGCTGTACCAGAAAAAAACACTCTCCAGGTTGCAAACACTGTTCTTTTGGTTTTTAAAGGGGCACACACAATTTTCCAGGGTCCCACAAACAGAGGAGCCCAGTGTGCAAATCCATGTGCAATGCTATAAGAAATGAAGAGCACAGCCAACAAATGGCACTGTACAACTGGTTATGCAGCTGATCCTTTGCATCTAGTCATACTGTGCCTCTCAAACTATTAAAAAGCAAATACCACCCCCAAAGTGCATTCAACTACATCCATATTTACTGAAAAGCTAAACTTACTTTACAATGTATTAGGGTCAACAAATTGAGGCAGTCCCACCATAAGATTAAGTACACTATTAGCTGAATAATATTCTTGCTGAGAATTTTATTTGGTTGTATAGTTTCCCCCATCCATTTCTTTTATATTTTAATCATATACAATACTATGCAAATGTAAATAGTTTTTAAAGTAATAATAAGAAGAGACTAACTATAAAGTTTAACTGCAGTAAAGAATTCTTTGTCATCTCAGGTCAAAATGAATTAAACTAATTTGCGCCTGTTATTAGTCTGCATAACTTTTAAGTAATGTCAATTGGAAGTCTTTGAGCCGTGACATTAATGAGTCCTCACATGACAGTAATTGATAGCGCCCTGTGGGGAAATGAGGAACAACTGGAAGGCCAATTGTACTTAACCCCTTTGTGACACAGACTATGAAATGTGACAACTAGAGTGTGTTGTTCTGGATGACATTCTGATGACATACACCCATCAGAACTATATCAGTTCAGATTCTGATGTAGAGTTATTCAGAATCACCAAGCTCTTAACAAAAAGCAATATATGTGCAAATATTGGATTACTGAAGATATTTCTACAATGAGCTTTGTGCACAAAACAAATTCATATTAATGAGATACATAACAACTGCTTTTTTCAAAAAAGCTCATGTTTAGCTATAGTACTTTGCATTTTTCTGGTATATGCGCTCTCAGCTGTTACATGCATTATTCAAGGGTCTGGAACAGTCTGCAGACAAAACAAAACAGAGAAACGTCATGGAAACTGCAAACAAGGCAACACACTGCATGTACTGGGCAATATATAGAAGCTGAGGAAATCAGTGGCTTATGCCCATTAAATTGGTGATCTCCGGTGTCACTGAAAAGTAGACACTAGGGACAAGATGTATGAATGTTCTGCAAAACTATGCAAATGTACTGAGATAGAGAGACAGGTTGTCAAAACAAGTCCAGATGTGGATACATTATGTCATTGGCAATTGGCAATGGTGCATAGTCTAATGACAATGCTCCACCAAAGACCACCCACAAGAGAATTTTGGAGGCTAGTCTTGCTAGGTGATGGCTAACAGATAGAGGACTGCTGGCTACATGCCATGATAAGGGCCAGCTGCAGAGGTACTGTACAAAATGGTCACAGGTAAGCACATGTTTAACAAGCACGGTCAGTATTATATCATTATATAGAAAATAAAGGACTTTAGACAATCTAAGATACAGAACCTGTTGCTTTAACACTGATCAAATGGTAGAATAGCTTAAATAGGATGTCTCATCATGTTATATCCACGGGTATAGCCACGTGCAACCACAGATGTGGGACCAGGGCATTACAGGCATGTATACAGGTAAGTGAGACTGATGGACCGACAGACTCGGTATGACTGATACTGTACAACATGAATTTTAACTTCTGTAGTTTCACTGCAGGATAACCAGAGATATGACCACAATATGGCATGTGTGCTGTCAACACCTGATAACACCAACTGGGCCGTATAAGATCAGTTTGTTCTACACTAAACTAGAGATGAGCGCCGGAAATTTTTCGGGTTTTGTGTTTTGGTTTTGGGTTCGGTTCCGCGGCCGTGTTTTGGGTTCGACCGCGTTTTGGCAAAACCTCACCGAATTTTTTTTGTCGGATTCGGGTGTGTTTTGGATTCGGGTGTTTTTTTCAAAAAACCCTAAAAAACAGCTTAAATCATAGAATTTGGGGGTAATTTTGATCCCAAAGTATTATTAACCTCAAAAAACATAATTTACACTCATTTTCAGCCTATTCTGAACACATCACACCTCACAATATTATTTTTAGTCCTAAAATTTGCACCGAGGTCGCTGTGTGAGTAAGATAAGCGACCCTAGTGGCCGACACAAACACCGGGCCCATCTAGGAGTGGCACTGCAGTGTCACGCAGGATGGCCCTTCCAAAAAACCCTCCCCAAACAGCACATGACGCAAAGAAAAAAAGAGGCGCAATGAGGTAGCTGACTGTGTGAGTAAGATTAGCGACCCTAGTGGCCGACACAAACACCGGGCACATCTAGGAGTGGCACTGCAGTGTCACGCAGGATGTCCCTTCCAAAAAACCCTCCCCAAACAGCACATGACGCAAAGAAAAAAAGAGGCGCAATGAGGTAGCTGACTGTGTGAGTAAGATAAGCGACCCTAGTGGCCGACACAAACACCGGGCCCATCTAGGAGTGGCACTGCAGTGTCACGCAGGATGGCCCTTCCAAAAAACCCTCCCCAATCAGCACATGATGCAAAGAAAAAGAAAAGAAAAAAGAGGTGCAAGATGGAATTATCCTTGGGCCCTCCCACCCACCCTTATGTTGTATAAACAAAACAGGACATGCACACTTTAACCAACCCATCATTTCAGTGACAGGGTCTGCCACACGACTGTGACTGATATGACGGGTTGGTTTGGACCCCCCCCAAAAAAGAAGCAATTAATCTCTCCTTGCACAAACTGGCTCTACAGAGGCAAGATGTCCACCTCATCTTCACCCTCCGATATATCACCGTGTACATCCCCCTCCTCACAGATTATCAATTCGTCCCCACTGGAATCCACCATCTCAGCTCCCTGTGTACTTTGTGGAGGCAATTGCTGCTGGTCAATGTCTCCGCGGAGGAATTGATTATAATTCATTTTAATGAACATCATCTTCTCCACATTTTCTGGATGTAACCTCGTACGCCGATTGCTGACAAGGTGAGCGGCGGCACTAAACACTCTTTCGGAGTACACACTTGTGGGAGGGCAACTTAGGTAGAATAAAGCCAGTTTGTGCAAGGGCCTCCAAATTGCCTCTTTTTCCTGCCAGTATAAGTACGGACTGTGTGACGTGCCTACTTGGATGCGGTCACTCATATAATCCTCCACCATTCTATCAATGTTGAGAGAATCATATGCAGTGACAGTAGACGACATGTCCGTAATCGTTGTCAGGTCCTTCAGTCCGGACCAGATGTCAGCATCAGCAGTCGCTCCAGACTGCCCTGCATCACCGCCAGCGGGTGGGCTCGGAATTCTGAGCCTTTTCCTCGCACCCCCAGTTGCGGGAGAATGTGAAGGAGGAGATGTTGACAGGTCGCGTTCCGCTTGACTTGACAATTTTGTCACCAGCAGGTCTTTCAACCCCAGCAGACCTGTGTCTGCCGGAAAGAGAGATCCAAGGTAGGCTTTAAATCTAGGATCGAGCACGGTGGCCAAAATGTAGTGCTCTGATTTCAACAGATTGACCACCCGTGAATCCTTGTTAAGCGAATTAAGGGCTGCATCCACAAGTCCCACATGCCTAGCGGAATCGCTCCGTGTTAGCTCCTTCTTCAATGCCTCCAGCTTCTTCTGCAAAAGCCTGATGAGGGGAATGACCTGACTCAGGCTGGCAGTGTCTGAACTGACTTCACGTGTGGCAAGTTCAAAGGGCATCAGAACCTTGCACAACGTTGAAATCATTCTCCACTGCACTTGAGACAGGTGCATTCCACCTACTATATCGTGCTCAATTGTATAGGCTTGAATGGCCTTTTGCTGCTCCTCCAACCTCTGAAGCATATAGAGGGTTGAATTCCACCTCGTTACCACTTCTTGCTTCAGATGATGGCAGGGCAGGTTCAGGCGTTTTTGGTGGTGCTCCAGTTTTCTGTACGTGGTGCCTGTACGCCGAAAGTGTCCCGCAATTCTTCTGGCCACCGACAGCATCTCTTGCACGCCCCTGTCGTTTTTTAAAAAATTCTGCACCACCAAATTCAAGGTATGTGCAAAACATGGGACGTGCTGGAATTGGCCCAGATTTAATGCACACACAATATTGCTGGCGTTGTCCGATGCCACAAATCCACAGGAGAGTCCAATTGGGGTAAGCCATTCCGCGATGATCTTCCTCAGTTGCCGTAAGAGGTTTTCAGCTGTGTGCGTATTCTGGAAAGCGGTGATACAAAGCGTAGCCTGCCTAGGAAAGAGTTGGCGTTTGCGAGATGCTGCTACTGGTGCCGCCGCTGCTGTTCTTGCGGCGGGAGTCCATACATCTACCCAGTGGGCTGTCACAGTCATATAGTCCTGACCCTGCCCTGCTCCACTTGTCCACATGTCCGTGGTTAAGTGGACATTGGGTACAGCTGCATTTTTTAGGACACTGGTGACTCTTTTTCTGAGGTCTGTGTACATTTTCGGTATCGCCTGCCTAGAGAAATGGAACCTAGATGGTATTTGGTACCGGGGACACAGTACCTCCAACAAGTCTCTAGTTGGCTCTGCAGTAATGATGGATACCGGAACCACGTTTCTCACCACCCAGGATGCCAAGGCCTCAGTTATCCGCTTTGCAGTAGGATGACTGCTGTGATATTTCATCTTCCTCGCAAAGGACTGTTGAACAGTCAATTGCTTACTGGAAGTAGTACAAGTGGGCTTACGACTTCCCCTCTGGGATGACCATCGACTCCCAGCGGCAACAACAGCAGCGCCAGCAGCAGTAGGCGTTACACGCAAGGATGCATCGGAGGAATCCCAGGCAGGAGAGGACTCGTCAGACTTGCCAGTGACATGGCCTGCAGGACTATTGGCATTCCTGGGGAAGGAGGAAATTGACACTGAGGGAGTTGGTGGGGTGGTTTGCGTGAGCTTGGTTACAAGAGGAAGGGATTTACTGGTCAGTGGACTGCTTCCGCTGTCACCCAAAGTTTTTGAACTTGTCACTGACTTATTATGAATGCGCTGCAGGTGACGTATAAGGGAGGATGTTCCGAGGTGGTTAACGTCCTTACCCCTACTTATTACAGCTTGACAAAGGGAACACACGGCTTGACACCTGTTGTCCGCATTTCTGGTGAAATACCTCCACACCGAAGAGCTGATTTTTTTGGTATTTTCACCTGGCATGTCAACGGCCATATTCCTCCCACGGACAACAGGTGTCTCCCCGGGTGCCTGACTTAAACAAACCACCTCACCATCAGAATCCTCCTGGTCAATTTCCTCCCCAGCGCCAGCAACACCCATATCCTCCTCATCCTGGTGTACTTCAACACTGACATCTTCAATCTGACTATCAGGAACTGGACTGCGGGTGCTCCTTCCAGCACTTGCAGGGGGCATGCAAATAGTGGAAGGCGCATGCTCTTCACGTCCAGTGTTGGGAAGGTCAGGCATCGCAAACGACACAATTGGACTCTCCTTGTGGATTTGGGATTTCAAAGAACGCACAGTTCTTTGCGGTGCTTTTGCCAGCTTGAGTCTTTTCAGTTTTCTAGCGAGAGGCTGAGTGCTTCCATCCTCATGTGAAGCTGAACCACTAGCCATGAACATAGGCCAGGGCCTCAGCCGTTCCTTGCCACTCCGTGTGGTAAATGGCATATTGGCAAGTTTACGCTTCTCCTCCGACAATTTTATTTTAGGTTTTGGAGTCCTTTTTTTTCTGATATTTGGTGTTTTGGATTTGACATGCTCTGTACTATGACATTGGGCATCGGCCTTGGCAGACGACGTTGCTGGCATTTCATCGTCTCGGCCATGACTAGTGGCAGCAGCTTCAGCACGAGGTGGAAGTGGATCTTGATCTTTCCCTAATTTTGGAACCTCAACTTTTTTGTTCTCCATATTTTATAGGCAGAACTAAAAGGCACCTCAGGTAAACAATGGAGATGGATGGATTGGATACTAGTATACAATTATGGACGGACTGCCACGGTTAGGTGGTATAAAAAAACCACGGTTAGGTGGTATATATTATAATAATAATACAATTATGGATGGACGGACTGCCTGCCGACTGCCGACACAGTGGTAGCCACAGCCGTGAACTACCGCACTGTACACTGGTTGATAAAGAGATAGTAGTATACTCGTAACAACTAGTATGACACTATGACGACGGTATAAAGAATGAAAAAAAAACCACGGTTAGGTGGTATATATTATAATAATAATACAATTATGGATGGACGGACTGCCTGCCGACTGCCGACACAGAGGTAGCCACAGCCGTGAACTACCGCACTGTACACTGGTTGATAAAGAGATAGTAGTATACTCGTAACAACTAGTATGACACTATGACGACGGTATAAAGAATGCAAAAAAAACCACAGTTAGGTGGTATATATTATAATAATAATACAATTATGGATGGACGGACTGCCTGCCGACTGCCGACACAGAGGTAGCCACAGCCGTGAACTACCGCACTGTACACTGGTTGATAAAGAGATAGTAGTATACTCGTAACAATTAGGATGACACTATGACGGTATAAAGAATGAAAAAAAAACCACGGTTAGGTGGTATATATTGTAATACAATTATGGATGGACGGACTGCCTGCCGAGTTCCGACACAGAGGTAGCCACAGCCGTGAACTACCGCACTGTACACTGGTTGATAAAGAGATAGTAGTATACTCGTAACAACTAGTATGACACTATGACGGTATAAAGAATGAAAAAAAAACCACGGTTAGGTGGTATATATTATAATAATAATACAATTATGGATGGACGGACTGCCTGCCGACTGCCGACACAGAGGTAGCCACAGCCGTGAACTACCGCACTGTACACTGGTTGATAAAGAGATAGTAGTATACTCGTAACAATTAGGATGACACTATGACGGTATAAAGAATGAAAAAAAAACCACGGTTAGGTGGTATATATTGTAATACAATTATGGATGGACGGACTGCCTGCCGAGTTCCGACACAGAGGTAGCCACAGCCGTGAACTACCGCACTGTACACTGGTTGATAAAGAGATAGTAGTATACTCGTAACAACTAGTATGACACTATGACGGTATAAAGAATGAAAAAAAAACCACGGTTAGGTGGTATATATTATAATAATAATACAATTATGGATGGACGGACTGCCTGCCGACTGCCGACACAGAGGTAGCCACAGCCGTGAACTACCGCACTGTACACTGGTTGATAAAGAGATAGTAGTATACTCGTAACAATTAGGATGACACTATGACGGTATAAAGAATGAAAAAAAAACCACGGTTAGGTGGTATATATTGTAATACAATTATGGATGGACGGACTGCCTGCCGAGTTCCGACACAGAGGTAGCCACAGCCGTGAACTACCGCACTGTACACTGGTTGATAAAGAGATAGTAGTATACTCGTAACAACTAGTATGACACTATGACGGTATAAAGAATGAAAAAAAAACCACGGTTAGGTGGTATATATTATAATAATAATACAATTATGGATGGACGGACTGCCTGCCGACTGCCGACACAGAGGTAGCCACAGCCGTGAACTACCGCACTGTACACTGGTTGATAAAGAGATAGTAGTATACTCGTAACAATTAGGATGACACTATGACGGTATAAAGAATGAAAAAAAAACCACGGTTAGGTGGTAGGTATATAATAATAAATAATACAATTCTGGTCGGACGGACTGCCTGCCGTGTGCCGACACAGAGGTAGCCACAGCCGTGAACTACCGCACTGTACACTGGTTGATAAAGAGATAGTAGTATACTCGTAACAATTAGGATGACACTATGACGGTATAAAGAATGAAAAAAAAACCACGGTTAGGTGGTAGGTATATAATAATAAATAATACAATTCTGGTCGGACGGACTGCCTGCCGTGTGCCGACACAGAGGTAGCCACAGCCGTGAACTACCGCACTGTACACTGGTTGATAAAGAGATAGTAGTATACTCGTAACAATTAGGATGACACTATGACGGTATAAAGAATGAAAAAAAAACCACGGTTAGGTGGTAGGTATATAATAATAAATAATACAATTCTGGTCGGACGGACTGCCTGCCGTGTGCCGACACAGAGGTAGCCACAGCCGTGAACTACCGCACTGTACACTGGTTGATAAAGAGATAGTAGTATACTCGTAACAATTAGGATGACACTATGACGGTATAAAGAATGAAAAAAAAACCACGGTTAGGTGGTAGGTATATAATAATAAATAATACAATTCTGGTCGGACGGACTGCCTGCCGTGTGCCGACACAGAGGTAGCCACAGCCGTGAACTACCGCACTGTACTGTGTCTGCTGCTAATATAGACTGGTTGATATTTAAAGAGATATTAGTAGTATACAACAATACTATACTGGTGGTCAGGCACTGGTCACCACTCCTGCAGCAAAAGTGTGCACTGTTAATTAATATAATTGTACTCCTGGCTCCTGCTAACAACCTGCAGTGCTCCCCAGTCTCCCCCACAATTAATTATAAGCTTTTAATTTATACATTGATGACTGTGCAGCACACTGGGCTGAGCTGAGTGCACACAGACTGAGTCACACTGTGTGACTGACTGTGCTGTGTATCGTTTTTTTTTTCAGGCAGAGAACGGATATAGCAGAGAGAAGTGAACGGATATATTATATTAAATAAAAGTTAACTAGCAACTGCACTGGTCACTGACTGTGGTAAACTAACTCTGTCTGCGACTCTGCACAATCTCTCTCTATCTAATCTATCTATCTCTATTCTAATGGAGAGGACGCCAGACACGTCCTCTCCCTATCAATCTCAATGCACGAGTGAAAATGGCGGCGACGCGCGGCTCCTTATATAGAATCCGAGTCTCGCGATAGAATCCGAGCCTCGCGAGAATCCGACAGCGTCATGATGACGTTCGGGCGCGCTCGGGTTAACCGAGCAAGGCGGGAAGATCCGAGTCGCTCGGACCCGTGAAAAAAAAAGTGAAGTTCGTGCGGGTTCGGATTCAAAGAAACCGAACCCGCTCATCTCTACACTAAACAGCTGGCTCTGCACATGTTTGTGAGCAAATTTAACATACAGTGTTGGACTGGCCCACAGGGGTACAGGGGAAACCCCCAGCAAGCCTTAGTGCCTGGGGACCCACCTCCTCCTCTAGGGATCTGGTTCCAGACAGTGCACTTGAATTATACATACATTACCTTATATTGCACAGGACTATGGTATATTTTCTACAGTGCATTGCTGTTATTAATGTGGTACGTTATCATTCATGCACTAGCAGTGTTTACTGATTATGTTTATCAAAGAGCCCTGACCATGCTCTCTCTAATAGTTAGCCAAACCTCTGTGTGGCTAGCCACACCCCCTCTGGAAAATGGCCATACTCCTAAGCATGGGCCCCTACCACTGAATACTCCCGGTGGGCCCTTCAAACCCCTGTCTGACACTGTTGACATATATGCAGTCACTTCTGGAGTCACCAGATATGTATGTATAGGCAGCTGTAACTTAAAAATCAACATTTCATTCAGGACCCTCATAAAGCTAGGATTAGAACACTGTGATCATTATATTTGTGGAGGGCCATCTTAGTAACCCATACTTCAATTTTAAAAAGTTATTTACTCCTGTTAATTACATGATTTCGGTCTACAAATGAAAGACATTTAAATATTATTTTTTTTAACAATTGGGAAACGGTGTATTGTAACTTACTGCATATATTAAAAAACTGGTAATGGACTGCAAGCAGACGTGCAAGGCAGACTCTCTTCTTCCAGCTCTACATCTCAGCCAACAAAATCCACTTTCATCAAGGTTTTCCCCTAGAATCCTGTGAACCGTACACAAAACCTTATTCCTCCCTTTAACTATGAAGGCCCAATTCCTGCCAAGCAGCATGCCAGCTATATAAGTAGCCTGGTAATTTCACATCTACAGAGCTAAATCCTCTTTAAATGGACCAGACTCTAAATATCTCAGCTGTCAGACGACTCGGCTGTTCTCAGAGATCTTGTCAAGTCCAGTTTCAACTGTCCAGGTGGCCCCAGTCCCACTGCTCAAACTCTGATAATCTTCTAGGCCCATCTATTGAACTGTTCATCCCTGAATCTCTCCCAGCTTCCCCAGCATCATAACATATATATCACTATGTAAGTGGTTTCAGTCGTATCATTAGATAACACCTGCATCCACCTGCTGTGGAATTACCCCATGTAAGGCTTAACACCAGCTCACATTTGGATTCTTAACCTGTCAGCATTCACCAAAGCAGCAACAGATTTCTTCAAGTCAGAAATTATCAGACTATAGGCCCTAAGCAAGACATTGGTTTTTAACCCTCCTACCCCTCTATTTGTCAAAATGTATCAAAATAAATGTAATAAAACATATTGAGAACAAATTATAGAAATGGGATAGAGTAATCGGATTCCCTCAGTTTCCACTTGGCACAATATTTTATGACTTTATTACTTGCATTCATTTAGAGTATAAATAGTATTCGTTTTTCAGCTGAATTTGTGATGTGTTAATTGATGCCATACGTACAGCTGCTATTGATGGGTTTGCATTGAAGGATAGACAGTACATAGACAGACAATACCAGATTGTCAACAGCAGAGCTGGCTTCAAAGGCAGGGCCGTAGCCTAGTCCAAAATCCAAATAGGGGAACCCAGCCAACTACCAGTGAGTCCCGACCGGTGATGTTCGGCAGCATTTGGGGTGGCAGTTGGTGTGGCTCCCCAATTTGAGGTTTGGACTGTACTGCAGCCCCACCTTTGGGCCAGCAGGCAATAGGTCAAAAGCAGTGGCGACTCCAGAGGGGGTGCTGCAGCACAATCCACAATTCAAATTGGGGAGCCACTCCAACAGCCACCCCAAACATCACTAGTTGGGGCTAAGTGGCAGTTGGAGTGGCTCTCCTATTTGAATTTTGGACTGCGATGTAGCCCCACCTCTGGAGTAGCAACTGGTCAACAGGGTCAAAATTTCAACCGTTAAACGGTTGACATGGACTTAGGTTGACAGGGTTAAAAGGCCAACATGCTTTGACAGGATTTCAAAGTATCGACATGCAAATGGTTCACACACATCTGAAGAAGTTGCAAGTTTTGTGAGAAACCACATACAGTAAGTATTATTTACTGCAGTTACATCTCTGCAAGATAATGGCGGTTTTATGTATTAGGTTTTATGTATTAGGGTGACTCTAATCTCGGGATGAACATTGTCCACCAGTGGCAATCCTAGCATCATGGCTGGACATTTTGAGGAAATCTACAGACTTGCAAGTATAATATTTGCTAAAGGTCTTTACCTGTCTGGATTGTCCTGTGTTCCAAGTGAAACAATTTATGAATGTGGAAACCAGCTTTTATTTTATGCATGAGTATCTCATTTGAGATCTTGTAGGACGTGTTGTTTTGTACAGACTGCAATTAGATCTGATTTTGGTCATTGTTTTTACTTTAAAAATTAAATACAGTTATAGTGTTATAAGTTGGTTGTTGTGGTTTATGATTACAGCCTTTAGTGGGAGACTTATCAAAGATTGGAGAGAGATAAAGTACCACCAATTAGGTCTTGGCTGTCGTTTTTCAAACACAGCCTGTGACATAACAGGAGCTGATCGGTTGGAGTCTCCACTTTATCTCTCTCGAAACTTTGATAAATTTTCCTCTTATAACCTTTTTACACCTAAAACGCAGGTCACAGCCGGGAGCCTGACACAGGTGCTACCCTTTCCTTCTGCAGTTACCAACCCGGCACATGATCTCCAAGTGCCACCCTTCCATACACTGTGAACGGGACCCGGGTCCTTCCATTTACACAGCACAGCTTGCCAGGCTGAACCCGTGTTCAACTCTGCAAGCTACCCGAGTTGGAATACTGGGTCACTTGACCCAGATTATTCCAACTTGGCCCTTTTACACCAATCAGCAACACGGGTTATGCGCGTTCATGTGCAATAACCCGTGTTATATGCTGGTTGGTGTAAAAGGGGTATCAGTTACTAGATTTTTTTTACAAAACCGTACTATTTCAAACCGTCTTTTGATTTTTTTTTATATACATGCATGAGACTGCATCTCATACATGTATACAAATGTATATGTGTACTTAGTGGTCTAACAATAAGTGTTTAGGTGATAATAATTAACTTCTGCCAAAAATGTCTCACCTCTATTTCTACAAATATTGCTACTGTAGCTCATTATTGTTATCCTGTGATATTTGTGGTAGCCAATAAAACTGTACATCTACGTATAAAGACACACACTGAGCAAGGATATAGCCTCTTAGGAAGACACATTGGAGAACAGTCTGATTATAGGCAATCAACTTAGCTTCATATTACAAATAACTAAATAAGATCCACATCCTACTTATATTTCTCTGACTTAATTTAAGGCCATGCACTACCTTGTACATCAGAATATTTTCCCTCTTAACTTAATTTTATCTCCCTGTATGCTTATTTGCTCAAGAGTCCAACCATGTGATTTGGACCCAGTGTCACCTGCAGGGCAGTCGAGAGCTGGGCTGGGCCCAGGTACTTTTCAAGGGCTGTGGCCTAATTAGAGGAGGTGTGGTCATGTACCCTTAGAAAAAATACAGAAAAAATAGTATTGTATTTTAAGCACCTCCATGGCCACACTGCAGCACAGTACACTGCATAGTGTGCTGGGCTGAGGAAAAGAGCTACACCTGCTGCTGCCAGGTAAAGGGGGGGGGACCTGGGCCCCTATTGGACCATCACTGGGCCCCTCCATCAGACCTGGGCCCGGGTAATTTGTACCCTGTCCCCCCTCTCTCTGCACCACTGGTCACCTGTACTGTAAGTTAAGATTAACCTCATTCAGTTCAGGTGAGCAGCTACTTAATGTATTATATATAAGTGACTTCCTCAAATATAAGACTGTCTACCATTCTTATAAAAATGCCCTGGACACTGCCAAACAAACATATTTCAAAACTCTTATTTCTGCTCAAGCCTCTAACCCCAAATGACTCTTTAATACATTTAAATCACTTCTGAATCCTCCCTCACCTACCCCACCTGCCACTATCAAGGCACAGGATCTTGCTTCCTACTTCAAGGAGAAGATTGATAAGATCTGAGATGAAATGGTATGCTCTTCGTCAGCCAGTGACCTGCTCAGTTCTTTACCTGAACCCTCTGGCACTCTTTCTTCATTTGATCCCACAAATGAAGATGAAGTATCATCACTCTTCTCATCCTCCTTCTCTACTACCTCTCCTCTTGATCCTTTACCCTCACAAATAGGTAAAGCTCTGTCTCTGGTGCTCATCCCTACCTTAACTAACATCTGTAATCTCTTCAAGCATGCAGTGATTACTCCCATTTAAAAAAAAACAAAATTCTGACCCTAATGCTCTCTCAAACTACCGCCCTATCTCTCAGCTCCCTTGTCTCTCTAAGCTACTTGAGAGACTTGCCTACACTCGACTCACACACTTTCTTAACTCATACACTTTGTTGGACCCACTTCAGTCAGGCTTCCGTTCCCAACATTCCACAGAGACAGCACTAACTAAAGTGGTTAATGATTTGGTCACTACGAATTCTAAAGGCCACTACTCACTACTTATTCTTCTAGATCTATCTGCTGCATTTGACACTGTAGACCACTCTCTTCTCATACAGACACTATAATCCCTAGGTCTTAAAGACACAGCCCTTTCTTGGTTCCTATCGTACCTATCTAATCGCTCCTTCAGTGTTCGCTTCTCTGAATCTACCTCCTCTTCGCTACCTCTTTCAGTTTGAGTACCGCAAGGCTCAGTCTTGGGTCCTCTGCTTTTCTCTATCTATACCTCATCTCTTGGTAAACTAATCAGCTCTTTTGGTTTTCAGTATCATCTGTACGCAGATGTTACTCAAATCTACCTATCCTCCCCTGACTTGTCCCTATCTGTACTGGACCGGGTCACTGAATGCCTTTCTGCCATTTCATCTTGGATGACATCTCGCCACCTCAAACTGAATATTTCAAAGACAGAGTTAATTATATTTCCACCGGCCAATAGTAGGTACCAACCTGATATCTCTATCACTGTTGAAAACCCGACTATCTACCCTACCCCACAAGCTCGCTGCCTAGGTGTCATCCTTGGCTCTGATCTGTCCCTTGTTCCCCACATTCAATCTGTCTCAAGATCATGTTACATGCATCTAAAAAACATATCCAAAATACGACCATACCTTACACAAGACACTGCTAAAACTCTAATCCATGCTCTCATTATCTCCCGCATTGATTATTGCAATAGTCTCCTAACTGGTCTTCCCAAAACGAGACTCTCACCACTACAATCCATTCTGAATGCAGCAACGGGGCTTATCTTCCTCGCTAGATGTTCATCGTCTGCAGATCCACTCTGTCAGTCCCTCCATTGGTTACCTGTACTCTACCGCATTCAATATAAAATACTTTTACTCACACACAAGGCCATTAACCAAACTACACCAACGTACATCACTTCGCTTATCACAAAATATCTCCCAACCCGACCTCTTCGCTCTTCACGAGACCTGCGTCTCTCATCCACACTCATTACTCGCTTCCACTCACGACTGCAGGACTTTCATCGAGCTGCACCCACTCTGTGGAATGCCCTACCACGCCCAATAAGACTCTCCTCTAGTCTCCAAACCTTCAAGCGTTCCCTGAAAACTCACCTCTTTAGGCAAGCGTATCAAATTCCAGAACCGCCCACATAACTTTCATAAACCTTCCTATCAAATTGCATCCACTCTGTACAGTCCACACATATCATCACATGTCTTCTCATTCTATGCAATAGATAGGCATATGTACACAAGGAAAGGTGCTATTTCCCTAAAGATTGTAAGCTTGCGAGCAGGGCCTTCCTACCTCTGACTGTTATCACCCAGTTTTTTATTGTTATTTCAAATTGTAAAGCACAACGGAATTTGCTGCGCTATATAAGAAACTGTTAATAAATAAATAAATATATATATATATATATATATATATATACAGTGGGGATCGAAAGTTTGGGCACACCAGGCAAAAATTAATTTTAATGTGCAAAAAGGAGCCAAGGAAAGATGGAAAAATCTCCAAAAGGCATCAAATTACAGATTAGACATTCTTATAATATGTCAAAAAAAGTTTGATTTTTTTTTCCATCATTTACACTATCAAAAGAACAGAAAACAAAAAATGGCGTCTGCAAAAGTTTGGGCACCCTGCAGAGTTAATGCCTTGTACTGCCCCCTCTGGACAGCTGAGACCTGGCAGTGTCATGGATTGTTCTCAATCATCGTCTGGAAAGACCAGGTGATGTCAATCTCAAAGGTTTTAAAAGCCCAGACCTTGCTCCAACAATCAGCACCATGGGTTCCTCTAAGTAGTTGTGTAGAACACTGAAACTGAGAATAGTTGACGCTCACAAAGCAGGAGAAGGCTATAAGAAGATAGCAAAGCATTATCAGATGCCCATATCATCTGTTCGGAATGTAATTAAGAAATGGCAGTCATCAGGAACAGTGGAAGTTAAAGCAAGATCTGGAAGACCAAAAAAAATATCAGACAGAACAGCTCGCAGGATTGTGAGAAAAGCAAGTCAAAATCCACGTTTGACTGCACGATCCCTCCAGGAAGATCTGTCAGACACTGGAGTTGTGGTACACTATTCCACTATAAAGAGATACTTGTCTTCATGGAAGAGTCATCAGAAGAAAACCTCTTGTACGTCCTCACCACAAAAATCAGCGTTTGAAGTTTGCAAATGAACATATAGACAAGCCTGATGCATTTTGGAATAAAGTTCTGTGGACCGATAAGGTTAAAATAGAACTTTTTGGCCGGAATGAGCAAAGTTACGTTTGGAGAAGGAAGGGCACAGAATTTAATGAAAAGAACCTCTGGCCAATTGTTAAGCATGGGGGTGGATCAATCATGCTTTGGGGTTGTATTGCAGCCAGTGGCACAGGGAACATTTCACGAGTAGAAGGAAAAATGGATTCAATAAGATTCCAGCATATTTTGGACGCTAACTTGATGCCATCTGTGAAAAAGCTGAAGTTAAAGAGAGGCTGGCTTCTACAAATGGATAATGATCCTAAACACACCTCAAAATCCATGGTGGATTACATCAAGAGGCATAAACTGAAAGTTTTGCAATGGCCTTCACAATCTCCTGACCTCAACATAATTGAAAATCTATGGATAGACCTTAAAAGAGCAGTGCGTCACAGACAGCCCAGGAATCTCAAAGAACTGGAAGACTTTTGTAAGGAAGAATGGGCGAAGATACCTCAAACAAGAATTGAAAGACTCTTGGCTGGCTACAAAAAGCGTTTACAAGCTGTGATACTTGCCAAAGGGGGCAGTACAAGGTATTAACTCTGCAGGGTGCCCAAACTTTTGCAGACGCCATTTTTTGTTTTCTGTTCTTTTGAAAGTGTAAATGATGGAAATAAAATCAAACTTTTTGTGACATGTTATAAGAATGTCTAATCTGTAATTTGATGCCTTTTGGAGATTTTTCCATCTTTCCTTGGCTCCTTTTTGCACATTAAAATTAATTTTTGCCTGGTGTGCCCAAACTTTCGATCCCCACTGTATATATATATATATATATATATATATCTACTTGGGCACAAAATCCAGATACTGTGACTTAGGGTATGCAAAAAAAAAAATGCCAAGGTAGGAATTGGCGCTGATAAGTGCTGTGAGTATTCCAGCAGCTGAATTAGAAGGCTAGTTAGACTCTATTATATGTAAATAGATATACCAAGTAATCAGCGCTATAAGCTGGGTAAGATGGAATCTTACATGTATTAATACATAAAACATATATTGTAAAAATTACTGTTGCAACAGATTTAAAAGGGCAAAGAATAGCACTGCTCATAAAAAACATATAAAATTGTATATGCTGGGAGTTGGATTCGTATGAGGAGCCACAGTCGTAGGGAAGGAATTGTAATACTTGTTACCAGTTCGCCATGTGTAGGTTAGTCCTCCAATAGGTTCTAAGCCTGGGACAGTGAACAATTGAGGATTGCCTAGAAGCCCGTTATTGGGAGCCGCTGGAACCACAATGTAACACGGTCTGGAACTTATGCCTTAAAGACCTGGCTTGGTCTATTCCATTGGACGATACAAGTACCAGTAACACTACAGCCTTAAAAAGGGACCTCCTTTATTCAGGAAGTGCTAACCTATTGGAGGACTAACCTACACATGGCGAACTGGTAACAAGTATTACAATTCCTTCCCTAGGACTGTGGCTCCTCATATGAATTCAACTCCCAGCACATACAATTTTATATGTTTTTTATGAGCAGTGCTATTCTTTGCCCTTTTAAATTTGTTGCCACAGTATTTTTTTCAATATATGTTTTATGTATTAATAAATTTAAGATTTTATCTTACCCAGCTTATAGCGCTGATTACTTGGTTTATCTATTTACTGTAACTTAGGAGTCTATTTACTAAGCCTTGGATGGAGATAATGTCGCTGGAAATAAAGTACCAGCCAATCAGCTCCTAACTGTCTTTGTTCAAACACATCCTGTGGCATGTCAGTTAGGAGCCGATTGGTTGGTACTTTATCTCCGTTGACTTTATCTCCATCCAAGGCTTAGTAAATAGACCCCTTTGGGCCTAATTCAGAACTGATCGCTGTTCTGCAAATTTGCAGCAGTCTGCGATCAGATAGTCGCTGCCCAGGAGAGTGAAAACCCAGCCCGTGCAAATGTCCGAATGCATGTGTATGTCATGCAAAAATTCCACCAGACAGCGGACAACGGCAAATTCGTTCGTAACTCATTTACCATCAAATGATTTTTCCATACTGTGCAGTCTGTGCCTAGCCCAAGACTTGCTCCTACAGTGTGATACAAACAGGCTGATTGGGGCCAGAGCTGACATCACACACCCTCCCTGAAAACGACTTGGAACGCCTGCGTTTCTCCTGACACTCCCTGAAAACGTCCAGTTACCACCCACAAACGTCTTCTTTCTGTCAATTACCTTGCGATCCAAATTTTCACACCATCCTGTGGCTGTTTGGTGATGCACCTGCGCATTGCAGTGCATACGCATGCACAGTCATTAGATAATCACCCGCTGTGCGAATTCGCACAACAGCAATCAGGTCTGAATCGGGCCCTTAGTTGCATATTAAGTTGTGCAAACTCAGTAAATAACTCAGATGATGATATATATATATATATATATACCAGCAAGTCGGCGGCACTTGGAATAATACTCAAAGAAACTTTCAATTTTAAAACTTCCAACAGTACAATACAGATGTGCATTATCCACATATCGTCACTCACAACACATCAAAGGAAACAGTGCAAGCCTAAGCTGTCATTTGAGTGCTGCCTTACATATTCAATATAGTCAGTAACCGGTGTGAGCACGGTGTACTTGAGGCAATAGCACCCAGGTGATTTAATCTCCATCATACCTGTGCAGTTGTATACTCTGTCGGTGTAATATGGCAGAGGGTTCGAATTAAGTCGTTGATGGATTTTGTGAAGCTATAAATATAGCTAAAATTACACAAGGGAGTGCATTATCATTCTCAGAATCTGATGCAGAGTCTATGCTTTTTAAAGAATGCTTGGAAGATGATATTGGCCCTCATTCCGAGCTGTTCGCTAGCTGCCGTTGTTCGCAGCGCAGCGATCAGGCAAAAAATCAATACTTCTGCGCATGCGTATGGTGCGCACTGAGCACGCGCATCGTACTTTCACAAAAGCCAATGCAGTTTTACACAAGCTCTAGCAACGCTTTTCAGTCGCAGTGCTGGCCACAGAGTGATTTACAGGAAGTGGGTGTTTCTGGGTGGTAACTGACCGTTTTCGGGGAGTGTGTGTAAAAATGCAGGCGTGCCAGATAAAAACGCAGGAGTGGCTGGGGAAACGTAGGCGTGGCTGTCCGAACGCAGGGCGTGTTTGTGACATCAAAACAGGAACTAAATAGTCTAAAGTGATCGCAAGCTAGGAGTAAGTCTCGAGCTACTCAGAAACTGCACAATCTTTTTTTGTAGCAGCGCTGCGATCCTTTATTTCGCACTTCTGCTAAGCTAAAATACACTCCCAGAGGGTGGCAGCTTAGTGTTTGCATGGCTGCTAAAAGAAGCTAGAGAGCGATCAACTCGGAATGAGGACCGTTGTGTTTAAATCTACGGATCAACTGTATCGTGACCTGTTGAAATTGAAACAGAAGGAACAGGACTGTTTTATGCATGGGGTGACTCTCAGTGATTACTATAAAGAAAAGAGAATTTCGAAAGGATTCCGGCTTAAAAACTGTCCGACTATCGGGAGCAGTGGCGGATCTTGCCACGGGCAAGCAGGACTTTTGCCCTGGGGCGCCACCTTCCGGAGGGCGCCGCACCATGACAAGATCCGCTACTGCTGTGCCCCTCGCTGCCCGCTGTGTCCCCCGCTGGTCCTGCTGGTTCCCCGCTGTGAAGGGAACTAGACGCTACACGTCTAGTTTCCCTTCGTGGAGAGGACCTTTACTGTGCGGTGCGTGATGATGTCATCGCGCACCGCACAGCATTGTGGGATTGACGGATGCTAGGGGTCATAATTGAACTCTAGTGTCTGTCTATGCCAGATCCGAGGAGAGGAGCAGCGCCGGCGGAGGTCTGCAGCGGTCGGGAGCGGGGATAGTAAGTATTATTTATTTTTATTTTTTTATATTTCAGCGGCGTTACTCTACTGTACAGGGGGCGTAACTGACCACGCCCCCTGTATGCAGCAACACCCCTATTTCCCGCCCGGGGCCCCAAAAGGGCAAGAACCGGCCCTGATCGGGAGACACAATATGACTTTCTGTAAGGGGCCCTACACACTGGCCGACCCGCCGCCGAGGTGCTCGACGGCCGAAACGGCCGACGAGCGACCCGGCGGCGGGGGGGGCAGTGACGGAGGGAGTGAAGTTTCTTCGCTCCCCCCGTCACGCGGCTGCATTGAAGTGCAGGCAAATATGGACGAGATCGTCCATATTGGCCTGCATGCACAGCCGACGGGAGACCAGCGATGAACGAGCGCGGGGCCGCGCATCGTTCATCGCTGGAGTCTCCACACTGAAAGATATGAACGAGTTCTCGTTCATTTATGAACGAGATCGTTCATATCTTTCAGAAAATCGGCCAGTGTGTAGGGCCTATAAGAGATGGATCTCTGTATTAAATAAATGTAGTTATGATCTAATGCTCCTCGTAATAGAGGAGGCTGGTAGAGAATTGTCTGTTATACGGGAGAAGATTGTTGTGTTTGAATCTGCTAATTTAACAACATTGCAAACTGATGGTGATAACAACTGGCTAGAAAAACTCAGCAAGCAGATGGCGATCTATAAAAGGGACTTGATTCATTTTAAAATAAAATAAATTCGTAATACCTGTTGTATTCACCAATGAAACTGACTCCTCTGTGGAACAGCCTTATACTAGTGACTCTGATTTCAATTCTAACATTGAGTTTAACAGCAAGAATTCCGTCCCTTTAGGGGTGCGCACTCGTACTCAACTACGGGGCGGCAGAGGAAATACACGAGAAGAGGGGGCCAGAGGAGGAGGACGCAGGGTGGGGAGACCTCCCTACCCCGGAACAGACATTAGTATTTAACTTGTCTTCTTACTCATTAACTAATACTGCAATTAAGGTTATTAATTATGGATTGTCTTTTGTGCCTACATGTCGGTTTGATGCATTTAAATGTGAAATAGAAAAGTATAAGCTTAATAGACAGTTAAACTACAGGAACTGTTTAAGGATAAAAAATCTATGATTAATAAACCTAGTTTGCAATCAGAGGTTCCTGTCAAATTAAGTAGGTTACAGAAGATAAAAGTATTTGAACCTGTTTCTAACAATGTTTCAATGAAAACGTTTTCAAAAATGCTTAATCATGGCATAAACCTATATGTTGTTCCCCTAAGTAAACGTGATTTGCATAATAATTTATCTGAGATTGAATTTAATGCTCTTAGGAATCTTGCAGCTCGTTCTGATATCATTATTCGCCACGCAGATAAAGGCGGGGCAATAGTGATACAGAATCTGAGTGGCTAAAAGGATGAAATTACTAGGCAGTTATCGGATGATAGCATATATAAAAAACTTTCTGGTGATCCGACAAATGTATTTTTTGATAGGTTTTCTAGGAGTGTGGGTACAGCAGTGGAAAATGGATTGATTACAATAGAACTTGGAGAGGCTGTTATCCCTAAAAATCCAGTTACTCCACTGTTGTACACACTACCTAAGATTCATAAGATTGAGAAAAAACCCCGTCCCGTCCCATCATCTCAGCCCATAAGTCTCTTTTTCAGCCACTAGCTGTTTTTTTAGACACGATTTTACAGCAATGCATTAAGGCACACCAAGATTATATTCTGGCTACAACTACTTTTTTGAATAAGCTTGCCACGGTGGGTATGATTCCTGCCAATACAGTAGTTTGTTGTGTAGTATTGATGTTTCCAGTTTATACACGGTTATCCCTAATGATGCAGGACTGCTGGCGGTGCGGAAACTCATTACTGATAATCCGTTGTACTCTGGACCATCGGTGGATTTGGTGATTGAACTTTTAGAGATATTGCTTTGCAGCAATTATTTATTTTATGATGGAGGTTTTTACCTCCAGGTGTCTGGGTGTGTGATTGGGTCTTGTGTGGCCCCATCGTATGCAAATTCTTTTATGTTTGCTTTGGAGCATGACATCTTCTTTCAGGATCCCTTTCTTTCTGGAATGATCTTGTTTTATGCCAGATACATAGATGATTTATTTTTGATTTGGACAGGCAGTGAAGTTCAGTTTGCTTCTTTTATGAACAAACATAATAAATCTGGAAGTCCTATCAAGTCTTCTTATATGGTGGATACTTCTATGGTGAACTTCCTGGATGTCCAAATAATTGTATCAGAGGGGATCATTAAAACCAATTTATTTACAAAAACTACAGATCGTAACACTTTATTACATGCAGGGAGTTTTCACCCTAAACCGCTTAAATTCGGGCTCCCATATTCCCAATTTGTAAGAGCGAGACGTATCTGTAGTGATGAGAATATGGCAATTGTGAATATTGATAGGATGATTAGAAACTTCACCAGTAGGGGATATAGTCTAGATCTTTTATTGCAAGCCAAGGAAAAGGCTATGTCTATCTCGAGGGCACAGTTGCTGCAAATTAAAGATAAACAGCACAGTAGAAAAAGACTACCATGGGTGAACCATTTCAATGATGCTAGTGGTAATATAAGACAAATAATGAAAAAGTTGTGGCCGATTGTGCAGACTGATGGTGACCTAACTTTGAGTGATACGAATATCATGCCGTGTTATACTCAAGGATGCAATATACGTGACTGAGTGGTTAAGACGGATGTGACAGACATCAAATCAGCCTCAACCGCTAATTTCTTATCAGCTAGGAAGGGGTGTTTTAAATGTTTGGGCTGTACAACTTGTCGGTCATTAATTGCTGGTGACAGTTTTTGTCACCCCTTAAGTGGTAAGAAATTTTCGATTAGACATCGTGTGACTTGTACAACTAGGTTTATTGTCTACCTACTGACTTGTCCTTGTGGATTAAGTTATGTAGGGAAGACAGAAAGGACTTTGAGAGAGTGAATGGCCGGACATTGTTCTTCCATTCGAGCTGCGCTCGAAAGTGGAATGAGTGATCAACTGGTAGCGCGGCACTTTTATGGAGCTGGTCACAATTTTGCGTCACTCAGATATCGCATTATAGACCACATTCCCTCTAATATTAGGGGGGGGGGTGATAGGTCTTTACAATTATTAAGATGTGAATCACGGTGGATCTTTAGATTAGGGACTCTTTCTCCTAAAGGGTTAAATGACAGTTTAGGCTTGCACTGCTACCTTTGATGTGTTGTGACGATATGTGGCTAATGCATATCTGTATTGTACAGTTGGATTGATAATAATATTGCTGTTAGTACTTTATGTGTCCATCATGAAATCTGTTTTTATTGTTCTTGTTTTTAATTTGGGTTTGGAAACCGAACCTTGGAACCTGTCGCTAATATGAGTGTCCTGCCCGGGTTTTGGAATCCGTCCGTTTCACTTGGTATGGGGGTGGGTATAAATAGATGTGCTTTGTACTGTGTGTGCATCCTGATGACAAGGGAATAAAGCCTTCGAAACGTTGATGACAAATTGCTGGTCTACATTTGGGCTCCTGGCCGGGGAGCATCCACGGAGGGCACCGGAGAAAGTATACTGGTTGTTATGGAGTACTGCCTTACGGATTCAATATATATATATATATTCCAAAGATATGTGATAGCACTCACAATGTACATATTTCATCAGAAAATTTCAGGCAATTTCAGGAGTTCATCAAAAATCTGCCAATTATATAAAATTTTTGTAAAGAGAGCACTCACCAGTCTTCTTGAAGATACATTTAGACAGTTTATTTACTCACTCACTTTACTGGCCTAGTTCCTGTGTGACTGAAGTGGGAGTGGGGGATGTGACTGCTCTGCAGGTATAAAACGGTCCATGTGGACATGGGGTGAACTATACTTCCTCACCTGGGCATTTGGGTCTTGAAAAAGGGCCATGCTGGGCCCGAAACTTCGACATGTGTGCCTTTAGACTTGCTGTGAGTAAATAACCTGTCTAAATTTATCTTCAAGAAGACTGGTGAGTGCTCTCTTTACAAAAATTTGATTGATAGATAGATAGATAGATAGATAGATAGATAGATAGATAGATTTATATAGATGTGTGTGTAAACTGTATATATATATATATATATATATAGGAAGAACAAAACACTGCGGCACTCAGGGACTGGTGTAATGTCAGTATATTAGTCAGATAATTACACCCATCGACGTTTCGGGGGATTTAACCCCTTTATCAAGATGTAATAGTAACAAGAAGAAAGAAACCATACTCACCCTTAAATGAAGAAAGAGAGCCCGCCTCATCACCCGTGTGTGCGCTCCCGAGCCTCCGTTTCCGGCACAGGACGGCGCCAGGAGATGATGCATGGTGACGTCCGCGCTGAGCCCGGCCGCCCGTTGCCTTGCAACGCCTGATGCACGACCCGTGGGCAGGAGGCAGGGGAACTGTGTGAACAGAATGAAAAAAGCACTTTAGGAATAGATTGCAGTAAGTCAGTAACGTGTTAGACAATGACAATAAAGATCCCGCTGTGCAGAGCCGCCACACCCCGTGGTATGATCTATACTGCTTTAAATAGGGCTGACCCGTACCAATATAACATGTGAAAGATACTACTGGTACCAACATAGATAGAGCCAACAGAAAGACAGTGTGGAGCTGGCAGGCTATGCCATAAGAGCAGACTTAGCCAGAGGACAGAAACATATAGCGTCAGAGCCAATTATACTGGTACAGGAGTGGTTAATAAAGTGAAATCAAATCCCAAAGGGGTTAAATCCCCCGAAACGTCGATGGGTGTAATTTTCTGACTAATATACTGACATTACACCAGTCCCTGAGTGCCGCAGTCTTTTGGTCTTCCTGAATCCAAGTCTTACTGAGGGCACCGGGGCACGTTGCTGTTTAAGGGAGTGCCGGGCTTCTTGTTCCAGTATATATATATATATATATATATATATATATATAATGTATAAATGATGTGGATCACTACAAATAAACAGAATAAAATAATATCATAAACACAGCACTGAGATCATGGGTTCGATTCCGACCATGGTCCTAACTGTGTGGAGTTTGTATATTCTCCCAGTACTTGTTTGGGTTTCCTCCAACAATCCAAAAATATACTGGTAGTTTTATTGGCTACCATTAAAAAAAAATGAACCCTAGTTTGTAAATGTGTGCATGTCATCGGCAGATTAGATGGGCCAAGTGGTTCTTATCTGCTGTCAAATTCTATATTTCTATGTAACAGGATTAATCACATAGTAACGCAGCATTCTACTGTCTGGGAGCGCATCACACCTAACTTAAAATAAGCAGCTGCTTCAGTCTTCATCTTTGCTGACCACTTCTCAAAGAGCAACGTCTTAATGTCAAAAACCATCTACTGCAAAAGCATGAAACAATTGGTAACAAATTTTCTTCATGATCTAAAGTCACATTTTAAATAGAAATTACATTGACTATTGCTGAAAATCCAAAATTGTCCCTTGCAATTGCTCAAAAAGCCTGGAGGCAATTTCTTTTCTTTTTTAATACTTTTAGTGAAAAAATGATAAAATTTGCATATTTTTTGGGGAAAGTTATACAGAAACAGAAAATTGAAGGTTGGGGAGGGGGGGGGGAGGATTTTCAGACCAATAAAGTAAAATATAAAACATGTTGCTTCTATAACAAAAATGTGCTTTAAAGTAAACTGTAAAGATAGGCTTAGTTCAAATCTAAACATTTAGGTGATATTGCTATGGCCAACATCACCAGTTCTAAAAAAAAACTCCCACCTTAGTAAATTTACACCTTAGACTCTTGAAACTAATGGTAAGTCCAATGGCATTAACCTACTGCCAGCTACAACAGGTATTACAAATGTACATGATACAGCACATAATTACATATGCAGTCGCCAAATAAAACACATAGGGGTCTATTCATGAAGCAGTGAAAAGAGAGGAGAAACAGACCATTGGAGAAGTTACCCATGGCCAGGGCTGTTTCTAGCCAATTTGGCTCCCAGTGCGAGATTTCAAAATGCGCCCCCCCCCCCCCCATTGCTATAAAAAAAATGCACCCCCCCATAGCTAAAAAAAGAAAAAGCATGCGCGAGCGCTCCCGACAAGGGGGCGTGGTCTTATTAAAATGGGTGTGGTCTCATTAAAGTGGGCGTGACCTCATCTGATATCATCACGGCCACCACAGGGGGGAAAAAAATCAAAAGTCCCCATTTTACACATTACAGCAGGCAAGTGTCCCCATTTTACACAGTACGGCTGGCACGTGTCCCCATTTTACACAGTGCAGCAGGCAAGTGTCCCCATTTTACACAGTATGGCAAGCACGTGTCCCCATTTTACACAGTACGGCTGGCACGTGTCCCCATTTTACACAGTACAGCAGGCAAGTGTCCCCATTTTACACAGAGCGGCAGGCAGGTGTCCCCATTTTACACAGCGCGGCAGGCAGGTGTCCCCATTTAACACAGCGCGGCAGGCAGGTGTCCCCATTTTACACAGCGCGGCAGGCAGGTGTCCCCATTTTACACAGCACGGCAGGCAGGTGTCCCCATTTTACACAGCATGGCAGGCAGGTGTCCCCATATTACACAGCACGACAGGCAGGTGTCCCAATTTTACACAGTGCGGCAGGCAGGTGTCCCCATTTTACGCAGGTGTTTCCATTTTACACACCTCCTCCTTCCAGGCTTGTCTTCTCCTCCTCCCTCTTGAGTACTCCTGCTCGGGGGAGCGGAGTTTCGCGGAATGACGTGATTGCGTCGTGACGTCATGACGCAAATGCGTCATTCCGCGAAACTCTGCCCCCCCGAGCAGGAGTGCTCGGGAAGAGGGAGGAGGGGGACATAAGTACACGCAAAGTGCCGCGGCGGGCGCCCTGTGCAGTTGCACGGCTCGCCCGCCGCTAGAAACGGCACTGCCCATGGCAACTACTCAGCATCTCCCTTACATTTTGTAAAATGTACTTGATAAAGGCTTCCTTCAAAGCTGATTGGTTGCCATGGGCAACTTCTCCACTGGTCCTTTCCTCCACTGTTTTCACTGCATCATGAATAGACCCCATAGTGCCAATATTTCCCCATAGGAAGCAGTTGCAACGCCCATGTGAAACACCTCAATCTTTCTTGTTGTACCTGTTATATCTTGAGAAAATACCCTTTCTCTTTGTGTGTGTTGACCCACCCCCCACTACTGCTATATTTCAGAAATAGAACTAGGGCACTATTATGGGGCATAAAATTAACAACTGCTGTGGAAAGGTGTCTCTCTTGAAGCATTTAGACTGGGCCCCTTCAAAATATTGCTATGGGGCCAACAAAGTTCTGACTACGATCCTGCCAATTAGAACTATAATAAAAGAATGGAAAAATAGTTCTGATTGCTCAATAAAAAGCTTTACACAAAGTCTGTTATAGCATATATTTATGTTATTCAACAGAATATAATCTCAGGTCAGTAAATTTTTCTTACAAATATGGCAACATTTACAGAAGAATTAATATAACAATCAATCTACCGTCTACTAAAACATTACAGACACATAATAAAAGAAAATATTGGGTTTACCATACAAAACTCTTTTGAAACGTAAAGGGATATTAAGGATAACCCAGACACAAAACTCCATAAAGATGTTTGTAGTCTCCTTGTATGGTGCTCAATCTACTATTATTACTGTGTTTATTACTGTAAAATAAATAAGCCAATTTTTCATAGTGCCTCACAAAATGTGACTGATGCCAGTTCATTATAGCATGTATTGAAACATCCTGAATGCTGAAATAGAGAAACAGCCAGTGAGAGAGATAAGGGATGTAATAAACCGTGGGTTACAATGTTAACAAAAACCTGCCAAGAAAATGTATTGATATATAATTTGAAAATACTTTTTGGCAATCTATTTGAGGTGTTTACTTTGATAAAAACCATTTTGTTTTGTATCATAATGTTCCATCTCCTTCCCCCGCACACATTGTAGATTTGAGATTTTGTAATCATTATTCAATTTTTTATTTTATTTTTTAAAACATTTGTAGCTCAAATATTAATGTCTTTGATATGTTCAATACTTTTTCAACACAATAGACTTTCGCTTGTATAATGGATGCTAAAGTATCAAAATTAAATGCAATTACTTAATGGACAATGGACTCACATGAAAAGAGTAAGGAATTGCCTAATATGTTTGCTAAAATTAGATTTCTGATTTCTAAAAATCTTTTCTGGATTAGTCTTATATATACGTTGAATACAACGGGTATGAGACATTTTTCAAAACCACCCATTGACATAGGAGTCAGTGAAAGGGCCATATATATATTATAATCAGTAATACGTTACAGGTATTCTGGCAGGTAATGCCTAGAAGGAAGACTTTCACAGCTAGCAGCAAGCAGATAAATGGTAATTGTTTGTGAAATGCTTTCCTATAGAGGATGAATGGGCCTGAACAGGCCTGAATACTAAATTGTATCCTACCTAGGCTGCTAATGCTGTTCTGTTGGCCCTTCCCGTTACCCAGAAATGCAAAAATGAATTGTAGGCTAATTGGTTTCTGACAAAATTAATCCCAGTGTGTATGTGTTTGTGTGATAAAGAATTTACACTGTCAGCTCCAACTGATGCCAATGATTAAATATTCTCTATTAAGCACTGTTTAATATGTAAGCGCTATGCAAATAAAATATAGAAATAAAAGACATAAGCTCTACCATGTAAGAAATGTATTATACCATTATTTAAAATGCTGACTATACATGACAATATGGGATCATGAAAGAGCCATTGTAATGCTCTGCTTCATCTTTCAAAAACATCTCCAGACAGTTAGTAGCTGTCGGCAGTGGAGGGGGACAGATTACGGACCATATGGGCCTAGGGATGATAGTTGTCAAGGGCACATTGTAAGAAGCAGAGGAGCTGTGACCAGTGATGTGTGGGTGTGGCTAGTGCTATATGGGAGTGTACACTCCCAGGGCCAGATGTAATGCTGTCTGAGTTGGCAAGATGAGTGGGTTGCCGACTAAACTCGACTTTTTTTCTAAAGCAGCAATCATTTGCAAGGCATGATTTTGCTTTGTAAATGATTGCCGCTTTAAATAAAAAACCTGATTTCAGACGACAATGCACACCTCTGGCCAACTCAGACGGCATTACATCCGGTCCCCAATGTCTCCCCAAATATATAAAAGTAAAAGACTGCATTTTTTATGAGGAAAGTAGAAATACAATTTTAATTTTTATGCTTTATGGCCGACCATCTGACCAGCAGCATGGCTTTTCATCACCATGCTGTATTTGTGATGGAACTATTTTGTGGAGGCCTGGGGCTCTTGCTTTATCCTCCTCATTGTTAATCTGGTGCTGAACTGGGCCTTCACACTCTTACTTTCCAAAGCATTAATACACCTCTGTTTCCACCGCTGCAATTTTAACCCCCAAGACTAGATCTATGTTGCCTTTCCATAACTTTTGTGCAGGACCTTGGAGATGTTCCTTCTAAACTGATTAATGAGAAAAATACAGTAAAAAAAATGCTAGTTTAATGAGAATCCCTCCTTACAAGGGCTGTGTTTATAATCTACTGAATTTTCCCTACCAAACTGAAATGTTAACACTATAATTTCCAGTCTCCCAGTTTCTCTCCTCTACTTCAATCTGGATTCGCTCCCACCTTTATACAGGATGGCACTCCTGTCACCTGCAACACGTTTCGGGACCTCTGCTTTCTTCAAAGCAGACACTGTGTTGCCTTGTGTCGAAAACTCATTTCAGGCTTCTCTTTTGTTTTGTATGAATTCACAATAGTCTAATGTAGAGAACCAACTGTCTTGTTTTAATAGCATGATGGAGAATTGGAGCTCTTCATCAGAGAAAGCCATGGCTATACTATGTATATGTGCATGTTTCATAGTTTGCTATGTCTTTATAACTTTATTTGGTTACATATTGCTCTCACTAAATCAAAACAGGTCCCATGCAGCAGCTTCTCTGAGGTGGTCTCCAGATCCGAAACAATGTAAAAAGTGATGACAAGTCATTAAGTCCAGATTTCTAAGCCTTACCCTCATACTTTGAACATATTTCTCCAGCTGTGATCCACTAATTGCTTGTATATGTGGAATAATTACCCCCTTAGATGTTGTAACAAAAGGAAATTATTTGTGTGTTTTTCCAAGGCAATAATTTAGCATTTCATCGTAACCCTACCAATTGATTTTGATGCAATAGTATCACATTTTCTGGTTTCTCCATACAGCAGTCATGATGAATGAATGTATACTGTTGACAGCACATAGTTCATAAGAACATTATCTGTCATAATTCTACGGTGCATTTTAGAAACTACACTATTACATAGTACTTGTGCAGTTTCTTGGGGTAAAAATGTATGCTGAATTTCTTTTGTATGTATATATATATATATATATGTGTGTGTGTGTATGTGTGTCCCATTGTGTATGGTTATAGAACTGGCTTCTGCAGGGTCAACCTGAGATGACTGCCACCCTCCTCCATCTCCTCCCTCACTCTCCACCAGCTCTCTGCCCTTCTCTCATCCCATCCATACCTTTTCCCGTCCTGTAGCTCTACCTCCTTTCCCATTATACTTAGAATCCTCCGTTTCTGTTTTTTTTTCTCCTGGTGTGCACATCACAACTAATGTACACCACTGCAACCGCAGTGGAAGCTGGGGTGCGCGAGTGCTCATTAGGTGTGACGTGCACATGCTGGTGGGAAGTCAAGCTCTTCCTTGCATCCATACAAAATTTGTAAAACAAACAACGTGATTTTGTTGGAGCTGAGAAATAGTTAAAATGTGTTTCATGACCATTTCATGAGCTAGAAATCTATTTATTTATTTATTAGTCTATCCACTAGCTAAAAAAAAAAAAAAAACAGCCTTCATTTCAATAAAAAATTGTGTTTATTTGGCAATTTAATGTAAGGTAAGGTATCATTAAACAGTTTTACGGGTAGATTCATGAAGCAGTGAAAAAAATGGAGAAGTGAGCCAGTGGAGAAGTTGCCCATGGCAACCAGTCAGTGTTGAGGTAACATCTATAAAATTAATTCTATAAAATTATAAGTACAGTAGCAGCTGATTGGTTGCCATGGGCAACTTCTCCACTCTTTTCTCTGCTTTATGAATAGACCCCTTAAAGTATTATTTCTTTAAATACACAGTAAGTCAGTAATAAAAATAGCTTTTCATTACAGTAGCTTAAAACTATTATGTGTTATTATGAAACACACCTAGGGCTTGATTCAGTCTCACACAATGCAACATTACTATTGCTATCATTATATATAACTATCTTTTAGGTTTTTTTGCAACTCTCATTTTTTTCTTTCTCTTGTCTTCTATCCTTCCATATGACTGATAGCCCCTCTATGTCCATATGCTTTGTATTGTTCCTACCCTTCCCCCACACACACTCATATCTGTATGTGTTGCACCAAGCCTTCCCATCTCGGCTCTGTATGTTCTGTATTATGTTGTGGCTCCCCTATTTCAGTTTTGGACTGTGCTGCAACTGCCCATGGAAAATAGACATTTATCTTATTTTTTATTTTTTGAGATAATTATGTTTGTTAAATATCCTCCTAAATATGAATAGTGCCAGTGGTGTAATTACAGTCCCTGCTGCGACTGGAAGATATAGAATCTACATACATTACCTCTAGCATCTGACAGGGAGCCAGAAAGTGCAGGGAGCGCATAGTATTGGTGGCAGCATTATACTCCTGGCAATGAGCATGACACCCACAGCATTAAAACCGCTGGCAATGAGCATTATACAACCCTGGCAATGAGCATGACACCCATAGCATGAAACCCCTGTCAACGAGCATTACACAGCTCTGGCAACCAGCATGATACCCAGAGCATGAACTCCTGTTAACGAGCATTACACAAACCTGGCAAATGACTGATGCTTTAAAAAAAGTCCTGCAACACAGAGGCTATTATATTTTACCCAAGAAACCTGACTTTATAACGGAAGAGATTATAGTTGTTCCATTGAATAAGTATTTGTGTACTGATAATGGTCTGAGTGAGACAAGATGCCAATTTTTGTTGGATTCTGTTTCCTTCATATTATCACGTAATTATTTCACCTTTAATAGTCAGTTTTATTTACAGACACACAGTACTGCCATGGGCACCAGGTTTGACCCCAGTTTTGCCACTTTATATATGGGCCATTTTGAGGACATATTTGTCTGGGGTGGTCCATATGGGAACAGGCTGGTGCTCTATGGCAGATACATTGATGATATGTTTTTTGTTTGGTATGGGAATCACAATTCTGCTCTTGCTTTTGTTAATTTTCTTAATACTAACACAATTAGTTTACGCTCACGAGCACCATTTATGACACTGATATCACTTTCCTGGATATTGCCCTTAGGATTCAAGATAATACAATCGTGACCTTGACATATAGGAAAGATGTGAAATCTAACAAATTTTTGAATTACCATAGCTGTCACCATAAACCATGCTTAAATAACATTCCAAAAAGCCAAAATTACAGACATAGACGCTCTGAAGTGAGACAGTTTGAGAATCAGGCTTTTGAGTTAACTACAGCCTTATTAGAACAGAATTATCCACTAGAGATTTTAGAACAAGCTTATATACTGTAGAAGCAATTAGTGTGAAGAGAGAGGATATATTAATTAAGAATGAGGACAAACGGGAAGTCTCTACATGTTTGGACTCCAATCCGGTTTATGTTTCTAAGTTTAACTCCTGTTCAAAAGATGTGAAACAAATTATTATGAGAATTACAATATATTGACAGTGGACAGGGTATTGGCAGAAACACTAGATGAGAACCCCAAGATTGTCTTTAAAAAAGCAAGGAGTTTACATACCGTAGCTATTTAGCACCAAGTCATTTTAGAGGAATATCAAACGAATCTAATAACTTTTCAGTGGTATGCAGCAAAGAAAGGGCTGCTTTAAGTGTGGTCAAAAAAATTGTATCACCTGCAAATATATTAATGGTGATAGTGCTCAATTTAATTCTAGTTCCTATTTCCTCAGTTTCAATATACATAGTAATATCGATTGTCAACCTCTTATGTTGTCTACCTAATTACCTGTAAATGTGGAATACAATATGTAGGCAGGACCACTAGAAAACTAAATGTAAGATTCCTGGAACACAGTAGAAATATTAATAAAGGTGTACAATCCCATACTCTGTCATCACACATTAAGTATAAACTTAAAGGGGACTTGGAAGCTATTTCTGAGCAGGATATTGAACATTTTAAAAAGACAGAGGGGGTGACAGGTATAATTTGTTATGTAAGCGAGAGGCATTCTGGATTTTTTCATTGGGGTCTCCAACTCCGTTGGGTCTCAATGAAAATATTGAAATGATTAACATCTGATCAAACAGGTCCTTTCAAAATAAGATATAGAGATCCTTATCCTTATATGAGTTAATGTTATATTTAGAGATATATCATATCCGAATTATGCTAGTGTGGTTTACCCCTACACTTATGGATACAACCATCTGAAACGAGATTAATCTCCAAGTGCCGTTGAGATTTCGTTTTACTCCCGGAGATCGTGAGGTGATCCTGGTCAGCCGCTAAAGCCGCCCCCGTATCAGCCGAAAGAGTGCCCCGGTTCCAACTGCCTGCATCTAATTATATTGGAGGCGGACTACGAGACTTCCACTGTGAGACCTCCGGCGCAGAGGTCAGCGGTAGAACCGCCGAGCTTAAACGTGGGGACGAACGCTTGACGGGAGATGCAGCTCTAGGCGGACAGATTTGAAAAGACACGGGTGAGCACTAATTACAGATAGCCGTAGCGGCTCCACAATTGACTGTGAATTACATCTGACAGTCTTCACAATGCAATTGCCATTTGAAAGTGTCAGTAAACGGGGACGCCCGTTAAAATCATATACAAACGAGATCAGTAAAACTGACAGCTTTTCACCTCATTTGATGGATTTTATTTCAACAGCATTGTGAATAATAATTACCTTCTACCAGCGGGAGGATATACGCAATTATAAATACTATTGTATGCAGTATTTTAATCCTCTAGATAAGTCTCAGTAGGCTGTATTGAAATGAATAGTGTTTCACTGTGGTATGGAATATGAAACAATTGTTTCAGATGGTGTAGCCAGTGTTGATTTATTAACAAGTGTAACTATTGTACACAGCTGTGCTAGTAGTAAATTTTAAGCCGAGTGTTCTTTAATAAACTTGATGTTTTATTGAATAATTGAAGAATAGTAGCAAAAGGGTATATTATTTTTCATGTCTAATCACAAATTATTTTAATAAATAGTCTCTATTCTGGACAGCGCCTTCAATTTGTTTTTTCGTTTGGTGTTCTAATTAGTGGGATTCAACAACCCATTTTTTGAGGGCAGCAGTCCACAATAGGGAAGATTAGTACTAATTGAGGTAAAATTGTGACAGCTGACACACACTCCAATCTAGTGCTTATATTTGGTTTTTGGTTTGGTTTATATTTTATATTTTGTGTGTGTAGGGATACAAGATATCTAGTTAACTATAATAAGCTAAATTTATGTAGCTTCGAAACAACTATAAATTTTTAGGCTCTATAGAAATACACTTGGACTGATATTTTAATTGAAATAATGGCACATGAAGTGCCGGACACAGGCTATTATTCATTGTAATTCTATGAAAAGAAAAAAGAAAAGTAATGAATTATATGTTTGTCGTGGGATTCATACGTGCCCTAAGTTGTGATAGACTGAGACTCAGTCATTATGCTACAGATTGATATGAGTAGTTAGCAAACCTAGCCTTAGTCTCTTTTACCCCCCTGGCATGTGAATTTTATATACATATATGTGTGTGTGTGTGTGTGTGTGTGTGTGTGTGTGTGTGTGTGTGTGTGTGTGTGTGTGTGTGTGTGTGTGTGTGTGTGTGTGTGTGTGTGAGAACCCTGGCGAGTCAGAACTGGGTAGATTACCAGATAGAGTACTGTGAAGTAACCTCCATACATGTCTAGTGTTGATACCATCATCGATGGATATCTATATTGCTATTGAAACAAATCAAATGTTTTTTGTTGCTCTATTGTGACATCTCTATAAGTGTCTAAAGTATAAATAAAACATTTAAGTATATAATATAAATAATTAATATCATATTATATTATATATTAATAATTGTGATTATAAAATCAATTGATGTGATTGAACCTGCAGGTTTCGAATCTGAGTCTCTGAGCTTGCTAGTCTGCAGCTTTAGCTGTTGTGCCATTTGGCGATCCAATAGTGGCTTAAAGCTTTGGAAATATTTATTACTTACTTTATAATTGTGCTTGCTAATGGTTTATGAGACAAGGAGATCAGTCTAATATATTATTACTAATTTATAAACGTATCAGTTATATTCTATATTGGTGACACCTGATAAATTGGATTGAAAATGGACTTTCATTGGTGGGTCCAGTGGATATATACCTGGCACACCTGAGCTGCCCACATACCTTCTGAGGAAACTTATACACCCTTACAACGGAGAAACGCATCAAGGTGCTCCATAAATCGGAACTGTCACCATCTGTTACACCACCACGGGAAGAAATGATTCACCCGAGTAGCGCCCTCCCACCAGATTGTCCATATTGTTGCACCTTTTACCAATGTCCACACCTGAGGTGGGAGAGCGGCGGTGTGCCGGACACTGGGGCAGATGTATTAACCTGAAGAAGGCATAAGTAAGTGATAAACTAGTGATAAGTGCAAGGTGATAAACGCACCAGGCAATCAGCTACAATATGTAAATGAACAGTTAGGAGCTGATTGGCTGGTGCGTTTATCACCTTGCACTTATCACTGTTTTATCACTTCCTTATGCCTTGTCCAGGTTAATACATCTTCCCCATTTTATGATAGCAGCAGCTCTGAACTACTGATATGCGGATAGCCGCGCTCTGCATACCATCAGCCAGCGGAAGCCACAGTAATGGATCATTGAGTATTGGCATCTTATTACCTGCGAGGTGATTAAGCTCACATCCAGATCTAAGTCTCCAACCAGTGGACAGAAACTGTATATGTTCATTCTAATTAATTCTAATTGTGGACACGAATATACCGGAGGTCAAGCATACTGTAGCACATATTCTAATATAGACAGGTGGACTTCTAATATTGCAAGCCTCTGTTATGTACTGGAACAACAAGCTATATTGTGGATGGTTGACCCTGATAATAAGCACTTTTACAAGTAGATGATTAACAGATTTCTGTGGAACACTTGTGACAGTTTTATATTTAATGTATGTAATTTTCTTTATGTATTAAAGTTGTTACCTTTTTTTATAATTGTGTGCTCAAGTATACAGTAAAATCATTATATATGTTCCTTTGTGCTTTGATGGCAATTTTCCTGATAATCTGTTGGGAGCAGCATTTTTAACTAATTGGTCAGGAGTCTCTAATTTAATAGTAAATTATTTATTTATCAGCGCGGGATTAAAAATAGGGAGTTTCTCACTTTATTTTGTATTTTGTATTACCGTTGAATAAGTGCCTACTTCTCATAATACTGTTTACAGTAGGTAGCTCGCACAAATGACATCCAATAGGATTACAGTAGGTCATAAATTATAAATAACAGGTCACAAACCCCAAAAATACCAATACTCAGTGGTGGCTGCTTACTTGTCAGGCTGAGGGGGCTGACTGATCTCCTCCCTGCTACAGTCCCTGACCGGGATTGACAACTGATGTCATTGAGAGTTGGGGCTTAAATCCGGTGGCAGCAGGGGGTGGGAGTTAAGGCAAGGAAGGGACTTAGGTGGATTTTGCTGGATTTGGATTTGGTTCTGCTTCTTCGGCTGGTTTTGGATTTGGATTTGCCAAACCGCCCTGACTGGTTTTGGATTAAAAAAATGTTTTAATTACCCCAAAAGAGCTAACTCACATAATTTGCCCCTGTTTTGTCCCTAGAGTATTATTAACCTCAATAACATTAATTTCCAGGCATTTGCATACAATTTTGACCACCTTAAAGCTCACAATGTTGTTTTCATCTACTTAAGTCCAATGTCTGGAGTGAGCTGGCTAGTTAACTAAGCAACAGGACAGTGGTACAAATACATGGTAGTTTATAGCATATCTTTGATAACTGACACACAGCAGTGGGAGAAATGAACTGTGGTGCAAGATGGAATTGTCCTTGGGCCCTCCCACCCATCCTTATGTTGGATATTAAAAACAACATGCACAGTTTAACAAACCAAGCCCTCCAGTGACAGAGACTGCAGCTTTTGTGGCTGAAGTGCTTGGTTTGTTTAGGCCCCCATGAAACAAGCTACCAATCACCTTAAGGCAGCAGCTCTACAGTGGTTAGATGTCATCGTCATTGCCATCCTCATTAGTGTGTACATCCTCCTCACACAATATTAATTCATCCCTGCTGGTATCCACTATTACAGAAGTCTCTGTACTTTGACATCATTGCCGGGAAAGGTCTTCCTTGTATAATTTTCAGTTCATTTTGATAAACATCCTCTTTTCCATATTTTGAGTAAGTAGCCTCATATGCCAATTGCTGACAAGGTTCCCGGCTGTGCTGAAAACTCTCTTAGAGTACACACTGGAGGGTGGGCAGCTTAAGTAATGCAATGCCAGTTTGTACAAGGGCCTCCAAATTGCCTTTTATTTTCATTCCAGTACTCAAAGGGACTCTGTGACACGCCTATTATTATGGTGTCATGAAAATAATCCGCCATCATTCTTTGGATGGTGACTGTATCATATGGAGTTATGGTAAAGATGTCACAAATGCTTGGCAATTCATGTAGACCCTTAGAGATATCAAAATGCTATGTTGACTTATCTGCATCACCACTAGGTCTTTTGGGAAAGGTGAGTTTTTTCCTGACTGCTGCTGAAGAAACTGAAGGCAATGTTGTAGTGCCACGTGTCACTTGAGCTGTCAAATTGCTCACCAGGTGCTCTTTGCATCTCTTAAGATTGGAGTCAGTTGGAAAGATAAGCACAGCAGATGACTTAGACCTAGGATCAAGCACGGTGCCAAAATGTAGTGATTTCATGATATTGGCAATCCTTGGATTTGGCGCGAAGTGAATCAAGGACTAGTTTGTCATACTTTGCAGATTCACTTTGTTTCATCTCCTTCTTCAATTTCTCCAGCTAATTTTCCAAAAGCCTAATTAGAAGAATCGCCTTGCTCAGGCTAGCAGTGTCGGAACTCACTTCACAGGTGGCTGCTTCAAAGGGTTTGAGCACCTTGCACAAGAAAGATAGTACTCTCCACTACCCTGGGCTAAGGTACATTACCCCTCCTATCCCAAAGTCATGGCTTGTTGTATAGCTACGTATGGCTTTTTGTTGTTCCTTTATCCACTGAAGCATATAAAGGGTGGAGTTCCACCTTGTTGCCATCTCTTGCTTTAGTTGATGACAGTGTAAATTGAACTGTTCTTGAATGTCCTGCAATCTCCTGCATGCTGTTGCTGAATGCCGAAAATGTCCCCAAATCATTTGGGCCACAGCCATCATCTCCTGCACACCCCTGTTATATAAAAAAAAATGATGATCATGTTAGCAAAACAGGGGATGTATTGGAATTCACCCAGATGTAATGCTTTCCTGATATTTGTGTCATTATTAGAAACCACAAATCCTGAGGAGAGTCCAAGTGGAGTAAGCCATGTTGCTATGACATCCCTCAGGTTGTCAGTGTTATGTCTCTTAGTGAAGCCGGTGATACACAAAGTAGCCTGCCTCTGAATGAGCTGGCATTGTTTGTTTTGTTGGATACTGCTTCTGCTACTGCTGAAGGTGGTTCACCCAACCGGTGGGCTGTCACAGTAATGTAATCTTTCGTTTGCCCACTACCGCTTGTCCACATATCTGTGGTTAAGTGGACAGTGGGTACAATGGCATTTTTATTTTGTAGGGCAATAATAAGATTTTATTTAACCTCCTCGTACAGCCAAGGAATGGCTTTTTAGGTAAAATGGAACCAAGATGGAATTTGGTACCAGCCACACAAGACCTCAATTAACTGTGTAAAACCCACTGCATTAATGGTGGATATTGGACACAGATCAGAGTCAGTGATCTGCTGTGTGACTTGGTGAGAACTGTCATACTTGCTTCCCCTTGCAAAAGATTGTTTAACAGTCAATTGTTTTGTGGAACAGCTACTAGCAGTCCTCTTGGTCGACTTCTGGGATAAAGATTAATTTCCAGCATCAGCAGGCCTAGCTCTCAAGGATTCTTCTGAGGAATCCTGGAAAGAAGAGAAGTCACCTAGCATTGACAAATTTGTAGCAGGACTATCTCTGATCATGAATTGGAATATTGAGAATAAAAGTTTTGGTGGTGGAGACTGCAGGTGCTGGGATCTAGTAGAGATAAGGAAGCTAGTTGATGCTGAACTGCTTGTTGTTATTTTTTTAGCGCCAGTTGTGACGTTACCAAATAATTTTCATGAACTTGCTGCAGACATAATAGGCGTAATAGGGTGGAGGTTTCTAGATGTTTAATGTCCCTACCTCAACTTACTGTAGTAGCTACAGATGACTTGACAAAAGTTGTCAGGATTTGGGTAAAAATAATTCCACACATACTGTAAGAGGCAGATTAGTTGTTCCTATGCCCATGCATGACAATGTCCTTCTTCTTATCATGGACAAGGGATCCTCATTAGTGCCAGTGTCAGATACACAAATCTCCCCCTCATCCTCTTGCAATTCCACAGTCGAATCCTCAATATCTATGTCATCAGTAATACTTATGCTGCTCATCCCCACATATACAGAGGGAGCAGAAACAGTGGAAGGCAGTTTCTCTGAGAGTACAGTATCAGAAAGGTCAGACTCACACATAGCACTCAGGGACACACTTAGACTCTCCTCAAGTATTTGTGACATTTCTGGTTCTGATTGCACAGTTTGTTCTACCTTAGTGGTTTTCAGTGTTTTTACACCTCTTCTAGACTCCGAGCCTGAGGCATCATGAGAGGTAGAAGAAGATGCCTCTCTTACAGGTGCAAAACCACCACTCAGAAATAAAGTTTCTGGCAGTACGGATGGTGTAATGGTTAGCATTCCTGCCTCACAGCACTGAGGTCATGGGTTCAATTCCCACCATGGCCCTAACTGTGTGGAGTTTGTAGAATTATCCCCGTACTTGCGTGGGTTTCCTTCGGGTACTCCAGTTTCCTACCACAATCCAAAAACAAAATTAACCCTAACGTGTATGTGTGTGTGTACATGTGGTAGGGAATATAGATTGTAAACTCCACTGGGGCAGGGACTGATGTGAATGGCCAAATATTTTCTGTAAAGCGCTGCGGAATATGTGTGCGCTATATAAATAACTGGTAATAATAATAAAGGCCAAGGCCTGAGCCTTTCCTTGCCATTGCGTGGCATGTTGTCAATTTTATGTTTTTCTGCATCAAAACATCCCTTTTGTTTTGTTTTTTTCTTTACCACTGTATAAAGGTGTTTTTTTCTTTACCACTGTATATTGGATTTTTGGTTTTAGATGTCCTGACTTAGATCCGCTATACCTGTGAGCTCCAGCTTTAGTAGATGCTGAACTATCGTCCTCATCATGACTGGTGGCAGCAGGTTGGTGTTCTCTAAAACTGATTATTATCCATTTTAACTGCGTGAATAACAAGTTAGATGCACATGAAGAAAGCGCACTAGTGTACAGCATAGGCGCCAATTCCATGGGTGCTCCCGGGCCCAAGCACCCATGGAAAACGAGGAGCACCTACAGAACCAGCCGATGCCCCATCAAAGTTACCGCTAGCCCCTGCAGTGGATTGAGATGGGCTGGAGCCTGCGGCTTGCAGTGTAAAAAACCCTTACTAAAAATGTCTGCCGCCAAGGAGGAGACAAATGCTAGAGGTCACATTTGACCTCTAGTGCCTGTCTTCTCGGCTTTGGACATTTTAAGATTTTTTTTTTTTTTACACTGCAATGGACTGCGCGTCTCAATCCGCTGCTGGAGCTAGTGGTATATTTACTGATGCTCACACCTACCCTCCCAAACTTTACTAAGGCAGCAGCCAGGAGACCTCTGGCAACACGCAGGAGACCCCTGGCAACACGCAGGAGACCCCTGGCAATGCACAGGAGACCCCTGGCAACACGCATGAAACATCTGGCAACGTGCATAAATCCCCTGGCAATGCGCATGAAAACCCTGGCAACACGCATGAAACCCCTAGCAATGCGCATGAGACCCCTGAGAGCATGTAACCCCTGACAACTTGCATGAAACCCTTGGCAACAAGAATGAGACCCCTATATATATAGTTATGCTTTGTTTTTAACTTGCATCTCACAGATCACTGAGCTTGCAGTTCACAGATCACTGCATGGAATCACAGGGCTTATAGACGCGCATGAACACCAAACAGTACAATTTACAGTAGAGTATAGCGCGGTGTACAGCAGCGCGTCCCTATACACTGTGACTATAGAGCACAACTTCTTTTGAGTCTGAACACAGTGCAGTTAAATAGTAAATACAGCAGCGTATAATGCAGCAAACAGTACTGTGCCCCCTATACACACTGGCTAATCAGCACAGCCCCTTGTTAGTCTCTGGACACAGCACGGTTATACCGTTTTCAGATCGCAAATGCCGGATCCCACCCGGTATTAGAAACGTGTCCTTACTGGGTGGGATCCGGCATTTGCTCTATTTTGGTGGCTTTCCGACCCGGCAATATACCGGGTCAGTTGCCATAGCAACAGGGGGTGCAGCAGCAGCAGGGGCGGGGGTGGAGGCGGTGCTGAGAGATAAGCTCACCTCCTGCGCCGCCTCTCCCTATGCTGTGATTGGGAGCCGTGTCGAATCGAAACGGCTCCCATTCATACTGCGCCTGACCCGGTATTCAACCCGGTAATAACCCTTCTTTTTTACCGGGTTGAATTACCGGGTCAGGCGACCCGCTAATTCGGCCAAAGTGCTTTCACATCGCACACTGACCCATTTCGACACGGCAATATGCCGTGCCGATACCGGGTTATTTGTGCGATGTGAAAGGGGTATTATTATAATATTATTAATATAGCACAGTCAATACAGCATACAGCAGCATGCAGTGTACCCCTATACAGTTACACACACTATTATTATTAGTGCCTCCACACTGGCAAAACAGCCCCTTGTGAGACTCTGGACACAACAGTTATGTTGGCAGCAGTGTATCCCCTATACAGTTAGTGTATCCCCTACACAGTCACACTCTGAGCAGCTGCAATTGCATCATTCTAACTTCTAAGATGCAAGGATTGTATTTTTATTTTCACAGTGATCAACAGAGTTTAGCGCGGCATACAAATAGCCGGATAGTGCTACAAACAGCCGGATATTAGCATACATGAGGAAGAACAACTATTGCAGCAAATCAAAACGGCTGTGCGATTGGGGGACATCCTTGTGATTGGGGATTTTAATTACCTGGACATAAACTGGAGTAACGATTCATGTGCTAAAGCGAGGGGCAGCAGGTTCTTAAATATGTTTAGGGGTCACTACTTGTCTCAATTAGTCGAGGACCCAACTAGGGGTAAAACTACCCTGGATCTAGTAATTACTAATAATGTGGACATTACAGTATATCAAACACTAAAGTTGGGGAGACTTTTGGTAACAGTGATCACTTTGTTAGGAAACATAGCTACAGGGGTTCCACCAAAACTTTTAACTTTAGGAAGGCTAATTTCAGTATGCTTAGATGTGCACTTAACGACATAAAGTGTGAGGTTCTGTTTCATAACAAGAACACTTCGGAAATGTGGGATGTTTTAAAAGGGTTGTTGGATAGCAATATTCATAACTTGATTCCCATGGGCAGTAAACGCAGGAGTATTAAACTCAAACCGATGTGGCTTAATAAGAAGGTTAAGGCAGAAATGGATAAAAAAAAGCAGACTTTCAAAGCATTTAAATCTAATGGAAAGGAGGAGTCTTTCAAGTATTACAAGGAGTGTAATAAGAAAGCAAAAAAGCAATAAGAGCAGCTAAAATGGAAAATGAAAAGCAAATCGCTATAGAGAGTAAAACCAATCCTAAAAAGTTTTTTAAATACATAAACGGTAAAAGATTAAAAAGGGAGAATATAGGTCCATTAAAAGATGAATTAGGAGAATTGATAAATGATGACGAAATAAAAGCGGAAATACTGAACAAATTCTTTTCATTAGTATTCACCAGTGAAGAACTGATGGTGGGAATAGAGCATAAAAATTGTGACAGTAATGATTCATGGTTAGATACTTGTTTAAGTGAAGAAGTAGTCCGTGAGAGACTAAGCAAAATGAAGATTAATAAATCACCTGGTCCTGATGGACTTCACCCGAGGGTTCTTATGGAGCTTAGTTCACAACTAGCATGACCTCTATACTTGATTTTCAATAGTTCAATTAGATCAGGCATGGTACCGAAGGATTGGCGTATAGCTGAGGTAGTGCCATTATTTAAAAAGGGATCCAAAAATCTTCCGGGAAACTACAGACCAGTTAGTTTAACATCTATAGTGGTGAAAATATTGGAAGGAATTCTAAGGGACATCATACAGGAGTATCTAAAGTCCGCTAGGATTATTAGCAAGAACCAGCATGGGTTTGTGAGGGACAGGTCATGTCAGACTAACTTAATTAGCTTCTACGAGGAAGTGAGCAATAAGCTTGATCAAGGAAAAGCAGTGGATGTGGTCTTCCTAGATTTTGCAAAAGCCTTCGATACAGTTCCTCACAGGAGACTGATGATCAAATTAAAGGAGATTGGCCTAGGAAAAACTATTTGCACATGGATAAGCAGCTGGTTGGATAGCAGGGTACAGTGAGTAGTGGTCAACGGGAAGTCCTCAACCTGGTCCCTAGTAGTCAGTGGAATACCACAAGGGTCCGTACTCGGACCACTACTGTTCAACATATTTATCAATGACCTAGAAATAGGCCTGGAAAGCACAGTGTCAATCTTTGCAGATGATACTAAACTGTGTAAGGTAATTAATTCAGAATTGGATGTGGAGTCCTAGCAGAATGATCTATCTAAACTTGAACTCTGTGCGTCTAAATAGAAAATGAAGTTCAATACAGACAAATGCAAGATTATGCATTTTGGGACTAAAAACAAACTTGCATCCTACATATTAAATGGGGAACGCCTAGGGGAAACAGAGTTGGAAAAAGATTTGGGGGTATTCATTGACAATAGGCTTAATAACCGTACACAATGTCAAAACGCAGTAAAGAAGGCAAGTAAGGTGCTAGCGTGCATAAAAAGGGGAATTGAGACAAAGGACTCGGATGTAATCATGCCGCTGTATAAGGCATTGGTATGTCCGCACCTGGAATATTGTGTTCAGTTTTGGGCACCATTGTATAAAAAAGACATCAGTGAACTCGAAAGTGTTCAAAGGCGAGCTACTAAATTGATTAAAGACCTAGAAGGACTGGACTATAAGGAAAGACTTACTAGGCTGAATATGTATACACTAGAAAAGAGGCGCCTAAGAGGAGATATTATTAATATCTTCAAATATGTAAAGGGACATCACAAAGAGTTATCAGAGGAATTATTTATGAAAAGAACACAGTTTAGGACATGTGGGCACTCGCTGCGACTGGAGGAGAGAAAGTTCTGAACGCAACGGAGGAAAGGGTTCTTCACTGTTAGGGCGATCAGGATGTGGAATTCCCTGCCTGGGAAGGTGGTAATGGCGGACTCTGTAATTGGATTTAAAAAAGGAATGGATAAATTTCTGAATGAAAAAGCTATCCAAGGTTATAATACTTAAAATATCAACGTGGTTAATCCGGGGGTAACATGAGTTATAGTAGCTAACTAGTCATAAAACATTATTTAGCAAGTATGTAGAATCATCACAACTTAAAACAGGTTGAACACGATGGGCAATTTGCCTCTATTCAACCTCAAATACTATGTTACTATACAGCAGCATGCATTTTCCGGGAAATGGCGTCCGTTGTGCCTTTTATAGAATCCAAGTCTCAAGAGAATCCGATGCCAGGGCAATGATATTTGGCCCTTCCCGCTGAAATCTGAATCTGGTGGGAAGACCCGAGCTGTTGCTCGGGTGCGCTCGGATCGGTTCAGATTCCATAGAATTCAAACCGCTCATCCCTAATTAAAACCACCTGCCTTATATTGTGTAGGTCCCCTTTGTGTTGCTAAAACAGCTCTGACCCTCTTGGAAATGATGTGTGCGCAGGTGTTGGTACTGTAGAGTTATATAGGTACATACTAGCAGATGGCTCAAACTATGTACAGCCCTGTTTCTTAACCAGTGATGTTGTCTTATTGATAGATATCAGGTACAGCTGCACTATTACATGTATACATGCATATCTATTCTTCCCATATACTGTAACCCCACATTTACTGTACACACTAGCGTTAATTTTTGTTGGGAGCCAATTAACCTACCAGTATATTTTTGGATTGTGGGAGGAAACTGGAGTACCCGGAGGAACTTACGCAAGTACAGGGAGAATATACAAACTCCACACAGTTAGGGCCATGGTGGGAATCAACCCCATGACCTCAGTGCTGTGAGGTAGTAATGCTAACCATTACACTATTGATCTACTGTGAGAAAGAAAAGTGTAATTATTATTCAAAAACTATCCCACTTTGCTCCAATAACTTCCACCCCTGGCGCATGTAACGTTCCCTGATCCTGGCAGCTTTCTATACAGTGGGATACCTCTCCAGCCACCCTGCAAGATAGAAACAGGTGACATTGGGAATGCAGCTGTGCCAACCCTTCAGCTTTTTACCCTGGATGGCACCAATGGTCGCACAACCCCCCTTATGACCCTGTTGATTAGCATCTTGTGAGTTTGAAAGATTCTCCAGCATTCTTGTTCTGTTTTTAATTCCTACTCACATCATCTCAAGTCGCTATACATACACACAGCTCTGACATTTCTCTTTCCAAGGAGACTAGCAGTATAATAATCATACAAGCTCTGTCACTACTCTGGGACATGTAAGATAAAGAGGCACCACCCTTCTATGTAACAGAGCACACATAATGCTGAAATGATTCATAAACAGGAACACAGATATTTGATGTACTGTACTGTATACTATGTAACATGAGATTTTTTTCTGTATCATCTTTTAAAAGATACTAATTTCAAAGGGATCTTTATTTTATTTATTTATTTATTTATTAACAGTTTCTTATATAGCGCAGCATATTCCGTTGCGCTTTACAATTAGAACAACAGTAATAGAACAAAACTGGGTAAAAATAGACAGACAGAGGTAGGAAGACGCTGTGCACTATGGGAAGTGTAGTTCGGAGTGACCGGAAGTGACGCCCGTTGCCATGGTAACGCGGTGCGGTTTCAATTGAATGGGAGACGGTTAACTTAATGATTAAAACAACTATCAGCTGAAGGCATGGGTTCCTATTGGACGAGTGTTATTTAAATATGGGTATACTGGATAGCTCCACATACAGACTCCTTGAAAAAGACCCCAGACCAGGGGTGGAAACGCGTCGGAGGTGATAGCAGAGGCTGCCCAGGACGGAGAGGTGACTGTAACGCCGGGGATATATCTCAGCATTACTTACCATCAAAGGTGCCCGGGACTCACTTTTTTATGTTGACTTGAACTGATTTATCAGTTCAAAAAACTCCGGTAATTGCACTCACATTACCTGTTGCTGGACTAACCCCTGCTTACATATTGCATGTGGGGCTAAATGTTGATTATGTTATGCATGTTATTAAATACTTTTTAAGTGTACTTCACCATATGGAATTTTTCTCTTCTGCATATATATATCATCTGGGTTACATTTGCTTTGCCTTGAGAGAGAATTAAATCTGGAAATTCCATCCTATCCTCTAAACAACAGCGCCGGATAAGTGATACCAATTTCTTCTTGTTGTGTACACATTACCAATCATAGTTCACGTGGATCGTAAAGTATGAAAAAGTTTAAAAAAAAGGAAAAAAAATTAAAATCTCATGTCAACCTTTTGTCCTGTCTACCTAGAACATGTCGACCTAGTTATTGTCGACCAATAGTGGTCGACCTAGACACTGTCAACCTAAGTCTTGTCAACCTAGAGACCGGACACCGATCATAATGACCCTCAAATTCTGTGATTTTATCACACGCATTCAATGCTGCTATTTATGATTACAGGATTTTTTTCAGCCTGTACCTACTTTTGGAATGCCCTCCTACACATAGTAAGACTCTCCTCTATTCTCCAAACCTTCAAGCGTTCCCTGAAAACTCACCTCTTCAGGCAAATGTTCAAATTCCAGAACCATCCACATAACCTCCATAAGCTATCCTACCCAATTACATCCCCTCTACAGAGCCCACATATAACTTGTTATACTGTATTTTCTCTGTCTTCGCTTTCACATATTCCTAACCCTTTGCCAGTATTCCTGTGTACTGTATCATACCAAGCATATCTGCAATTTGGCTGGACCAATATACAATAGGTACTGTAGCCCCTATCCTTATTAATATTATTATCAGTTATTTATATAGAGCATATATATTCTGCAGCGCATTACAGAGAATATTTGCCCATTCACATCAGTCCCTGTCGCAGTGGAGCTTACAATCTGTATTCCCTACCATATGTACACACTACACATACTCGCTAGGGTTCATTTTTGTTAGGAGCCAATTAACCTACCAGAATATTTTTGGATTGTGGAGGAAACCGGAGCACCCAGAGTAAACCCATGAAAGCACAGGGAGAATACAGAAACTCCACACAGTTAAGGGCATGGTGGGAATTGAACCCATGACCTCACTGCTGTGAGGCAGTAATGCTGACAACTACACCGTCCGTGCTCAGTGCCTATCGATTGTAAGCTTTCAAGTAAGGCTCTCTTACCTCTCTGTCTGTCTATTATTACCCAATCATGTTTTATTATTATTGGTTTCCATTTGTAACAAAATATGCTGGCACCATATATCCCCTTCCACTTCCCCCAACGTTATTATTGGAATGTTTGTAATATTCGTATTATTTGTAATATTGTTAAATTCAAGCGCAATTTAATCAAGGAATCTTTGTGCTTATGCAATGTGTAGGGATCTTTAGCATCAATATGGCTTACTCTTAACCTAAACACCAGCAAATCTTGCATGATGCATTCCCATTGCCATACACAGTGGTTATAGACTCGTGGATACTTAGGGGTAAATTTACTAAAGCTTCTAAAACAGAGAATTAGCGATGTTGCTTATAGCAACCAATCAGATGCTGTCCATCATTTTCTAAAAGTCAATAGAGAAATTATAAATCACATCTGATTGGTTGCTATTGCCTCTTAAATGTACTGTACAAAGGTGAAGCTACAGTATGTGGCTGCTCTATGTGGCTGTGACTATTAGTAGCCCAGTCTAGTGTGCACACTGAATTTGCTGCATACAGACAGGGGTAAAAAAATTGGAGACACCAATATAAAGTTGCATAATGAGCTTCTTTATGCAAGTATGCACAATGGTATTGAGACTACTAATTTCTGGAATTGTACAGAAAAAATACATCGCCATTGTTCAGTGAGAGAGTCCTGGCTGGTTGATGATGGTAAATACTGTGCAACCTCAGATGTCACTTCAGAAAATCCTATAAATGCTCTTTGAGGTATAGATTTTGGGGCTGACGTATTTACACAAATTAATGGTAAATCATCCGAAAAACAGTTTTCTTAAGATCTCCAGATCAGTTAAGGTTCCCTTATATGTATAAACAGAGAACCGCAGCAGTGCATGTTTTTTCATTCAACAGAGCAATCTCCAGCGTATTTACTGCCAGCCATTGTAGCCAATAAGACATTTTCCAGAAAGAGATTCTCTGCCTGCTGTGTACGTAAACCCAGAAGTAAAGACTTTGCAGGGGTAGCGATACCGGTGAAGCTGAACCAGTAATATTATATAAATACGCTCAGGTGGACTGATTGCTGGTCAGGCCACCATGATCAGCAAAAAGTATTGCAATTCTTTTGTGATCATTCAAATATCTTCATTTCAGTGACTGAAAAATGTTTGAATAACAACAGCCGTATCAAATTATTGGGCTGTCACATGATCTTACAGTATGACACTGTCATCCTGTTTCAAAGGTAGCAAATATGAAGAGGGCAACTCAGGGCCGGATTAAGCCTAGGGGGTACCCGGGACACTTAAGACAGGGGGGCCCCAGTGAAAGGTGGGGGATGTATATTAGATTGTGCATACCTCCCAACATGTCCCATTTCAGGAGGGACAAAATGCTCTCTACCTGGACTTTCCTCTTAATATATGATTGATGTCACCTGTGTTGAACTATTTAATTGCTAAGAAATGTATTTCAACACAGGTGTTTCAATCATAAAAAAAGAAGGAAGTCCAGGTAGAAAGCATTTTGTCCCTCTGGGAATGGGTCATGGTGGGAGGTATAGATTGTATATATTAAATTTAAATCAATGGTGTATATTAGTTTTAAACTAATAGTTTAATGCCTGGGTACTGTTTATACAGTAGCTCCACCTAATTGAAAGACAGCTATTTTATAAAATTTTCTTGTAGTGGAACAAAGACAACTTAAACAACCTTAAAATACACATAGAAAAGTAAAATAATGTATCTTGTCACATGCAATAATAGCAGCAGCCTCTGTACTACTTATACACTGGGACAGGACTCAGGACGGCTCTCTATGTGTGTCTCTATATCTAGACCCAAATGGTTTAGTTGCATAAAAGTTTACACAGGACTCAAGACACCCTGGTAGAGAGGAGGGGAAGCTGGAATCCTTGTGTTATTTACAGCTCTCTCCAACCTCCTATCTCTCCACTGGTCAGAAAGCTCTGTCGGTAGCTCATGAAACATGATATTCCTGTATCTCTGCCTGCACAGCATACTGTCCTGCTCTCATTCTGGCTCTCACATTAAAAGGGAAAGCTAGTGATATCAGTGTGCTTTGGCCGGGGGGCCCCTGACAAAGGGGGAACCGGGGTACAATATGCCCTGCATCCCCCCTTAATCTGGCTATGGGGCAACTGCATATTCTGTGGGGGGGAAGGGGGGTTTAAACCTACTTTGAAATACTCTCTTAGACTTTAATAAAAATCTTATGTTTTTGCATAATAACATTTATTCAATGCTAAAAAAAAAAAATATTGAACAGAATTTGAAAAAAATTAAATCAAATAACATTTTGACACTATAACGGACACAACAACCATAAAAAATAGAATGTATATATATATATATATATATATATATATATATATATATAATTGAGTCATTACCTAATTAGTTTTAGCTATTGTACTATACTATGTTCCAAGCTCCTTAAGTCATTAATCATGGTTTTCAACATCAGGTCTCAACAACAGCTGAGCTCTCCCGGCTGAGCCATCACAGCTATGACAGGATATATTTCCCAGTGGGACAGACGGCTAGATATGAAAGATAAGCAAAAAAAACCTAATGACTTGCCTATGAATGCAGTACATTAATTACTCCCAGCTATTATTCATGGTCCTTCAAGAAGAATGTTACACTCCTCTGTCTGCCTTTTTGCAGCAAAGTCTTCAGAACATTTCTATTTCTAGAGAAACATAAACCTCAGATAAAAGTTTATATCCATGCATATCTCTCACACTATGTATATATATATGGAGAGAGATAGATAGATAGATAGATAGATAGATAGATAGATAGATAGATAGATAGATAGATAGATAGATAGATAGATAGATATGTGACCATCCATTTTTGTTATATCCTCATAGTTGATGCAGACCTAGACCAGTCTATTCTTTTAATGGGAATGGGATACTTTTTTCGCTATAACGTGACATTTATTAAAAAAAAGTTTATCGAACAGACAAAAAAATAAGACAGAGCAAGTTTTATCATATTCAAGCAAGCTTCATGTTCGAATTTAAATTGATGTATTTTATGGGTCAATAGGGAACCTTGAATACGAAAGGCTAACTTAAAAAGATATTAAAATACTCTGACATTATTAAAAAATATGCCTTAATAGTTTATTAAAATAAAAATCATTTAAAATATCGTCTTAGCCGAAATGATGACCTCAGCAAACAGCAAAATATGAATGGAGAACATGATCCAAAAATATTGAACTGCAAGGTAAAATACATAACATTCTATCTGGAATAGTACAGGCACAGGTTCAAGGCCTTAGTCGGAAATCAATGGAAAGCAATAATCAAATAACGTTCAGAATAACTAAAGCAGACATATCTTGGATAGACTGAAAGTCAGCAAGACATGACATCTCAGAGATGAAAGTAGATTTAAGAGCATTGAACTAGTACAATAATCCTCCTTGTATAGGGTAATAATGGTCCTCGGAAGGCTGATGAATGATGTCATACCCAGGGGCGTATTCAGAGAGGAGGGAGCCCATGTGTCTGTCCAGGCTCCTTCCTATCTAGCTGGCAGCACATTAGTGACAGTCTACTGCACACGTGCATGTCTTCAGGTAAATGGTGGGGTGCCCATTTTACCAGCATTTTTTCTTAATTTGCAAAATGTGGTGAAAATAGCCGCCATGCCATGTCTAGAGATTTGTGCAAAGCTGTCGCTGCTGATGTGGCACTTCGGAGAGGAAAGTATTGAAAAAATGGGTGCAGGGTATGTGGTGTGGGCCCCCCTGGATTCATGGGCCCATATGCACTGCACACTCTGCACCCATTATAAGTACACCACTGGTCATTCTGAAGGTACAGGATTTAGAGCTCCATTTAACCTATTCCCATCAGCATATTTTGTTTAGTATTACAGTGATACTATAGAATATTCCTCAAGTACATGTGCTTTTGCTAATTTTCCATTACCAGCAATGGGGATCATATGTCTAAAATCATCTGTAGATGGCATAAGCGGTACTGCGGCAAACAGTGCATAATTCTATTTGCTAAATACAGAATGCGAACCTAAAGGGGTTATGGCTCATTCTTAAATAAAGCCCCATGTCTGGACACATGTCGTTTGGCGTAATCACTGGTTGTTGGATCTATAAGCAATCCAGTTAGAACGTGAGCAATGTAATTGGGAGTTCAGGGACTTATCCTGTACATATGGTGATTAGTTCTCACATCCTCTTTCAGACATACAGATGGAGCGGCGTTCATCTAATGCGGCTCCATCGCAAACGTGCACTCCCAGTGCGGCTAGGCGATCCGGCACCTTGCCATGCTACGGGAGTGCATAGAGATGCTCCCATTGCTGTGAATGGGGCCCATGCATGTCTCACATGCACGTGCATCCCAGATGCTGCGATAGGTGCGCCTCAAAGGGCGTGCTTCGGCTGGTGCGCTGCAGCGCAGACGGAGCCACAATTAGCTTTAATAGTCATATCTCTGCCCCTGCTCCCAATATGTAGTAGCTTCCCTGGGGGGATGTGTCACACATGTCTACCACATCTCACTGTGTTACGCTTCATATTTGGCATGAGGATCCTCAGACTTACCTCTTTTCCTCCCAGCTATATTAAAATGTAAGTGTCATGGCGTGACTGTATAGTAAATGATTGATACAATGCTGCTAATTAATTCTTTTTTTTCATTTTCATGCCTAGTAAATAATTTTTATTTTAAATGACTCCATGAACACATTATATTTGTAATGTATACATTTTCCCAGCAGTACAGTCCACAACTGTCGGCTTTTGTTCCTGTTAGAATGAAGACTGCCATTACTCATGATGATTCAGAGTAGCGGAAAGATGGGGTCTATGCATTGCTCAGAAAAATATATGCAATTTCTAATATGTGTTCAAGGTTTCTTTCCACTGAAATGTTGGAATTGTATTGAAATGACATATCAGGTATCTGACCATAGGAATATTTTATTCATTTTTTTAAACCAGGAACCATTGATCAGATTATTTAAAGCTGGGTTGTGGAATTGGTGCGTTATGGGCCAGACTTCCTCTTCTTTATTTTGGAGCTCAGCATCCCCAAAAGGTACAAATACATTTTTGTCTCTTACTAAAGTTGTTCACACATAGAAATAACAGCTGCCTAGGTGTTTTATTTGACTCAGAACTGTCTATTGGTCCCCACATTTAATCTGCATCCAAATCCATTCACTTACATCTAAAGGGCCCTACACACATGACAATAATGATGATAGATATAACCGATATCGTTCAAAAATGAATGATAAATCGTTCATATCGTTCAGTGTGTATGCATCAACGATAAACAATGCGTGGCCCCGCAGTCATTCATCGCTGATCTATCCTCGTTTATAAATGCAAGTCAATATGGACGATATACTGTAGATGTATGTTCTGTCATATCATCCAAATCGGCTATCGATATCGTCCTGTGTGTAGGTAAAATTCGTTGATGAAAAAAATTGACCAACGATAATATCGTTGGTCGTTAAAATCGCTAAAATCTCCCAGTGTGTAGGGCCCTTAAGAAACATATCCAGAATACAAACATATCTTCCACAAGACACTGACAAATCTTTGTTTCATGCACTCGTTATCTCCTGGATTGTTTATAGCAATTGTCTCCTTTCTGGTCTTCCCCTAATCAGACTTTCACCCCTGCAAACTATTTTGAGCTCTGCAGCTAGTCTGGTCTTCTCCATAAAATATTCTATTGCAGCTCATAAGGGGAAAGGGCCCTGTTTATATGGCTTACAGTCATGTCATATGAATAACATCTATGGTAAGTACTGTTGAACTATCACAGGCACGGTGAGAAACTTTTTAAAATACAGTGCAAATCTGAAATCACACTCAATCAGGCAGAAAATGAAATCAGACAGAAAATGTTGTCTTTTTTTTGTAGTACCATTAGGAAGAGTTATGGACATAAGGGGGCACAGAAGACATGGGGCCTGCAGTACATTTTTTCCAGTAACTGAGGGGCAGATTTATTAAGCCTGGTGAAGTGATAAAGTGGAAGCAGTGGCGGATTTAGGGGGGGGGGGCACCAAGGCACGTGCCCCCCCTGTCATTTTTAGTGCAGACTGACATGCGGACGAGGGTCCGCATGTCAGTCTGCGGTCTCGTTTCCTCCCTGCTGTTAGGAGGGACACGGAGGGCACAGTGCGCGCCTCTCCTGTGTCCCTCCTGGGTCTCCGGCGGCCGCTGGTCTCATAAAGGAAGTGCCGTTCGTGAGCACTTCCTTTATTACAGTGACCCGCGGCCGCCGGAGACACAGGAGGGACACAGGGAGGCGTGCACTGTGCCCTGTGCCCTCCGTGTCCCTCCTAACAGCAGGGGAGCGGGGGGGGGAAGGGGGGGGAGCAGCGGCGGCGGCGGCGGAGGAAGGGGGGGACGCACTGTGGGGGAATATCTGGCACTGGGGGCATATTTGGCAGGGAGGGGGGGGGGAATATCTGGCACTGGGGACATATATGGCACTGGAGGGAATATCTGGCACTGGGGGCATATTTGGCAGGGAGGGGGGGGGAGAATATCTGGCACTGGGGACATATATGGCACTGGGGGGAATATCTGGCACTGGGGGCATATATGGCACTGGGGGGGATATCTGGCACTGGGGGGCATATGTGGCACTGGGGGGGTATCTGGCACTGGGGGCATATGTGGCACTGGGGGGGGGGAATATCTGGCATTGAGGCATATGTGGCACTGGGGGCATATATAGCACTGGGGGGGGCGATATCTGGCACTGGGGGCATATGTGGCACTGTCGGGGAATATCTGGCACTGGGGGTATATGTGTACCTGGCACATGGGGGGGGGGCTATATTTGGCACTGGGGGTATGTGAGTACCTGGCACCGTGGGGGAATATCTGGCTCTGGGGACATATGTGGCACTGGGAGCACAGCCCTAGCAACAAGGACTACCTCCTAGCAACGAGCATGACACCCAGTGCATGAAACCCCTGGCAACGAGCATGACACCCAGTGCATGAAACCCCTGGCAACGAGCATGACACCCAGTGCATGAAACCCCTGGCAACGAGCATGACACCCTGAGCATGAAAACCCCTGGCACCGTGCATGGAACCAAGAGCATGAAACCCCTGGCAACGAGCATGACACCCAGTGCATGAAACCCCTGACAACGAGCAGGTATTCGAAAAGTAATTAGAAGCCTTACTGTAAGACTTATTGTGTAATGGGCATTACGGTGTGTGGCATAATGTATCACGGACATTGCGGTGTGTGTCATAATGTGTCACAGGCATTACGGTGTATGGTATACTATATCGCTGGCATTGTGATATGTGGTATAATGTCTCAGGGTCATTGCAGTGTGTGGCATAATGTATCACGGACATTGCGGTGTGTGTCATAATGTGTCAGGCATTACGGTGTGTGGTATACTATATCACGGGCATTGTGGTATGTGGTATAATGTCTCAGGGTCATTGCAGTGTGGCATAATATATAACAGGCATTGCGGTGTGTGGCATAGGGTATAACGGGCATTGCGGTATGTGTCACAGGCATTACGGTGTATGGTATACTATATCACGGGCATTGTGGTATAATGTCTCAAGGTCATTGCAGTGTGTGGCATAATGTGTCACAGACATTGTATGTGCTATAATGTATCAGGGGCAGTGCAGTGTGTAGCATAATGTATAACGGGCATTGCGATTCCTGTCATAATGTGTCACAGGCATTACGGTGTGTGGCATAATGTGTCTGGGGCATTACAGTGTGTGCATATTGTGTCATGTGCATTATTGTGTGTGGAATAATGTCTAAGGGCCATTGCAGTATGTGGAATAATGTATACTGGGCATTACTATAAGGAGGAAAAATGACAAATAATGTAAGGGGCATGAATCAGGATTATTTTTCTTTCCTGTGGTGGCCAACGTCTGGGCGTGCAGGTTGCAAAACTGGGGTATAAGGTAGTCTTTTCCTGCAATACCACGCCCATTCAAACGAAGCCGCGCCCATTCCAACGAAGCCACGCCCCTTATGGTGCCCCCCCCCTGTAATTTTTTTCTGGATCCGCCCCTGAGTGGAAGGAGATAATGCACCAGCCAGTGAGCTCCTAACTGTAATTTTTCAAACCCAGCCTGTGACATAGTAGTTAGGATCTGATTGGCTGGTCCTTTATCACCTTCCTCTTTATCACTTCTCCGAGCTTAGTAAATCTGCCCCAGAGTTCCCTTACACTTGAGCTATATCATAATAGTGCCCTGAGTTTGTATAGCATACAAGCAGCTCTTTGTACCACTGATACCCCATGGAACTTAATGCAACTGTGTCTATTAGATGATCATATGGATGTAGCACACAGTTTTCAGTCATACTGTCATCTTCTAATGACACAAGTGCAGTTTATCCCAAAGGAGACTGAAATTACAAATAGCCTGACTGGACCAATGTATCTCCATTAAAATGAGCTGTACCAAGTGTAGCCTTAGGAATTACAAGGAATTCAATCAAACTAAATGCAGGTTTGATACTATCCAGAATGGGATGTAATCCTCCAGCAATACTCTGAAGATATAAAAAGAGGTTAGTCAACTGCTGGTGTTCAGAGAATTAGAATAAAAATGTATATGTTTGTATATATATATATTTGATACTGCAGAACTATTGGGTTCTAGGTGGCACAATTTAAATCATTAACAGCTTCATGGAAGGGATTGGTATAAAATACCTACAATCAAAATCCCGTCGGTTAAAATCCCGACAGCAATTGACTGACGGTCAAAATCCTGACATGGACAAAATACCTACATTTAAAATACCGACAAGGTCAAAATACCGACATGTAAAAAGTTGACAGGTCAAAATGCAGACACGAGTTTTCATTTTTTTGGTGTATGTCGACATAGGTCGACATGGACACCATATAAGTGTACCGCGTCCCCTCGCATGGCTCACTGCACTCGCCATGCTTTGGGCATGGTGCCTCGCTGCGCTTGGCACACTATTATATTCCCCCTCCAGGTCCACTGGGATGGTAAAGTATGAACAAGTCGGTTTCAATGAAAAAATCATGAAAAGCTTATGTTGACTTTTTGACCTGTCGACATTATAAATGTCAGTATTTTGACCTTGTCGTTATTTTAAATGTTGGTGGTGTTGTCAGATATCGCAAATCCCCAGGAGAGTCTAATTGTGGTAAGCCATTGTGTAAGAGGTTGTCAGCGGTGTGCCTCTTACGGAAAGCGGTGATACATAGCGTATCCTGCCGAGGAACGAGTTGGCGTTTGCGAGATGCTGCTACTGTTGCCGCTGCTGCTGTTGTTGTACATCTACCCAGTGGGCTGTCACAGTCATATAGTCCTTAGTCTGCCCTGTTCCACTTATCCACATGTATGTGGTTAAGTGTACAGTGGGTACAACTGCATTTTGTAGGACACTGAGGACACTTTTTCTGACGTCTCTGTACATTCTCGGTATCGCCTGCCTAGTGAAGTGGAACCTAGATGGGATTTGATACTGGGGACACAGTACCTCAAACAATTCCTACTGAATCTCACTGAACTAATGGCAGATACCGGACACATGTCTAACACCAACATAGCTGTCAAGGCCTCAGTTATCTGCTTTGCAAAAGGATGACTGCTGTCATATTTCATCTTTCTCACAAAAGACTGTTGGACAGTCAATTGCTTAGTTGAAGTAGTACAAGTGGTCTTCCGACTTCCCCTCTGGGATGACGATCGACTCCCAGCAGCAACAACAGCAGTGGCAGCAACAGCAGGCGTACCACTCAAGGATCCTCCCGAGGAATCCTGGTTAGGAGAGGACTCCTCAGTCTTGCCAGTGACATGGCCTGCAGGACTACTGACGTTCCTGACTGAGGAGGAAGTTGACGTTGAGGGAGTTGGTGGTGTGGCTTGCAGGAGCTTGGTACAAGAGGAAGAAGGGATTTAGGTGTCAGTGGACTGACATCTGATGAATGCGCTGCAGGTGATGTATAAGGGAGGATGTTCCTAGGTGGTTAACGTCCTTCCCCCTACTTATTACAGATTGACAGATGCAACACACTGCTTGACACCTGTTGTCCGGATTTGTGGAGAAATAATTCCACGCCGAAGAGGTGGCTTTTTTGGTATTTTCAATACAGATACACGATTGCAGATGCGTGCTCCTTCTGGAACAACCAGTAATTTGTGGACACCGGAAAATCTTCAAAAGTCAATCAATGTCAGTGTCAAAATGAAATCAACTCTTCTTTAGATTAGTCTCTCCCCTTGTTCATTGTCCTCAAACAAAGCAAAAGTTGGGGATAATAGTGAAGTACCGTTTTACTATATTGCCAAATATTAGAATGAACAACTTCAATAAAATGGCAACGTGAAATCCACCACAGATTCAGAACCCAGAACAACTCCAGTAAAGTGTCAAAATAAAATCCACCACAGATTCAGGGTAGAGTGTGTGTACCGAATTTCATGGGGTGTCATCAGATGCCCACCCGTCAGCGTTTAAGGATAGCCAACTCTTCTTTAGACTATCACCTCCCCTTATCCATTGTCCTCAAACAAAGCAAAGGATGGGGATAATAGTGAAGTACAGTTTATTATGTTAAAAAATTAACATGTAATGAATAACTTCCATGAATGTAAAAATAAAATCCACCACAGATTTCTAGGTAGAGTGTGCGTACCAAATTACGTGGGGTGTCATCAGATGCCCACCCGTCAGCGTTTATGTGAAGTTACTGAGGTACCTCCCGGGATGTTAGTACCCTTTCACCGCTGTTCAGGTGCCTCTTTGTCCATGTTTGGTGTGCCGCAGTCTGTCCCAGATACCACCAACGCGTTTCAGCTCCTAAGAGCCTTTTTCAAGGTGTGTGGTGGACTGAATGATCCCTGGGTATTTGTACCCTAGGGTGTTGTATGATTGGTTCAGACTGTGCACGACCTATTATGCCCTTAAATTACATATTTATTATATCCCCCACTTTGGTATAATGTTCAAAGTGCTATCTGTTAATTACTATTAATATATTTAAATTCAAGATGTGCTACTATTAATATATTTAAATTCAAGATGTGCTAATTCATTCCACCTGGAACGCATGTACCCCCCTTCTGCTTCCACCCGCCGTCTACTCACTCCGGCGGCGGAAGTACGTCATAGTCTTTTGGTTCCCGTCGGTGGAACGCATGTAACTCATGCACTCCACCACATACCCGGAAGTGCCGCTTTGTTTTCACTGGACCGCACAGCTCCCTTTGCGCTTCATATGATATTTGTAGCTGTGTGAGGGGAATGGTACCACATTATCTAGTTAATACAATAGGGTGCGCCAGTACCACTGTAATTATATGGCAGGATCCCTGGACTTATTTGCCAGTACCACTGGAATTATACGGCAGGATCACTGGATTTATACAGCAGTACCGCTGGACATATACGGCAGTATCAATGGACATATATGCTAGGATCACTGGACTTATATGGCAGGATCACTGTAATTATACGGCAGGATCACTGTTATTATACGGCAGGATCACTGGACTTATACGGCAGGATCACTGGACATAAACGGCAGAATCATTGGACATATATGGCAGTAGACTGGACTTATACGCCAGTACCACTGTAATTATACGGCAGGATCACTGGACTTATACGTCAGTACCACTGGAATTATACAGCAGGATCATTGGAATTATACGGCAGGATCACTAGATTTATTCAGCAGGAGCACTGGATTTATACGGCAGTACCGCTGGACATATACGGCACTATCAATAGACTTATATGGCAGGATCACTGGACTAATATGGCAGGATCACTGAATTATACGTCAGGATCACTGGAATTATATGGCAGGATCAATGGACTTATACGGCAGGATCACTGGATTTATACGGCAGTACCGCTGGACATATATACGGCAGTACCGCTGGACATATAAGGCAGTATCAATGGACATATACAGCAGTATCCCTGGACATATACGGCAGTATCACTGGACTGGACTTATACGCCAGTACCACTGTAATTATACGGCAGATCACTGGATTTATACGGCAGGATCACTGTAATCATACGGCAGGATGACTGGAATTTTATGGCAGTACTGCTGGACATATGCAGCAGTATCAATGGACATATACGGCAGGATCACTGGACATATACGGCAGTACCACTGGACATATACGACAGCACAGGGACACCACCACTGGACTGATGCAGGACAATACAGCACCAGTGCAATGGACTGGACTTATACAGCAGCATTGGACATATGGCAGCAGAGGACACTGCCACTGTGACTGGACTGATGCAGCACAATACACCACCACTGACCTGATGCAGCACAACACAGCACCACTGGACTGGACTTATACAGCAGCACTGGACATATGGCAGCAGAGGACACCACCACTGTGATTGGATGGATGCAGCACAACACACTACCACTGGACTGATGCAGCACAAGACAGCACCACTGGACTGGACTTATAAAGCAGCACTGGACATATGTCAGCAGAGGACACAACCACTGTGACTGGACAGATGCAGCACAAGACACGGACACTGAGGACACGGAGGACAGAGACACGTCCTCTATCTACACTCTCCAATACTGGAGTAAAAATGGCGGGGACATGCGGCTCCTTATATTGAATCCAAACCCTGCGAGAATCCGACAGTGGGATGATGACATTTTGCCTCGTTCTGGTTTCCGAGTCAGGCGGGAAAACCCGAGCCTGACTCGGATCTGGGCTCGGGTGGTGAAGTCCGGTAGGGTTCGGCTCTCTGAGAACCGAACCCGCTCATCTCTAGATGTAACACTAGGCAGGACTAGAGATCTCCATGGCTTGTGGAAAGAGAAAACAACCAAAATAACCCAACTGAACTAATATTCTATGATTCTATGATTCCCATCCATCAGGCAGTTTTGACATGGATATTTTCATATATATATTTGCATATTCTTAGGCTTTCATGTAATTTATTATGAAAACTTGGTGAAGTAATTAGCATGGGACATGCACAGTATTGATCATATGTCTATGTGTAAAGAACAAAATGGACCGCACAATTTTTAACTTTTGTAATATATAAATTAGTATTTTCTTGGGCTGATTTTTATTTAATAATTTTTTGCAAGTAGTTTGTGGTGGGAATGGGGAGACCTACAGCAATGGGAGGGTGGCAAATGGGGCAACACAACTAAAGAATTGGCGTGGACCGGCAAATCTAAATCTTTAAACTACTTGACTGGCATGGTCAGATCACATGCGACGCGACTGTGTCCCTCGGTTTTGAAGAGGAGATCCGTTCTGCAGCTTTACATAATATAATATTTAAATATTTAAAAAAAATACTTTTTAAACTATATTAAATAAAACATTTAAAAAAAAAACTATGTTATGATCAGTTTTGAAGGGAAGAATCATCCGATAAGTGGTTAATACAGCACATACCTAATCACCAAAGTATCTACTGTAAGTAATTTATTAATATTTAGGCCAAGTAGTCTTCTTTGCCACTTGACCACACTCCCTATGTACTGTATGTATAATGTATGTACATGTATAATGTGTTGCAGATTTTAATACTTGGTACCAAACATGGCTGATTGTCAGAAAACATATTGTTGCTGTCCTTGAAGCAAGGCTATAATACAACTGGCAGTTGCTTATGATGCCAAAAGCCTAGTATTTAAGCATGACTAAAGTAAGAACAATGGGAATTCACAGCATTTTATTTTATTTTTAATATGTCTATATAGCAACATTATGGATCATTTTGCATCTGGAATAAGTGCACATTCCAATTTTATGCATTTCACAAATCTATGTTAGTATATAATATAATGATCTTGATAATATTACAGAAAGTTGTAGTAGCGTGTATTAGAATACAATGGAGACATATTAATTTCTTCTAAGGCAATACCACATTTATGCATTTGTTCAATACGAGAAAAAAGCATAAAAAATCCCTGTGTTTTTAATATGTGTATGAAGAGGTTTTGGCATCTGTTTCATACTTGCATACATTGATCAAGATTCCATGCAATTAAATAGAACTTTAGCACAATAAATGGTATAGTTACTAAAGTGTGAGTTTACAGAAGTGGAAATGTTGCCCATAGCAACGGGGGGAAAAATCCAGATATGATCTTCTAGAAGGTGCTAGATAAATAAGTAGAATCTGATTGGTTGCTATGGGCAACATCTCCACTTCTATAAACCCACACTTTAATAAATATACCCCTCTAGTCTCAAATATGCTTTACAGTAGTTCAATGTTTCTCAATCTCGGTCCTCAGGTCCCCAAACAGTTCCTGTTTTTCAGGTCACCTATGGATCTGTAAAATGTAACACACCTGTGTCCAACTACAGTACATTGGCCCTCATTCCGAGTTGTTCGCTCGCAAGCTGCTTTTAGCAGCTTTGCACACGCTAAGCCGCCGCCTACTGGGAGTGAATCTTAGCATAGTAAAATTGCGAACGAAAGATTCTCAAAATTGCGATTACAACCTCTTAGCAGTTTCTGAGTAGCTTCAAACTTACTCGGCATCTGCGATCAGTTCAGTGCTTGTCGTTCCTGGTTTGACGTCACAAACACACCCAGCGTTCGCCCAGACACTCCTCCGTTTCTTCAGCCACTCCCGCGTTTTTCCCAGAAACGGTAGCGTTTTTTCGCACACACCCATAAAACGGCCTGTTTCCGCCCAGAAACACCCACTTCCTGTCAATCACATTACGATCACCAGAACGAAGAAAAAACCGTGAGTAAAATTCCTAACTGCATAGCAAAATTACTTGGAGCAGTCGCACTGCGGACATTGCGCATGCGCATTCGCGACTAATCGCTCCGTTGCGAAAAAAAAATAACGAGCGAACAACTCGGAATGACCCCCATAATGCATTAATAAACTCATCTGGTGTTTCTCAAATTCACCCCTTAGGATGGGATTCAGTCAATATACCGGCCTGTCAGGATCCCGGCGTTCAGGAGACCGACACAGGAATCCCAACAGCTGGCATTTTACCAGCGCCCGGAATCCCAACACCTGTTCGGTATTCCACACTTGGTTGGTTGGTCCACACCACCAACCGAGTGGGAATAGAACCTGTGGGGAGCACAGCCAACCACTGGGCCCGATGTGTGGCGAGCACAGCGAGCCCACGAGGGGACTTGCTGCCTCGCTGCCAGAATTCCAGCAGAAGAGATGCCGCTGTCAGAATGTATGCCCTCTGGACCCCTAACAGTTCACATCTTCCAAAGCAATTAACTGGGCACAGATTTACTACCAACTGTTACACTTTAAAGATCCAAAGGTGACCTGGAAAACATGAACTGTTTGGCATCCTGAGAACCAAGGGGCCTATTCATCAAAACATGGAGAGAGAGAAAGTGGAGAGAGATAAAGTACCGACCTTTTTTGGGGATTCAGCTGTTTTGCTTTCAGTACAGCATATATGGCATACTGCACAAATGCATTCCTCCCAACTTTTGCCTATGGGAAGGAGGGACATCTGCTCGAGCCCAAAAAGGGGGCATGGCCTGTGGAAAAGGGGCATGGCTTCATGGGAGGGCCTGCGATCGCGAGCCACACCCCCATTTTCATCACTGAGGGGGCATGCCCAGCGCTCTGTGAGCTGCTGGCATGCCCCCTCTCCTCCTGTCTCCACTGAATAGACGCTGTGCAGGAGCCTCCCAACTGCCCCCCCCCTCACAGAGGGACACTGTGGCCCACGGGCGGGACGGTCCCAAAAAAACGGGACTGTCCCACAAAAATCGGGACAGTTGGGAGGTACATAAATGAGTATTAGATTTCTTTAACTTGATAGATAGATAGATAGATTATAGATATCAGCACACCTACTTGCAAAAACTCAAACATTTTTATAAAACATCAAAACGTGCCATCAGTCACAGCAAATAAGTGTGCAAGAAATGGGCGTTATAAATAAATATATATATATATATATATATATATATCCTTCATAATGAAGGCGGCACTCAAGCAGACCGATGCAAGGTATAGTAAGTTGTCAGTTTATTACGCCGACATGTTTCGGGGAAGATACCCCGTCCTCAGGTCCAGACGGTGTATCTTCCCCAAAACATGTCGGCGTAATAAACTGACAACTTACTATACCTTGCATCGGTCTGCTTGAGTGCCACCTTCATTATCAAGGATTAGAGATGAGCAGCGTGATTTGGATTCCATATAAGGAGCCGCGCGTCCCCGCCATTTTCACTACGGCATTGGAGAGTGTAGAGAAAGGATGTGTCTCCATTCTCTCAGTGTCGGTGTCTTGTGCTGAATTTGTCCAGTCACAGTGGTTGTGTCCTCTTGCTGCCATATGTCCAGTGCTGCTGTATAAGTCCAGTCAAGTGGTGCTGTATTGTGCTGCATCAGTTCAGTGGTGGTGTCCTGTCCTGGGTGTTGCTGGCGCTGTGGAGGAAGTTGACAATGAGGATTCTGATGGTGATGTGGTTTGTTTAAATCAGGCACCAGGGGAGACACCTGTTGTCCATGGGATGAAGAAGCCCATTGTCATGCCTTGGCAAAATACCAAAAAAGCCACCTCTTCGGTGTGGAATTATTTCTCCACAAATCCGGACAACAGGTGTCAAGCCGTCTGTTGCCACTGTCAATCTGTAATAAGTACGGGGAAGGATGTTAACCACCTAGGAACATCCTCCCTTATACGTCACCTGCAGCGCATTCATCAGAAGTCAGTGTCAAGTTGTGACACGTTGGGTAAGAGCGTAAGCAGTCCAATGACACCTAAATGACACCTAAATCCCTTCTTCCTCTTTTATTCAAGCTCCCGCAAGCCACACCACCAGCTCCCTCAACGTCAACTTCCTCCTCAGCCATGAACATCAGTAGTCCTGCAGGCCATGTCACTGGCAAGACTGAGGAATCCTCTCCTAACCAGGATTCCTGGGGAGGATCCTTGAGTGGTATGCCTGCTATTGCTGCCACTGCTGTTGTTGCTGCTGGGACTCGATCGTCATCCTAGAGGGGAAGTCGGAAGATCACTTGTACTACTTCAACTAAGCAATTGACTGTCCAACAGTCCTTTGTGAGGAAGATGAAATATGACAGCAGTCATCCTGTTGCAAAGTGTATAACTGAGGCCTTGACATTTATGTTGGTGTTAGACATGCGTCCGGTATCCACCATTAGTACAGTGAGACTTAAACAATTGATGGAGGTATTGTGTCCCCGGTATCAAATCCCATCTAGGTTCCACTTCACTAGGCAGGCGATACCGAGAATGTACAGAGACGTCAGAAGAAGTGTCGCCAGTGTCCAAAACAATGCGGTTGTATCCAGTGTCCACTTAACCACGGACATGTGGACAAGTGGAACAGGGCAAACTAAGGACTATATGACTGTAATAGCCCACTGGGTAGATGTATTGCCTCCCGCAGCAACAATAGCAGCAGCGGCACCAGTAGCAGCATCTAGCAAATCCAAACTCGTTTCTAGGTAGGCTACGCTTTGTATCACCGCTTTCCATAAGAGGCACACCACTGACAACTTCTTACGGAAATTGAGGGACATCATTGCGCATTGGCTTACCCCACTCAGACTCTTCTGGGGATTTATGATATCTGACAACGCCACCAATATTGTGCGTGCATTACAACTGGGCAAATTCCAGCACGTCCCTTGTTTTGCACATACAATTAATTTGGTGGTGCAGAATATTTTGAAAAATGACAAGGGTGTACAGGAGATGCTGTCAATGGCCCGAAAAATTGCGTGCCACTTTCGACATTCTGCCACTGCTTGCCGAAAACTGGAGCATCAACAAACTCTCCTGAACCTGCCCTGCCATCAACTGAAGCAAGATGTGGTAACGAGGTGGAATTCAACACTCTATATGCTTCAGAGGATGGAGGAGCAGCAAAAGGCCATTAAGCCTATACATCCACCTATGATATAGGCAAAGGAGGGGGAATGCACCTGACTCAAGCATAGTGGAGAATGATTGCAAGGTTCTCCAACCCTTTGAACTTGCCACACGTGAAGTCAGTTCAGACACTACCAGCTTGAGTCAGGTCATTTCCCTCATCAGGCTTTTGCAAAAGCAGCTGGAGAAATTAAAGGAGGAGCTAAGATGTAGCGATTCCTCCAAGAATGTGGGACTTGTGGATGGAACCCTTCATTCTCTTTGCCAGGATTCAAGGGTGTTCAATCTGTTGAAATCAGAGCACTACATTTTGGCCAACGTGCTCGATCCTAGGTTTAAAGCCTATGTTGTATCTCTCTTTCCAGCAGACACAAGTGTGCAAAGGAGCAAAGACCTGCTGGTGAGTAAATTGTCAACTCAAGCGGAATGTAACCAGTCAACAGCTCCTCCTTCAATTTCTCCCACCACTGGGGCTGCAAGAAAAAGGATAAGATTTCCTAGCCCACCCGCTGGCGGTGATGCAGGGCAGTCAGGAGCGAAAGCTGACATCTGGTCCGGCCAATGATTACTGACATGTCTACTGTCACTGCATATGATTCTGTTACCATTGAAAGAATGGTGGAGGATTATATGAGTGACAGCATCCAAGTAGGCATGTCAGACAGTCCGTATGTATACTGGCAGGAAAAAGAGGCAATTTGGAGGCCCTTGCACAAACTGGCTTTATTTTACCTAAATTGCCCCCCCCCCCCCCCTCCAGTGTGTACTCCAAAAGAGTGTTTAGTGCAGCCGGTAACCTTGTCAGAGATCCTCGTAGAAGGTTACTTCCACAAAATGTAGAGAAGATGATGTTCATCAAAATTAGTTATAAATTCTTCCAGGAAGACCTTGACCAGCAATTGTCTCCGGAAAGTACACAGGGACCTGTGATGGTGGATTCCAGTGGGGACGAATTAATACTCTGTGAGGAGAAGGATGTACACAGTGAAAGGGTAGAGGAATCAGAGGATGAGGATGAGGTCGACATCTTGCCTCTGTAGAGCCAGTTTGTGCAAGGAGAGATTGATTGCTTCTTTTTTGGTGGGGGCCCAAACAAACCAATGATTTAATCCACAGTCGTGTGGCAGACCCTGTCGCTGAAATGATTGGTTTGTTAAAGTGTGCATGTCCTGTTTATACAACATAAGGGTGGGTGGGAGGGCCCGGGTGGGTGGGAGGGCCCAAGGACAGGGTGGGTGGGAGGGGGTGGGAGGGCCCAAGTACAATTCCATCTTGCACCTCTTTTTCTTCTTTGCATCATGTGCTGTTTGGGGACTATTTTTTTAAAGTGCCATCCTGTCTGACACTTCCGTATATGTCTAGTGGTATGCCATTTAATTCCAGTGATTTTGCCGTATAAATCCACTGATTTTGCCGTATAATTCCAGGGATTTGGACGTATAATTCCAGTGATTTTGACATATAGGGGGTAATTCCAAGTTGATCGCAGCAGGAAATTTTTTAGCAGTTGGGCAAAACCATGTGCACTGCAGGGGAGGCAGATATAACATTTGCAGAGAGAGTTAGATTTGGGTGGGTTATTATATTTCTGTGCAGGGTAAATACTGGCTGCTTTATTTTTACACTGCAAATTAGATTGCAGATTGAACACACCCCACCCAAATCTAACTCTCTCTGCACATGTTATATCTGGCTCCCCTGCAGTGCACATGGTTTTGCCCAATTGCTAACAGAATTCCTGCTGCGATCAACATGGAATTTCCCCCATAATTCCAGTGATTTTGATGTATAATTCTTGTGATTTTGCAGTATAATTCCAGTGATTTTGCCATTTAATTCCAGTGATTTGGACATATAATTCCAGTGATTTTGATGTATAATTCCAGTGATTTTGATGTATAATTCCAGTGATTTTGCCATTTAATTCCAGTGATTTGGATGAATAATTCCAGTGATTTTGCCATTTAATTCGTGATTTTGCTGTATAATTCCAGTGATTTGGACGTATAATTCCAGTGATTTTGACGTATAATTCCAGTGATTTTGCAGTATAATTCCAGTGATTTTGCAGTATAATTCCAATGATTTGGAAGTTTAAAACCAGTAATTTTGCCATTTAATTCCAGTAATTTTGGATTTATAATTCCAGTGGGAATTGTTTGTGTCGCTTGGCTTAGTCATACAGCTACCTCATTGCACCTCTTCGACATCTTTGCATGAGGTGCTGTTTGGAGCCTAGTTTTTGAAAAGTGCCATCGTGTCTGACACTGCCGTATGAGTCCAGGGGTGCTGCTGTATTAGTCCTGGGGTACTGCCATATAAGTCTACCAATTGCCGAATTTTTAAAAAATTACAGAGGCTTGCAGGAGATGCTGTCGGTGGACTGAACAATTGCAGACCACTTTTGACATTCAGCCACTACGTGACACTACTAGATGGCCAGGTGTTTGTATCGCTTAGCTTAGCCATACATCAATCTCGGTGCACCTCTTTTTCTTCTTTGCATCGTGTGCTGTTTGGGGCCTTTTTTTTTGGATATCTGCCCTCCTGTCTGCCACTACAGTGCCACTCCTAGATGGGCCAATTGTTTGTGTCGCTTGGCTTAGTCATACAGCTACCTCATTGCACCTCTTCTACATCTTTGCATGAGGTGCTGTTTAGGGCCTAGTATTTGAAAAGTGCCATCCTGTCTGCAACTGCAGTGCCACTCCTAGATGGGCCAGGTGTTTGTGCCGCACACTTGTGTCGCTTAGTTTAGTCATACCGCCACCTTGGTGCAACCTTTTGGCCTAAAAACAATATTCTGAGGTGTGAGGTATTCAGAATAGACTGGAAATGAGTGGAAATGAATGTTATTGAGGTTAATAATACCGTAGGATCAAAATTACCCCCAAATTCTGTGATTTTAACCATTCTTATGTTTTTTTTTTTAAATCATCCAGATCCAAAACCAAAACCAAAACCCGAAAGGGTGGTTTTGGCAAAACCAAGCCAAAACCAAAACACGAAAGTGGAATTAGAACCAAAACCAAAACACAAAATACGAAAAGTGTCAGCCGCACATCTCTATCAAGGATATACAGCGGCATCTTGTGATCTCACCCGGAGGGCATCGCAGCAATTGGAGTAAGGAGTGCTGAGCACATTGGCACATATATATATATATATAATATCTACATATTGTTTGACCATGTCACATATAAAGGAACATAGCTGTATAGAGATGTCATTGTTTGGCCTAAGCAATGTGAATAAATGAGTAAAGCTGGTGAGATATGGATACTTTGAAATCTTGCATATTAAACATAATGGTCACACATTTTCCAGCACACAGCAGCCAGAGAGAACAGTTTTTGACTTGCCTCCACAGATAACTGGATGAATCCTGCTCACAGCTTTGTTCACATCTTGCCTAATGTAAATGCCACACATACGCATGCTTTGTCATCCAACTCTCCGTGTTCATTTGTTTTAACTATGAAAAATAGATGCTTAGTAAAGAGCATGTAGGAAAAAATAAAATTAAAAGGAAAAATGTAAATAATAATGTAAGACGCTTTGTGTGCTTCCAGTGCTGTATTTGCTCATGTGTAGGTTACCTTCAGTATGTAACACATCAAACTCTTGTAATCCTGGTTTAGTTAAATAATTATCTTTATATTTACTGTATGTATTTATATAGCAGTGACGTGCAGTCATGGTAGGCAAGGGAGTCTCATCCGTCATACTTCAGTATACTCCACAGTTTTGACTATAAAAATGATTAGAGTACAAAGAAGATATTTATAACTTAGAAATTTCATCTTTGTATTATGATAATCATTCTTATCGTCCAAACTTACCAAAGTTGCAGCACTCCACTTTAAAAATAGGGAGTGTCCGGGAGAAACCAAAGGCGAGGCAGCTATGGGCTCTAGTGATGGGTAGTTCATGAATGATCTGTTCATAAAGAACTAATCTTCAAAGTGAACTAGTTCATTTGGATCACAGCACTGGCAAAGATTCATTCATCAGGAACTAAAGCAAGTGTGAGGCCTTAGACACTGGGCCTAATTCAGCATGGATCGTAGATGTGCGAAAAATCCATTACACTGACATGTGGGGGGACGCCCTGCATGCCGGGTCCTGCTCCGCCCCCACGAACATACAAAAGCATCGCACGGCGGCAATGTTTTCACATGTTTAGGGTAGCCCTCTGCCTACGCAGCGTTGCTACGAAGGCAGGCAGCTACCCGCCATGTTTCGGGTTGCAGCGGCTGTGTGTGACATCACGCAGTGCTGCGGCCCGCCCCACAAACGGTTCGGTCGCGACTGTGTTGTCCGGACTGCACTCCCTCAATGCCTTTGCATTTCTCCTTGAATGCAGAGTCAATGCCCACTACCGCCCCGCGAACGCCTCTGCCTGTTAATCAGGCAGAGACATTCGCAGATGTGAAATGCCATCATATCTCACAGTTGGAAAGGAGTGGACCGATCTACACCGGATTGTTGGTGAGTATAATTTTTATTTTTTAACAGGTACCCTAATGGATTCTCCTGGAGAAGGGGATGTGAACTGCGGCATGGGATGTAGGTAAGTATGTGGTGAGTGTGTAAGTGTCTTTTAATAAAATTATACTTTCCGGATGTGTGTGTCTTTATTTGAATATTTCTTTTGTTGTGGAACTACAGGTACCAGCGGGTCCTTTAATGCCTAGATGCTGGTACTTGTGGTTCTCCAAGTACCAGCATTGTGGGGGAGGCTTGCTGGGACCTGCAGTACCACAGCAAAAGACAATATATTTTTTTACACAATTATGGCTATCAGCCCGCCATCTACAGCCCACGGATGGTGGGTACAGCCTCTGGCTTCATCCCTGGCTCTTGGGTGCCTGGAGGGGAGGACCCCTTTATTTTAGGGGTTCCCACATCTCCAGGGAAGCCCGGCCAGGGGTGACTAGTTGGGGGGGTGATGCTGCAACCACAGTGACCTATGTAAAAGCATCCTCCAGCTGCGGCATTACCTCCTTAGCTACTGGAGCCAGGTGCTGGTTGCAAGAATACGGGGGACCCCTGCTTCCATGTTTTTGGAGCCAGGAACGGACCAAGCGTCCAGTGCTGGTTGTTTAAATACGGGCAACCCTACTCAATCCTAACCCCCCCCCCCCCCGCGCATTTTTGCAACCGGGATGGGTTCAAAGAGCCCAGGACTGGTTATGCTTCTTCTTTTTTTGGGGGGGGGAGGGTGTACGTTGTGTTTTGTTTTTCACTGTTTCTTTACTTTTACAGACAGAAACATGAACGGATCTCACTGATCTGTGCATGCGTCGGTCTGAATTTGCACCTTGTAATGCAACTCGCATTACATGGTGCGAATTTAACCAATAGGTTCAGGTTCTGTTTTTTCACCAGACCGCATGCAGGTTGAGTTTTTTACTAAAAACTCGCACTGCATTACATTTGCGTGTTGCACCACCAACTCGCACCTTCTCAAAGAGCGAGAAGGTGCGTGTTGGAATGTTTGCTAAAAATCGCACACCATTACATCCTGCCCTATAACTCATCTAATGAGCTAGTAGTAAAAAAACTGCTTACTGTGTGTGTAATAGCCTAGGCTAGTTCTATGTTTCTAATCACTTCTCCAGCAGCGTTTCAGAGTCAGTGAAATAATGAACTAAATGAACTACATGAACTAATCTTTTGAACTAATCTTTTGAGTGATCTAGATCATAATGAATTAGTCACCCAAAAGAACTAGTTTCCCATCACTAATTGAGCTCAGACTCCCCTCTGTGATAGTCAGAAACTGCTTGGAGCTGGGAGTGGGGCCACACTGTGGCCAATAATACTGCAAAAAAGCACAAGGGTAGGCAGATAACAGACCTGCTTCACTGAGGGGGGTGTGACTTGATGCAGTGTCAGGTAACCTATTCAGGAAGTTCCAAGCACAAAACAAAGAGGGGCCAACCTGAAGGAGAAGCTGATTAACAAGTTGGCTAAAAGGGTTGGGGATGGAATCCGGCAGACAGGATCCTGGAGGTCAGTATATCGACACCGGGATCCTGGCCGTCAGAATGCCGGCAGTGGGGCGAGCTCTAGAAAGCCCCTTGTGGGCTCAGTGGCTCACTGGGCTTGCTACAGATTCTGTTCCCACTCTATGGCTGACGTGGAAACCCATGAGTGGGAATAGCCCTGGTGCAGCTGTCGGCATTCTCAGCAATCAGGATCACAGCTGCCAGGATATTAACTACATTCTGGCTAAAATACAGGGGAAAGTGCTGGTAAGTACTATGAGGAGAAAGCAGCTAGTGCCCAACAAAATTTAGGCTGCTTCTGCAGAGGTTCTGCAATATGTTTTAAGGTGTTATTTTATGGAAGGCACCTCTTCCCTGTGGGCATCACCCTGGGCAGCCCCAGGTATGCCACAAGCTAGTGATAAGCATAAGTAGCGGCTCATGTAATTATGATCAGTGGCCAGAAAGAAGGGATTATTGATTATTTCTGGTTATAAAAATAGTTTAGTCTTTAGTCTAGTTTTAGATTTTGTTTATTGGCTTACACAGCAATGATGCTGACCCTTAGGAGTTTTTTTCTTCCTCTGAGGAACAGGCTAATATATTTGCTTTCATTGCAGTATACTGTCAGTGTTGGTATAAAATTATTCCACCATACACGTGTTCATTACATAAGACTAGTCTGTCTCTTGTCATAAATGATACAAATAGCAATAGATTTATGTTCAGACAGTAAAATAATTGCAGTTGACTTCATATTATGAATAGCCTCTGGAGCTCTTTGTAGAATTTGTATAAGCTACAGTATGAACTCTAGTGTAACTTGCTTCCAGGAGTAATAAAGACTACTTAGACTGGTGTTACTGGCCTTCAGCACACAAAGGGATTCTGTATTTGCAAGGAGTTTTAATATACTCGACTTTCCTGTGCATGGCTATAGACTATATATTGGGTTTCAAATACATGCCCAGATTTATCAAGCCTTGGAGAGTGATAAATTGCACTGTGAAAAAGTACCAACCAATCAGCTCATAACTGCCATGTTACAGGCTGTGTTTGAAAAATGACAGTTAGGAGCTGATTGGTTGGTACTTTGGGGTCTAGTCATAAAGCAGTGAAAAGAGAGGAGAAACAGACCAGTGGAGAAGTTGCTCATGGCAACCAATCAGCATCTCCCTTACATTTTATAGAATGTAATTGATAAAGGCTTCCGTCAAAGCTGGTTTCTATAGCCAACTTCTCCACTGGTCCTTTTCTCCACTCTTTTCACTGCATCATAAATAGACCCCTTTATCATCGTGCAATTTATCTCTTTACAAGGCTTGATAAATTAAGGCAATAGTAACAATTAGTATGGGCTGATGTTTTCAAGCATAAGATCTTTTGTTGTACTGAGATGTTTCTGTTTGTTAGCAAAGGGTTTACATTGGGCTGGAGCTGGCATGCTTAAAAATAGAGATTTGCTCTCTACGGCAAGTGTGAGCAGTATAGTGGGTTTAAAATTTTTTTAGTGCTCTCTACCTAAATTTTGTGGCCAGTCTTTTTTTTTACCTACAACTTTCTGCAACAACCTTCTATATATATAGTAGCAATCTATACACTGCTGCACCTGTGTATAATGCCCACATAAACCATCGGGTTCTTCATATATGTGTGTGTAAGTCTGGCTGCGCTAGGAAATTTAGTTTAGTATTAATATACACCTGTTCACACAAAACACGCAATTGGCTTCTCTTTAAAAAAATTTATTACAAACAATACACAAATTGTCTGTAAATGGAGCTAATGCTCTTGTCGTGAATTAATTAAATATGCAAATACTGTACTGTACAAGATCACAGATGATCAGTATCAAGTATATTTTTATATAAAATATATATGCATAAAAAAGTTATATAAAACAGTATAGCAAAATGTTTGTACTTATACACCCTCTGAATATATTATACTTTGTTATCTTTTGCAATTAGTGACCCTGGTCTCTAGCAACAATATTGTCTTAGGATCTTTCTTTTTCTTTATCTGAATAAGCAGAGTTGGAAACAAAGTATCTAAAAATTCAGTCAGGATTTTCAGTGTACTGTATCTTTCGGGAGCTGTAATTAGTCCTTGTATCCACAAGGAGCATATATTCATCAAGCTTCCTTGCCTGCTATGGGGTATATTCAATACCTGTCAGGTCCTTTCCGATAGAAAGGACCCGACAGGTGAGTATTCAATGGTGCGGCTAAATCCGACTGTCGGATTTGGCCGCTCCCGACAACTGTCAGTGCGTTGCTGAGCGCCGGGCCATGCTGCTGCTGCTGCCACTGGAAATACTCACCCGTCCCCGAACCCCAACTCCTCCTGCCACCTCTGTCTCTGACTTCCGGCCGCCTCATAATTTTAGAAATTATATGTATTTTAAAATATTTAATGAAACATTTCGTGTATCAGTGTTTATTTTAATTGAAATATGTTTATCCCTTAAAAAGGCCACACTGCACTTTGGAAACAGAAGCCATAATTCTCCATTGAAAAGCTGCTCTATATACATTAATGAAAAAACCTGGCAGCACATGGAAGCGTGACCGGAAGTGACGTAGTCACAACCCGCGGGCGGAACTCCAGAGATGGACGCATCCACGGGGGAATAGAAGTCCGGGCGGAAGTGACGTAATCACCGAACTTCCGGTAATGACGCGCCGGGGAGACCACGTGGAGGCGCACACAAGGAGGACCAACCCGGCGGGCGGAAGTGAATGGACGCACTTCCGGCCGGCGATTCCGTGGGCTGACTGACAGGGAAGTCTCCCTATAGGAACTGAGACAGGGGGAGGATGTTTTGAGTGACAGCCAAATTCAACTTCGTAAGGAGAGATGTTATTGGGTGAAATTTACTTATGCTCCACGATTGGTGGATCAGGGTTTAAAAGGGGACCCAGGATGGGACATTACACACATTGCCTTGAGAAAGACCCATAGCAGTTTGGGTTGAAACGCGTTGGGCATTCTTGTGGATCCTGTGTTCCGGTGACGGGTGGACTGCCTTGCTGTTACCAGAGAAGTGCACCCGACTGCCTACCCGGGAGGATCGTTGTGGTGACTGTTTAATAACATACTCGTTTGAGGACTGTTTTATCCCAGTTCTCCAACTACTCTGGTAATTGTTCCATCTGCAGCACCTTGCACTTGGACTCATGGAATTATTTTAAAATTTGGTTTTTATGTATATGTGTTGTATTAAATTTTAAACTTTACTACACATGTGATGTTCTCATTCCATTTCATGTACTGAGAGTGAAAACGTACTGATGAAAAGGAAATCTTGAGGAACATCTTCAAGAAAGGAATGTATTAATCCCTTTTAAGTGACTCACATATTGTACAGGGGCGCCTAGCCTTAACCACTTCCTACCCATATTGCTCCTCCAGCTGCCTGTCCCGCTGCTCCTCTGGCCGCCTGTCCCGCTGCTCCTCTGGCCGCCTGTCCCCCTGCTCCTCCGGCCTCCTCTGCCGCTGCTCCTCCAGCCGCTTGTCCCGCTGCTCCTCCGGCCGTGCCTCTGCTCCTCCGGCCGCCTCACGCTGCTCCTCCGGCCGCCTCACACGTCTCATCTCCCCAGTTCCGACAATGTTGATCCAACTTTTAGAAAAAGTTGGATTGACATTGTCGGAATCGGGGCCAAAACCTGTCGGATTTGGCTGCGGAACACGTGGATGCACGGCTAATCCGACAATCAGCGTGTTTTCCGACAAACCGGCAATTACCGATTTGTCGGAAAAAAACAGCCAGTATTGAATCGGTTGGAACCCCTTCCGACACTTATTGAATACACCCCTATGTGTTGTTGGTGTAGCAGCATGCTTTTTAATATATGTTGTGCCAGTGCTGTGCACAGGCAGCTGGTCTCTGGGCTTCGCTGTCCGTTGTCCGACAATAATGTAGCAGCTTACTTGTCAGTGTTCAGAGCGCCTGTTGCTGCACGTGAAAATTATAATTTTCATTAATTGGTTTCATAGTGTAGAGATTATGAGGTTTTTACAACCTCATTTTTTTCTTTGTGTAAATCTGGCTCTGATACTAGCCAGTGCCTATCCAGCCATTGACCTCACTGCACACCACTGTTATTTAGATATTGTTTTTTACATTGTTGTATTTTATTGGAGTGTTTCTAGAGTGCAAGAAGTCAGTATGGATCTGGAGTGGAGTGGCACGAGGATAAGAAGATGATAGTAGCATCTGGCATGTACCTGATCTAGTGCTGCACTGATGGCACGAGCAGAGAGCGGGGAATTAAGAGCAGCACAAGGGAGAAAGTATCTAAGGAAGGGGGAAGTTAATGGCAGTTGAGTTCTAGCCTACTTGAGAGGAGAGGAGAGGAGAGGAGAGGAGAGGAGAGGACTGCAGGGACTTCCCTAGAGGCTGAAGCATCAATGAGGGAAGGCATATTGGAAATACAGGAAAAGGGGAGTAGTGACCATGACACTGTAGATGCTGGACATAAGGGGCCAGAGCAATGGAGAAAGAGCAGGAGCAGTGAACTTTACTGCTCCTCTTCACCAAGCAATTTTGCACCTGCTCCACATCAAAAAATCGCTCTACACATACTAGTGCACAGTATGGGGAAGCAATATTTACACTAATCAGGGGCAATGCTGGAGAAACATTAGACTTCCCCATGGTACAGTATAACTCTACTGGAATATGAGGAAGCAGTGAAAACCTGTTGTGCTTTGTGAAACAGGGCTTTTCACTGCTACATGAATAGAAACCTGAATCCATAAATGTTTCTAACACCTAACACCAGTTTATGGACAGTGTAATTGAGGGTCACTTTCTAAGCTGAACAATTGAGACATACCAGGCAAAAGACAAGTGCCTTTTTTCAGGACAAGATAGGCTAGTTACTGTATAAATGTAAAGTTATTGCACTATTATGGGAAATTTACTAAGGGCCGTGTTTACTATGAGTTTAAACGTGATTGCAAGGATATGTAAAAGTATTTCAAGATCAAACTCAAATTTACTTAGAATTGTGTTTTACAATGGTGCATGCCATCGTGTTTCATAGTAACATAGTAACATAGTAACATAGTATCTGAGGTTGAAAAAAGACAATTGTCCATCGAGTTCAACCTATTTGTGGTCTCCTATGCATGATGATTTGACTAAAATTTCTGACTGATGCTGCTGTCAGCCGTTACATTTTATCCCTATTTATAATAACTATAATGCATGACTAATGCACCATACCCCTGGATATCTTTATCCATTAGCAATTTATCTAACCCATTCTTAAAGGTGTTGACAGATTCCGCCATTACAACTCCCTCGGGCAGGGAATTCCAAACATGTATTGTCCTTACCGTGAAAAAGCCTTTACGCCGTATTGTGCGGAATCTCCTCTCCTCTAACCTGAGCGAGTGTCCACGAGTCCTCTGTGTTGATCTAACCAAAAACAGGTCCCGCGCAAGCTCTGTGTATTGTCCCCTTATATATTTGTAGATGTTGATCATATCCCCTCTTAGTCTCCGCTTTTCCAATATAAACATGCCTAGTCTTTCAAGCCTTTCCTTGTATTCCATCGTCTCCATGCCCTTAATTAGTTTGGTCGCCCTCCTCTGTACCTTTTCAAGCTCCAGGATATCCTTTTTGTAGTACGGTGCCCAGAATTGTACACAGTATTCAAGGTGTGGCCTCACTAGTGATTTATATAACTGGAGTATAATACTCTCGTCCCTAGCATCAATACCCCGTTTTATGCATGCTAATATCTTATTAGCCTTCTTTGCTGCAGTCCTACTTTGGGTACTACTGCTTAGCTTGCTATCTATGAGGACACCTAAGTCCTTTTCCAGTACAGAATCCCCTAATTTTACCCCATTTAGTAGGTAGGTGTAATTTATGTTCTTGTTACCACAGTGCATTACCTTACACTTGTCTGTGTTGAAGCGCATTCTCCATTTGGCCGCCCATGCTTCTAATTTAACTAAGTTGTTCTGAAGAGACTCGGCATCCTCCTCTGTATTTATAGCCTTACACAATTTGGTATCATCTGCAAAAATTTACACCATGCTCTCTAGACCTTCTGTTAGGTCGTTAATGAAAATATTGAACAATAGCGGTCCTAATACTGAGCCTTGCGGCACACCACTTAGCACTTCAGTCCAAGTTGAAAAAGATCCATTAACCACAACGCGCTGCTTCCTATTATCTAACCAGTTTTTGACCCAAGTGCATATTGTGCTTCCTAGCCCTGATTCTTGTAGCTTGTAGATAAGTCTCGTGTGTGGTACAGTATCGAACACTTTGGCAAAGTCTTTACCCTGATCTAGGTTTGCGCTTACTGTTTCATAAAAGCCAAGTAAGTTGGTTTGACAGGATCTGTCCTTCATAAACCCATGTTGATTCCTTTTAATGACCTTATTGGTTTCAAGGAACTTCTGAATACTATCTCTTAGAATACCTTCCAATACTTTCCCCACTATAGATGTAAGACTAACTGGTCTATAATTACCTGGTTCAGCTTTACTTCCCTTTTTGAATATAGGCACTACTTCCGCTATACGCCAGTCTTTGGGAACCATACCTGATATAACTGAATCCTTAAAGATCAAATATAGCGGTTTTGCCAGTTCAGAGTGAAGCTCCATTAGAACCCTTGGATGAATACCATCGGGCCCTGGTGATTTATTAATCTTTAAATGTTTTAATCGGTCACAGACTACTTCCTCGCTTAAATAAGTACCTATCAGTGTGATATTCTCATTATTGAGATTGTGCGTTAGTCCCTGAATTGGGTCCTCACGAGTGAATACTGTTGAAAAAAACTCATTTAGTGTGTCCGCTATGTCATTATCATTTTTGCTTAAGACTCCCAACTTGTCTTTTAAAGGGCCTATACTCTCCTTCTTCAATCTCTTGCTATTAATGTATTTAAATAATTTTTTGGGATTCGCTTTGCTTTCCTTTGCTACTAGTTTTTCAGTTTCTACTTTAGCCGCTCTTATTTCCTTTTTGCAAATTTTGTTACATTCCTTATAGTGCTGAAATGACTCTGCTTCCCCGTCAGATTTGTATTTTTTAAATGCTCGCCTTTTCTTGCCCATAAATTCCTTAATCTTTTTGTTAAGCCACATCGGTTTATGATTTTTATTCCTTTTTTTGCTACTCATAGGAATACATTTGAGTGTATTTTTAGCTAGCAGGAATTTTAGTACCTCCCATTTCTCCATAGTATTTTTTCCTAAAAACAAACCTTCCCATTTAATATCCCTGAAAAATACCCTCATCTTTTCAAAATTTGCTTTGCTAAAGTTTAAAGTCCTAGTTGAGCCAGTATAGGGCTGTTTATAGAAACTGATATTGAATGTGACCATATTGTGGTCGCTGTTTCCTATGGGTTCCCCTACTATAATACCTGATACCAAATCCCCATTGTTTGTTAATACCAGGTCTAAGATTGCATTGTACCTAGTTGGTTCCTCAATTAGTTGGACTAAGTAGTTATCATTAAGTGTGTTTAAAAACATATTGCCCCTAGCAGTATCACATGAATCGTTTTTCCAGTTTATCTCTGGATAGTTAAAATCTCCCATCACTACTATGTCTCCTACTCCTGCTGCTCTTTCAATTTGCTTTAGTAACAATTCATCATCAGATGTGTTGATACCAGGCGGCCTATAGCATACACCCAATACTAACTTTTTTATTCCTTTTTCCCCGCATGCAATTTCTACCCATAATGTCTCGACAGTGTCTACAGTCCCCTCCTGAATATCTTCCCATATATTAGGTTTTAAAAACGGCTTTACGTAAAGACACACCCCTCCACCCTTTTTATTTAGTCTGTCTCTCCTAAACAGTGTATAGCCCTCTAGATTGACTGTACAATCATGAGATTCATCCCACCAAGTTTCAGTAATGCCTATAATATCATACTGTTTGCTTGCTGCAAGTATTTCTAGTTCACCCTTTTTACCAGTAATGCTTCTGGCGTTTACATACAGACAACTAAGATAAGTATTTTCCCTTGCGTTAGGGACATCTTTCACCTTATGTAGCAAGGATGACCTGTAATCGTCATTGGTTAGTGCTTTGGTAAAATCCCTTTTAGTACCCATGTTAGTAACCTTACCGCCTGCTCTTACCCTCCCCCCAACTTCTCCCCCATTTCGTTTACTACCGCCATCCCCACTATTCTCACTAGAGATGTGCACTTGAAATTTTTCGGGTTTTGTGTTTTGGTTTTGGGTTCGGTTCCGCGGCCGTGTTTTGGGTTCGACCGCGTTTTGGCAAAACCTCACCGAATTTTTTTTGTCGGATTCGGGTGTGTTTTGGATTCGGGTGTTTTTTTTCAAAAAACACTAAAAAACAGCTTAAATCATAGAATTTGGGGGTCATTTTGATCCCAAAGTATTATTAACCTCAAAAACCATAATTTCCACTCATTTTCAGTCTATTCTGAATACCTCACACCTCACAATATTATTTTTAGTCCTAAAATTTGCACCGAGGTCGCTGGATGACTAAGCTAAGCGACCCTAGTGGCCGACACAAAGACCTGGACCATCTAGGAGTGGCACTGCAGTGTCACGCAGGATGGCCCTTCCAAAAAACACTCCCCAAACAGCACATGACGCAAAGAAGAAAAAAAGAGGCGCAATGAGGTAGCTGTGTGAGTAAGATAAGCGACCCTAGTGGCCGACACAAACACCTGGCCCATCTAGGAGTGGCACTGCAGTGTCACGCAGGATGGCCCTTCCAAAAAACACTCCCCAAACAGCACATGACGCAAAGAAGAAAAAAAGAGGCGCAATGAGGTAGCTGTGTGAGTAAGCTAAGCGACCCTAGTGGCCGACACAAACACCTGGCCCATCTAGGAGTGTCACTGCAGTGTCACGCAGGATGGCCCTTCCAAAAAACACTCCCCAAACAGCACATGACGCAAAGAAGAAAAAAAGAGGCGCAATGAGGTAGCTGTGTGAGTAAGCTAAGCGACCCTAGTGGCCGACACAAACACCTGGCCCATCTAGGAGTGGCACTGCAGTGTCACGCAGGATGGCCCTTCCAAAAAACACTCCCCAAACAGCACATGACGCAAAGAAGAAAAAAAGAGGCGCAATGAGGTAGCTGTGTGAGTAAGCTAAGCGACCCTAGTGGCCGAAACAAACACCTGGCCCATCTAGGAGTGGCACTGCAGTGTCACGCAGGATGGCCCTTCCAAAAAACACTCCCCAAACAGCACATGACGCAAAGAAGAAAAAAAGAGGCGCAATGAGGTAGCTGTGTGAGTAAGCTAAGCGACCCTAGTGGCCGACACAAACACCTGGCCCATCTAGGAGTGGCACTGCAGTGTCACGCAGGATGGCCCTTCCAAAAAACACTCCCCAAACAGCACATGACGCAAAGAAGAAAACAAGAGGCGCAATGAGGTAGCTGTGTGAGTAAGATAAGCGACCCTAGTGGCCGACACAAACACCTGGCCCATCTAGGAGTGGCACTGCAGTGTCACGCAGGATGGCCCTTCCAAAAAACACTCCCCAAACAGCACATGACGCAAAGAAGAAAAAAAGAGGCGCAATGAGGTAGCTGTGTGAGTAAGATAAGCGACCCTAGTGGCCGACACAAACACCTGGCCCATCTAGGAGTGGCACTGCAGTGTCACGCAGGATGGCCCTTCCAAAAAACACTCCCCAAACAGCACATGACGCAAATAAAAATGAAAGAAAAAAGAGGTGCAAGATGGAATTGTCCTTGGGCCCTCCCACCCACCCTTATGTTGTATAAACAGGACATGCACACTTTAACCAACCCATCATTTCAGTGACAGGGTCTGCCACACGACTGTGACTGAAATGACGGGTTGGTTTGGACCCCCACCGAAAAAGAAGCAATTAATCTCTCCTTGCACAAACTGGCTCTACAGAGGCAAGATGTCCACCTCATCATCATCCTCCGATATATCACCGTGTACATCCCGCTCCTCACAGATTATCAATTCGTCCCCACTGGAATCCACCATCTCAGCTCCCTGTGTACTTTGTGGAGGCAATTGCTGCTGGTCAATGTCTCCACGGAGGAATTGATTATAATTAATTTTAATGAACATCATCTTCTCCACATTTTCTGGAAGTAACCTCGTACGCCGATTGCTGACAAGGTGAGCGGCGGCACTAAACACTCTTTCGGAGTACACACTTGTGGGAGGGCAACTTAGGTAGAATAAAGCCAGTTTGTGCAAGGGCCTCCAAATTGCCTCTTTTTCCTGCCAGTATAAGTACGGACTGTCTGACGTGCCTACTTGGATGCGGTCACTCATATAATCCTCCACCATTCTTTCAATGGGGAGAGAATCATATGCAGTGACAGTAGACGACATGTCCGTAATCGTTGTCAGGTCCTTCAGTCCGGACCAGATGTCAGCATCAGCAGTCGCTCCAGACTGCCCTGCATCACCGCCAGCGGGTGGGCTCGGAATTCTGAGCCTTTTCCTCACACCCCCAGTTGCGGGAGAATGTGAAGGAGGAGATGTTGACAGGTCGCGTTCCGCTTGACTTGACAATTTTGTCACCAGCAGGTCTTTGAACCCCAGCAGACTTGTGTCTGCCGGAAAGAGAGATCCAAGGTAGGTTTTAAATCTAGGATCGAGCACGGTGGCCAAAATGTAGTGCTCTGATTTCAACAGATTGACCACCCGTGAATCCTTGTTAAGCGAATTAAGGGCTCCATCCACAAGTCCCACATGCCTAGCGGAATCGCTCCCTTTTAGCTCCTCCTTCAATGCCTCCAGCTTCTTCTGCAAAAGCCTGATGAGGGGAATGACCTGACTCAGGCTGGCAGTGTCTGAACTGACTTCATGTGTGGCAAGTTCAAAAGGTTGCAGAACCTTGCACAACGTTGAAATCATTCTCCACTGCGCTTGAGACAGGTACATTCCACCTCCTATATCGTGCTCAATTGTATAGGCTTGAATGGCCTTTTGCTGCTCCTCCAACCTCTGAAGCATATATAGGGTTGAATTCCACCTCGTTACCACTTCTTACTTCAGATGATGGCAGGGCAGGTTCAGGCGTTTTTGGTGGTGCTCCAGTCTTCTGTACGTGGTGCCTGTACGCCGAAAGTGTCCCGCAATTCTTCTGGCCACCGACAGCATCTCTTGCACGCCCCTGTCGTTTTTTAAAAAATTCTGCACCACCAAATTCAAGGTATGTGCAAAACATGGGACGTGCTGGAATTTGCCCATATTTAATGCACACACAATATTGCTGGCGTTGTCCGATGCCACAAATCCACAGGAGAGTCCAATTGGGGTAAGCCATTCCGCGATGATCTTCCTCAGTTGCCGTAAGAGGTTTTCAGCTGTGTGCGTATTCTGGAAACCGGTGATACAAAGCGTAGCCTGCCTAGGAAAGAGTTGGCGTTTGCGAGATGCTGCTACTGGTGCCGCCGCTGCTGTTCTTGCGGCGGGAGTCCATACATCTACCCAGTGGGCTGTCACAGTCATATAGTCCTGACCCTGCCCTGCTCCACTTGTCCACATGTCCGTGGTTAAGTGGACATTGGGTACAACTGCATTTTTTAGGACACTGGTGAGTCTTTTTCTGACGTCCGTGTACATTCTCGGTATCGCCTGCCTAGAGAAGTGGAACCTAGATGGTATTTGGTAACGGGGGCACACTACCTCAAGAAATTGTCTAGTTCCCTGTGAACTAACGGCGGATACCGGACGCACGTCTAACACCAACATAGTTGTCAAGGCCTCAGTTATCCGCTTTGCAACAGGATGACTGCTGTGATATTTCATCTTCCTCGCAAAGGACTGTTGGACAGTCAATTGCTTGGTGGAAGTAGTAAAAGTGGGCTTACGACTTCCCCTCTGGGATGACCATCGACTCCCAGCAGCAACAACAGCAGCGCCAGCAGCAGTAGGCGTTACACGCAAGGATGCATCGGAGGAATCCCAGGCAGGAGAGGACTCGTCAGAATTGCCAGTGACATGGCCTGCAGGACTATTGGCATTCCTGGGGAAGGAGGAAATTGACACTGAGGGAGTTGGTGGGGTGGTTTGCGTGAGCTTGGTTACAAGAGGAAGGGATTTACTGGTCAGTGGACTGCTTCCGCTGTCGCCCAAAGTTTTTGAACTTGTCACTGACTTATTATGAATGCGCTGCAGGTGACGTATAAGGGAGGATGTTCCGAGGTGGTTAACGTCCTTACCCCTACTTATTACAGCTTGACAAAGGCAACACACGGCTTGACAAATGTTGTCCGCATTTCTGTTGAAATACTTCCACACCGAAGAGCTGATTTTTTTGGTATTTTCACCAGGCATGTCAACGGCCCTATTCCTCCCACGGACAACAGGTGTCTCCCCGGGTGCCTGACTTAAACAAACCACCTCACCATCAGAATCCTCCTTGTCAATTTCCTCCCCAGCGCCAGCAACACCCATATCCTCCTCATCCTGGTGTACTTCAACACTGACATCTTCAATCTGACTATCAGGAACTGGACTGCGAGTGCTCCTTCCAGCACTTGCAGGGGGCGTGCAAATGGTGGAAGGCGCATGCTCTTCACGTCCAGTGTTGGGAAGGTCAGGCATCGCAACCGACACAATTGGACTCTCCTTGTGGATTTGGGATTTGGAAGAACGCACAGTTCTTTGCGGTGCTTTTGCCAGCTTGAGTCTTTTCATTTTTCTAGCGAGAGGCTGAGTGCTTCCATCCTCATGTGAAGCTGAACCACTAGCCATGAACATAGGCCAGGGCCTCAGCCGTTCCTTGCCACTCCGTGTGGTAAATGGCATATTGGCAAGTTTACGCTTCTCCTCCGACAATTTTATTTTAGATTTTGGAGTCCTTTTTTTACTGATATTTGGTGTTTTGGATTTTACATGCTCTGTACTATGACATTGGGCATCGGCCTTGGCAGACGACGTTGCTGGCATTTCATCGTCTCGGCCATGACTAGTGGCAGCAGCTTCAGCACGAGGTGGTAGTGGATCTTGATCTTTCCCTAATTTTGGAACCTCAACATTTTTGTTCTCCATATTTTAATAGGCACAACTAAAAGGCACCTCAGGTAAACAATGGAGATGGATGGATACTAGTATACTTATGGATGGACCAGCGACTGCCGACACAGAGGTAGCTACAGCCGTGGACTACCGTACTGTGTCTGCTGCTAATATAGACTGGATGATAATGAGATGAAATTAATATATATATATATATATATATATAATATCACTAGTACTGCAGCCGGACAGGTATATATATTTATTATGTAATGACTGATGACGGACCTGCTGGACACTGTCAGCTCAGCAGCACCGCAGACTGCTACAGTAAGCTACTGTAGTAGTATGTATCAAGAAGAAAGAGAAAAAAAAACCACGGGTAGGTGGTATACAATTATGGATGGACCAGCGACTGCCGACACAGAGGTAGCTACAGCCGTGGACTACCGTACTGTGTCTGCTGCTAATATAGACTGGATGATAATGAGATGAAATTAATATATATATATATATATATATATATATATAATATCACTAGTACTGCAGCCGGACAGGTATATATATTTATTATGTAATGACTGATGACGGACCTGCTGGACACTGTCAGCTCAGCAGCACCGCAGACTGCTACAGTAAGCTACTATAGTAGTATGTATCAAGAAGAAAGAGAAAAAAAAAACCACGGGTAGGTGGTATACAATTATGGATGGACCAGCGACTGCCGACACAGAGGTAGCTACAGCAGTGGACTACCGTACTGTGTCTGCTGCTAATATAGACTGGATGATAATGAGATGAAATTAATATATATATATATATATATATATAATATCACTAGTACTGCAGCCGGACAGGTATATATATTTATTATGTAATGACTGACGACGGACCTGCTGGACACTGTCAGCTCAGCAGCACCGCAGACTGCTACAGTAAGCTACTATAGTAGTATGTATCAAGAAGAAAGAGAAAAAAAAAACCACGGGTAGGTGGTATACAATTATGGATGGACCAGCGACTGCCGACACAGAGGTAGCTACAGCCGTGGACTACCGTACTGTGTCTGCTGCTAATATAGACTGGATGATAATGAGATGAAATTAATATATATATATATATATATAATATCACTAGTACTGCAGCCGGACAGGTATATATATTTATTATGTAATGACTGATGACGGACCTGCTGGACACTGTCAGCTCAGCAGCACCGCAGACTGCTACAGTAAGCTACTATAGTAGTATGTATCAAGAAGAAAAAAAAAAACACGGGTAGGTGGTATACATATACAATTATATATATATTATATACAATTATATATATATATATATACATATATATATATATATATTAAACTGGTGGTGATTAATTAAACTGGTGGTCAGGTCACTGGTCACACTATCAGCAACTTGCAAGTAGTACTCCTAAGCAGACAATCACAATATATACTGGTGGTCAGTGTGGTCACAATGGCAGTGTGGCACTCTGGCAGCAGAGTGCCAGCAAAAGTGGTGTGCACTGTACGTTAAAATATGTACTCCTGCTCTCAGACTCTAACTGCTCCCCACTGTCTCCCCCACAAGTCAGATATACAGTCACACTATCACTTCAGCAAGTAGTAGTACTCCTCCTAATGCTCCCCAAAATTACTAAAGTAAATAATACTGTGTCTCTCTCTACTCTAGTAGTCTCACTCTCTATAAACGGAGAGGACGCCAGCCACGTCCTCTCCCTATCAATCTCAATGCACGTGTGAAAATGGCGGCGACGCGCGGCTCCTTATATAGAATCCGAGTCTCGCGATAGAATCCGAGCCTCGCGAGAATCCGACAGCGGGATGATGACGTTCGGGCGCACTCGGGTTAACCGAGCAAGGCGGGAAGATCCGAGTCGCTCGGACCCGTGTAAAAAAAACTGAAGTTCGGGCGGGTTCGGTTTCCGAGGAACCAAACCCGCTCATCTCTAATTCTCACTGCATGACCCGTAGTTTCTAGCTAAACCCTCCCCCCAGGCTCCTAGTTTAAAATCTCCTCCAACCTTCTAACCATCCTTCCCCCCAGCACCGCAGCCCCCTCCTCAGTCAGGTGCAATCCGTCACGACAAAAGAGATGGCGCCTGACTGAGAAGTCCGCCCAGTGTTCCAGGAACACAAACCCCTCTTTCCTGCACCAATCCCTAAGGCACACATTTACCTCCCTAATCTCCCTCTGCCTCCCTGGACTAGCGCGTGGCATGGGTAATAATTCCGAGAATATTACCTTGGATGTCCTTGCCTTCAGTTTCTTTCCTAAGTCCCTATAGTCTTTCTTAAGGACATCCCACCTTCCGCTAACTTTGTCATTGGTGCCAACGTGCACCAAGACCGCCGGGTCTTTGCCAGCCCCTCCCAACAATCTATCTACCCGGTCCGCGATGTGCCGTACCCGAGCACCCGGGAGACAACAGACTGTACGGCGATCACGGTCCCGGTAGCAGATTGCCCTATCTGCCTTCCTGATGGTCGAATCCCCTACCACCACCATCTGACTAGGTACCTCTCTATCTTTTATCCCAACCGTGCCAGAGGGACCGCACCTCTGGATGCTAGAGGGAGCAGTCTCCTCCGGCACCGTCATTTCTTCACTATCATCCTCCGGTTCCTCGTCCAATCGGGCAAATTTGTTCGGGTTTGATAGTTCGGAGATGTCGTGCCTCCCCCTCTTTTTCTTCCTTCTAACTGTGACCCAACTGGCTACCTGATCATCATCCTCTTCTACCAGTGACCCCTCCCGCAACTCCTCCACCGTTCTGTCTAAACTACGCTCGAGATTGTGAATCCCACTCAGTCGCGTAACGGTTTGTTCTAGATCAGTTACCTGGGCTTCCAGGGCAACAGTTCGCACACACCTCGTGCAGATGTAATCACACTGGGCCGGTAGCTCCAGGTGTGCATACATCTTGCACGACATGCACTGAGTGAGGTCCTCAATCACAGCCCCTCCCATATTGTTTGTAAGGTCTAACTCCCTGTTACTCTCACAGAAAAAGCAGCAAAAATAAAAAGTAGAAGACAAGCAATCTCACTTATACAATAAATTAAGCTGGCTTATACTTATCTATCTTTGTGCAGTTCTTGGTCCTTCACGTTTATGCAGCCGTAGTACTCTCTCCTGCGGCACCTATACTCCACTTAGCAGTTGCAGTTGTTCCAGCTCACTGCACCTCCTTTTCACTCGGCTTCCAGCTACTGCTAATAAAAAAAGAGAAAAAAAGAAAGAAAAAAAAAAAGCCCCTCACACACGCACAATCACAGCCCCTCTGCTACTCCAAGTAAGAGACCCTCTCACTCACTCACAAGGTCAGTCCCTTGCAGCCTCACCAGAAGTTTAATGGTACTGCAAATGTGTGTTCCTGATTGTGTATTATAAAACACACCTTTTTCTGTATTCTAACTCACCTTTTTGCTGTTTAAAACTCACACTTAGAAGTCCAAGCAGCACTTGGAAGAGACAAGTCCACAGAGCAAGCTCCAAGAGTCTAGTCACTGCTTATATAGTTGTATATAGCTTCTGAGGTTGAAAAAATTAAATTTGTCCATCGAGTTCAACCTATTAGTTGTCTCCTACACTGCATTATTTTTAGGACAATTTTATTTGTTGTGAATGTTGGCCGTTATATTTATTCCTCTTTTTTAACTATAGTGCGTGATCTACCCACTATAACCCTGTAAATCCTTATCCATTAGGAATTTATCTAGCCCATTCTTCAAAGTAATGACCAAGTTTGCCATTACTACTCTCTCAGGTAGGGAATTCCAAATACGTATTGTCCTTATAGTGAAAAAACCTTTACGTCTCTGTGTGTGAAATCTCCTCTCCGTTAACCTAAGCGGATGTCCACGTGTACTCTGTGTTGATCTTACCAAAAACAAATCCCCCACAAGCTATGTGTATTGTCCCCTTATATATTTGCAAATGTTAATCATGTCCCCTCTTAATCTCCTCTTTTCCAATGTAAACATACTTAGGTTAGCAAGCCTTTCCTCATATTCTAGCATCTCCATCCCCTTAATCAATTTGGTTGCACTGAACCTTTTCTAGTTCTGGGATATCCTTTTTGTGGTATGGTGCCCAAAATTGTGCACAGTATTCGAGATGTGGCCTCACAAGTGATTTATATAATGGGAGTATAACACTCTCATCCCTTGCATCAATTCCCCGCTTTATGCATACTAATACCTTGTTTGCCTTATTTGCGGCAATTCTACTTTGGGTACTACTACTGAGTTTGTTATCTATGTGTACACCTAAATCTTTCCCAGTACAGAATCCCCTAGTTTTTCCCCATTTAGTATGTAGGTAGTATTTTTGTTTTTGCTACCAAAGTGCATTACCTTACAGTAGTCTATATTGAACCTTATTCTCTATTTTGTAGCCCATGCTTCTAGTTTAAATCAGTCATTCTGAAGAGACTCAGCATCCCCCTCTGAATTTATAACTTTACACAGTTTGGTATCATCTGCAAAGATTTACACCATGCTCTCTAGACCTACTTCTAGATCATTTATGAAAATCTTGAACAATAGTGGTCCAAGTACAGACCCTTGTGGCATGCCACTTAGTACTTCAGTCCAATTTGAAAAGGTTCCATTTACCACAACTCGCTGCTCCCTATTATCCAACCAATTTCTAACCCAAGTGCATATTGTGCTCTCTAGCCCCAGTTCTTGTAACTTATAGATCAGTCTCATGTGCAGTACTGTAGCAAAAGCTTTAGCAAAGTCTTAAAATATTACATACACTTCCTTACCCTAATCTAGGTTAGCGCTAACTGTCTCATAAGTTTATTTGACATGATCTATCCTTCACATATCCATGTTGGTTCCTATTTATAACCTTATTGGCTTCCAGGAACTTCTGTATTCTATCCCTTAAAATACCTTCCAGAACTTTCTCCACTATAGATGTTTGACTTACTGGTTTATAATTACCCGGTTCAGATTTACTTCCCTTTTTGAATATCGGCACAACTTCTGCTATACACCAACCTTTGAGAACCTTGCCTGATGTAAGTGAGTCAATGAAAATCAAAGATAGTGGACAAGCTAGTTCAGAGTGTAGTTCCATGAGTACCCTTGGGTGAATTCCGTTGGGACCAGGTGACTTATTCATCTTAATTTTTTTTTATCGGTCACAGACTACTTCCTCAATTAAACAAGGACTTAGCAGTAGGACATTTTCATTGCTGAGGTTATGCATTAATCTGCCATCTGGTCCTCCTTTGTGAATACAGATGAGAAAAACTAATTTAAATTATCTGCTATGTCCTAATCATCTTTGATTAAGATGCCCAACTTGTCCTTTAAAGGGCCTATACTCTCCTTCTTTAATCTTCTTTTATCTGTTAGTGTGAGTGTGCAGTTATTTTTGAGCCCAAATTGTAAGGGCCTGCCTACAAACAGCAGGTATTAACTCTGCAGGGTGCCCAAACTTTTGCAGACGCCATTTTTTGTTTTCTGTTCTTTTGAAAGTGTAAATGATGGAAATAAAATCAAACTTTTTTTGACATGTTATAAGAATGTCTAATCTGTAATTTGATGCCTTTTGGAGATTTTTCCATCTTTCCTTGGCTTCTTTTTGCACATTAAAATTAATTTTTGCCTGGGGTGCCCAAACTTTCGATCCCCACTGTACATACATACATACATACACAGGAAAAGTTAAACAGCAATTCATATAAAAAAAAATGATTTATTGAAATAGAGTGCACTTTCGGAAATACATAACCATGGTCTCATGGAGAGACACATTAAAAGATCTAAAACTGTTACTGCTTTTATTGATGCTAAATTGCATATAAAACCAATGCAAAAACTGTAATTTAATAAAAGATAAAAGTGAAAAAAAAATGTAATCACAGTATTGCATTATAAAATATATTGGCATGATATTGAAAATAAACCATAAAGAAAATGAAAATGGTCCAGCTGTATTTCTGCATCGCGTTTCATTGCACCTGTCTGCTTAGCCAGGGGAAGGTGAATCAAGTTGGGAGACCACTATTCTCCTTTTCCTGCAGGTTTAGGTTTTCCTTTGGCACCTTCCATAAATTCTGATTAGTGCAAATATGTTTGTGGTTTCGAAAGTATGTTCACATATTTGTCTTTTCAGTTTGCGAGAGTGCAGTATAATGCCTTTATGATTTCCATGGTATGTTCCTAAAGTTGTTTGTGGTTTCCAGGAATACATAAACAACTATTTGTTTGCGGTTCCTGAAACTACAATCACATATCTGTGCTGCAGCTTTCAATTTCGTCAATATTAATTTGCCACAGGTAATTATTGATTCCTTTGCCAAACTCTTCTACCAGTTGTCATCTCAACAAGCTGTCATGTCTATTGTGCTGAAAATATTGAAAGAAGAGTGCACTACAGCACATACACCAGTCTTTCAGTTCTCTAGTGAGGCTTCATGTCCTATCCCAAGATGGTCACTGAGATCTCTACTGAGCATGTGCGGAGTGTGTGAGATTGTGTTATGTGACATGGTGGGAGACAGAAATTTCCTGCTTAGCACCTATGAAAGACTGCTATAAAGCTATTCCAGCATTCCTGCAACATTATCTATTTGCAGTATGCACTCACCGGCTGTTGAGCTGTGTGAAAGTCAATTCCTCACAAGCTCTGTTCTATCATCAGTGTACATGTAACATTGAGTACAGCTGTACCTGCTATCTATCAATAAACCAATACCACTTGTCAGGGCTACTATCCGAAATTGTGGGGACCGGGACTGACAAAATAGGCTCTGTTCGTCTTAACCGGACGGCATGACGTTGCGCTGTATAATAAACTCAGTGATAGCAGCACTGGTGTCAGGGCTTTCTTTCCTACAGCTTGTTCAGTACTTCAGCGGTGAGTGGCGGGCGGTGAGAGGTGAGAGGCAGGTGGCATTGATGGGATAACGGGGCCGCCATCACTTTATGGCAGGGAGGCAATGGCAGCAATGGAGACAACAGCAGTGGGTGGGATGAGTCAGAGCATCCCAGGCCCTCCACTCTCTGTCAGAGTGGTTGGACCCTGGACAGTTGTCTCCATAGTACCCCCTTGATGGCAGCCTTGCCACTGGTTAAGAAACTGGGCTGTTTATAGATTGAGTCATCCATTGATGTGTGCCATATAACTCTGTCATATTAACACCGGCACACACTTCATTTCCAAAAGAAAATCTCCATTACTATTGTTCATAAAGTCTGCTGGGCTAATGACACTGTTGAAAACCTTCTGCAATTAATCAATATTAAGATTGTTTATCTAGTATATACATAGTCCCAGTCCACTCTATTATGGGCTGCAAAGATAACAGTAACCCCAGTAGGGTTACCCCACTATCATGGGAAAGCTTCTAGAGAAATATGAATAATAAATTCCCATATTTTATTTCATTTACTAATTTACTGAAATGCTGAGAAAACAGACAAGAGAGTGTTAAATGTTACTTTACTCAAAACCTGACATTTACAGAAGATGCACAAGCAAATTCACACTTACATGTAATGAGGCTCAAATTTATGAACTTCCATTCCTCCACAGCGTGTAACCAGTGCTGACATAGTCCCAATACATGTGCAGGGTCTATTTGTTTACAGATCATTCCCAGGCCCTACAGCTCATCTTGTTTACCTGTATCCCTGAAAATGACTGTCTCTGAACACCTTAGCAGACCTCCCAACCGGGGTCATTCCGAGTTGTTCGTTCGTTATATTTTTCTCACAACGGAGCGATTAGTCGCTAATGCGCATGCGCAATGTCCGCAGTGCGACTGCGCCAAGTAAATTTGCTATGCAGTTAGGTTTTTTACTCACGGTATTACGAGGTTTTTTCTTCGTTCTGGTGATCGTAATGTGATTGACAGGAAGTGGGTGTTTCTGGGCGGAAACTGGCCGTTTTATGGGTGTGTGCGAAAAAACGCTACCGTTTCTGGGAAAAACGCGGGAGTGGCTGGAGAAACGGAGGAGTGTCTGGCCGAACGCTAGGAGTGTTTGTGACGTCAAACCAGGAACGAAACTGACTGAACTGATCGCAGTTGTCGAGTAAGTGTGGAGCTACTCAGAAACTGCTAAGAAGTGTCTATTCGCAATTTTGCTAATCTTTCGTTCGCAATTTTGATAAGCTAAGATTCACTCCCAGTAGGCGGCGGCTTAGCGTGTGCAAAGCTGCTAAAAGCAGCTTGCGAGCGAACAACTCGGAATGAGGGCCAACATCCGGATGTTTGTAGTCGGATGTTGGGAGGGGAATTAAAGGGAGCATTGAAAAGGGGTGTGGTCTGTTGTAAATGGGCGTGGTTTCATGTGAATGAAGCAATCGTGAGCCACGCCTCCCATTTTCATCACAGTGGGGGCTCCCATTTTCATCACAGAGTATATTCAGCGCTGCTCTGCTGTGAACAAAGCAGGGCAGCAAGTGATAGGGAGCCTCCCAACTGCCCCTCCCACTGCAGGACACTGCGGCCCGCAGGAGGGACAGTGGGGCAGACCCAAGTAAAGGGACTGCCCCATGAAAATTGGGACAGTTGGGAGGTATGCCTTAAGGTGGGTACACACTGAGCGATATATATCGGCCGTTCTATTGAACAGACAATATATCGCGGGTCCGTCGGCCAGTGTGTATGGGCGATATGTCTGTGAACTCCGTCGTTCACGGACATATGGCGTCGGCCCCACAGCACAGCCGACAGCCAATATATCTACTGATATATTGGCGCATCGATGTGTGTGTACAGGCGACCAGCCGGCCGCCCGTACACATGCTGTGGCAGCCGGCAGTGATTGACAGCTGAACTGGGTGGGCGTGTGTACATGCCCGCCCAGTTCATGACGTCAGTTATATCTATCAGTGTGTACCCACCTTAAGTGTGTCTGGTTTGCTATTATTATTAGTATTGCTATTAATATAAACATCTTGTTAAATAAATGGTAAACTACAAACATTTATAAACTGGCACAAAATTTTGCCAAGGCATACAAATCGTGGATAATTGGAGCGACACATTTGCAAATTGCTCCTATTGTGTGAATTTCATTTGATGTTTCTAAGGTAAAAGCGAGAGTCAGAGGATACAGCCACTCACGCTTGCAAATTACCATCTACTTTATAGGTTCTCTCGTTTTATGCTTTCTGCATCTTTCAGTCTCACAAGACAATTGTCAAATTCTGCTGTAGGGCAGCCAGGAGTAATTACGGGGAAACTCCAGCTGGTGGTAAATGCTTTTTCCTCTTTCTTGGTGCATGTCAGATGTACCTTTATTAACTCTGACATGCCCTTTGTTTGGTTTCCTGTACTAACAAATTAACTCTGTGGCAATAGGACTTCCCACTGACCGGTGTATGAAAGGGAAGCAGCAGAACGCTATTTAAAATACACTATGGATTGGGAATGGGGAATCATTAGAATACTAACTTTTGTTCTAGAACTTGTCACAGCCAAAGTCCCTAAATAGGCTTCAGTTTATTGAGACAAAAACTTGGAACTGGATTTTTTTTTTTTTTTCAATTTCAAATTCACAAATGTACTAAAATCTTTGTCCATTGTGGAATATTCTTTGTCAATAAACATATGTCTCATTGGTTTAGATGATTATAACAAAGAGTGAGAGCATGTTGTAACAGAGACTGTGATCAATGGAACCTGCAGAACATAGGCAGTGTTATAGCATATTCAAGCATCTTATCGTTAATCTTCAGTCAACGGTACATCATGCTGTCAATTGCAGGGAAGCATTTTAAGCATGTAATCTATTTCTTTTAACATGATAAAATCAGAACGTAGGAGATTGTATAACCTATTTGTGCAAGACATAACCACAATAACAATAAGTACAGGATGCCTTATATTATCTCATCTATTGGCTTTCATGGGAAAATCTTACTGAGCAGTCTGAAATTCATTGTTTAAAGTAAGCCTTGTTTAGCCAAAGGCAGACATTGTGATGACTGAATCAATATTTAGAATAGCTAAATAAGGAAATAAAGCCTACCAATGCACCACTGTGGAAAACTATCCTTGATCTATATAAGGATGTTCCAGGAAATTGCAGTTGTAATTCTTACAACATGTTTATATTTTGTGGGCGTTGCCAAGTAATATCTATTGAAGGAGACTATTTAATATGCATAAAAAATTATAATCAATTTAATGAAACATGCCATGATGAGCCTTGTAGTCCACTGAAACAATATATTGCATGACTGGCTGCTTATAATAGGCAGAGATATAAAGTTTCTAAGTTATAGTGTGGTTCCTTTAAAAAAAAGTGTAAATTGGTCAAATTAACATGTCATTCTTCAAAGCCGTAACTAGACTTTTTGATGTCCTGTGAAAGATAACTAAAACCTGCAACCTACCAACGGGAAAGAATACAAACTGTGGTGGCAACAATGCCCTGAGATGTTTTAAGCAACCAAACAGTATATTTGTGTACAACAATGCACAGGATGTGATAACAAATCTTAAAGCAATGAGTTCCTAAATATCAAGGCAGAGCAAAGCAAAGTCTAAACAACAAGAACACTTAGCTGCAAGAGACTCCTGGATTCCAGACTAGGCTAGACAGAGTAAGACAAGGTAGGAACAACCGAAGCTGTCTGATACTTCTTCCAGGCAAGGTATCACATGAACAATCAGGAACTCAGGTAATAAGGGAAATGTGCTTATAACTCTGGCAGGACAGAACACACAGGATTCAGACTGGACTGGGAATTCCAAACCATGCAGAGGCACCCACTTTAGAAGTTCAAGATAACATTCCATAGGACAGGGACCATTTACTAGTACATACAGGAGCAAGAATCTATCACCTGCTCCAGGTGCAGGGCAAGCTGGGTAATAAAGGAAGCACGCCCCAATCAGGATGGCTGGAAGCCAGACACAAGGTAATGGCCTAAATAACTGACAGGTGAGACAGCACAAGCCACACATACAAGAGATAGGCTGCAGTTACACAGACTCGCCACATAATGGCCTAATTATCTGACAGGTGAGGCTGCACAGGCCACTCATATAGGAAACAGGCTGCAGTTACACAGACTCACCAAGTGCGGCCCACAAAGAACCCTAAACAAGTACATGAGAAAACCTGGTATGCAAACAGAAATATAGCATAAAATATATAAACAGAATGTGAACAGGAATGAGCCACAGCAGTGGCTCATAACAGTACCCCTTCCTTGAGGGTGGACTCCGGACACCCCATCAGAGCCAAGGGGAACTGAAAGCACCATCAGTACACTCAAGATCTCCGACGAGACTTCTTTTTCTTCTTCTTTTTACATGACTCCAGAGGTCAGACCAAAGTAATTCCCCAAACATTGTCTGAACTGATGGTCCCTTCCAGCAAAGTTGGGTTCAATCCCGAGATTGGTTTTCTAACCTTGGGGGCTGAAATTTCAGAAGAAATACTGCTGGCAGAAGTAAAGAAAGCACTTACTACTGTCAAGGCTATGGCCTAAGGATTTCGGGCTGATTCTGCAGACAGCAAAAGATTCTCGGCATGTAAAACAGGTAACTTAGAGGAATCTGAAGGGTGTTCTCTGGGACCAAATTCCCTGACGACTGTCTCAGAAAAAGCAGAAAGATCCTGAAGTATGGGATCCTCATCCTTCATGAGTCTACAAGCCCACTCAAAAGGCTTCCACTTGAAGGAGTAGATGAGAAGTAAAACAATGTCAGCTGAAGTAACCCCTAAGGAAGGTCTTGATTTCATAATGGTGACAAAATTAGAGCAAGAAATTGGGTTAAGTCCCCATCGAAAACCAAAGATGTAGAGATATCATCCAAAAAGTCAGGATCCGCTTCATTCCCATCTGTCTGTCTGAAGTGCATTGCTGGGACAAAGTCACTACAGACCTCTCTAGAGGCTGTGAATTTCTGAACCCCATCAGTGGCTGTGGTTTTTGGGACCCCCTCTGGGACTGTGGCTTTTGGGAACCCCACAGGGGTAGTGGCCTTTGAGACCTCCTCTGGGGCAGTGGCCTCCAGGACCCCCTCTGGAGCAGTGGCCTTCGGGACCCCTCTGGGGCAGTGGCCTTCGGGACCCCCCTCTGGGGCAGTGGCCTCTGAGTCTCTTCCCAGGGATCTGGCTTTAAGGGACCCCTTCTGGGGCTGTGCCTCTCGAGTCCCCTACTGGGGTCGGCATCTCAGACTCCCTTGCTGGGAACGGCTCGTAAGACTCTCTCTCTGGGACAAGACCATCTGACTCCCTCTCTGGGACCGGATCATCGGTCTCCCTCTCTGGGACCGGACCATCGGACTCCTTCTTTAAGATCAGACCATCGGACTCTCTCACAGAGACCGGAATATCGGACTCTCTCACAGAGACCGGAACATCGGACTCTCACAGAGACCGGAACATAGGACTCTCTCACAGAGACCGGAACATTGGACTCTCTCACAGAGACCGGAACATTGGACTCTCTCACAGAGACCGGATCAACGAACTCTTTCACAGAGACCGGAACATCAGACTCTTTCACAGAGACTGGATCATTGGACGCTCTCCCTGGGTCTCTCACAGAGACCAGATCATCGGACTCTCACCCTGGGTCTATGGTTATGAAGACCCCTTCTGGGATTATGACCTTCGAGACTTCTCCCGGGGTTATGACCTTTGGGACCCCTGTTGGGGTTATGGCATTAAGGAGCCCTCCTGGGGTTATAGCCTTTAGGTCCCCTCCTGGGGTTATAGCCTCCGGGACCTTTGCTGAGGTTGTGACCTTCAGAACCTCCACTAAAGCTGTAGCCTTCGGAACCTCCAGTAAAGCCATGCATCTTGAGTCTTTTCCTGGGGAAGCAACTTCTGGGCCCCTTTCCAGGGCTATGCCTCTCAAGTCCCCTCCTGAGGCAATGGCTTCTAGAACCCCTCTTGGAATTGTGCCTCTTGAGTGCCCTCCTTGAGGTGCAGGTTCAAAGACTTTTCTGGGATGGTGCATCTTTAGTCCCCTCCAGGGGAAATGGCTTCTAGAACCCCTCCTGGAGATGTGCCTCTCGAGACCCCACCTGGGGACACTGCTTCAAAGACCCCTTCTGGGGTTGTGCTTCTCGAGTTCCCTCCTGGAGCTATGGCTTTAGATACCCTTTCTGGGGTTGTGCCTTTCAAGTCCCCACCTGGGGAAACAGCTTCTGGGACCCCCTCTGAAACTGACACCTGAGCCATTATATCTGATGCCCCTACTGAACCCTGAACATCAGGCACTGCTCCTGGACAATGGACATCTGGCACCGGTCCTGGACCCTGAGCGTCAGGCAGTGCTCCTGGACCTTGAGCATCGGGCACCGCTCCTAGAACCTGAGCATTAGGCACTGCCCCTGGACCCTAAGCATCAGGCACCACTTCTGGACCCTGAGTATTGAGCACCGCTCCTGGACCTTGAGCATTGGGCACCGCTCCTGGACCCTGAGCATCAAATGTTTTGTCAGAGACAGAAACATAAGATTCTATTTTTTCTGTATTGAGTGAGGTAAACACCCTTTTTTGAGTCCCACACCTAGAATATGGCCTTCTAGTGATAGGACCCTTACTCTGACTTGGAGTTCTTTTCAAAGCAGATTCTATTACAAATTCATCTGCCATTGTGGAGTCAGGGACAAAACTAGACACTTGATTAGACACGTCATGATATTGGACAGGAGGCAGAGACCTGTCACCCCTTCTAAACTTATGCAATCCACAACCCTGAATATAGTGGATAGAGTCTGCACAATATAGGCATTAATTTATGTTTCTGCAACACTGATGCTCTTCTTCTGAGAGCTTGAGCTGCAGAAAACTTTTAAACCTTTTCTCACCAACCAAATAAGAGGATACTGTTGTCACAATATTGTGAGCAAGAGTCTCTTTAGAGATAGAAGAAGTCTAAATAAATACAGGCAGGATAAGATTTTGGTCAGAAAGTTTTGCAGTTGTTTTAATGATTGCTGCAAAACTTCCAGCCATTCTGGTTTCAAGGCACTGAAAGCTGAGTTCAGGGCTGAGAGAGATGCCTGCAGGGCTTGCATAGTAGGCACAGAAGTATATCAGGCTAGACAGACTGAACTTGGCTAGACAAGGCTGGACTGGACTAGACAAGGCTGGACTGGACTAGACAAGGTTGGACTGGATTCTGGACTGGATTCTTCCAAAAAAGAAAACTACTCCATTTAGTTTTGTTTTTTGTTGTTGGCCAGTGATAATGTTAGGAAACGAGTATCTGTAAACTGAGTAGCAACTAGTGAGTTCCAGAACCTACGGGTGGAGCTGCAGCTGGAAATGAGTAATCACAGCTACACCTACTCTACCCCTGACTCCGTTACTCCTCCCAGTGGTCGGATGGTGCCTGCAGTCTTCTGCCTTTAGCAGACACGTTTGAATGGGCGAATTAGGTCCGCCCAGACTCCGATGCCCCCAGGTCTTATTAGGTAACAAGGCACCAACCAAGACTGTGAGTGAGTAAGGGGAAAGTTAACTAAAACCTGCATGACTACCAATGATAAAGAATACAAACTGTGGCGGCAACAATGCCCTGAGATGTTTTAAGCAACCAAACAGTATATTTGTGTACAACAATGCACAGGATGTAATAACAAATCATAAAGCAATGAGTTCCTAAATATCAAGGCAGAGGAAAGCGAAGTCTAAACAACAAGAACACTTAGCTGCAAGAGACTCCTGGATTCCAGGCTAGGCTAGACAGAGCAAGACAAGGCAGGAAAAACCAAAGCTGTCTGATACTTCTTCCAGGCAAGGTATCACATGAACAATCAGGAACTCAGGTAAAAAGGGAAATGTGCTTATAACTCTGACAGGACAGAACACACAGGAATCAGACTGGACTGGGAATTCCAAACCATGCAGAGGCACCCACTGTAGAAGTTCAAGATAACATTCCATAGGACAGGGACCAGGTACTAGTACATACAGGAGCAAGAACCTATCACCGGCTCCAGGTGCAGGGCAAGCTGGGTAATAAAGGAAACACGCCCCAATCAGGATGGCTGGAAGCCAGACACAAGGTAATGGCCTAAATAACTGACAGGTGAGACAGCACAACCCACACATACAACAGACAGCCTGCAGTTACACAGACTCACCACATAATGGCCTAATTATCTGACAGGTGAGGCTGCACAGGCCACACATATAGGAAACAGGCTTCAGTTACACAGACTCACTAAGGGTGGCCTGCAAAGATCTCTAAACAAGTACATGAGAAAACTTGGCATGCAAACAGAAAGGTAACATAAAATATATAAACAGAATGTTCATAAAGTCTGCTGGGCTAATGACACTGTTGAAAACCTTCTGCAATTAATCAATATTAAGATTGTTTATCTAGTATATACATAGTCCCAGTCCACTCTATTATGGGCTGCAAAGACAACAGTAACCCCAGTAGGGTTACCCCACTATCATGGGAAAGCTTCTAGAGAAATATAAATAATAAATTCCCATATTTTATTTCATTTACTAATTTACTGAAATGCTGAGAAAACAGACAAGAGAGTGTTAAATGTTACTTTACTCAAAACCTGACATTTACAGAAGATGCACAAGCAAATTGACACTTACAAGTAATGAGGCTCAAATTTATAAACTTCCATTCCTCCACAGCGTGTAACCAGTGCTGACACAGTTAACGCTTTTGAAGGGAAAAATCATCAGTTAAGTGGTTAAATAACACATTTCAATATAATGCCACACCCAGGACTCAAACCCACAACCTGCTCCATCCCAGCAACACACCCTACCCACCGAACCACTTGCTCCCGCATAAAAACTATGAGATTTCTAACTATATGAAGCTAGCTGTACCTTGTAAAAAAAAAATAACCAGCACCATAATCAAGCAGATCCATGCAATCCCTGGCAGCGAAACACTACATAGATCTGCCCAGCCGCAATGCTTATCAGCCCTTCACAAAGTACAAGGTAAGCTGCAAGTAGTTAAACCTCTCCAGCTTAGAATTCTCTAGCTTTCTCTGTAAGGGCATATAGCTAAATGAATAGAGTGTTGGCCTGCAATGTCATAGGCAACGGGTTTGAATCCCGGGCACATCAGCATCTCGAAATGTAATAAAGGACAGTGCGACTGAACGACAAAGAGTTGTCAAGTCAAGTCCATGAATACTGTATAGGTATTAGCGACAAAAGAGGTGGGGGTAGGAGACAGGGGCGGTCAGGAGATGTTGAGCTTTAAAAAGGGGTGGAGCTGCAAGTGAACAACAATTAAATAACTCATAATTGATAAGTGCTGCTGAAGGTAGATATATGTGGATAGAAAGATAGAGTATGTGTGTGTGTATATATATATATATATATATATATATGTAACACCCCTTTACCTGGGTTTTCTGGGTAATGGTGTGTATTTAAACTCTGTCCCTTTGCAATGCTTCTCATCTTGTACTTCTCTTGGTAATAGTGCCTCCACCCAAATCTTGACATGGCGTGCTCTTCTGGGGAGTGTTCAATTTCAGGTACACCAGATGAAGATTTGGGAAACCCCCTGCCCACCATGCGCATAGACCGCCCCCACTACAGGAATATATCAGACGGATATATTGCAAAAGCCACCCTGGCACATTTATTGAAGGGTCTGGAATAGCAATTGCTTTTATGCAAGGTACTATAGTAAGATCAATAAAAGAGGACATATACTAAATAGGCATAGAAACATATTGAACAGTCAGTAATGTACACACATATCTAAAGGGTGTATAATACAGTAATAAGAAAAAATTAACATAACACATGAATCTGCTCTCTTCTGTCTGTCTCTTCCTGAAACTTCCTTTTGTATACAAATAACACCCAGGCCTTTGCAATCACTAACTGGGTAATGACAACTTAAACAGCAGTATCACAAGGAATTTCACACATACCATACTTAGCATTAGACAATACATCCCCCACTATAGTGCACTGTTATTTCAGAGTTTCATAACTTATCTTCTTCATGCTATGGCTTGAAGAAAACTCTACTTTAAAGGGTTCCAACTGGCACTTTCAGCAATGCTGGTAATTGTAGTTCCACAAACTGATTCGTAATGAAATCACACACTTTGTTAGCTAATAATTGTCAGTCTTTAGCAAGAAACATAACACTGTAAACTGTTACTTATCGCCCACACCTCCAAAGTGTGCGTCCCTCTGCAAACTTTCCAGGGGTCAAAAAGGAAGGTTGGAAATGTGTTATCCTCTTTAGGTTACTAAATTCCATCAGACTGGGGTTCTCCCTCTCAATGGGGCTCTCTCGGTACAGACACTTTGATTTCTTCTCCAGTATTATCTAGTCATAGTCAGCTGCATCTTAGCTATATTCAAAACATGGCTCCTTCTTCTCTCTCTCCTTGCCCATCTCCTCCTCCACTCGTCTGGACAAAAGCATTCCATCCTCCACTTTCCCCCTTTCCATGCCGTATTTTTCCCGCCCCCGACAGCCTCAGCGTGTCTCTCTGTATATCCTCTGAAACCCTAGGCTGTCTGGGAGATGCAGTCTGTAAACACAAAATGGCTGGTGTCCAATTTCACATCTGCTGCCTGTCATAAGCGCCGGGCGATAGATAGATATATATAATTAATTTCAAACATTAAAATTAGGTTTATTTTCTATTTCCATATCACCACTTTAACAGTTCCAGTTGGCCCGGTGCATATATGTATTTGCCATCTGACACTGAGGAAGCCGTCGATACTTGCGAGTAGGCGGAGAAACGCGTCTGTTACTAATTTGCCTGTACATCACAGCGGACGAACTCTCACCAGCTGGTCGGTTTAACCACACTACCGTAGAAGGGAACGTCTAAATCATCTTGCATCCACGGACTCCGGATAAGGCCGTGATTTGTGGGTTAATTAACCAGGAGGAGTATCACACGCACTGTGATTGAATAGAGGCGTTTGCATGTTACAAAACGAATAATTGCTTACCGTCAATTGCATGCTACTGACTTTTGCTTCTAAATCAGAGTTGGCATGAACTGTTATAACAACATATTAAGCTACAAGTAAGGTGCTACCTTTCAAAATATCTTTGGCAGCTACCAATCCCAGCTCATAAGAATTGTCAATGCCAAGCTACAAGTGAGTTGCTGTTTCCAATATTTCTTCTAAAATACTGCTACAATTATTTGTGATGGTAATTGACACACGGACATCTACATTGTAGCAAGATTCTGAAAGGATATTCAATACAGGTGTTACCGTTCCGGATAGGAGACACTGTGTATAATATATGCCCTGTGGGAAATATTGGATCCGTGTGAAATTAAATACATCTACAGTCTATGAATAAATTGGGAAATATATATTTTATTATAGTAGACGCAGACATATTTATATATATGTCCATGCAAATTCTTGTTTAAAAGTATTATCCTGTTTTAGTGTGATTGTGATTTTATGGTGCAAAATTGCTATTGCCGGCCGGCATTAAGTATAAATGTTTTGAATTATTGCTACTATTATATATAAAAAATAAAAATCCACATCAAATGTGAATAGCGCTCTCTTGGTTGTTTTTAATTGTGTTTTGTTTATAGGGGCATATGTACCAATAGCCCCTGAGAGAGCTGCATACACATTTGCATAAATCACAGCGCTAGGAATTGGTTGTTTTTTGTTTTTTTATTTTTAAAAGTGTTTTAGTCTTTATTCATGCATATTTAATATTAACGTATTCATGACAGCATATTCCTTGGTGCTTTACAATTGGGAGCAAAACTGTAATAAAACTAGGTAACAACAGACAAAGAGGTAGTAGGGCTCTACACCCTAATACTATATAGAGAAAACTGACATTTGATACAGGAGGATAAGTTGTACATACAGGTTGAGTCTCCCATATTATAAATACTTGCGACCAGAAGTACTTTAAATATTTGCATACCAAAATTAGATCTCTTGGGGAGGGGATCCAAGTCTGATCAGAAAAAAAGGATTTTAATTACCTACCGGTAAATCCTTTTCTTGTAGTCCATAGAGATGTGCACCGGAAATTTTTCGGGTTTTGTGTTTTGGTTTTGGGTTCGGTTCCGTGGCCGTGTTTTGGGTTCGAACGCGTTTTGGCAAAACCTCACCGAATTTTTTTTGTCGGATTCGGGTGTGTTTTGGATTCGGGTGTTTTTTTCAAAAAACCCTAAAAAACAGCTTAAATCATAGAATTTGGGGGTCATTTTGATCCCAAAGTATTATTAACCTCAATAACCATAATTTCCACTCATTTTCAGTCTATTCTGAACACCTCACACCTCACAATATTATTTTTAGTCCTAAAATTTGCACCGAGGTCGCTGGATGACTAAGCTCAGCGACCCAAGTGGCCGACACAAACACCTGGCCCATCTAGGAGTGGCACTGCAGTGTCACGCAGGATGGCCCTTCCAAAAAACACTCCCCAAACAGCACATGATGCAAAGAAAAAAAGAGGCGCAATGAGGTAGCTGTGTGAGTAAGCTAAGCGACCCTAGTGGCCGACACAAACACCTGGCCCATCTAGGAGTGGCACTGCAGTGTCAGGCCGGATGGCCCTTCCAAAAAACACTCCCCAAACAGCACATGACGCAAAGAAGAAAAAAAAGAGGCGCAATGAGGTAGCTGTGTGACTAAGATAAGTGACCCTAGTGGCCGACACAAACACCTGGCCCATCTAGGAGTGGCACTGCAGTGTCACGCAGGATGGCCCTTCCAAAAAATACTCCCCAAACAGCACATGACGCAAAGAAGAAAAAAAAGAGGCGCAATGAGGTAGCTGTGCGACTAAGATAAGCGACCCTAGTGGCCGACACAAACACCTGGCCCATCTAGGAGTGGCACTGCAGTGTCACGCAGGATGGCCCTTCCAAAAAACACTCCCCAAACAGCACATGACGCAAAGAAAAATGAAAGAAAAAAGAGGTGCAAGATGGAATTGTCCTTGGGCCCTCCCATCCACCCTTATGTTGTATAAACAGGACATGCACACTTTAACCAAGGTAAAAAACAACAACTAACTGTTAAGTAGCGCCCCACAATTTTGTTTGTGTGTATACACAAAAGTATCAGTAATGAATATAGAATTATCCTGGAAGACTGCGCATCCGTAAACACTATGTGTGGTAGTGATAAATTGCAGAAAAGAAAAGAAAAAAATACGGAAAGCGCTGAATTCCAGGAAATATATGAAACGATGAGAGCCAAAAATTCAGAATTAATACAGATTTATTAATAATGTGAACAAAAAATAAATAAAAATAAAAACCGCATGTAAGACCTAAAAAGAATGGATTAAAAAACACCTCTATATACTCCGTATCTGGACATCAGATGAGCATAAGTTCATATTGATAATAAATGAAGAAGATGTCCATAATTGATATAACACCGATGAATGCTGTGCAAATAGCCGGCAATAGAAAAGTGAATGCAGTCCCGGAGTGTAGCAAGCTACATGATATGAAGGACTGTGATCCCAGAGTTGTATTTATTTCAAATCACCTGGTTCAGGGTGACTGTTTTACCTCTCCTGTGGGCTGGCAATGGGCCGAGCGTCCTCGGCCTGATGTCCTGCAGTGCCCACTTGCGCTGTGCAGCGTGATGGAGATGAAGATGATCACCCGAGTATTCAGGATATTGCCAGCGTTGTGTTGTAGAGCCGCGGCCAGCGGTAGTTGGGAGCTTGGAAGCACTCGCACCGGAGCAATGCAAATGGTGTATTAGTGATAACACCGGAGTAGAGGTGATCTGGAGGCGGAGTCCTAACGCGTTTCGTCACGCTCCACGTGACTTTGTCAAAGGTATACTCCTGCCAATGGCTGGCCGATATTTAAAGCCAGTTCAAAGATTCTAACAGCTGTTTGCTGCCAGACACAGCAATGGCTGCTCTCTGCTCCTGCTGCCTTGTGGGAATTCCAGATCACCTCTACGCCGGTGTTATCACTAATACACCATTTGCATTGCTCCGGTGCGAGTGCTTCCAAGCTCCCAACTACCGCTGGCCGCGGCTCTACAACACAACGCTGGCAATATCCTGAATACTCGGGTGATCATCTTCATCTCCATCACGCTGCACAGCGCAAGTGGGCACTGCAGGACATCAGGCCGAGGACGCTCAGCCCATCGCCAGCCCACAGGAGAGGTAAAACAGTCACCCTGAACCAGGTGATTTGAAAAAAATACAACTCTGGGATCACAGTCCTTCATATCATGTAGCTTGCTACACTCCGGGACTGCATTCACTTTTCTATTGCCGGCTATTTGCACAGCATTCATCGGTGTTATATCAATTATGGACATTTTCTTCATTTATTATCAATATGGACTTATGCTCATCCGATGTCCAGATACGGAGTATATAGAGGTGTTTTTTAATCCATTCTTTTTAGGTCTTACATGCGGTTTTTATTTTTATTTATTTTTGGTTCACATTATTAATAAATCTGTATTAATTCTGAATTGTTGGCTCTCATCGTTTCATATATTTCCTGGAATTCAGCGCTTTCCGTATTTTTTTCTTTTCTACACTTTAACCAACCCATCATTTCAGTGACAGGGTCTGCCACACGACTGTGACTGAAATGACGGGTTGGTTTGGACCCCCACCAAAAAAGAAGCAATTAATCTCTCCTTGCACAAACTGGCTCTACAGAGGCAAGATGTCCACCTCATCATCATCCTCCGATTCATCACCGTGTACATCCCCCTCCTCACAGATTATCAATTCGTCCCCACTGGAATCCACCATCTCAGGTCCCTGTGTACTTTGTGGAGGCAATTGCTGCTGGTGAATGTCTCCATGGAGGAATTGATTATAATTCATTTTAATAAACGTCATCTTCTCCACATTTTCTGGAAGTAACCTCGTACGCCGATTGCTGACAAGGTGAGCGGCGGCACTAAACACTCTTTCGGAGTACACACTTGTGGGAGGGCAACTTAGGTAGAATAAAGCCAGTTTGTGCAAGGGCCTCCAAATTGCCTCTTTTTCCTGCCAGTATACGTACGGACTGTCTGACGTGCCTACTTGGATGCGGTCACTCATATAATCCTCCACCATTCTTTCAATGGTGAGAGAATCATATGCAGTGACAGTAGACGACATGTCCGTAATCGTTGGCAGGTCCTTCAGTCCGGACCAGATGTCAGCATCAGCAGTCGCTCCAGACTGCCCTGCATCACCGCCAGCGGGTGGGCTCGGAATTCTGAGCCTTTTCCTCGCACCCCCAGTTGCGGGAGAATGTGAAGGAGGAGATGTTGACAGGTCGCGTTCCGCTTGACTTGACAATTTTCTCACCGGCAGTTCTTTGAACCCCTGCAGACTTGTATCTGCCGGAAAGAGAGATCCAAGGTAGGCTTTAAATCTAGGATCGAGCACGGTGGCCAAAATGTAGTGCTCTGATTTCAACAGATTGACCACCCGTGAATCCTTGTTAAGCGAATTAAGGGCTCCATCCACAAGTCCCACATGCCTAGCGGAATCGCTCAGTGTTAGCTCCTCCTTCAATGTCTCCAGCTTCTTCTGCAAAAGCCTGATGAGGGGAATGACCTGACTCAGGCTGGCAGTGGCTGAACTGACTTCACGTGTGGCAAGTTCAAAAGGTTGCAGAACCTTGCACAACGTTGAAATCATTCTCCACTGCGCTTGAGACAGGTGCATTCCACCTCCTATATCGTGGTCAGTTGTATAGGCTTGAATGGCCTTTTGCTGCTCCTCCAACCTCTGAAGCATATATAGGGTTGAATTCCACCTCGTTACCACTTCTTGCTTCAGATGATGGCAGGGCAGGTTCAGGCGTTTTTGGTGTTGCTCCAGTCTTTTGTACGTGGTGCCTGTACGCCGAAAGTGTCCCGCAATTCTTCTGGCCACCGACAGCATCTCTTGCACGCCCCTGTCGTTTTTTAAATAATTCTGCACCACCAAATTCAAGGTATGTGCAAAACATGGGACGTGCTGGAATTTGCCCATATTTAATGCACACACAATATTGCTGGCGTTGTCCGATGCCACAAATCCACAGGAGAGTCCAATTGGGGTAAGCCATTCTGCGATGATCTTCCTCAGTTGCCGTAAGAGGTTTTCAGCTGTGTGCGTATTCTGGAAAGCGGTGATACAAAGCGTAGCCTGCCTAGGAAAGAGTTGGCGTTTGCGAGATGCTGCTACTGGTGCCGCCGCTGCTGTTCTTGCGGCGGGAGTCAATACATCTACCCAGTGGGCTGTCAAAGTCATATAGTCCTGAGTCTGCCCTGCTCCACTTGTCCACATGTCCGTGGTTAAGTGGACATTGGGTACAACTGCATTTTTTAGGACAATGGTGAGTCTTTTTCTGAGGTCTGTGTACATTTTCGGTATCGCCTGCCTAGAGAAATGGAACCTAGATGGTATTTGGTACCGGGGACACAGTACCTCAATAAAGTCTATAGTTGGCTCTGCAGTAATGATGGATACCGGAACCACGTTTCTCACCGCCCAGGATGCCAAGGCCTCAGTTATCCGCTTTGCAGCAGGATGACTGCTGTGATATTTCATCTTCCTCGCAAAGGACTGTTGGACAGTCAATTGCTTGGTGGAAGTAGTAAAAGTCGTCTTACGACTTCCCCTCTGGGATGACCATCGACTCCCAGCAACAACAACAGCAGCGCCAGCAGCAGTAGGCATTACACGCAAGGATGCATCGGAGGAATCCCTGGCAGGAGAGGACTCGTCAGAATTGCCAGTGACATGGCCTGCAGGACTATTGGCATTCCTGGGGAAGGAGGAAATTGACACTGAGGGAGTTGGTGGGGTGGTTTGCGTGAGCTTGGTTACAAGAGGAAGGGATTTACTGGTCAGTGGACTGCTTCCGCTGTCGCCCAAAGTTTTTGAACTTGTCACTGACTTATTATGAATGCGCTGCAGGTGACGTATAAGGGAGGATGTTCCGAGGTGGTTAACGTCCTTACCCCTACTTATTACAGCTTGACAAAGGCAACACACGGCTTGACAAATGTTGTCCGCATTTCTGTTGAAATACTTCCACACCGAAGAGCTGATTTTTTTGGTATTTTCACCAGGCATGTCAATGGCCATAATCCTCCCATGGACAACAGGTGTCTCCCCGGGTGCCTGACTTAAACAAACCACCTCACCATCAGAATCCTCCTGGTCAATTTCCTCCCCAGCGCCAGCAACACCCATATCCTCCTCATCCTGGTGTACTTCAACACTGACATCTTCAATCTGACTATCAGGAACTGGACTGCGGGTGCTCCTTCCAGCACTTGCAGGGGGCGTGCAAATGGTGGAAGGCGCATGCTCTTCACGTCCAGTGTTGGGAAGGTCAGGCATCGCAACCGACACAATTGGACTCTCCTTGTGGATTTGTGATTTCGAAGTACGCACAGTTCTTTGCTGTGCTTTTTCCAGCTTAAGTCTTTTCATTTTTCTAGCGAGAGGCTGAGTGCTTCCATCCTCATGTGAAGCTGAACCACTAGCCATGAACATAGGCCAGGGCCTCAGCCGTTACTTGCCACTCCGTGTGGTAAATGGCATATTGGCAAGTTTACGCTTCTCCTCCGACGATTTTTGAGTCCTTTTTTTACTGATATTTTGTGTTTTGGATTTTACATGCTCTGTACTATGACATTGGGCATCGGCCTTGGCAGACGACGTTGATGGAATGTCATCGTCTCGGCCATGACTAGTGGCAGCAGCTTCAGCACGAGGTGGAAGTGGATCTTGATCTTTCCCTATTTTTGGAACCTCAACATTTTTGTTCTCCATATTTTAATAGGCACAACTAAAAGGCACCTCAGGTAAACAATGGAGATGGATGGATACGAGTGACTGACGACACAGAGGTAGCTACAGCCGTGGACTACCGTACTGCGTCTGCTAGTATAGAGATGATAATGATATAAAAAATATATATATATCACTACTGCAGGTATATATAATATAATGACGGACCTGCTGGACACTGTCAGCAGACTCCTAAACTACTAGTATGAAGAAGATAGAAAAAAAAACCCCACCACAGGTAGGTATACAATTATGGACGAGCACTGACAACACAGAGGTAGCTACAGCCGTGGACTACCGTACTGCGTCTGCTAGCATAGAGATGATAATGATATAAAAAATATATATATATATCACTACTGCAGGTATATATAATATAATGACGGACCTGCTGGACACTGTCAGCAGACTCCTAAACTACTAGTATGAAGAAGATAGAAAAAAAAAACCCACCACAAGTAGGTATACAATTATGGACGAGCACTGACGACACAGAGGTAGCTACAGCCGTGGACTACCGTACTGCGTCTGCTAGTATAGAGATGATAATGATATAAAAAATATATATATATCACTACTGCAGGTATATATAATATAATGACGGACCTGCTGGACACTGTCAGCAGACTCCTAAACTACTAGTATGAAGAAGATAGAAAAAAAAAACCCACCACAGGTAGGTATACAATTATGGACGAGCACTGACGACACAGAGGTAGCTACAGCCGTGGACTACCGTACTGCGTCTGCTAGTATAGAGATGATAATGATATAAAAAATATATATATATCACTACTGCAGGTATATATAATATAATGACGGACCTGCTGGACACTGTCAGCAGACTCCTAAACTACTAGTATGAAGAAGATAGAAAAAAAAACCCCACCACAGGTAGGTATACAATTATGGACGAGCACTGACGACACAGAGGTAGCTACAGCCGTGGACTACCGTACTGCGTCTGCTAGTATAGAGATGATAATGATATAAAAAATATATATATATCACTACTGCAGGTCTATATAATATAATTACGGACCTGCTGGACACTGTCAGCAGACTCCTAAACTACTAGTATGAAGAAGATAGAAAAAAAAACCCACCACAGGTAGGTATACAATTATGGACGAGCACTGACGACACAGAGGTAGCTACAGCCGTGGACTACCGTACTGCGTCTGCTAGTATAGAGATGATAATGATATAAAAAATATATATATATCACTACTGCAGGTATATATAATATAATGACGGACCTGCTGGACACTGTCAGCAGACTCCTAAACTACTAGTATGAAGAAGATAGTAAAAAAAAAACCCACCACGGGTAGGTATACAATTATGGATGAGCACTGACGACACAGAGGTAGCTACAGCCGTGGACTACCGTACTGCGTCTGCTAGTATAGAGATGATAATGATATAAAAAATATATATATATCACTACTGCAGGTATATATAATATAATGACGGACCTGCTGGACACCGTCAGCAGACTCCTAAACTACTAGTATGAAGAAGATAGAAAAAAAAACCCCACCACAGGTAGGTATACAATTATAGACGAGCACTGACGACACAGAGGTAGCCACAGCCGTGGACTACCGTACTGCGTCTGCTAATATAGAGATGATAAAGATGATAGAGATGAACAAAAAAAATATAACACTACTGCAGGTAAATATTTATATAATATAATGAATGACGGACCTGCTGGACACTGTCAGCAGAATGCGTTTATAGAATTTAAAAAAAAAACACCACAGGAGTGTTTAACTTTTTCAGGCAGACAATATACTGGTGGTCACTGGTCAGTCACACTGGCAGCAAAAGTGTGCACTGTACTCCTGCTATAACTGCACCCCAGTCTCCCCCACAATTCAGCTGTGTGAGCAGTGAGCACTCAGCACAGTCAGATATACATATAGATGAAATTATCATGCAGCACACTGAGGCTGAGCACAGATATGGTATGTGACTGTGTATCGTTTTTTTTCAGGCAGAGAACGGATTATATTAAATAATAAATAAAACTGGTGGTGGTCAGTCACTAGTAACTATCAGCAAAACTCTGCACTCTGAGTACTCCTAATGCTCCCCAAAATTACTAAGTAATCAACTCAAGTGTCTCTATCTATTCTAACGGAGAGGACGCCAGCCACGTCCTCTCCCTATCAATCTCAATGCACGTGTGAAAATGGCGGCGACGCGCGGCTCCTTATATAGAATCCGAGTCTCGCGATAGAATACGAGCCTCGCGAGAATCCGACAGCGGGATGATGACGTTCGGGCGCGCTCGGGTTAACCGAGCAAGGCGGGAAGATCCGAGTCTGCCTCGGACCCGTGTAAAAAGGCTGAAGTTCGGGGGGGTTCGGATTCCGAGGAACCGAACCCGCTCATCTCTAGTAGTCCATAGAGGAAACTGGAGTCCACATTAGTACCATGGGGTATAGACGGGTCCACTAGGAGCCATGGGCACTTTAGGAAATCAATAGTGTGGGCTGGCTCCTCCCTCTATGCCCCTCCGACCAGACTCAGTCTAGAAACTGTGCCCGAGGAGATGGACATACTTCGAGAGAAGGATTTAACTAAATAGTGGTGAGATTCGAACCAGCACACACAAACAAGAGGAAAGCCATGCTAACCAAACTTGAACAGGACCAGCAATGGCTGAACCAACAATAATACTTAACCAAGTAACAGTGCAGAAAAACGAAGCACTGGGCGGGCGCCCAGTATCCTCTACGGACTATGAGAAAAGGATTAACGGTAAGTAATTAAAATCCTATTTTCTCTTATGTCTTAGAGGATACTGGGGTCCACATTAGTACCATGGGGATGTACCAAAGCTCCCAGACCAGGTGGGAGACTACTGAGGTTCCTGCAGAACTGATTGACCAAACTGAAGGTCCTCAACGGCCAAAGAATCGAACTTGCAGAACTTAGCAAATGTGTTCGATCCCGACCAAGTAGCCGCTCGGCAGAGCTGTAAAGCAGAGACACCCTGGGCAGCCGCCCAGGAAGAACCCACAGACCTAGTAGAGTGGGCCTGTACTTTCGGAACTGGCAATCCTGCCGAAGAATATTCCTGCTGGATAGTAAGTCTGACCCAGCGAGCGATAGACTGCTTTGAAGCAGAACACCCAATTTTCTTGGGATCGTAGAGAACAAATAGCGAGTCAGATTTTCTGTGACGAGCGGTCCTCTTCATGTAGATCCTCAAAGCCCTTACCACATCCAGGGATTTAGAGGTAGCAGAGGTGACAGTAAAAACTGGAACAACAATAGGTTGGTTGATATGAAACGCAGACCCCACCTGTCACTGACCTAGGTTGGGGGTGTTGTGAACTCGGGGGTTCTCCCGATGGTAGGGGAGAGGAACCACAGTTGGGTCGGAACAGGGATGGCTTGATATAGGTCTTCCTCATACAGGACTCTGACAGTAAGGCTTGGTGAAAATATTAAAGAACTTTATTGCAGGAAGGGAACAACACAATGTCACATAGCAGAGAAGGAACGTATGGGGGGAATGTCCAGGCCTATAGGAGAACTTGTAAGCAATGTTAAAGATTCCAGGAAAAGAAGTACTTGTGAGCGTTGGTACAAGATAATAGTGACTGAAGAACTTGTGAGTGGTGTTTTAAAAGATACTGATGATTTGAAGAACTGGTGAACGGTGGTTAAAGACTCTGATGATTTGAAACACTTGTGAGCGGTGGTTAAAGACACTGATGATTTGTATGACTTGAGAGCGGTGACTAAAGATACTGATGAACTTGAGAGCGGTGGTTAAAGACACTGATGATTTGTATGACTTGAGAGCGGTGATTAAAGACACTGTAGAACTTGAGAACGGTGGTTAAAGACACTGATGATTTGTATGACTTGAGAGCAATGATTAAATACACTGTAGAACTTGGGAGCGGTGGATAAAGACACTGGTAACTTGCAAAACTTGGGAGTGGTGGTTAAAGACACTGGTAACTTACAAAACTTGGGAGCGGTGGTTAAAGACACTGATGACTTGTAGAATTTGAGAACGGTGTTTAAAGACACTGATGACTTGTAGAACTTGAGAGCGGTGTTTAAAGACACTGATGACTTGTAGAACCTGAGAGTAGAGATGAGCGGGTTCGGTTCCTCTGAATCCGAACCCGCCCGAACTTCAGGTTTTTTACACGGGTCCGAGCAGGCTCGGATCTTCCCGCCTTGCTCGGCTAACCCGAGCGCGCCCGAACGTCATCATCACGCTGTCGGATTCTCGCGAGGCTCGGATTCTATCGCGAGACTCGGATTCTATATAAGGAGCCGCGCGTCGCCGCCATTTTCACACGTGCATTGAGAGTCATAGGGAGAGGACGTGGCTGGCGTCCTCTCCGTTTAGAGAAGAGAGAGACACAGTATTTTCGGGGAGCATTATTAGGAGGAGTACTACTGTATACTACTATACTACTTGCTGAAGTGATATTTATAGATTAGATAGTGTGACTGTAAGTGTATTATCTGACTTGTGGGGGAGACACTGACAGTGGGGAGCAGTTAGAGTCTGAGAGCAGGACTCAGGAGTACATATAACGTACAGTGCACACTTTTGCTGCCAGAGTCAGTGCCACACTGCCATTGTTGTGACCACACTGACCACCAGTATAATAATATATTTTGTGATTGTCTGCTTAGGCCTCGGAGTACTAATTGCAAGTTGCAACGTGACCTGTCCTGAAGTGACCACCAGTTTAATAATCAATCATCACCAGTTTAATATATATATATATATATATATATATAATTGTATATAATATATATATATATATATATATAATATTGTATACCACCTACCCGTGGTTTTTTTTTTTCATTCTTCTTTATACATACTACTATAGTAGCTTACTGTAGCAGTCTGCGCTGCTGTGCTGACCTGACAGTGTCCAGCAGGTCCGTCATCAGTCATTACATAATAAATATATATAGTACCTGTCCGGCTGCAGTACTAGTGATATTATATTGATTTCATCTCATTATCAATAATTTATCATCCAGTCTAGACTCTATATTAGCAGCAGACACAGTACGTTAGTCCACGGCTGTAGCTACCTCTGTGTCGGCACTCGGCAGTCCATCCATAATTGTATACCACCTACCCGTGGTTTTTTTTTTTTCTTTCTTCTTTGTACATACTACTATAGAGTATAGTAGCTTACTGTAGCAGTCTGCGGTGCTGCTGAGCTGACAGTGTCCAGCAGGTCCGTCATCAGTCATCATTACCTAATAAATATATTATCTACCTGTCCGGCTGCAGTACTAGTGATATTATATATACATACATATATATATTGATTTCATCTCATTATCAATCATCCAGTCTATATTAGCAGCAGACACAGTACGTTAGTCCACGGCTGTAGCTACCTCTGTGTCGGCACTCAGCAGTCTATCCATAATTGTATACCACCTACCCATGGTTTTTTTTTTTTCTTTCTTCTTTGTACATACTACTATAGTATAGTAGCTTACTGTAGCAGTCTGCGGTGCTGCTGAGCTGACAGTGTCCAGCAGGTCCGTCATCAGTCATCATTACCTAATAAATATATTATCTACCTGTCCGGCTGCAGTACTAGTGATATTATATATACATACATATATATATTGATTTCATCTCATTATCAATCATCCAGTCTATATTAGCAGCAGACACAGTACGTTAGTCCACGGCTGTAGCTACCTCTGTGTCGGCACTCAGCAGTCCATCCATAATTGTATACCACCTACCCGTGTTTTTTTTTTTTCTTTCTTCTTTGTACATACTACTATAGTATAGTAGCTTACTGTAGCAGTCTGCGGTGCTGCTGAGCTGACAGTGTCCAGCAGGTCCGTCATCAGTCATCATTACCTAATAAATATATTATCTACCTGTCCGGCTGCAGTACTAGTGATATTATATATACATACATATATATATATTGATTTCATCTCATTATCAATCATCCAGTCTATATTAGCAGCAGACACAGTACGTTAGTCCACGGCTGTAGCTACCTCTGTGTCGGCACTCGGCAGTCCATCCATAATTGTATACCACCTACCCGTGGTTTTTTTTTTTCTTTCTTCTTTGTACATACTACTATAGTATAGTAGCTTACTGTAGCAGTCTGCGGTGCTGCTGAGCTGACAGTGTCCAGCAGGTCCGTCATCAGTCATCATTACCTAATAAATATATTATCTACCTGTCCGGCTGCAGTACTAGTGATATTATATATACATACATATATATATTGATTTCATCTCATTATCAATCATCCAGTCTATATTAGCAGCAGACACAGTACGTTAGTCCACGGCTGTAGCTACCTCTGTGTCGGCACTCGGCAGTCCATCCATAATTGTATACCACCTACCCGTGGTTTTTTTTTTCTTTCTTCTTTGTACATACTACTATAGTATAGTAGCTTACTGTAGCAGTCTGCGGTGCTGCTGAGCTGACAGTGTCCAGCAGGTCCGTCATCAGTCATCATTACCTAATAAATATATTATCTACCTGTCCGGCTGCAGTACTAGTGATATTATATATACATACATATATATATTGATTTCATCTCATTATCAATCATCCAGTCTATATTAGCAGCAGACACAGTACGTTAGTCCACGGCTGTAGCTACCTCTGTGTCGGCACTCGGCAGTCCATCCATAATTGTATACCACCTACCCGTGTTTTTTTTTTTTCTTTCTTCTTTGTACATACTACTATAGTATAGTAGCTTACTGTAGCAGTCTGCGGTGCTGCTGAGCTGACAGTGTCCAGCAGGTCCGTCATCAGTCATCATTACCTAATAAATATATTATCTACCTGTCCGGCTGCAGTACTAGTGATATTATATATACATACATATATATATTGATTTCATCTCATTATCAATCATCCAGTCTATATTAGCAGCAGACACAGTACGTTAGTCCACGGCTGTAGCTACCTCTGTGTCGGCACTCGGCAGTCCATCCATAATTGTATACCACCTACCCGTGGTTTTTTTTTTTCTTTCTTCTTTGTACATACTACTATAGTATAGTAGCTTACTGTAGCAGTCTGCGGTGCTGCTGAGCTGACAGTGTCCAGCAGGTCCGTCATCAGTCATCATTACCTAATAAATATATTATCTACCTGTCCGGCTGCAGTACTAGTGATATTATATATACATACATATATATATTGATTTCATCTCATTATCAATCATCCAGTCTATATTAGCAGCAGACACAGTACGTTAGTGCACGGCTGTAGCTACCTCTGTGTCGGCACTCGGCAGTCCATCCATAAGTATACTAGTATCCATCCATCTCCATTGTTTACCTGAGGTGCCTTTTAGTTGTGCCTATTAAAATATGGAGAACAAAAATGTTGAGGTTCCAAAATTAGGGAAAGATCAAGATCCACTTCCACCTCGTGCTGAAGCTGCTGCCACTAGTCATGGCCGAGACGATGAAATGCCAGCAACGTCGTCTGCCAAGGCCGATGCCCAATGTCATAGTACAGAGCATGTCAAATCCAAAACACCAAATATCAGTAAAAAAAGGACTCCAAAACCTTAAATTAAATTGTCGGAGGAGAAGCGTAAACTTGCCAATATGCCATTTACCACACGGAGTGGCAAGGAACGGCTGAGGCCCTGGCCTATGTTCATGGCTAGTGGTTCAGCTTCACATGAGGATGGAAGCACTCAGCCTCTCGCTAGAAAACTGAAAAGACTCAAGCTGGCAAAAGCACCGCAAAGAACTGTGCGTTCTTCGAAATCCCAAATCCACAAGGAGAGTCCAATTGTGTCGGTTGCGATGCCTGACCTTCCCAACACTGGACGTGAAGAGCATGTGCCTTCCACCATTTGCACGCCCCCTGCAAGTGCTGGAAGGAGCACCCGCAGTCCAGTTCCTGATAGTCAGAATGAAGATGTCAGTGTTGAAGTACACCAGGATGAGGAGGATATGGGTGTTGCTGGCGCTGGGGAGGAAATTGACCAGGAGGATTCTGATGGTGAGGTGGTTTGTTTAAGTCAGGCACCCGGGGAGACACCTGTTGTCCGTGGGAGGAATAGGGCCATTGACATGCCTGGTCAAAATACAAAAAAAATCAGCTCTTCGGTGTGGAAGTATTTCACCAGAAATGCGGACAACATTTGTCAAGCCGTGTGTTGCCTTTGTCAAGCTGTAATAAGTAGGGGTAAGGACGTTAACCACCTCGGAACATCCTCCCTTATACGTCACCTGCAGCGCATTCATAATAAGTCAGTGACAAGTTCAAAAACTTTGGGTGACAGCGGAAGCAGTCCACTGACCAGTAAATCCCTTCCTCTTGTAACCAAGCTCACGCAAACCACCCCACCAACTCCCTCAGTGTCAATTTCCTCCTTACCCAGGAATGCCAATAGTCCTGCAGGCCATGTCACTGGCAATTCTGACGAGTCCTCTCCTGCCTGGGATTCCTCCGATGCATCCTTGAGTGTAATGCCTACTGCTGCTGGCGCTGCTGTTGTTGCTGCTGGGAGTCGATCGTCATCCCAGAGGGGAAGTCGTAAGCCCACTTGTACTACTTCCAGTAAGCAATTGACTGTCCAACTGTCCTTTGCGAGGAAGATGAAATATCACAGCAGTCATCCTGCTGCAAAGCGGATAACTGAGGCCTTGACAACTGTGTTGGTGTTAGACGTGCGTCCGGTATCCGCCGTTAGTTCACAGGGAACTAGACAATTTATTGAGGCAGTGTGCCCCCGTTACCAAATACCATCTAGGTTCCACTTCTCTAGGCAGGCGATACCGAGAATGTACACGGACGTCAGAAAAAGACTCACCAGTGTCCTAAAAAATGCAGTTGTACCCAATGTCCACTTAACCACGGACATGTGGACAAGTGGAGCAGGGCAGGGTCAGGACTATATGACTGTGACAGCCCACTGGGTAGATGTATGGACTCCCGCCGCAAGAACAGCAGCGGCGGCACCAGTAGCAGCATCTCGCAAACGCCAACTCTTTCCTAGGCAGGCTACGCTTTGTATCACCGCTTTCCAGAATACGCACACAGCTGAAAACCTCTTACGGCAACTGAGGAAGATCATTGCGGAATGGCTTACCCCAATTGGACTCTCCTGTGGATTTGTGGCATCGGACAACGCCAGCAATATTGTGTGTGCATTAAATATGGGCAAATTCCAGCACGTCCCATGTTTTGCACATACCTTGAATTTGGTGGTGCAGAATTTTTTAAAAAACGACAGGGGCGTGCAAGAGATGCTGTCAGTGGCCAGAAGAATTGCGGGACACTTTCGGCGTACAGGCACCACGTACAGAAGACTGGAGCACCACCAAAAACTACTGAACCTGCCCTGCCATCATCTGAAGCAAGAAGTGGTAACGAGGTGGAATTCAACCCTCTATATGCTTCAGAGGTTGGAGGAGCAGCAAAAGGCCATTCAAGCCTATACAATTGAGCACGATATAGGAGGTGGAATGCACCTGTCTCAAGCGCAGTGGAGAATGATTTCAACGTTGTGCAAGGTTCTGATGCCCTTTGAACTTGCCACACGTGAAGTCAGTTCAGACACTGCCAGCCTGAGTCAGGTCATTCCCCTCATCAGGCTTTTGAAGAAGAAGCTGGAGACATTGAAGGAGGAGCTAACACGGAGCGATTCCGCTAGGCATGTGGGACTTGTGGATGGAGCCCTTAATTCGCTTAACAAGGATTCACGAGTGGTCAATCTGTTGAAATCAGAGCACTACATTTTGGCCACCGTGCTCGATCTAGATTTAAAGCCTACCTTGGATCTCTCTTTCCGGCAGACACAAGTCTGCTGGGGTTGAAAGACCTGCTGGTGACAAAATTGTCAAGTCAAGCGGAACGCGACCTGTCAACATCTCCTCCTTCACATTCTCCCGCAACTGGGGGTGCGAGGAAAAGGCTCAGAATTCCGAGCCCACCCGCTGGCGGTGATGCAGGGCAGTCTGGAGCGACTGCTGATGCTTACATCTGGTCCGGACTGAAGGACCTGACAACGATTACGGACATGTCGTCTACTGTCACTGCATATGATTCTCTCACCATTGAAAGAATAGTCACACAGTCCGTACTTATACTGGCAGGAAAAAGAGGCAACTTGGAGGCCCTTGCACAAACTGGCTTTATTCTACCTAAGTTGCCCTCCCACAAGTGTGTACTCCGAAAGAGTGTTTAGTGCCGCCGCTCACCTTGTCAGCAATCGGCGTACGAGGTTACATCCAGAAAATGTGGAGAAGATGATGTTCATTAAAATGAATTATAATCAATTCCTCCGTGGAGACATTGACCAGCAGCAATTGCCTCCACAAAGTACACAGGGAGCTGAGATGGTGGATTCCAGTGGGGACGAATTGATAATCTGTGAGGAGGGGGATGTACACGGTGATATATCGGAGGATGATGATGAGGTGGACATCTTGCCTCTGTAGAGCCAGTTTGTGCAAGGAGAGATTAATTGCTTCTTTTTTGGTGGGGGTCCAAACCAACCCGTCATTTCAGTCACAGTCGTGTGGCAGACCCTGTCACTGAAATGATGGGTTGGTTAAAGTGTGCATGTCCTGTTTATACAACATAAGGGTGGGTGGGAGGGCCCAAGGACAATTCCATCTTGCACCTCTTTTTTCTTTAATTTTTCTTTGCGTCATGTGCTGTTTGGGGAGGGTTTTTTGGAAGGGACATCCTGCGTGACACTGCAGTGCCACTCCTAGATGGGCCCGGTGTTTGTGTCGGCCACTAGGGTCGCTTATCTTACTCACACAGCTACCTCATTGCGCCTCTTTTTTTCTTTGCGTCATGTGCTGTTTGGGGAGGGTTTTTTGGAAGGGACATCCTGCGTGACACTGCAGTGACACTCCTAGATGGGCCCGGTGTTTGTGTCGGCCACTAGGGTCGCTTATCTTACTCACACAGCTACCTCATTGCGCCTTTTTTTCTTTGCGTCATGTGCTGTTTGGGGAGGGTTTTTTGGAAGGGACATCCTGCGTGACACTGCAGTGACACTCCTAGATGGGCCCGGTGTTTGTGTCGGCCACTAGGGTCGCTTATCTTACTCACACAGCTACCTCATTGCGCCTCTTTTTTTCTTTGCGTCATGTGCTGTTTGGGGAGGGTTTTTTGGAAGGGACATCCTGCGTGACACTGCAGTGACACTCCTAGATGGGCCCGGTGTTTGTGTCGGCCACTAGGGTCGCTTATCTTACTCACACAGCTACCTCATTGCGCCTCTTTTTTTCTTTGCGTCATGTGCTGTTTGGGGAGGGTTTTTTGGAAGGGACATCCTGCGTGACACTGCAGTGACACTCCTAGATGGGCCCGGTGTTTGTGTCGGCCACTAGGGTCGCTTATCTTACTCACACAGCTACCTCATTGCGCCTCTTTTTTTCTTTGCGTCATGTGCTGTTTGGGGAGGGTTTTTTGGAAGGGACATCCTGCGTGACACTGCAGTGACACTCCTAGATGGGCCCGGTGTTTGTGTCGGCCACTAGGGTCGCTTTGCTTAGTCATCCAGCGACCTAGGTGCAAATTTTAGGACTAAAAATAATATTGTGAGGTGTGAGGTATTCAGAATAGACTGAAAATGAGTGTAAATTATGGTTTTTGAGGTTAATAATACTTTGGGATCAAAATGACCCCCAAATTCTATGATTTAAGCTGTTTTTTAGTGTTTTTTTGAAAAAAACACCCGAATCCAAAACACACCCGAATCCGACAAAAAAAATTCGGTGAGGTTTTGCCAAAACGCGGTCGAACCCAAAACACGGCCGCGGAACCGAACCCAAAACCAAAACACAAAACCCGAAAAATTTCCGGCGCTCATCTCTACTTGAGAGCGGTGTTTAAAGACACTGATGACTTGTAGAACTTGAGAGCGGCGTTTAGCCCGCAGTCCACGCTGACTCCAAGAAGCACTGGTGACGGGATTGCAGAGGAACACACCAGCAGCTGTATACGCTGGAACTGTGCAGCAACTGGCACCTGGAAGTGCCGGAGACACTGGGGTACGACTGCAGAGAGATTCGCTGGGAACGAGAGCACTGGCATCCACTTCAGGGGAAAAGACGATACTCAGGCGTCGAGGCTCTGCCCAGCGTCTGCCTTTGAATCTCCCGCCTCCGCTGGATTGGCGGAACAGTCTGATGACGTCACCTGCTCCCCGCCCACGTGATGCCGGGTGTCATGGCGGCGCCCCTGGCCCAGGGAACCGCCGGGAGCCACGCCAACCAGACGCCAGAGCCCGTGGACCATCGAAGGCAGAGGCCGCAACACAGACCAGCAGACACGCAGGGGTAAGCGCGGTGGATGCCGCCTATGGCGTGTAACAGTACCCCCTCCTCCAGGAGTGGCCCCCGGACACTTTTCAGGTTTTGTTGGATGTCTGGAATGGAAAATCCGCACCAGTCAGGGAGCCATAACTACAGTAGCCTTGACCCAGCTCCTCTCCTCGGGGCCAAAACCTTTCCACTCCACCAAATACTGTAGATTCTTGTGAAGATAACGAGAATCAAGAATAGCTTTGATTTCAAAGTCCGTTCCAGCTTCAGACTCTGCAGAGGTTGGCCTCGGGGACTTTAAATGGAACCGGTTTAAAATAAGAGGGCGAAGGAGAGAGACATGAAAGGAGTTTGATATCCGGAGGTGGGAAGGCAATCCCAATTTGCAGACATCCGGGTTCAGGACTTGTAACATGGGGTAAGGCCCAATAAACTTTGGGGCGAACTTCATAGTGGGCACCCTTAACCGGAGGTTGCGGGTGGAAAGCCATACCCTGTCACCAACCTTGTATTGGGGAGCTGCTCGTCGCTTCCTATCCGCAAAGAACTTATAGCGGCCGGAGACTCTCTTGAGATTAGCATGAACTTGACTCCAAATTTGGCTGAAGTGCCGAAGAGTAGAGGCTGCAGCAGGAACATCCTCCGGAGGACAAATGGGTAATTCAGGAACTTGAGGATGGAACCCATAATTAATGAAAAATAGGGACTCACCAGTCGAAGTGTGGTACAGATGATTATGGGCAAATTCGGCCCATGGCAACAGTTCCACCCAATCATCTTGCGAGGGAGAAAGATAAACACGGAGAAAAGTCTCTAAATCTTGATTGACGCGTTCAGTTTGCCCATTGGTTTGTGGATGGTAAGCGGATGAAAACTTGAGTTTTATTTGTAAGGCTGTATAGAGAGCTCTCCAGAATCTTGCAGTGAATTGTACCCCCCGGTCAGAGACAATTTCCTGAGGTAAGCCGTGCAGGCGGAAATGTTCTCGGATAAATAACAAAGCCAACTTGGGAGCTGATGGTAACCCGGACAAAGGTGCAAAATGTGCCATCTTAGAGAAACGGTCGATAATTACCTAGACAGTATTGTGACCCTTGGAGAGGGGCAATTCGGTGACAAAGTCCATAGAGATATGGGTCCAAGGCCTCTGAGGAATGGACAGTGGATGCAACAACCCCGCAGGAGGCAAACAAAGAATTTTGTGCTGAGCACACTGAGGACATGAGTTGACATAATCTTGAATATCCTTCTTCCTAGTGTCCCACCAGTAAGACCTTCGTAGAAACTCCCACATCTTTTGAACTCCAGGATGACCGGAAAACTTGGAAATATGAGCCCACTGCAACAACCTTGGTTGAAATTTAGCTGGCACAGACATTCTCCCAGGAGGAGGACCCAGAACGGTGGGAGCCGCTGACATAGAAACTGGACTGAGAATCAAAGCCTTCTCAATGGAATTCTCCTCATCCGAAGGTGTTAAGGAACGGGATAAAGCATCAGCCTTGGTGTTAAAAGTCCCAGCCCGGTACTTAATAACAAACGAAAACCGAGTAAAGAAGAGCGCCTATCTAGCTTGACGGGGATTCAAGCACTGGGCCGTCTTGAGGTACAGCATATTCTTATGATCAGTGAAAATTGTAATTAGGTGTTTAGCACCTTTAAAAAGATATCTCCATTCCTCCAAGGCAGATTTTATTGCCAAAAGCTCTTTGTCTCCAATGGTGTAATTCTGTTCTGCAGGAGAGAATTTGCGAGAATGGAAACCACATGGATGTAACTTCCCATCTGGAGCATATTGCGAAAGCACGGCACCTATGCCTACCATGGAAGCATCAACCGCCAAAAAGAATGGTTTTGAAATATTTGGTTGTTGAAGTACTGGAGCGGACATAAAGGCTGTCTTTAACTGAACGAACGCTGCTACAGCTTCGGAGGACCAATGACTTGGGTCAGAACCCTTCTTGGTTAGGGCAGTAATAGGTGCCACGATGGTAGAGAATCACTTTATGAATTTCCGGTAGTAATTTGCAAAACCCAGAAATCGTTGTACCGCTTTCAAGGAAAGAGGCTGAGTCCCGGATGACAGTGAGTTTCTCTGGATCCATACGAAGCTCCGTGCCCGAAATTATGTAACCAAGAAATGGAATAGAAGAAACCTCAAAAGTACATTTGGAAATCTTGCCATAAAGATGATTCTCTCGCAATCGAAGAAGTACCTCTTTGACCTGTATTTTGTGCTCTGTGAGATTTTTAGAAAATATCAGAATGTCATCCAAATATACCACTACACTTAGGTATAGCATATCCCGAAAGACTTCGTTAAAGAATCCCTGGAAGACGGCAGGGGCATTGCTGAGGCCAAACGGCATTACCAGATACTCGTAATGCCCGTCCCTGGTATTGAAGGCCGTCTTCCATTCGTCCCCCTGTCGGATACGTATCAAATTATAAGCTCCCCTTAAATCAAGCTTGGTGAAAACTCGGGCTCCGCGAACTCTATCAAAAAGCTCCGTAATGAGCGGAAAAGGATACTTATTCTTAATGGTGACATCATTAAGACAACGATAGTCAATACATGGTCTCAGCCCTCCATCCTTCTTCTTCACAAAAAAGAAACCCGCCCCCGCCGGGGAGGTAGAAGGGCAGGTGAATCCTTTCTGAATATTAGACTTGATATAGTCCGACATAGCTTGGGTCTCGGGCAATGATAAGGGATAAGTGCGACCCCGAGGTGGCATTTTCCCCGGAATGAGCTCAATGGGGCAGTCCCAGGGTCTATGCGGTGGTAGCTGATCGGCCGCTTGCTCTGAGAACACGTCAGAAAACTCCCGATAGGCCTCCGGAATGAGCCCTTCATCTGACTTGAAAGATACACGGAGCGGATAGACAGGGGTGAGACAATTTGAATGACAAAAAGAACTCCAAGATGTTATTTGTGTCGAACTCCAGTCGATGTGAGGGTTGTGAAGTTTAAGCCAAGGAAGGCCAAGAACCAGATCGTGGGGCATCTCCCGAATCACTAGGAACTCCAGGTGTTCTTGATGCAGAGCTCTCACTTGCAGTTTGATTGGTACTGTACAACTTGAAATCAGACCGTTAGAAATTTGGGTCCCATTGATAGCAGTCAACGTAATAGGTCGTTCGACCAACCGTAGCTGAAAACCCAGATCCTGGGCACAGGAAAGGGAAATAAAATTCCCTGCAGCCCCTGAGTCCAGCAGAGCCTTAACGGGTTTGGCTATTGACTCGGAGAACAGAGACACGGAGAGTAAACAGTCCACTGGCGGAGAAGGTTTAGAAAAAACCCCTAGCTCGACTCCTCCGGAACAAGCTAGGACTGCCCGTTTCCCGGGCGAGACTTGCAAACCTTGAGAAAGTGATCCGCGGCTCCACAGTAGAGGCAGAGTCTACCCTCATGACGATGCTGATGTTCTTCTGGGGACAGCCGAGATTGATTAATCTGCATGGGTTCATCAGGACTTGGAATAACCATTTGCTTAGATGGAAGAGATCGGACCCTTGATCGATCTGACCGACTACGTTTGCCACCTCGTTCCTGCGTGCGAAGATCCACCTTTACACAGAGCGAGATCAACTATTCTAAAGAATCCGGCAAATCTCTAGTGACCAACTCGTCCTTTAGACGATCGGAGAGCCCGTTCCAAAAGGCAGCCTGAAGGGCATCATTATTCCAGCGCAGTTCTGAGGCTATGGTCTGAAAATTAATCACATACTGTCCCACTGAACGAGAACCTTGTCGGACTCGAAGCAAGTCTGCAGAGGCAGCGGTCATCCTGCCGGGCTCATCAAAGATCCTCCGGAATGACATAATGAAATTGGTGTAACTAGAAACCAATGGATCAGATCGCTCCCATAATGGAGAAACCCAATCCAACGCTGAACCCTCGAGCAAAGAAATAATGTATGCCACCTTGGACCGATCAGTAGGGAAGTTATGTGAAAGAAGTTCAAAATGTACCTCGCACTGATTGAGAAAACCACGGCAATTCTTTGGATTCCCATTATAGCGAGAAGGAGTAGGGAGCTGAAGGCGTGACCTGGTTCCAGAGGAGGATGGAACATTACTAGAGACAACCACTGGAGTGGGTACTGGAGCTGGGACCGGTACTACTGAAGCCAGAGAAGTCTGAATGCGATCCAGCCGGCCAGATAATTCCTGGAGATGATGCATCACCTGGCTCTGTGCTGCTTCCTGACTTTGTACTTGAGAAATCAAGTCCTGGATGGTACTTGCCTCTGGGCTCCGATCCCCCGGGTCCATGAGGCCTGAGTATACTGTCACTGACCTAGGTTGGGGGTGTTGTGAACTCGGGGGTTCTCCCGATGGTAGGGGAGAGGAACCACAGTTGGGTCGGAACAGGGATGGCTTGACATAGGTCTTCCTCATACAGGACTTTGACAGTAAGGCTTGGTGAAAATATTGAAGAACTTTATTGCAGGAAGGGAACAACACAATGTCACATAGCAGAGAAGGAACGTATGGGGGGAATGTCCAGGCCTATAGGAGAACTTGTAAGCAATGTTAAAGATTCCAGGAAAATAAGTACTTGTGAGTGTTGGTACAAGATAATAGTGACTGAAGAACTTGTGAGTGATGTTTTTAAAGATACTGATGATTTGAAGAACTGGTGAACGGTGGTTAAAGACTCTGATGATTTGAAACACTTGTGAGCGGTGGTTAAAGACACTGATGATTTGTATGACTTGAGAGCGGTGACTAAAGATACTGATGAACTTGAGAGCGGTGGTTAAAGACACTGATGATTTGTATGACTTGAGAGCGGTGATTAAAGACACTGTAGAACTTGAGAACTGTGGTTAAAGACACTGATGATTTGTATGACTTGAGAGCGATGATTAAAGACACTGTAGAACTTGGGAGCGGTGGATAAAGACACTGGTAACTTGCAAAACTTGGGAGCGGTGGTTAAAGACACTGGTAACTTGCAAAACTTGGGAGCGGTGGTTAAAGACACTGATGACTTGTAGAATTTGAGAACGGTGTTTAAAGACACTGATGACTTGTAGAACTTGAGAGCGGCGTGTAGCCCGCAGTCCATGCTGACTCCAAGAAGCACTGGTGACGGGATTGCAGAGGAACACACCAGCCGCTGTATACGCTGGAACTGTGCAGCAACTGGCACCTGGAAGTGCCGGAGACACTGGGATACAACTGCAGAGAGATTCGCCGGGAACGAGAGCACTGGCATCCTTTGAATCTCCCGCCTCCGCTGGATTGGCGGAACAGTCTGATGACGTCACCTGCTCCCCGCCCACGTGATCCCGGGTGTCATGGTGGCGCCCCTGCCCCAGGGAACCGCCGGGAGCCGCGCCAGCCAGACGCCGGAGCCCGTGGACCATCAAAGGCGGAGGCCGCAACACAGACCAGCAGACACGCAGGGGTAAGCGTGGTGAACGCCGCCTATGGCGTGGGACACCACCTTAGGAAGAAATTGCTGACGAGTTCTGAGTTCAGCTCTATCCTCACGGAAAATCAAATAGGGGCTTTTGTGAGACAACGCCCTGAGTTCGGACACATGCCTTGTGGAAGCCAAGGCCAACAGTGTAACAGTCTTCCATGTAAGAAACTTAAGGTCAACCTGCTGATTCAAACTAGTCCGATTGCAGAAAACTCAACACTACGTTAAGATCCCAAGGTGCCGTAGGAGGCACAAAGGGTGGTTGAATGTGCAGAACACCCTTTAAGAACATCTGAACCTCAGGAAGGGAAGCCAATTGTTTCTGGAAGAAAATGGACAAGGCCAAAATCTTGACCTTCAAGAAGCCCTACCTGACTGTAGAAAAAGGAGAAAACGTCCCAGTTGAAATTCCACTGCAGGAAATTTCCTGTGTTCACACCACGAGACATACTTTTTCCAAATACGATGGTAATGTCTAGATGTTACCCCTTTTTTGGCCTGGATCAGGGTTGAAATAACCTTGTTCGGAATACCTTTCCGGGCTAAAATCTGACGCTCAATTTCCATGCCGTCAAACGTAGCGGCGGTAAGTCTTGATAGACGAATGGCCCCTGCTGCAGAAGATCCTCTCACAGATGATCCTTCAGGAACAACCCCAGGAGATCCACATACCAGGCCCTTCTCAGCCAATCTAAAGCAATGAGAATTGATTTAAACTTTTCCCTTTTTATTCTTTTGAGAATTCTTGTGATCAGTGGAAGAGGTGGGAACACGTAAACCATCTGGTAAAGTCATGGAGTCACCAGAGCGTCCACCACCACCGCTTGTGGGTCCCTTGACCTGGAACAATAGCACTCTAGCCTCTTGTTGAGACAGACGTGTCAATTACTCAAACACCTGTGGGTGAAGGCCCAATTCGCCTGGGTGGAGGTCGTGTCTGCTGTGGAAGTTCGCTTCCCAGTTGTCTACTCCCGGAATGAAGATTGCCGACAGAGCCACCACGTGTCTTTCTGCCCAGAGGAGGATTATTGTTACCTCTGACATCGCAGCTCTGCTCTTCGTTCCTCCCTGTCGGTTTATGTACGTTACAGCTGTCACATTGTCCGACTGAACCCGGATGGCTTGATCTTGAAGAAGATGCATTCCCTGAAGAAGGGCATTGTATATGGCCTTTAGTTCCAGAATGTTGATCTGAAGCATTGGTTCCTGACTTGACCATCTTCCCTGGAACTGCTCCCCAACCTCTGAGGCATGCGTCTGTGGTTAGCAGAATCCAATTTTGAATCCCGAACTGGAAGCCTTCGGTCAGGTGAGACGTCTGAAGCCACCACAGAAGGAAGATCCTGGCTTTTGGGGACAGATGTATCCTCTGGTGCATGTGAAGATGCGATCCGGACCACTTGTCCAAGAGATCCAGCTGAAAGGGCCTTGCATGGATCTTTCCGCACTGTAGCGCCTCAGGACATCCCGCACCATTGACTGGATTACCAATGCCTTTTCCAATGGAAGGAAAACCCTCTGTGCCTCCGTATTCAGTATCATCCCCAGAAACGGAAGCCTCCGTGTTGGTTGCAGATGAGATTTCAGCAGGATCAGAATACACCCATGATGCTGGAGTAATCGAGTTGAGAGGGCAATGTTTTCCAACAACCTTTTCCTGGAAGGTGCCTTTATCAGCAGGTCGTCCAGGTATGGAATTATGTTCACTCCCTTTTTGCAGAGGAGAAACATCATCTCTGCCATCACCTTGGTGAACACCAGCGGAGCCGTGGAAGGGCCAAATGGCAGTGCCTGGAACTGGTAGTGACAGTCCTGTAGTGCAAACCGTGTCACAACTGAGGGCCTGAGCTGACGGGAGGCAGCCTCAGTTGTAGGGGCTGAGATGTACCGGAACCTGGGAGGTTGTATCAGACCCCTGGACATGTAAGTAACATGAATAATAACTGCCCGAAGGCGTGACCACGACAACTTGGATAAAAGTCAATGATGTTTATTATGACAACTCCGCAACACAGCAGCAGTAAAAGAAAACGTAAAAGTCAGCAAAGAATAAATACAGTTCCTGGGTACTACAGGATGGCAGGAGCCACAGGGCACTGGTAGTGTGAGATAGTTCTTATGATCTTCTAGATGGAAAGTCCTTACCAGGCCCGACTGTAGCAATGGAGATAACCCAGGATTGTGCCAGCTGGTGTTCCAGGAAAAGCTGGGTTGCTGAAGATAAAACAGCTGCTGTGGATACTGGCTGGAACCAGACTGTTGTTAGCACGGAGTGGATACTGGCTGGAACCAGTTAAATAATAAATGAACTTGGGAGCGATGAAATATGAACTGAAATGTAGAACTTGAGAGCGGAGAAATAATAATACCGGTGGAGAGTGGTAAAGTGTAGAAAGGACACCGGCCCTTTAAGGGAAGCTGTACTCTGCTGGAAGCTGAGCTGGAAGCAGGTAATGTTGTAGCTGGAAACAGATGAATCCACAATGGATTGGAGAGTCAGGCTACACCGCAGGTGGAATGCTGGTGCGGGTCTCTATGGTGGAAGTCTTGAGACAGGAGCTGGAACCTGGAAGACAATCACAGGAGAGAGACAAACAGGAACTAGGTTTGACAACCAAAGCACTGACGCCTTCCTTGCTCAGGCACAGTGTGTTTATACCTGCAGCAAGGAAGGGATTGGCTAGGCAATTATGCAGATTATCAATACTGAGAACAGATTGGTGGAAATGATCAGCTGACAGAATCCAAGATGGCTGCGCCCATGCAGACACTTGGAGGGAAGTTTGGTTTGTAATCCATGTGGTAATGAAAACAGTAATGGCGGCGCCGGCCACCGGAGACAGGAGGTGCCAGGCTGACAGATGCACATCCAACCACGCGGACACAGCGGAGGCCGCGGCTGACGTAATCGCCACTCAGACACTCTGCATGCAGAAGTTCAGGGACGGTGGCGGAGGCCGCGGGAGACGCCATGCCAGGTGTAATATGGCGTTTACTGTGACAGCGTCCCAGAGTGACAGGAGAGGATACAGGAATGTACACATCAGGATAACAGATGGGATCCGGTCCTGGAGCGCTGAGCCAGCCTTAGGAGGCATCTGATGGGTAAGAAATGGCGTCCAGATACCCGGATCGTGACAGCACCCCCCCCTTTAGGAGTGGCCCCAGGACACTTCTTTGGCTTTTGAGGAAACTTGGAATGGAATCTCCGGACCAAGGCAGGAGCATGGACATCAGAGGCATTGGTCCATGAACGTTCCTCAGGACCATAACCCTTCCAGTCAATAAGATATTGTAGTTGACCGTAACGGTGACGTGAGTCCAGGATCTTGGCCACTTCATACTCAACGCCTCGTTGAGTTTGGACTTTCGGAGTTGGAGGAAGTGAGGAATGAAACCGATTCAAGATCAGCGGTTTCAACAGGGAAACATGGAATGTCCTGGGTATTTTTAAGAAGGGAGGCAACTGGAGTCTGTAAGCAACAGGATTGATGACTTGTTCAATCTTGAAAGGACCGATATAGCGAGGTGCAAACTTCATACTGGGAACTCTTAACCTCAAATTCTTCGTGGATAACCATACCCGTTCACCCACCTTGAGAGCAGGAACTGCTCGACGCTTCTTATCCGCAAACTTCTTGTACCTGAACGATGCCTTGAGCAGAGCTGATCGTACGCTCTTCCAGATATTGGCAAACAGATGCAAGGTGATATCCACTGCGGGAACAGAAGTTGCTGGAAGCGGTTGGAACTCAGGGACTTTAGGGTGGAATCCAAAGTTAGTGAAGAATGGTGTTGAAGCAGATGAAGAATGATACTGGTTGTTATGACAGAACTCGGCCCAGGGAAGTAATTGAACCCAGTCATCTTGAGAGGAGGACACATAGATGCGGAGGAAGGCCTCCAAGTCCTGATTCACCCTCTCGGTTTGACCATTGGTCTGAGGATGGTAAGCCGTGGAAAACTTTAGCTTGACTTGGAGGACTTGACATAAACTTCGCCAGAATTTGGCTGTGAATTGAACTCCTCGATCTGAGATAATTTCTTCAGGAAGACCGTGGAGTCGGAAGATCTCTTGTATGAATACTTGAGCCAACTTGGAAGCTGACGGAAGACCGGTGAGAGGAATGAAGTGTGCCATCTTGGTGAACCGGTCAACTACCACCCAGATGGTATTGAACTTGTTGCACATGGGTAAGTCTGTAATGAAATCCATCGACAAGTGGGTCCATGGTCGACGGGGAACGGATAGTGGAACCAGTTGCCCCGCAGGCGACTGGCGGGATACTTTATGTTGGGCACACTTTGGGCAAGATGCAATAAACTCCAAGACGTCCTTTTTCAGAGTTGGCCACCAATAAGACCTAGAGATAAACTCCAGGGTTTTTTGGATACCTGTATGTCCGGCAAAACGGGAAGCATGGGCCCAATGCATGAGCTTCTTCCTTAGCATCGGCTTCACAAAACTTTTCCCTGATGGGGGCATAGAGTCCATCCCTACCGTGGAGAATGCCAACGGATTTATAATAGGATGCTTGTCTGAAGACTCTGACTCATTTTCTTGCTCCCATGAGCGGGAAAGGGCATCGGCCTTGCGATTCTGAGAGCCCGGACAGAACTGGAGTTTAAAGTCGAACCTGGAAAAGAAAAGTGCCCATCTGGCCTGACGAGGGTTGAGACATTGTGCGCCCTTCAGGTATAAAAGGTTCTTGTGGTCTGTAAGTATGGTGATTGAATGAGAAGCTCCCTCCAACAGATACCTCCACTCTTCTAGAGCGAGCTTGATGGCTAGCAACTCCTGGTCGCCAATGGCATAGTTGCGCTCAGCTGGGGAGAACTTCCGGGAGAAGAAACTGCAAGGGTGTAAATGGCCATCTTTAGCCCTCTGAGATAACACCGCTCCTACTCCAACGGAGGAGGCATCCACCTCTAAGATGAAAGGAGAGTCGATGTCAGGCTGTTTCAGAACAGGCGCAGAGATGAACCTTTGTTTTAAAAGATGAAATGCTTGCATGGCTTCTTCAGACCACTTAGACGGGTTAGCACCCTTCTTAGTGAAAGCAGTAATAGGCGCCACAATGGTGGAAAAGTCTCGTATAAACTTTCGGTAATAGTTGGCGAACCCTAAGAACCTTTGGACCCATTTGAGGGTTAAGGGTACCGGCCAATTTTGGATTGCTTGTAGTTTCTCAGGATCCATCTCTAGTCCGGAACCGGACACAATGTACCCTAGAAACGGAATGGACTTGACTTCAAAGATGCATTTTTCTAATTTGCAATAGAGATGATTGACACGGAGACGGGACAGAACCTCTTTAACCCAAAAACGATGTTCCTCTAAATCGTTGGCAAAAATGAGGATATCGTCTAGATAGACCACGACATGACGGTATAGAATGTCTCTGAAGATCTCATTGACAAAATGCTGGAAGACAGCTGGAGCATTGCTCAATCCGAAGGGCATGACGAGGTACTCATAATGTCCGTCACGGGTGTTAAAGGCGGTCTTCCACTCGTCACCCTCACGGATCCGGATGAGATTGTATGCACCTCGCAAGTCCAGCTTTGTAAAGATGGTAGCTCCGCTAACTCTGTCAAAGAGCTCAGTAATCAGGGGTAAAGGATAACGGTTCTTGATGGTAATGTCGTTCAAACCTCTGTAGTCGATGCACGGCCGCAGACCACCATCTTTCTTTTTTACAAAAAAGAAGCCTGCGCCGGCTGGAGAAGAAGAAGGTCAAATTAACCCCTTTGCTAGGTTCTCTTTAATATATTCCTCCATAGAATGCGTCTCAGGCAGAGACAACGGATAAGTTCGGCCTCGAGGTGGAACCTTCCCTGGAACGAGATCAATCGGACAGTCCCATTCTCTATGAGGAGGAAGGATATCAGCAGAAGCTTTACTGAACACATCCGTGAAATCTTGATATGGAGGAGGTGGAACATCAGACGACCTGGGGGAGGAAGAACAGACAGGCAATACTTTAAACAAACATGTCTCAGCACAGGAGGAACCCCATGCCAGGATTTGCGTAGTCGTCCAATCAATTGTAGGATTGTGAAGACGGAGCCATGGAAGGCCCAGGACCACAGGATGTGTGGCTCTTGGAATCACTAAAAAAGAAATAAGTTCGGAATGAAGAACTCCCACTCTCAGACGAACTGGTAGAGTCCTTAAAGAAATAACTGCATCAAAAATTTTGCTGCCATCCACGGCAGTTAAAGAAATGGACGAAGGAAGTCTCTCGGTGGGTAGGGACCACCGTTTAACATAGGCTTCGGTAATAAAGTTCCCAGCTGCTCCGGAATCAAGGAGGGCAATGACGTTCCGATAACGTTGAGCAACTTGAAGCGAGACTGGGAGATTACAATCTTGAGGAGATGGAGAGGAGATCATTACTCCTAGCCGGCCCTCTCCTTGGCGAGCTAGGATTTGGAGTTTCCCGGACGTTTGGGACAGGCATTAATGGTGTGAGACGGAGCTGCACAATAGAGACAGAGAAACTCGGAGAGACGTCTTAGGCGCTCAGCAGGAGTTAAACGGGAACGGCCAAGTTGCAAGGGCTCATCTTTAGATGGTGACAGTTGACGAGGAGGAGGAGCAGAAGATTTTGGAGCAGATGATCTTCCACGCTCAGTTGCTCTCTCTCTGAAACGTAAATCAACTTTCGTGCAGAGTGAGATTAGCTCATCTAACTTAGAAGGTAAGTCTCTGGTAGCTAACTCATCTTTAATACGCTCAGATAAGCCATGCCAGAATGCAGCATACAGGGCCTCGTCGTTCCATGCCAGTTCGGATGCCAGGATCTGGAACTGTATCAGATATTGTCCTACAGTACGTGACCCCTGGCGTAAACGGAGAATCTCGGATGAAGCTGAGGTTACCCGGCCTGGCTCGTCGAAGATGCGCCTGAATGTTGACACGAAGGCAGTGTAGGAAGATAGCAGGGTGTCGGACCTCTCCCATAACGGTGATGCCCAATCAAGGGCTGAGCCACTGAGAAGAGAAATAATGTAGGCAATTTTTGTACGGTCACTGGGAAAATTGCCAGGTTGTAGCTCAAACTGAATCTCACACTGGTTGAGAAATCCCCTGCAGAATCTTGGAGATCCGTCAAATTTTGCTGGCGTTGGAAGATGAAGACGTGGAGCAGAAATGGGTAAGGTGGGTGGGGTTATAGCTGGAGTCACTGTGGTTGACGCACCAGACGCGCCTGATCCACGGAGAGTTGTCTGAATCCCATCCAGCCGAGTAGAGAGATCCTGGAGACAGCGGATGATGTGGCCCTGTGCAGCCTCCTGATGTTCTAGTCGGGCTGCCAGTTCTTGCATCGGCCTGGCCGCTTGATCCTGGTCTCCGGCTGGATTCATTAGGTCAGTGCTTACTGTCACAACTGAGGGCCTGAGCTGACGGGAGGCAGCCTCAGTTGTAGGGGCTGAGATGTACCGGAACCTGGGAGGTTGTATCAGACCCCTGGACATGTAAGTAACATGAATAATAACTGCCCGAAGGCGTGACCACGACAACTTGGATAAAAGTCAATGATGTTTATTATGACAACTCCGCAACACAGCAGCAGTAAAAGAAAACGTAAAAGTCAGCAAAGAATAAATACAGTTCCTGGGTACTACAGGATGGCAGGAGCCACAGGGCACTGGTAGTGTGAGATAGTTCTTATGATCTTCTAGATGGAAAGTCCTTACCAGGCCCGACTGTAGCAATGGAGATAACCCAGGATTGTGCCAGCTGGTGTTCCAGGAAAAGCTGGGTTGCTGAAGATAAAACAGCTGCTGTGGATACTGGCTGGAACCAGACTGTTGTTAGCACGGAGTGGATACTGGCTGGAACCAGTTAAATAATAAATGAACTTGGGAGCGATGAAATATGAACTGAAATGTAGAACTTGAGAGTGGAGAAACAATAATACCGGTGGAGAGTGGTAAAGTGTAGAAAGGACACCGGCCCTTTAAGGGAAGCTGTACTCTGCTGGAAGCTGAGCTGGAAGCAGGTAATGTTGTAGCTGGAAACAGATGAATCCACAATGGATTGGAGAGTCAGGCTACACCGCAGGTGGAATGCTGGTGCGGGTCTCTATGGTGGAAGTCTTGAGACAGGAGCTGGAACCTGGAAGACAATCACAGGAGAGAGACAAACAGGAACTAGGTTTGACAACCAAAGCACTGACGCCTTCCTTGCTCAGGCACAGTGTATTTATACCTGCAGCAAGGAAGGGATTGGCTAGGCAATTATGCAGATTATCAATACTGAGAACAGATTGGTGGAAATGATCAGCTGACAGAATCCAAGATGGCTGCGCCCATGCAGACACTTGGAGGGAAGTTTGGTTTGTAATCCATGTGGTAATGAAAACAGTAATGGCGGCGCCGGCCACTGGAGACAGGAGGCGCCAGGCTGACAGATGCACATCCAACCACGCGGACACAGCGGAGGCCGCGGCTGACGTAATCGCCACTCAGACACTCTGCATGCAGAAGTTCAGGGACGGCGGCGGAGGCCGTGGGAGACGCCATGCCAGGTGTAATATGGCGTTTACTGTGACAGCGTCCCAGAGTGACAGGAGAGGATACAGGAATGTACACATCAGGATAACAGATGGGATCCGGTCCTGGAGCGCTGAGCCAGCCTTAGGAGGCATCTGATGGGTAAGAAATGGCGTCCAGATACCCGGATCGTGACAAACCGTAGATAAGCCTGATGAAGCGGCCAAATCGGAATGTGAAGGTACGCATTCTTGATGTCCAGAGACACCAGGAATTCTCCCTCCTCCAGACCTGAGATCACCGCTCTCAGAGACTCCATCTTGAACTTGAACACCCTTAAATACGGGTTTAGGTATTTGGGGTTGAGAATAGGCCTCACCAAACTGTCCGGTTTCGGGACCACAAACAGGTTGGAGTAATAACCCTTGTTTTGTTGCTGAAGTGGAACTGAACAATGACCTGAGTCTGTACCAGTTTTTGAATTGCTGCCTGTAAGGTCAAACTTGCTTCTGGAGAAGCTGGTAAGCTGGATTTGAAGAATCTGGGAAGTGGGATTTCCTGAAACTCCAGTCTGTATCCCTGTGCAATAAGATCTTTGACCCAGGGATCCTGGCAAGAAGTTGCCCAAACGTGACTGAAATAATGTAACAGGGCAGCCACCTGCCTATCTTCCAGGCAGTGTGGTCCACAGTCTTGCTGAAGGCTTTGAGGAAGCAGCCCCTGAGGACTGTTCCTGAGAACCAGCAGCTGGGTTTACATCTATTACCCCTGAAGGTTGTAGTGGAACCCTTGGATTTGCCTTTAAGTTTTACTGTCCGAAAGGACTGCAGAGTAGGAGTAGAGTAGGTTTTCCTAGCTGGTATTGTTGCGGAAGGAAGATAAGTAGACTTATACGCCATAGCCTTGGATATCCACTTATCCAGTTCATCACCAAAAGAGCCTCACCCATAAACTGTAGGCTTTCCACGCCCCTCCTGGACTCGCATCCGCAGTCCATTGTCGCAGTCACAATCCCCTGCGTGCTGACACTGCCATATGCTGCAAGAGTAAAAAAATATCATCCTTGGTTAAGGAATCTAAATTATCAATCAGATTACCTGACCATTTTGCAACAGCCCGTGTGATCCATGCACAAGCAATAGTGGGTCTCTGGGTCTCTGGGCCACCCCGGCTGAGGTATATAAAGATTTGAGAGTGGTCTCAATCTTGCGGTCAGCTGTTTCCTTTAAGGACGCTGCCCTGGGAACTGGTAAGACTATTTTACGCGATAACCTGAATAATGATGCATCCACAATTGGCGGGTTTTCCCATTACTTCCTATCCTCCAAAGGAAAAGGAAACGAAGAAATCAACCATTTAGGAATCTGACATTTTTTGTCAGGGTTTACTCACGCCCCCTCAAAAGGGCGTTTAATTCCTTTGAAGCGGGGAAAGTAGCCGAGGATTTATTTTTAGTATTCAAATAAGATTCCTCTTCCACCTCCTCTGACTTGTCAGGAATGTGCAGGACCGTTCTGATAGTCTCAATGAGGGCCTGAATTCCCTGTGACAGGACAGCATCCCCCTCACCCGCGTCCACTTCACCCTCCTCTGGATCCGACGTATCAGGGTCAGTATTACCCTACATGATTTGGGCCAGAGTACGCTTTTGTGGGCAAATGGCTAGGGCTGGGGGTGGAGGTATGGAAGCTGAGTCCCTATTCATCAGGTCATCTATAAATTGCCGTAAGAACTGTGTCTCCTTCTCATTATGAGACAGTTTTGTAGAAACAGTAGAAATCATAACTTTAATGGAAGCTAACCAAGGGGGTTCAGCCCCACTGGACTGGGAGTGAGCACTTTCCTGAGTACAGGGTAGTGAGTCCCCAGGGGATGATAGACATTCTGCTGTACAAGACACACAGTCCCTGGACATGATTGGATAGGGACACCCACACACACACACACACAGACACTGGGTGAAAGCACAGTATATGTAGGCAGGGTCCTCAGAGAGACACAGAAGCCAGAGCCAGCCTCACAGCGCCCCTATAGCAACAGTAAAACTAAGCTGGGTCGCAAGGATAAAGTACCTGAGTAGTGCTTACAGTCCCAACACTGCTCTCCCCCCCCTGCATTAAGACCCCCTGGTACCGCTGAGGAGACTGGAGTCCTTGTGGAGGAGCTGCACTTCCCTGTGAGTGCTGTCTGATCAAGCTGCAGAGGAAAATGGCGCTGGAGAGCTGTGTGATCTGCTCTGAGTGAAGCCCCGCCCCTTGTAATGGCGCACGGCTTCCTGCATTTTTTATACTGGCCCTGAGGTAGAAAGTGTGCCTAACTAGGAGACTGAACCCCTGTTAGGATGTGCGCCAGTGTGGGTATAATAGGAGGCTCAGCATGCCCCTCACAGCGTGCCCTGCCGCAGCATGTCCTGTGAGCCTCCCCGGAGCGCAGCCTGTATCAGAGCTGCGCTCCTACCCTAATGCCACCATGTCCGCCGGCGACCCGCTAACCAGGACGCCGGTGCCGTACTCACCACTCTTTCTTCAGGCTCTGTTAGGGGGTGGCGGCGTACTGAGGGAGGGTACGCTGCACCATGGTGTGGCTTCCGAATGACTCCCTCAGGAGCTCAGTGTCCTGTCAGCAGAGAAACGGGACCATTAACTCTGAGGAAGTTGGGCCGTTCTCTCCTCTAAGTTCCACAAAGCAGTCAGGGTGTTGCCTAAACAGCCCTGACTGAAAATAACAAACTTTGAAAATAAACGTAGAAAACTACATGACCTCTCCAAAGAATGACTGGCTCCTCCGGTCACAGTTTCTAGACTGAGTCTGGTAGGAGGGGCATAGAGGGAGGAGCCAGACCATGGCTCCTAGTGAACCCGTCTATACCCCATGGTACTAATGAGGACCCCAGTATCCTCTAGGACATAAGAGAAATACATTTAAGCTTCATGTATACATTATACACAGCTTGAAGGTATTTTATACAATGTTTTTGATAATTTTGTGCATTAAATAAAGTTTGTTGTACATTAAACCATCAGAAGCAAAGGTGTTATTTTCTTAGTCACACTCAAAACATTCTGTATTTCGAAATTTTAGATATGGGAGACGAAACCTGTATTGCAAATTGGACCAGCCAAATTGCAATGGTTGTTGGTAGGCTATATGATCCAGTCACACAACAATGGCCAGGATCAGAGGGTTGTTTTAGTCTACAAAGAGGACATAGAGAATGTAAATGTAAGTTTTGCATGAACTATGTATAGTAGAGATAATTGGGTAGAAAATCTTACTGAGGTTATGTGGGTGGTGCAGGAATTTGATAAAATTGCCTAAGAGGTCTGTTTTCAGTGAGGCTAGACAAAAGTCATGTTGTGCGAGGTAGGGCTAGGGCTGCCATCAGGGGAACACAACCGGTACTATTGTACCTTGCCTGGGATCAGAGAGGGGTGATTATCTTGCCTGTAAAAGTGTAAACATGCAGTATACAGCAATTTGTTGTCAGAATCATTGGCACATTGAATTGACGCAGTATGAGTTGAGATTCAATTGTTAAACTATGTTTTTCTATTGTTTGTACTGTTCAGGCGCACTGTGTGTTTATTATTCACTTACATAATATAATTAAAGCCCTTTGACTTGACGCAGTGTGAGTTGAGCTGCAAATTTAAAAATACATTGTTCTATTGTTTGTTCTGTCTGGCGCACTGTACCTCTGTACATTTATTATTTTAATATATATAATATATAAAAAAATACAAAGAATATATTGTAAATATCTTCTTTGTATTATTCTAATAATTTTTATAGTCAAAACTTTGGAGGAAAAAGTCATTCATAGGTGAGACAGTGCCATCCCTGCCTACCGCACATCTCTGATCAAAACTCACCAAATTTACAGCAGTAAATACTGTTGCACCTTTATATAATGCCCACATGAACCTGAGGGTTCATATGTGTGTAAAAAATATAAGCTTTACACAGGTGAGCAGTACACTAGGGGTGCAGCTAAAATCAGTGTAAATGAGTATACATCCAAAAAATAATTCACACAATACAGTAAATAACAATTTCACCAATAAAAGTGCCCTGTACAGGGTATTTCACCTGTCTAGTCACACAATAAAATGGAAAAATAGTCACCATATGTTTGTAATTCATGTGGTTCAATAAAATCATTACCTCATTCCAGGGGAATAATAGATGTTGTTTCTTTATCAGCAAAATAGCTTATAGGGTATATTTGGTGTATCTATAATGGGTGCAGTGTGCATGGTGCACACTGGCACCCAGGGTCCAGGACCCACATCACACACCTTGCACTTATTTTTTAAATACTCACCTCTCCAGAGTCTCCCACCGGTGGCATCATCTCTCTACAAATCACTGGTAAATGGAATGGCAGTCATTTTTCTGGAGATTTGCACAAGTGTAGTAAGGAAATCTCTGGGAAAATGCCTGTTGCGCCATAAAGGTCTGCGCAATAAAGGCCTGTGCCACTCTACTGCTCAGACTCTATTATGCTGACGGGCACCGGCCAGAGCCGTCTTAACAGCAGTGTAGGCTCCTGGGCACAGCAATGTACTGGGCCCCCTACCCGTCCTCCAGCGGTAGGGGTGGGGGTGCTATCAGCGCAGCTCTGATTTTCTGCAGGCTGTAGGAGGTATTCTATCTTGCACTCAGTATGTAGGACCTGGAACATTAATTTCTGCTAAATACTGTACTCCTTTACTGCACAGATGGGACTAAACTGTAGAAAGCAGCATAGGGCTGAATTAAGAAGCCCTGGTACATGACTTCCATGGTGGGAAGGGGTGTTTAATACGTAGGGGAGGGGTGGATAGTGGAGTGGACTTAATATTTATCATTTTCCGGTGGGAGGGCAGATTGCTTGACTGCAGATATCTCAAGCTCCTGAAAATATATTTCTTAGCTTTGAATGGGATATAAACCTAGAGAGTCCCACCTTTCAGAAGGTTCTGGGGACTTGAGGATCAGCGTTCAGGAGCCAGAGCAATCCACCAATGAAAATATAAAACTGCATACCAGGCATTTGGAGCTGGAGCAGGGACCAGCTGCTGGAAAGCTGATATCTCTGGTTCTGGGCATAGTAGAGACAAGCTACCAGTGTCCACTGAAAGGGTAAAGTCACAGCTTTTGGCTTATATCCTCAGAAAAACTCTAAGTCAGACAGAATCCGAGATATCAGGCTGGGAAGAGCAATTAGCAGGCTTGGTTGGGGACCACTGCTTTCAAGTCAGATATCTCCGGATCCCCAGGGCCGATTTTAAAAAATCTGGTACCCCTGGAAAGAGGGGACCCTCAGCTATCATACTAGTGCCCTTATACTCCTGGGGCCCTTGGGCAAGAGCCCATTGAGCCCATACGAAAAGACGGCCCTGGCACCGGCTACAGAGGAGGGTGCCCAAATGGAGGAGGATGGGCATGGGCCTCCTACTCTGATAATATGCCCCTGAGTATATTCCTCCACTCCTCCTTTCTTACAGTATATCTGAAAAAGGGTGCCTCCTCTACCTAATACTTTCAAGCAACAGGGTTCCATGCAGACAAATAATTATTGATTAATCATGATTTAATTGTTTTGGGCATCTAAAATTCCTGATTTAAACAGGACTATTTAGATGCCTAAGCAATTGTCACATTTCAGTTGATGTTTGGGCGCCCAAACAGACAGGGTCTAGCCACGTCTTAAGTCCTGCTTTGAGCATCCAAACTCCTTTTCAGACACCCAAAGTGCCTCAGGAGACTGCGAGAAGAAATGTCAGCCCTGTGGCTACTTTGCGTCTAAATAGAGCAACAATTGAATTGCTCTGTTTTGCGCCCCCTTGTGGTAAGCATGGGGTGAAACAATGAATTGGCCCCATAGAAAAGACAAATAGTTCCTGATTCCTAAATTTACTTTTGATTGTAATTTTGAAATTAAGACATTTGCAAACTAAAAAGGAGGTGTATATTATTTGAAATATGGGCTTTCAGAAATTTTGCATTTTGATTTAAAAAAATTGCTTTTCTAGATCTTTTCTTTTCTGGGGGGAATTCAAATCTTTTCAAGGAGGTGTACCTCCCAGATTAAGGGCCCGGAGCTATTCAGTTGACTGAATCGCGCTCAGCACTAAGGGCCTAATTCAGTATGAGTTGTAGTTTTGCGAAAAGTAGCAAAACTACAATTATCTTTAGCCTTTGAGACACTCTACATGTAAAAAAGCCAGAGGTCAAGGAGAGTCTAGGTATCTGTCAAAGCAGTTAGCCATGTGACTGAAGGTGGGGTATAGGTAGTGAATGGCCAGCTAATTGTAGTATAACCCAGACCTTTAAAGATTAATATTGACAGGTGATGCTCCTATTGTTAAAAGGAGAGATACTCCCAATTAGACCTCAAAAGAATGTATGATTTTCAAGCGCTGATTTTATTATAAAAACCATTATGTATAATCCTACTCTTGGAGAGGTGGATTAATGTCAATCAAGAAGCATTTCTTAGTTGTGTTTGCAAACAAATATGAATCAGGCCCATTGTTTCCATAAACACAGTAGGTTTCATAATAGCCTCAAACATCATTCAACAATGGTACATACATGGTTTCTTCTATTCTGTGAAGAGAAGATACAGTAGTTGGTACTGTAATTCAAACTGTATTAAAAATATGTTATTTATATCTCATTATCAATTTTATGTAAGTTTAATTGTGCAGTTCCATGTTAGGAACTGTATATTATAATGAAAACACCTAAAATGTTTATATTTATTACTATACAAATCTGTCTCGCTAGCTTAAGTATTAACACATATAGGGGTATATTTACTAAGGTCCCGATTTTGACCGAGATTACGTTTTTTCTTCAAAGTGTCATCTCAAGAATTTACTAAGCAAAAATCTCGGCAGTGATGAGGGCATTCGTAATATTTTGGAAGTCCTAGGAAAAAATTACGAATCAATACACCATCGGTCAAATACGCCTGCAATTTGGTAGAAATCGGTCATTTACTAAAAAGTGCAAATCACAAACACTGCCGACAATAGCCAAACACTGCCGTGCTGAAATACAATTCGTGAAAAAGTGCTAAAAAAAACCAGACCTGCTTTTTTTCCCCGTGTTTGGATAGGCATGCACGGATCCATGAGATCCGTGCATGTTTTTCAGTGGGAAGGGGTGGGAAAGTGTTTTTTTTTTTTAAATGCGTGGGGTCCCCCCTCCTAAGCCAAACCAGCCTCGGGCTCTTTGAGCCGGCCCTGGTTGAAAAAATATGGGGGGAAAAATGTCAGGGGTTCCCCCATATTTAAACAACCAGCACCGGGCTCTGCGCCTAGTCCTGGTTCCAAAAATACGGGGGACAAAAAGCGTAGGGGTCCCCCGTATTTCTGAAACCAGCACCGGGCTCCACTAGCCAGATACATAATGCCACAGCCGGGGGACACTTTTATCTAGGTCCCTGCTGCCCTGGCATTACATAACCAACTAGTCACCCCTTGCCGGGGTACCCTGGAGGAGTGGGGGCCCCTTCAATCAAGGGGTCCCCCCCTCCAGCCACCCAAGGGCCAGGGGTGAAGCCCGAGGCTGTCCCCCCCATCCAAGGGCTGCGGATGGGAGGCTGATAGCCTTTTTGTCAAAAAATGAATATTGTTTTTAGTAGCAGTACTACAAGTCCCAGCAAGCCTCCCCTCAAGCTGCTACTTGGAGAACCACAAGTACCAGCATGCGGTGGAAAACCGGGCCCGCTGGTACCTGTACTACTACTACTAAAAAAATACCCCAATAAAAACATAAGACACACACCTCGAAAGTAAAACTTTAATACATACATCCACACCTCCATATACACATACTTACCTATGTTCACACGAGGGTCGGTCCTCTTCTCCATGTAGAATCCATGGTGTACCTGTTGAAAAAATTCTACTCACAAAATCCAGTGTAGATGGCTCCTCTTTTAATCCATTTGTAATCCAGGTACTTTGTAAATTAAAAAAACGGACACCCGACCTCGCACTGAAAGGGGCCCCATGTTTTCACATGGGACCCCTTTCCCCGAATGCCAGAAACCCCCTCTGACTTATGTCTAAGAGGGTTCCATCAGCCAATCAGGGAGCGCCACATTGTGCTCCTGTACTGTATGACAGGCAGCACACGGCAATGTTACAATGTAGCGCCTATGCGCTCCATTATAACCAATGGTGGGAACTTTGTGGTCAGCGGTGAGGTTACTTTCGGTCAACCACTGACCACAAAGTTCCCACCATTGGTTACAATTGTAACACTACCGTGTGCTGCCTGTCATACAGTACAGGAGCACACAGCCAATCAGGAGGGTGCCACAATGTGGCGCTCCCTGATTGGCTGATGGAACCCTCTTAGACATAAGTCAGAGGGGGTTTCTGGCATTCGGGGAAAGGGGTCCCATGTGAAAACATGGGGCCCCTTTCAGTGCGAGGTCGGGTGTCCGTTTTTTATTTTGCAAAGTACCTGGATTACAAATGGATTAAAAGAGGAGCCATCTACACTGGATTTTGTGAGTATAATTTTTTCAACAGGTACACCATGGATTCTACATGGAGTAGAGGACCGACCCTCGTGTGAACATAGGTAAGTATGTGTATATGGAGGTGTGGATGTATGTATTAAAGTTTTACTTTCAAGGTGTGTGTCTTATGTTTTTATTGGGGTATTTTTTTAGTAGTAGTACTACAGGTACCAGCGGGCCCGGTTTTCCACCGCATGCTTGTACTTGTGGTTCTCCAAGTACCAGCTTGCGGGGGAGGCTTGCTGGGATTTGTAGTACTGCTACTAAAAACAATATTCATTTTTTGACAAAAAGGCTATCAGCCTCCCATCCACAGCCCTTGGATCGGGGGGACAGCCTCAGGCTTCACCCCTGGCCCTTGGGTGGCTGGAGGGGGGGGACCCCTTGATTGAACGGGCCCCCACTCCTCCAGGGTACCCCGGCAAGGGGTGACTAGTTGGTTATGTAATCCCAGAGCCACAGGGACCTAGATAAAAGTGTCCCCCGGCTGTGGCATTATGTATCTGGCTAGTGGAGCCCGGTGCTGGTTTCAGAAATACGGGGGACCCCTACGCTTTTTGTCCCCCGTATTTTTGGAACCAGGACCAGGCACAGAGCCCGGTGCTGGTTGTTTAAATATGGGGGAACCCCTGACATTTTTTTCCCATATTTTTTCAACCAGGGCCGGCTCAAAGAGCCCGAGGCTGGTTTGGCTTAGGAGAGGGGACCCCACGCAATTTTTTTTTTAAATTTAACACTGATTTCATTTTTTAAAAAGGTGCACAATGAAGCCCAGCACGGATCACTCAGATCCGGCCGAAATTCATTGTATTAAAGTCGGCAGTGTTTTACAAGTCACTCACGTAAAACACTGCCAAAAAAAACGAATGACATCGACATTGGTAAATCCGAAAATGCAGAATACGACAGCTTAGTAAATTAGTCGTAATAAATTCAAAAAGTTGCAACTTTACACTTTCGATGTCATTCGTGATTGAACTTTGACCTCAGACGGGAAAATACGAATTTTAGTAAATATACCCCATAGAGTTGTTCATATAACATTTGTGTTACTGAATTTTGGGGGTTTGTGCTGATGAGTTTTTTTGACAAAACTAAAACAGAGAGTGACTGTAAATGTGCTCTAATGTTTCGCATATTCCTAACACAAAAGCCTCTCTTGCTTCGAGCTTTGGAGTAGTCAAATGAAAAATAGTCCTGTGAGTAAAATTATTTTCTTTCTGTAGTTCCCTTCAAAAACTTGCCTTGAGGTGATTTTGTAAAATCTGAAACATTCGAAGCCAGTTCTGTCAATCCCCTAGAAATTCATTTTAATCATCCTCTCCCTGCTCGACCAATTTAAATTGATTCTCTCTCCAGCACTGCAATGTTGTCACAAAACAAGTGATTGTGGCCGGTCTAAGACCAGACAATATTCTGATGTTATGGGATTCTGAGACTAAGAACCAATTTGATTTACTTCGAAAAGATTTTCCATCACTGCTCACTCTTACTAGCAGCGACTAATGATGAAGCTTGGCAGTACTCTGTGATAATACAGAGTACAACCTGTCACATATTGATTTGCCTCTCTTTTCAACTCTCTATGTCATTATATCTTTGGTTATTAAAGACTAAACTATTCCAATACCAGAAATTGGCCCACAAGCTTTTTTTTTCTTTTATGAACTCCTAATTTCCATTCTCATGTTGAGATAAAAGTGACTTTTCCTCTCTTTGTTTCAGCAACACAACTGCATTCATGTAAAGGAAAAAAAATATGTTCTGTTTTATTTAGTATGTTAGAAAACCATTATAACCACCATAGTAAGGGGGAAATTATAAAATCTGAAAAATATGACTTGTCTTTATGATTTTCTTTCTTTGCAGTCTATAACCTACTGTATACTGTCATACCGCACTTTTATAATTCATTTATTCCTCTTATGCCATTTAGTAAAAAAATGTGTTAAATGCTACAAAATACAATTTGATTACTACTCCACTATAAATAAGTAGGAAATTATCCTATTTAAAAGACAGACAATTACTTTAGTATGTATAGGCCTACTCTCTTAAGAAAATATATTTAAAAAAAAACCCATTTAATACTGTATATAGAATTTTTTGTTTTAAGGACTAATAATCCAAATGAGGTTTTATTAACAGATGCCTTAAAATGTTTTAAATGTGCCTTAAATGTTTCATATGCTCCACTTTTATCATAGTGTATACTGTGTAGCCTTACATCTATATTTATTAACACAAAGAATTTTTGAGGCTGCAATTTTGACAATTGTTTTGCTTACAAAAATCACTTAACCAGTATTTATGAATTGCCAAAGTAAAGTGAATCGGGAAAGTATGTGAGCAGGGGCAGAACACTAAATATTGGGGTCCCATAGCAAAATTGGGAAGAAGGCGGGTTGGCAGTAAAGATCCATCTGCTCTGGGTTACTCTCTAATGGGTGCATGGAATCCGCACAGGGTAGCCCCATTTGTGCCTTCCAGTCTGGAAGAATAAGTACCAGTGGATTTTATTGCACATGCACCTAATCCAGTTTATCCATAGAGGAGCAAAGTAGGGCTACCAAAGTGGATGGTCCGCCATCACCTTTCCCACCACACTGCTGGAAGCTATGACAGCTACATGTTCCATGTCCCATTAAAGCTCTCCATACAGGATGGATCTGCATCACTGAGCCTTCCACTTTGCCAGTAACCACAGAAGCTATATACAGTAGGCTGCTCTAGGAGTAGTTCAACTAATGTGTGTACGTTTTTGAATTTGAAAGCATGTAAGTTAATTTGCCTTTAACTACACTGTTATTACTTTTTCTTTCTACTAATACCTTTCCTATGACTTGAGTAACTACTCCCCCCACAGCTTAAAAGATTATTCTACTCAAGGCTGCAAATTTTAGTTTTAGATGGAATATCTTATAGCAAACCAGGAACCCAAAGGTCGCCAACCATATGCCCAGTACTCATACTGTCAGACATGTTCCAGACATGTTCAGCTTCCTGTGTAAAGATGGAGCCTCCCTCATCTTTGCCATTTCTCCACCTAAACTGAGGTTTAGTAGCACCTAGGCAATAGCTTAGGTTGTTGAATTTATGCACAGACAGGCGCATTGCAGCACGACTACATACTTAGCATGCAATAGACATCTCCACCACTGGGTGACTAATGCTCCACTAATCCAGTACTTTACAGCGAATAGCGACGGATTGATCTACAAGCTCTGGCAAATGGTCAGTGATGACTGCAATGTTATTAAACACAGACCAATGGTCAGATGGAGAGAGTCAATAAAAAAAAAGTTTATACAGACACAAATGAGCGTATTAAAACACTGGTCTATTGCTGTGCTACTGTATGTGAGCATCCAAGTCCCGTAGACAAAGCAATATATAAAAATAGTGTATACATACGCAACTAATGTGTTAAAGCAATACTGTAGTTCATTGATGTTATAGATACTGTACTGCTCCAAGTCCCATATATCCCATGAGGCATCATGGATGAGCGGTGAAGTGTACCACTCCCCATGCTCAGAGACCCAGGTTCGATCTCAAAGCGCAAATGCCTTTTTTGTTTTCTGACAATTTATTAATTTCTTTTTTTTATCTATTGTAATATACCTTCACATTCAATAGAAATATGCACACAGGTTCTACATGAATCAAGGCAATGCTGTAAGAGCGTCTCATTCCGCTATTTAAAATACACAGCGACTATGGGGATAAGCGAGCTCTATGCACCATACGGTACACATACAGTACTGTAGTAGGCCAGACTCAAAATTATTAATTCTCTGTTCTGCAGAAATTATTCATTCAACCAATAAAAATTAACCAATGAATCAATCAATTAAAATAGTGTATACAGACGCAAGCGAACGTGTAAAACAAAGGCTCCTATGATGTTAAGGTTATGTGAGTTTATAATTCCCATAGAATGAGCTATTAATATAAATAGTGTATACATATGAAAATCATGTTAGAGCCACAGCTATAGAACATGTTAAAACTAGTGATGAGCGCCGGAAATTTTTCGGGTTTTGTGTTTTGGTTTTGGGTTCGGTTCCGCGGCCGTGTTTTGGGTTCGACCGCGTTTTGGCAAAACCTCACCGGGTTTTTTTTGTCGGATTCGGGTGTGTTTTGGATTCGGGTGTTTTTTTCAAAAAACACTAAAAAACAGCTTAAATCATAGAATTTGGGGGTAATTTTAATCCCAAAGTATTATTAACCTCAAAAAACATAATTTCCACTCATTTTCAGCCTATTCTGAACACCTCACACCTCACAATATTATTTTTAGTCCTAAAATTTGCACCGAGGTCGCTGTGTGAGAAAGATAAGCGACCCTAGTGGCCGACACAAACACCGTGCCCATCTAGGAGTGGCACTGCAGTGTCACGCAGGATGTCCCTTCCAAAAAACCCTCCCCAAACAGCACATGACGCAAAGAAAAAAAGAGGCGCAATGAGGTAGCTGACTGTGTGAGAAAGATAAGCGACCCTAGTGGCCGACACAAACACCGGGCCCATCTAGGAGTGGCACTGCAGTGTCACGCAGGATGTCCCTTCCAAAAAACCCTCCCCAAACAGCACATGACGCAAAGAAAAAAAGAGGCACAATGAGGTAGCTGACTGTGTGTGTGAGAAAGATAAGCGACCCTAGTGGCCGACACAAACACCGGGCCCATCTAGGAGTGGCACTGCAGTGTCACGCAGGATGTCCCTTCCAAAAAACCCTCCCCAAACAGCACATGACGCAAAGAAAAAAAGAGGCACAATGAGGTAGCTGACTGTGTGTGTGAGAAAGATAAGCGACCCTAGTGGCCGACACAAACACCGGGCCCATCTAGGAGTGGCACTGCAGTGTCACGCAGGATGTCCCTTCCAAAAAACCCTCCCCAAACAGCACATGACGCAAAGAAAAAAAGAGGCGCAATGAGGTAGCTGACTGTGTGAGAAAGATAAGCGACCCTAGTGGCCGACACAAACACCAGGCCCATCTAGGAGTGGCACTGCAGTGTCACGCAGGATGTCCCTTCCAAAAAACCCTCCCCAAACAGCACATGACGCAAAGAAAAAAAGAGGCACAATGAGGTAGCTGACTGTGTGTGTGAGAAAGATAAGCGACCCTAGTGGCCGACACAAACACCGGGCCCATCTAGGAGTGGCACTGCAGTGTCACGCAGGATGTCCCTTCCAAAAAACCCTCCCCAAACAGCACATGACGCAAAGAAAAAAAGAGGCACAATGAGGTAGCTGACTGTGTGTGTGAGAAAGATAAGCGACCCTAGTGGCCGACACAAACACCGGGCCCATCTAGGAGTGGCACTGCAGTGTCACGCAGGATGTCCCTTCCAAAAAACCCTCCCCAAACAGCACATGACGCAAAGAAAAAAAGAGGCGCAATGAGGTAGCTGACTGTGTGAGAAAGATAAGCGACCCTAGTGGCCGACACAAACACCGGGCCCATCTAGGAGTGGCACTGCAGTGTCACGCAGGATGTCCCTTCCAAAAAACCCTCCCCAAACAGCACATGACGCAAAGAAAAAAAGAGGCACAATGAGGTAGCTGACTGTGTGTGTGAGAAAGATAAGCGACCCTAGTGGCCGACACAAACACCGGGCCCATCTAGGAGTGGCACTGCAGTGTCACGCAGGATGTCCCTTCCAAAAAACCCTCCCCAAACAGCACATGACGCAAAGAAAAAAAGAGGCACAATGAGGTAGCTGACTGTGTGTGTGAGAAAGATAAGCGACCCTAGTGGCCGACACAAACACCGTGCCCATCTAGGAGTGGCACTGCAGTGTCACGCAGGATGTCCCTTCCAAAAAACCCTCCCCAAACAGCACATGACGCAAAGAAAAAAAGAGGCACAATGAGGTAGCTGACTGTGTGTGTGAGAAAGATAAGCGACCCTAGTGGCCGACACAAACACCGGGCCCATCTAGGAGTGGCACTGCAGTGTCACGCAGGATGTCCCTTCCAAAAAACCCTCCCCAAACAGCACATGACGCAAAGAAAAAAAGAGGCGCAATGAGGTAGCTGACTGTGTGAGAAAGATAAGCGACCCTAGTGGCCGACACAAACACCGGGCCCATCTAGGAGTGGCACTGCAGTGTCACGCAGGATGTCCCTTCCAAAAAACCCTCCCCAAACAGCACATGACGCAAAGAAAAAAAGAGGCGCAATGAGGTAGCTGACTGTGTGAGAAAGATAAGCGACCCTAGTGGCCGACACAAACACCGGGCCCATCTAGGAGTGGCACTGCAGTGTCACGCAGGATGTCCCTTCCAAAAAACCCTCCCCAAACAGCACATGACGCAAAGAAAAATAAAAGAAAAAAGAGGTGCAAGATGGAATTGTCCTTGGGCCCTTCCCACCCACCCTTATGTTGTAACTATAAACAAAACAGGACATGCACACTTTAACCAACCCATCATTTCAGTGACAGGGTCTGCCACACGACTGTGACTGAAATGACGGGTTGGTTTGGACCCCCACCCAAAAAGAAGCAATTAATCTCTCCTTGCACAAACTGGCTCTACAGAGGCAAGATGTCCACCTCATCATCATCCTCCGATATATCACCGTGTACATCCCCCTCCTCACAGATTATCAATTCGTCCCCACTGGAATCCACCATGTCAGCTCCCTGTGTACTTTGTGGAGGCAATTGCTGCTGGTCAATGTCTCCGCGGAGGAATTGATTATAATTCATTTTAATGAACATCATCTTCTCCACATTTTCTGGATGTAACCTCGTACGCCGATTGCTGACAAGGTGAGCGGCGGCACTAAACACTCTTTCGGAGTACACACTTGTGGGAGGGCAACTTAGGTAGAATAAAGCCAGTTTGTGCAAGGGCCTCCAAATTGCCTCTTTTTCCTGCCAGTATAAGTACGGACTGTGTGACGTGCCTACTTGGATGCGGTCACTCATATAATCCTCCACCATTCTATCAATGTTGAGAGAATCATATGCAGTGACAGTAGACGACATGTCCGTAATGGTTGTCAGGTCCTTCAGTCCGGACCAGATGTCAGCATCAGCAGTCGCTCCAGACTGCCCTGCATCACCGCCAGCGGGTGGGCTCGGAATTCTGAGCCTTTTCCTCGCACCCCCAGTTGCGGGAGAATGTGAAGGAGGAGATGTTGACAGGTCGCGTTCCGCTTGACTTGACAATTTTCTCACCAGCAGGTCTTTGAAACCCAGCAGACTTGTGTGCGCCGGAAAGAGAGATCCAAGGTAGGTTTTAAATCTAGGATCGAGCACGGTGGCCAAAATGTAGTGCTCTGATTTCAACAGATTGACCACCCGTGAATCCTTGTTAAGCGAATTAAGGGCTCCATCCACAAGTCCCACATGCCTAGCGGAATCGCTCTGTCTTAGCTCCTCCTTCAATGTCTCCAGCTTCTTCTGCAAAAGCCTGATGAGGGGAATGACCTGACTCAGGCTGGCAGTGTCTGAACTGACTTCACGTGTGGCAAGTTCAAAGGGCATCAGAACTTTGCACAACGTTGAAATCATTCTCCACTGCGCTTGAGACAGGTGCATTCCACCTCCTATATCGTGGTCAGTTGTATAGGCTTGAATGGCCTTTTGCTGCTCCTCCAACCTCTGAAGCATATAGAGGGTTGAATTCCACCTCGTTACCACCTCCTGCTTCAGATGATGGCAGGGCAGGTTCAGGCGTTTTTGGTGGTGCTCCAGTCTTCTGTACGCGCTGCCTGTACGCCGAAAGTGTCCCGCAATTTTTCTGGCCACCGCCAGCATCTCTTGCACGCCCCTGTCGTTTTTTAAAAAATTCTGCACCACCAAATTCAAGGTATGTGCAAAACATGGGACGTGCTGGAATTTGCCCAGATGTAATGCACGCACAATATTGCTGGCGTTGTCCGATGCCACAAATCCACAGGAGAGTCCAATTGGGGTAAGCCATTCCGCGATGATCTTCCTCAGTTGCCGTAAGAGGTTTTCAGCTGTGTGCGTATTCTGGAAAGCGGTGATACAAAGCGTAGCCTGCCTAGGAACGAGTTGGCGTTTGCGAGATGCTGCTACTGGTGCCGCCGCTGCTGTTCTTGCGGCGGGAGTCCATACATCTACCCAGTGGGCTGTCACAGTCATATAGTCCTGACCCTGCCCTGCTCCACTTGTCCACATGTCCGTGGTTAAGTGGACATTGGGTACAGCTGCATTTTTTAGGACACTGGTGACTCTTTTTCTGAGGTCTGTGTACATTTTCGGTATCGCAACCCTAGAGAAATGGAACCTAGATGGTATTTGGTACCGGGGACACAGTACCTCCAACAAGTCTCTAGTTGGCTCTGCAGTAATGATGGATACCGGAACCACGTTTCTCACCACCCAGGATGTCAAGGCCTCAGTTATCCGCTTTGCAGTAGGATGACTGCTGTGATATTTAATCTTCCTCGCAAATGACTGTTGGACAGTCAATTGCTTGGTGGAAGTAGTAAAAGTGGTCTTACGACTTCCCCTCTGGGATGACCATCGACTCCCAGCAGCAACAACAGCAGCGCCAGCAGCAGTAGGCGTTACACGCAAGGATGCATCGGAGGAATCCCAGGCAGGAGAGGACTCGTCAGAATTGCCAGTGACATGGCCTGCAGGACTATTGGCATTCCTGGGGAAGGAGGAAATTGACACTGAGGGAGTTGGTGGGGTGGTTTGCGTGAGCTTGGTTACAAGAGGAAGGGATTTACTGGTCAGTGGAGTGCTTCCGCTGTCACCCAAAGTTTTTGAACTTGTCACTGACTTATTATGAATGCGCTGCAGGTGACGTATAAGGGAGGATGTTCCGAGGTGGTTAACGTCCTTACCCCTACTTATTACAGCTTGACAAAGGGAGCACACGGCTTGACACCTGTTGTCCGCATTTCTGGTGAAATACCTCCACACCGAAGAGCTGATTTTTTTGGTATTTTCTCCTGGCATGTCAACGGCCATATTCCTCCCACGGACAACAGGTGTCTCCCCGGGTGCCTGACTTAAACAAACCACCTCACCATCAGAATCCTCCTGGTCAATTTCCTCCCCAGCGCCAGCAACACCCATATCCTCCGCATCCTGGTGGACTTCAACACTGACATCTTCAATCTCACTATCAGGAACTGGACTGCGGGTGCTCCTTCCAGCACTTGCAGGGGGCGTGCAAATGGTGGAAGGCGCATGCTCTTCACATCCAGTGTTGGGAAGGTCAGGCATCGCAACCGACACAATTGGACTCTCCTTGTGGATTTGGGATTTCGAAGAACGCACAGTTCTTTGCTGTGCTTTTGCCAGCTTGAGTCGTTTCATTTTTCTAGCGAGAGGCTGAGTGCTTCCATCCTCATGTGAAGCTGAACCACTAGCCATGAACATAGGCCAGGGCCTCAGCCGTTCCTTGCCACTCCGTGTGGTAAATGGCATATTGGCAAGTTTACGCTTCTCCTCCGACAATTTTATTTTAGGTTTTGGAGTCTTTTTTTTTCTGATATTTGGTGTTTTGGATTTGACATGCTCTGTACTATGACATTGGGCATCGGCCTTGGCAGACGACGTTGCTGGCATTTCATCGTCTCGGCCATGACTAGTGGCAGCAGCTTCAGCACGAGGTGGAAGTGGATCTTGATCTTTCCCTAATTTTGGAACCTCAACTTTTTTGTTCTCCATATTTTATAGGCAGAACTAAAAGGCACCTCAGGTAAACAATGGAGATGGATGGATTGGATACTAGTATACTATATATACAATTATGGACGGACTGCCACGGTTAGGTGGTATAAAAAAACCACGGTATAAAAAAACCACGGCATAAAAAAACCACGGTATAAAAAAACCACGGTATAAAAACCACGGTATAAAAAAACCACGGTATAAAAAAACCACGGTATAAAAAAACCACGGTATAAAAAAACCACGGTATAAAAAAACCGCACTGTACACTGGTTGATAAAGAGATAGTAGTATACTCGTAACAATTAGGATGACACTATGACGGTATAAAGAATGAAAAAAAAAACACGGTTAGGTGGTAGGTATATAGTAATAAATAATACAATTCTGGTCGGACGGACTGCCTGCCGTGTGCCGACACAGAGGTAGCCACAGCCGTGAACTACCGCACTGTACACTGGTTGATAAAGAGATAGTAGTATACTCGTAACAATTAGGATGACACTATGACGGTATAAAGAATGAAAAAAAAACCACGGTTAGGTGGTAGGTATATAATAATAAATAATACAATTCTGGTCGGACGGACTGCCTGCCGTGTGCCGACACAGAGGTAGCCACAGCCGTGAACTACCGCACTGTACACTGGTTGATAAAGAGATAGTAGTATACTCGTAACAATTAGGATGACACTATGACGGTATAAAGAATGAAAAAAAAACCACGGTTAGGTGGTAGGTATATAATAATAAATAATACAATTCTGGTCGGACGGACTGCCTGCCGTGTGCCGACACAGAGGTAGCCACAGCCGTGAACTACCGCACTGTACACTGGTTGATAAAGAGATAGTAGTATACTCGTAACAATTAGGATGACACTATGACGGTATAAAGAATGAAAAAAAAACCACGGTTAGGTGGTAGGTATATAATAATAAATAATACAATTCTGGTCGGACGGACTGCCTGCCGTGTGCCGACACAGAGGTAGCCACAGCCGTGAACTACCGCACTGTACACTGGTTGATAAAGAGATAGTAGTATACTCGTAACAATTAGGATGACACTATGACGGTATAAAGAATGAAAAAAAAACCACGGTTAGGTGGTAGGTATATAATAATAAATAATACAATTCTGGTCGGACGGACTGCCTGCCGTGTGCCGACACAGAGGTAGCCACAGCCGTGAACTACCGCACTGTACACTGGTTGATAAAGAGATAGTAGTATACTCGTAACAATTAGGATGACACTATGACGGTATAAAGAATGAAAAAAAAACCACGGTTAGGTGGTAGGTATATAATAATAAATAATACAATTCTGGTCGGACGGACTGCCTGCCGTGTGCCGACACAGAGGTAGCCACAGCCGTGAACTACCGCACTGTACACTGGTTGATAAAGAGATAGTAGTATACTCGTAACAATTAGGATGACACTATGACGGTATAAAGAATGAAAAAAAAACCACGGTTAGGTGGTAGGTATATAATAATAAATAATACAATTCTGGTCGGACGGACTGCCTGCCGTGTGCCGACACAGAGGTAGCCACAGCCGTGAACTACCGCACTGTACACTGGTTGATAAAGAGATAGTAGTATACTCGTAACAATTAGGATGACACTATGACGGTATAAAGAATGAAAAAAAAACCACGGTTAGGTGGTAGGTATATAATAATAAATAATACAATTCTGGTCGGACGGACTGCCTGCCGTGTGCCGACACAGAGGTAGCCACAGCCGTGAACTACCGCACTGTACACTGGTTGATAAAGAGATAGTAGTATACTCGTAACAATTAGGATGACACTATGACGGTATAAAGAATGAAAAAAAAACCACGGTTAGGTGGTAGGTATATAATAATAAATAATACAATTCTGGTCGGACGGACTGCCTGCCGTGTGCCGACACAGAGGTAGCCACAGCCGTGAACTACCGCACTGTACACTGGTTGATAAAGAGATAGTAGTATACTCGTAACAATTAGGATGACACTATGACGGTATAAAGAATGAAAAAAAAACCACGGTTAGGTGGTAGGTATATAATAATAAATAATACAATTCTGGTCGGACGGACTGCCTGCCGTGTGCCGACACAGAGGTAGCCACAGCCGTGAACTACCGCACTGTACACTGGTTGATAAAGAGATAGTAGTATACTCGTAACAATTAGGATGACACTATGACGGTATAAAGAATGAAAAAAAAACCACGGTTAGGTGGTAGGTATATAATAATAAATAATACAATTCTGGTCGGACGGACTGCCTGCCGTGTGCCGACACAGAGGTAGCCACAGCCGTGAACTACCGCACTGTACACTGGTTGATAAAGAGATAGTAGTATACTCGTAACAATTAGGATGACACTATGACGGTATAAAGAATGAAAAAAAAACCACGGTTAGGTGGTAGGTATATAATAATAAATAATACAATTCTGGTCGGACGGACTGCCTGCCGTGTGCCGACACAGAGGTAGCCACAGCCGTGAACTACCGCACTGTACACTGGTTGATAAAGAGATAGTAGTATACTCGTAACAATTAGGATGACACTATGACGGTATAAAGAATGAAAAAAAAACCACGGTTAGGTGGTAGGTATATAATAATAAATAATACAATTCTGGTCGGACGGACTGCCTGCCGTGTGCCGACACAGAGGTAGCCACAGCCGTGAACTACCGCACTGTACTGTGTCTGCTGCTAATATAGACTGGTTGATATTTAAAGAGATATTAGTAGTATACAACAATACTATACTGGTGGTCAGGCACTGGTCACCACTCCTGCAGCAAAAGTGTGCACTGTTAATTAATATAATTGTACTCCTGGCTCCTGCTAACAACCTGCAGTGCTCCCCAGTCTCCCCCACAATTAATTATAAGCTTTTAATTTATACATTGATGACTGTGCAGCACACTGGGCTGAGCTGAGTGCACACAGACTGAGTCACACTGTGTGACTGACTGTGCTGTGTATCGTTTTTTTTTTCAGGCAGAGAACGGATATAGCAGAGAGAAGTGAACGGATATATTATATTAAATAAAAGTTAACTAGCAACTGCACTGGTCACTGACTGTGGTAAACTAACTCTGTCTGCGACTCTGCACAATCTCTCTCTATCTAATCTATCTATCTCTATTCTAATGGAGAGGACGCCAGACACGTCCTCTCCCTATCAATCTCAATGCACGAGTGAAAATGGCGGCGACGCGCGGCTCCTTATATAGAATCCGAGTCTCGCGAGAATCCGACAGCGTCATGATGACGTTCGGGCGCGCTCGGGTTAACCGAGCAAGGCGGGAAGATCCGAGTCGCTCGGACCCGTGGAAAAAAAAGTGAAGTTCGTGCGGGTTCGGATTCAAAGAAACCGAACCCGCTCATCTCTAGTTAAAACTATTGTCCACTGATGTTAGGGATATACTGTACTGTACTATTGTACAGTATGAGCGTCCACATCCCGTAGCCATTACGGCATAATCAAAACCAACGGGATGTTTGAATATGATTATGAGCACAGGAAAACAAAAGTTTCCATAACTACTGTAACTGTCTGCCATTGCACACAATACTGTACAGTTTAAACCAGTTCACTTGTATTGATGTGCTGCATCACGGTCACAAGATGAACAACCTGGGACACATGTCTGGGACGCCTGCCTGGAATGCACGTCTCAGATGCTGTATACGGTGGGATAATGGCTGCCCAATGAGGCAGACCCTACAGTATGGGTGAGCTCCGACTCCTCATTAGAGGGTGGGACCAAACTCTCGCCAGCAATGAGGAGAAGCTGAGGGCCTGTAGGAGGGCCAGCAGGGCAATCCTGCATGACTTTAATCACCGCAGGACGGTGCGGTCACTCCAGATGAGATGGAGTGACCTCGTGAGGTGGACTCCCAGATGCCTGCAGACCATCAGGAACTGTAAGTACAGTAGAGTACTATACTTAAAGTTACTGTAATTATAGGTATTGTATAATACAGGGTCTGCTGGAGCAGCAGGTATCCGGTCTATACAGTACCTGTTGATCTACACTAAAAAGGTCTACAGTGAATAGGTTGTCCACTAATGGTCGATATTCATTAGGTCGACAGTCAAATGGGAAACAGGGTGCAAAGGTAAACAGGGTCAAAAGGACAACAGGATCAAAATGTCTGCAGGGTTAAAAGGTCAATACTTTTTTGTTTTTTTATAATCTTTCTAACTTTTGCTGCATTTACTATCCATGTCAAAAACTATTACCATTAGTAACCTTGTTACTATTACCATTAGTAATTAAGCCCAAAGCATGGGGAGCGAACACATTTTGCATCAAATTGACTATCCATGTCCCATACATTGAGTGTTGACCTTTTGACCCTGTTGACCCTTTGTCTGTTGCCCTTTTGACTGTCGACCTTTTACTGTCAACCAAATGACTGTTTATCTTTTTAATGTCTATCTTCTGTATTACAACCGTGCAGCATTACTGTTTGCCTTAATGTACTGTAAATGACAGTCAGGGGCTGTATGGTAAGGTCACTGTGTTCTAAGGGGCATTCATGTTGCAGATTGTGTTCTAAGGGACATTTGTGTTTCAGATAGTATTCTAAGGGTATTACTGTGGCAGATTGTATTCTAAGGGTATTACTGTGGTAGATTGTATTCTAAGGGTATTACTGTGGCAGATTGCATTTATGTGAGATTTGTGTTTCAAATAGTATTGTAAGTGCATTACTGTGGCAGATTGTATTCTAAGGGTGTTACTGTGGCAGATTGCTTTCTACAGGACATTACTGTGGCAGAATTTATTCTAAAGGACATTACTGTGGCAGAATTTATTCTAAGGGACATTACTGTGGCAAAATGTGTTATAAGGTGCATTACTCTTGCATAATGTGTTATTAAGTCCATAACTGTGGCAGATCTCTACTTTGTGACATAATGTGAATATACTGCACAACTGTGATGTACAGTAATGTGAATAAGGTGCTCTACTGTGTGACACAACGTGAATCAAGGGCAGTACTGTGATGTGAATAAACTGCACTACTGTGACGTGACGTGAATAAGATGGATTCAGGTGAGTGCTGCATCATCTGTCATGAAATCAATTTACAGTATACTGTAATGTACAGTACTGAGATGGTTAAGGGTGGGAGGGCCGCATAAGGGCAGCATGTTGATGTGTGTCATAATGTTTATAAGGGAAATGCTAATGTGTGTCACAATATCTATAATGGTAGTGTTCTACCTAATACCCTGGACCTAATGTAATCCGTGTACTACTGTACTGTACAGATACTGTATGTGTACTGTACAGGTATGTCACATTAAAAAATCTGCCCCTTATGTTTTAAAGACAGTAAAGTTCACTATGCACTCCTGAGTGATTAGGTGCAGGGTACTAGAATGAACAATTCCATTGATTGTGATGTCATAAAGATGCTGTCAATGTGCTGTACAGTATGCTGCCATTACTGTATACTGTAGATATGTTTTTACAGGGCTGGCAGAACATCGCCGTACAAGGCGGGAAAGGCGGTGGTGCTGGGCTTGTAAGTATTGTCAAGTACAGTATAGTACAGTACAATTGTGATTTATACAGTATTTTTAATGTGTCCTACCTCCTCTGCCCTGGTCAGCCCAGATAACTCACCACAATCTGGACGGGAGGGAGGGTGGGACACTTCCTGTGAGATCCGGGTGCTGGGAGGTACAGGGAGGTGACAAGGTCCGGTGGGTGGGTGGGTGGCTGGCTGTGCAATGTCACCTATGACTTCATGTCACACTGCACAGTGTGCCCAGCCAGAACCAGGGGAACCTTCCAATTGGTTTAGATTATGCCTGTAATGGTTACAGGATTTGGACGCTCACATATCACTAACATCAATGGACCATAACTGTAACACGTTCGTTTGTGTCTGTATACACTACTACTTTTATTTGTTGGTTTGTCTGTGAGGCTTGGATGCTCACATATCCCTAACGTCAATGGACTGTACTGCAGCTTTATCACTTTCATTTGCGTATGTATATACTGTACTATTTGCGTCTATCTATACTGTACTATATACAGTACTATATACTGTATTTGAAATACTGTATCATACTGTAACATAATGAGACGCTCCAGTAAAGTAGTTCTTGCGCTGTAGCTCAGTATTGTATTTTAATGGAGACCACACGCATGCGCAATGGTGATTTTAAAGAGTGACATCTGGTGGATGATCGCAGGTATTACACTCAAATGTAAATCCAAATGCTCTGTGCGCCTCCCTATGACTAGGCAAGCCTCCTTGCGCCCAGGCACGCTGCGTATCCGTGATCGCGACTAACGCCTCAGCCAGCAAAGATAAGGGAGGCTCCATCTGTATGTGTCACATGGATACTTCATACTCAAACTAACAAATACATTCATAACTTAGGCAAGATTGAGTTTGCAATAAACCTTAATACAATAGTAGTGGAGCAGTGGCTGGGAAAACAGGAGCACAATGGTCTAATGTAAGGAGTTGAAGGTTAAGCTGTGGTAAATAATAAAAGTAGATAGGGTTTTGCAATCAGGTAAAGTGTCAAATAACATTCAATGCCTAGAATAGGTATGGCTGCTGCAATTGAGTTTGATGAAAAATGGACCAGGTGGGTGTCTACGCTGAAGCAGTATTTCCAGGTGAATGACAGAAGTCCAAAGTGAAGGAGTACTGGAACAAGCAGACAGAGGAATCAGACATAAACTTTGGACAAGCTTGATGCAATGATTTGGTTAGGGCGGTTTGCTTGAGACAAGTATTTCATGAATGAACACAGGTGCAGCTCATTCGCTAGAGCAAACCTGTAGTTGACTATTGTCTGGCTATCTTACAGAAACACTAATAGAGAAGCATCCCTCATCAACAAATAGTACTACAGTCAGATTCCAGATTATAACACTATACCTCCCTTTACCAAGGGGACTCCAGATACTTTTAACATTACAGTTCCGAGCTAATGAAACAAAACTGAGCAAAGAAAACACTGTCCCTTTTTGTGATAGTATGCTCTTCTTTGCAGGTGGATTCCAGACTCCTTTAGAATTTGACTCTGGCATAGAAACAGCAAAAGATAAATTTAATTTGTATGGACCAAATTTCAGAGCGACTGCATTTTTAAAGTCATAGGTGTTATGGATTATTGATTCATAGCTGTCAAAAAGGGGTGCAGCCCAAGATCAGTGGTAAAATGTAAAACCCATGAACAGTAGCGGATCTTGCCACGGGCAAGCAGGACTTTTGCCCAGGGCGCCGCCTTCCGGAGGGTGCCGGCGCCATCTGGAGGGTGCCGCACCATGGCAAGATCCACTGCTGCTGTGCCCCCCGCTCTGTCCCGCTGCCGTTGCCCCCTGCTGTGAAGGGAACTAGACGCGTAGCGTCTAGTTTCCCTTCGTGGAGAGGACCTTTACTGTGCGGTGCGCGATGACATCATCACGCACCGCACAGCAAAGGTCCTCTCCACGAAGGGAACTAGATGCGTAGCGTCTAGTTTCCCTTCGTGGAGAGGACCTTTGCTGTGCGGTGCGCGATGACGTCACCGCACACTGCACGTCATTTCAGAGACGCTACTACTGTACAGGGGCATAACTGACCACGCCCCCTGTATGAAGCCACGCCCCCTATTGCCCGCCTGGGTCGCTGCAATCCCTAGAACCGGCCCTGCCCATGAAGATAGTTGTTATTCAATTAAATTGATTGTGATAATACTGCATATTGGAGCAGAAGGATATTGTGCCATACATTGTTGCTCTAGAGGAAAAGAATTATCTTAGATTCCCATTAAATATTAATTGTTGGTATTCCAATGATTTGGCAGTAGTGTTTTTCAAAGATTCAAGTGAAGGTGGTACCCAGAGGCTTGGGACAGGATCCACAGACACAAAACAAGACACAGGTTAAAGCAGACTTAAATTGTGGACCCTCTGGAGTGTACTCCAGTTGCTGATCCTTCTAGTTAATAATAATAATAATAATTTTATTTATATAGCGCTCTTTCTCCAACAGGACTCAAGGCGCTTTACAGATATCAAAAACAATGCACATGATTCAGAGGATTTGAGTAATACAGCAATAGATAAGCCACACAGACATAAAAGAAAACCTTAAGCACACAGAAAGCATAATGCAGGATTGGTGTAGGCATTTTGGGTAATAACTTCCAAGGGTTGTGTATTCCACCCTCACAAGGTACCAAGTGCGGCAGCCATCTTGGGCGCTCAGCGTAGGATTACCCAGGGTGGAATAGTCCACCCCTAGAAGAGATGTCACAAAATGGGGGTGATTTCAGAGTCCTACAGTTCAGAGTAGGGTTACATCAAAACCATCAGGCCTATGTATTTTTCATCCCATCCACAAGTGTACCATATGGGGCAGCCATGTTGGGCGCACTTTGAAGGTTACACTGTGGGAGGTGAGCCATACAAGGGCCAAGTTCATATATGGGAAAACTGACGCTTATGTAGTAGTATGATGTACCCTGCATGTAGGGCACAATGGCAAGGTGTGCAATCAGTGGAGGTAAACATTACAGGAAAAACACACGGTGGGGTGGAAGGGAGGAAGAAAAAAAACAGGGAGGGGGGAATAAACATTAGCATGTAACTAGTGGCAGAAGTTAAATTGGGATAACATTATTTTGATGAGATCATAGTACGGGTGGGTATGAGAATGTGGGGGGCACACTCAGAAGCAATGGGGATGTCTCTGCTGAGCCTGGTCCTGGTGCTGTGCCCCCACAGTTCCCTGTTCATCTTGAGGGTTAGGCCCAGGGGCAGACTTGATGTTCTCAGCCAGAGAGGTGGTAAGGCTGGTCCTGGTGTTCTCATGGTAGAGGTGAGGAGAGGCCACATAAAGATCCAGAGTTTTGTCCTGGTTGTAATGCAGTCCTTCTGGTATCTTGTTAGTTTGTTTGCCTTCTGTTTTTCGTTGGTTTAACACAGATACTGTACAACACTGCTATTGTTTTTAGCTGCCACTTTATAACTAGCCACTTCATATACTAGACACTGCAGCGTCCTGACCTATACTGAATAAATAATTCTACAGACACATGTTCTTTCTGATTACAACCCCCTCCCCCACACAGCAACCCTCCACCTCCAGCAAAAGGTGTTAATCACATCTAACAAATTTTATGTCAGTAAACCCCACTCAATCACTATAAGTTTTTGCAGATTACAGATATTAATCTACTTAGAACAACTTTATAAACTTTTAACCATGAAATGTAATGTGCAATAATCTGCAGTATTTACCAAATAAAACGTTAGCAAGAAAGTTGCAATAGTCTGCAATATTTACCGAATAAAACTTTAGCAAGAAAGTTGCAATAGTCTGCAATATTTACCGAATAAAACTTTAGCAAGAAAGTTGCAATAGTCTACAGCAGTGGTTCCCAAACTTTTGTGAGTCACGGCACCCTGGAGTGTCATATTTTTTTTTCACGGCACCCCTAGGCCACAAGTTTCTTATTGAGTAATTTAGAAAAAAATATTAAATTAAGTAAATTATTTTTATATGTCATCCTTAGGGTCAGTTGTGTGGTGAGGGACAAGATTTGCTTCTGTATGTCCACATATTTTATAATTGGCAGCCACCAGCACTGGTTTTGCCTATTAAATTGACAATAAATAGTTTGAATTGGTCCTTGACAACCAACCTGAGGCACCCCTGTAAGTGTCCCGCGGCACCCCAGGGTGCCACGGCACACAGTTTGGGAACCACTGGTCTACAGTATTTACTGAATAAAACTTTAGCAAGAAAGTTGCAATAGTCTGCAGTATTTACCTGTTGACGAACAGGAGAGACAGGAGTCAATTTTGAATATCAGTTGAAGATGTAACTAATGACATACAGGTATAACACTGCTATTGATTTTAGCTGCCACTTTATGTGCCCCCACAAGTCCCTGTTCATCTTGAGGGTTAGGCCCAGCGGCAGACTTGATGTTCTCAGCCAGAGAGGTGGTAAGCCTGGTCCTGGTGTTCTCATGGTAGAGGTGAGGAGAGGCCGCATAAAGATCCTGAGTTTTGTGGTTGCAATGCAGTCCTTCTGGTATCTTGTTAGTTTGTTTGCCTTCTGTTTTCCTTCGGTTTAACACAGGTATAACACTGCTACTGATTTTAGCTGCCACTTTATAACTAGCCATTTCATATACTAGACACTGCAGCGTCCTATAGGACTGGTGTCCTGACCTATATACTTAGATTGTCGACCATCAGAAGCAGGCTCAGATATGGTACATTCAGAAGCAGGCACAAATATCAGACCCTCGAAACAGGCTCAGTAGAGTCTCAGATATGGGACATTACAAAGCAGGCACGGATATGGTACCCATTGAAGCAGGATGAGCTATGGGACCCTCAGAAGCAGGCTTGAATATGGGACCCTCAGAAGCAGGCTTGACTATGGGACCCTCAGAAGTAGGCTTGAATATGGGACCTTCAGAAGCAGACTGGAATATGGGACCCTCAGAAACAGGCTCAGATACGGACCCCACAGAAGCAATCATAAGGGTAGACACTGATAATAGGGCTTGCACACTTGAAACAAGGCCTCATACCCCAACACCTGGAAACTGCGCACCAAAGCTTGGCAGGAGATATTCAGGGAGTCAACACTTTGCAGCATTCACAGGCTTCTGGAGCTTGGCAGTGGTCACTGGAATATTAGACTGGGCAGCCATTTTTGACGCGGAACATGACTGTTTGGATTGCACCCCAACACTGGGCAATGGACCTGCCATTACAGAACTTTGCATTAACAATGGCATTTTAAAACAAGAAGCATTTGTTTTTCCAAAAAGAGCTGTCCTTTTATTATTATTATTATTATTATTATTATTATTATTATTATCCTTTATTTATATGGCGCCACAAGGGTTCCGCAGCGCCCAATTACAGAGTACATATGCACATAATCAAAACAGGAAAACAGTGACTTACAGTTGAAGACAATATAGGACAAGTACAGGGCAACTAAGCATAACTACACCAGTAAACATAGAGATAAGTTCCAGGTGGCCAAAAAACTGCGGGATCTGGGCAGTTGAAGATTATTAAAGTAAGAAACGTATAAGCACATGAGGGAAGAGGGCCCTACTCGTGAGAGCTTACATTCTAAGGGTCCTTTGCGATGATATGATGCCATCTATACCAGGAACAAGTTCTGGAAAGTTTTACTTAACAGAGCTTTGTAGATAAGGGGAATGCGGTGAAAACTCAGAAAAAGGCAGCTACATTTACAGCATTTGAAATATATAGCAATATTTCGGGCAGTCAAGTGCCCTTTCTCAAGCTAGGGCACTTGGCTGCCTAAAACATTGCTGTATATGTCAAATGCTGTAAATAAACTTTGGTGTTTGAATCACAGCTTTGAGTGTAATTTTCCATATCTTACGCTGCATATACTATATCCTGGTACCCTACACATTTCCATGGATTGTCACTTATTATTGCTTTGTGTACTTTGGACTCTTTGTTTTCAGCAGATTAAAAGCAATTAATTATTTTACTGCAAAATCTTTGCTATCTCACTTGTTTTTCTGTTCCCATTCTATTTTGCAATATCCAAAGCATTTTTATATTAAGCATTTTTATTTTGTCTAAGCAATAATGATCAATGTTGAATGTACTAATCAATAACTTCATTTACTGAGCACAATATAAGTAAAAACAAGTCCATCTCTCTAATAGAACATGATCATAACAGGTTTCTGAGATAAATTATTAGACGTATTCTCCAGTCCCTTCAGAGCACTTTTGTGTTTTACAAGTACTGATGATTAATTTCTGAAACAAAAAATGTTCTAAGGCTGATGTCCAATGGAGCGTGAATTTCAAAGCACTTTCCTTTTCACAATATTCACTTCTTACCAAAAGGAGGAGAACATTACAATTAGTTCATATGGGAAAACAAGATCATTTACTTTAGAATTACACTTATGCAAATATTTTTTGCAATTGGTAATTAAACAAATGACTAATTTATTTTTATTTTTTGATAAAAATTGTTTATGAAAATTCTAAAATAATATATAGATTGTGTTGTTTTGCTGGGATTATTGAAAATTATAAACATATGCCCTGTCTTCATCACAAATTTTCTCCCATTTACAAGACTACAGATGTAGCAAATGTTAATTTGCCATCGGACACTTCACACTGCCATTTATGTAGGGGGTCATTCCGAGTTGATCGCTCGCTGCCGATTTTCGCAGTGCAGCGATTAGGTGAAAAAGCAGCATTTATGCGTATGGGCCGCAATGCACACGCGCGTCGTACGGGTGCAAAGCCCGTTGTGGTTGTGCACAGGTTCTAGCAAAGTTTTTCTTCGCACTGACGGCCGCAAGAAGATTGACAGGAAGTGGGCGTTTCTGGGTGTCAACTGACCGTTTTCAGGGAGTGTTTGCAAAAACGCAGGCATGTCGAAAAAACTGCAGGCGTGTCTGGGGCGTTCGCTGGGCGGGTGTATGACGTCAAATCCGGACACGAATAGGCTGAAGTGATTGCAAGCGCTGAGTAGGTTCAGAGCTACTCTGAAACTGCACAAACTGTTTTTGCAGAGCTCGGCTGGATAAGTGTTCGCACTTCTGATAAGCTAAAATACACTCCCCAGTGGGCAGCGGCATAGCGATGGCACGGCTGCTAAAACTAGCCAGCGAGCGATCAACTCGGAATGACACCCATAATACATTGTGGCCCATTATGGAAGCAAATCACATTGCTATGACACATGCATTAACCTTTCTATAGCAGACGTCATATTAAAGTTAATGATCTGCAAAGAGTGCCTGCACTAGCTCTAGGGGTAACCCTCCTCTAACAGAAATAGCACTACCTATCTTGCAATTCCAACCCCACTGCTGAATACAATAGTATGCGGCAGGAACGTTGTGCTTGACTATGACTCTAAAGTTAAAGGCTACACTCCCATTAAAAATTGTAGTGATAAAAGCTCCAAAATATTTGAAACAAAAAATTGTTTCAAATATAGACAAGTCATGTGGAGAAGAAATCAGAGACCAGGAAAAATCGGTACTACTGATGTTAATGGGATAGGCGGTCTGGTGAATTACTTGTATTTGGAAACTTGCATGTACATTTTTACTACTATTAAAGTTGTGTTTTTTTGCATTATCTTTCCATTGTACACCCCCTTATCTGCTCTTACTTCTATAGTTGATGCAGTAAGTGGTCTGTTCGCCTCTTTTTTTTAGGTCTTCCAGCGTTGCTGCTAAGTGCATTCCAGAGTGTTTAAACAGAGAGTTATCTCAAAGTGCTCAAACAACGAGTAACAGTGGCTCAATAGCATACATTATGGTACTTGATCTACTTTCTTGTATAATCTCATTTGACGCGTTTCACCATTTACCTTAACTTTATCAAAGATATACATGGTGAATGTTCCTCTAGAAATATATACTATTCCATTCAGTGACATTTTCCAATGAGCTAGAGTACCTAATAATTACACATGGGTGTGTAATCTCTACTGTTCAATCAATGACTGAAAAACAGATGTAAAATACAGGGGGATATTCAGAGTTAACAATTGAGCAAAACCATGTTGCACTGCAGGCAGGGCAGAAGTAAAATGTGCAGAGAGATTTAGATTTGGGTGGGTTATATTGTTTATGTGCATGGTAAATACTGGCTGCTTAATGTCTACACTGCAATTAAGATTTCAGGTTGAACATACCCCACCCACATCTAATCTATCTGCACATGTTACATCTGCCCCCACCTACAGTGCAACATGGTTTTGCCCAATTGCTAACTTTTTTGTTTGCTAATAATTCTGAATAACCCTCACAGTTCAAAATTAACAATTACAAATAATACAAATACATTTTTAATATATAATCCAAACCTCAAACAAATTCCTTGCTAAATTGTAAAGTATCTGTACATAATATATAACTAGTCTATAAGGTCTGCCATAAACAAAGTACAGCATGAGGAATTCTAGCAGCTATATAGACATGTCATAGAGCCATAATAAACAAATTGAGGATGGTGTCACATAAGGATTTTATCCTATATAAAAAAATGAGTATAGGAGACTGTACAGCTGTATATGAAAACCTTGTTTCATTTAGTTCATAGTTTGATAATACAGCACACTGTGCCATTAAGAATATAGAAAATAAATTAACATTTCTTTTATAAACCACTGTAAAATTAGTTATAGCCATAGATCAACTGCAGAGGTATTTTGTATTTTATTTCCACAAAGTTGTATTATCTAGTACATAACATTATCTTGGCTGGTGGGCTTTACCAGTGTATTGTTTTGGTGGGTTTTTAGCAACATGATTTTAGTATGGTTACATATCTAAAATGTAACAAGAACTTCAAGTGTAGGATTTTTAGATTATTGATATCAAGTGCTTTGTTATGGCAGGCTCTCCAAGAAACGTAGTCTTCTTAAATTCTTTCTCTGTGCTCAGCTAATGAAAAACAGCCAGAAGAGTTCTGCAGATAAGTGAAGAACAGCTGTAATACCTGTTCCCTAATGCTAATTGTTCTCTTGGTTGGGTCCATAGAGTAATGTGCAGCTAATTACAAATGCATGCATGAGGACACTGAAGCAACTCCACTGAAATATATGGAAATTTCATTGATGTATTCTCTAAGAACATTTTGTATATATGATAATACAAGTAGTTTGGGAGGGCATAGTATGCTATTATTAGTTATACTGTATGTATGCAAAGAAGTGATTATTGCATAAAAAGTTGAGATTTGTACAGTAGGTTTGATTTGAGGTGGATGCAGGGCTGGATTAAGGTCCACATGGGCCCGGGGCTGAAAATTATCAAGGGCCCATTGTGAGAAGTTGAGGAGGTGTGGCTTATGTTGTGTGGGTGTGACCAGTGAGATATGGGCATGTACACTCCCTTACACTATAAGCCCCAATGTCTCCCAAATATGTAAAAGTAGAATAACAGCATCACATTGTGAAGAAATTAGAAATATAATTGATATTCTTATGATTTATGGCATCCTTGTGACCAGCTGGACAGTTAATCATCATCATGCTGTCATGGTGATGGGCCTGTTTTTATCTGGGGCTTGGAGATGAAGCTCTATCTGCCCCATTATTAATCTGTCCCCAGGTGGAAGAATAAATCTAATATTTAAATATTGCACGTGATAATTTACCTAAGCATATTCTTCCCTTCCAGAGCATTTTTCAAATGTAATATTTAAAAATATTTGTGATCCTACAATGTATTTGCCTGTTCTGAAGACCCACCGTGTAATCTGTATGTGTACATACACTTGTATTTTAGACAATTTAGACTGTAAATTACAAATATTCTCTGCAAAATATGAATAAATGTGTCACAAGAAGCGTTAGCAATACTCGCCAGAGCCATAACTGGACAGTTGAGTGCCCAGTGCCAGAGAGAGAACTTAAGTTCTGGCTTCTATACAGCACGTCATACTTTTCATTATGTGCACACTACACGGTGCTTTTTAAAATATACATTTGTTTTATTTCACAGCCCGGTTCCATGACCTCCGCGATCGGGACACCACGGAGCGCCAGGTATCCATAGCAACGCCAGCTTGCTAAGTTGCCATGGCATCGTCGGGATCCAATGACGCACAGGAACATCATGTGATCGAGGCGCTCACATGTCACACACACCGGGACGGAAGCGCAAGGCTCTCCCGGTCACTGCTGCTCTTCCCGCCGGCGAGCCTTTCTCATCATAAAGGTAACACATTGTTTGTTTTTATTCACTCTGTATTTGCTCACCTTTTACAAAGGGGCGTCCGCGCCCCGAAACATTGGACCACATGACTGCCAATATGGATTAAGAGCACTTAGCATTTTTCCACCCATTTCCAGTTGTTCCAGTCTCTGAGTGCCGCTGATTGATATATTGTGATTGCTTTTATATATATCTATCTATATATATCTATATATATATATATATATATCTTTCAAAGTGTTCAGGTGTTGCGCAACAGGAACTGTTGTGAATCAGAGTTTATGATATCACAATGAGTGCAGCTTCAGATCCCCTCCAAGCCACTGGAGTAAAGGTAAAGACTGTCGAAAAATGGAGAGCGCACTCTTGATTATATAAAAAGTAACAACTTTTACTTTGTAGCATTTGATTACATACATTAAAGGTTAAAATTCATCAGCATAGTGTTTCCACCGCAACTTAGCCGGTATATCTCCCGAACCACAGCTCGTCTGATCTCCGGCTCTGAATCCAGAGGATGACGTCACGGCGTCTACGTCACTTAGCCACTTGGGCGTGGCTAAGTGACGTAGACGCCGTGACGTCATCCTCTGGATTCAGAGCCGGAGATCAGACGAGCTGTGGTTCGGGAGATATACCGGCTAAGTTGCGGTGGAAACACTATGCTGATGAATTTTAACCTTTAATGTATGTAATCAAATGCTACAAAGTAAAAGTTGTTACTTTTTATATAATCAAGAGTGCGCTCTCCATTTTTCGACAATATATATATATATATATACATACATACATACATATATGACACATAATGCACCCACACATTTATTGACCACTGCAAGAAAATGGATTTGGACACAGATCCTCTCTATAACACATTTATGCACTGAACTTGAGAGCTCATTGTTATTCAGTTACAATACCCTTTTTTAAATAACACATTTCAATATACTGCCATACACAAGATTCAAACCTATAACCTGTTGAATTCTAATCCAACACCCTATTTATCAATCTATGAACACTATATGAAACCACTGGTACTTTGCAGCCACACATCCAATCTCTTGCAGCCACACTCTACATAGATCTGCTCAGCTGCAATGCTCATCAGTTTTTCACAAAGTACAAGGCAAGCTTCAAATAGTTAGAACTATCTAGCTTAGAATTAGAGATGAGCGGGTTCGGTTCTCCGAGATCCGAACCCCCCCCCCCCGCCCCGAACTTCACCTATTTTACACGGTTTGTCGGTTAACCCGAACGTGCCCGAACGTCATCATCCCGCTGTCGGATTCTCACAAGATTCGGATTCTATATAAAGAGCCGCGCGTCGCCGCCATTTTCACTCGTGCATTGGAGATTGAACGGAGAGGACGTGGCTGCGTTCTCTCCCTGAAAAGCTCCGTAATCTGTGCTCAGTGTGCTGCAAATATCTGTGCTCAGTGTGCTGCAAATATCTGTGCTCAGTGTGCTGCAAATATCTACGTTCTCTGCCTGAAAACGCTCCATATCTGTGCTCAGTGTGCTGCAAATATCTGTGCTCAGTGTGCTGCATTGTGGGGACTGGGGACCACCAGTATATAATTATAGTAGTACAGTACAGTAGGCCATTGCTGTATCTTGCAGCTCTGTGTCAAGTATACTATCTCTGTGCTGCATTATTGTGAGCAGTATATAGTAGGACAGTGCAGCATTTTGGTGACCAGCAGTATACATATAGTACAGTACAGTAGGTCATTGCTGTATCTTGCAGCTCTGTGTCAAGTATACTATCTCTGTGCTGCATTATTGTGAGCAATATATAGTAGGACAGTGCAGAATTTTTGTGACCAGCAGTATACATATAGTACAGTACAATAGGCCATTGCTGTATCTTGCAGCTCTGTGTCAAGTATACTATCTCTGTGCTGCATTATTGTGAGCAGTATATAGTAGGATAGTGCAGCATTTTGGTGAACAGCAGTATACATATAGTACAGTACAGTAGGCCATTGCTGTATCTTGCAGCTCTGTGTCAAGTATATATCTCTGCGCTGCATTATTGTGAGCAGTATATAGTAGGACAGTGCAGCATTTTGATGACCAGCAGTATACATATAGTACAGTACAGTAGGCCATTGCTGTATCTTGCAGCTCTGTGTTACTTCTAGTATCCTGATCAGTGCTCAATATCTGCTGCATTGTTGTGACCAGTATGTATACTGTACTGTGCGACATGTGTTATACACCTGGTGATTTTATACATCCTGTAATCTGTATTGAGCGATGTGTGAGATACACCAGGGGATTATACACCCTATATACTGTACTGTGCAACGTTTGTGATACACCTGGTGATTATACACCCTGTATTCTGTACTGAGCGATTTGTGAGATACACCTGGGGATTATACACCCTATATACTGTACTGTGCAATGTGTGTTATACACCTGGTGATTATATATCCTGTAATCTGTACTAAGCAAACTGTGAGATACACCTGGGGATTATACACCCTATATACTGCACTGTGTGATGTGTGAGATACACCTGGGGATTGTACACCCTATATACTGTACTGTGCGATGTGTGTTATACACCTGGTGATTATACATCCTGTAATCTATATTGAGAGAATGTGTGAGATACACCTGGGGATTATACACCCTATGTACTGTACTGTGTGATGTGTGAGATACACCTGGTGATTATACACTCTATATACTGTACTGTGTGATGTGTGAGATACACCTGGGGATTGTACACCCTATATACTGCACTGTGCGATGTGTGTTATACACCTGGTGATTATACATCCTGTAATCTGTACTGAGAGAATGTGTGAGATACACCTGGGGATTATACACCCTATATACTGTACTGTGTGATGTGTGAGATACAACTGGTGATTATACACTCTATATACTGTACTGTGTGATGTGTGAGATACACCTGGGGATTGTACACCCTATATACTGTACTGTGCGATGTGTGTTATACACCTGGTGATTATACATCCTGTAATCTGTACTGAGAGAATGTGTGAGATACACCTGGGGATTATACACCCTATATACTGTACTGTGTGATGTGTGAGATACACCTGGGGATTATACACCCTATATTATTATTATTATTATTATTATTATCCTTTATTTATATGGCGCCACAAGGGTTCTGCAGCGCCCAATTACAGAGTACATAAATAATCAAACAGGACAACAGCAACTTACAGTTGATGACAGTATAGGACAAGTACAGGGTAAATAAACATAGTTACATCAGCAGATGACACTGGAATAAGTATCAGGTGGCAGAAGACTGCTGGATGTGGTACAGTTGAAGATTATTAAAGTAGGACAAAGGATAAGCACATGAGGGAAGAGGGCCCTGCTCGTGAGAGCTTCCAATCTAAAGGGGAGGGGTAGACAGACATGGGTGACACAGATGGGGTACATAGAGAACGTGGAACAGAGGGTTAGGATGAGATTTGGCTGGGTTTGGTGAAGAAGTGGACCCCCAGAGTCAAGTCAATACTTAACATTGCAACATTTTACTGGGCTATGCAGGAGAAAATAAAAAATAGGGGAAAATAAAAAAAAAGAATCAATAACTTCTACCGCTTTCAAAAAGGTCCATGGAAGCTGAAATAATGGACAACTACCTCATGGAAGCCAGACAACAGTACTTAGCAGAGTTAGGAATGAGTGCTTATGAAATACAGTAACATTTTGTCATAATATTTCAGAAACTGCATGGCTGATCTCTTGCACTCGTTTGCTCTAATACACCACCTGCTTTAGGATTTATATTCAAAAACATTATGTCTCCATAATCCCAAAAACGTCAGTCTTCTTGGAAAGTGGTTTGTTCCTTTGTAAGGGAAAGAGAAAAAACGTTCTCAAACAACGGTTTCTCAATTTCTTTTTCCTCTGGGAAGGGATTGTGGATTCGCAGGAATATCTGAGCATTTCTGTAATCAGAAAGCAGCGACTTTCTACAAATGTTTACGAATAATTCCAGTGATTTTGTCATTTTCTTCCAGTGATTTGGACCAATAATACCATTGATTAGAACGAATAATTCCAGTGATTTTGTCATTTTCTTCCAGTGATTTGGACCAATAATACCACTGATTAGAACGAATTATTCCAGTCATTTTGTCATTTTCTTCCAGTGATTTGGACCAATAATACCATTGATTAGAACAAGTAATTCCTGTGATATTGAGATGTTTGTGTCGCTTAGCTTAGCCGTCCAGCGACCACAGTGCACCTCTTTTTCTCTTTTCTTTGCATCATGTGCTGTTTGGGGCCAATTTTTTTAAGTGCCATCCTGTCTGACACTGCAGTGCCACTCCTAGATGGGCCAGGTGTTTGTGCCGCCCTCTTGGGTCGAAAAAAATACACCCAAATCCAAAACACACCCGAATTCGACAAAAAAAATTTCAGGGAGGTTTTGCCAAAACGCGTCCGAATCCAAAACACAGCCGCGGAACCGAATCCAAAACCAAAACACAAAACCCGAAAAATTTCCGGTGCACATCTCTACTTAGAATTAGCTACCTTTCTTTTTTTTTTACTTATTTTTTATTGAAGCAACATGTTATACAATTCGCATTGTACAAAATTGAGAAAAAAGTGTGTTCAAGTTTTTCATGAGATACTAAAATTACAATTATTACATACTGTTGTTGAGTGTGTGTATTATTCATTGGTATTGTGGATCTCAATTGCCATTACAAATATTTCCATGTACACATCGTGAAAATACAGCACTCCATCACCAATAGATTAACATAATATTCCTGGACACAATGTTTCTAGACATCCAAAGACTCAGCAAAATTACAAAAATATACACAATTCAAACAATGATAAACAAAAAGGAGAAGGATGTCTGTGCTCGTCCCACATCCCCCCCCCCCTCCCCAAGGCATACATAGTAACATAGTATCTAAGGTTGAAAAAAGACAATTTGTCCATCGAGTTCAACCTATTTATGGTCTCCTATGCAGGATAATTTTGGTCTAAAATTTTGTCTGATGCTGATGTCAGCCTTTGTGTTTAATCCCTCTTTTCATAGTAACTATAGTGCGCGACTACGCACCATATCCCTGTATATCCTTACCCATTATGAATTTATCTAACCCATTCTTAAAGGTGTTGACTGAGTCCGCCATTACAACTTCCTCAGGCAGGGAATTCCAGACACGTATTGTCCTTACCGTAAAAAAGCCTTTATGCAGCATTGTGCGGAATTTCCTCTCCTCTAACCTAAGCGAGTGTCCACGAGTCCGCTTTGCTGATTTTACCAAAAACAGGTCCCATGCAAGCTCTGTGTATTGTCCACTTATATATTTGTTGATGTTGATCATGTCCCCTCTTAGTCTCATCTTTTCCAGTGTAAACATGCCTAGCCTTGCAAGCCTTTCCTTAGTTTGATCGCCCGCCTCTGAACCTTTCCTAGCTCCAGGATATCTTTTTTGTAGTATGGTGCCCAAAATTGTACACAGTATTCAAGATGTGGCCTCACTAGTGATTTGTATAACGGAAGTATGACACTCTCGTCGCTTGCATCAATTCCCCATGTTATGCATGCTAATATCTTATTAGCCTTCTTTGCTGCAATCCTACTTTGGGTACTGCTGCTTAGTTTGCTATCTATGAGAACACCTAAGTCCTTTTCCAGAACAGAATCCCCTAATTTTACCCCATTTAATATGTAGGTGTTATTTTAGTTCTTGCTACCACAGTGCATTACCTTACACTTGTCTGTATTGAAGCGCATTCTCCATTTGGCTGACCATGCTTCTAGTTTACTTACAGTAAGTCATTCTGAAGAGACTCGGCATCCTCATCCGTATTTATAACCTTACACAATTTGGTATCATCTGCAAAAATTGACACCATGCTCTCTAGACCTTCTGTTAGGTCGTTAATGAAAATGTTGAACAATAGTGGTCCTAGTACCAAGCCTTGTGGCACACCACTTAACACTTCAGTCCAATTTAAAAATGATCCATTAACCACAATGCGCTGCTCCCTATTATCTGACCAATTTTTAACCTAAGTGCATATCGTGCTCCCTAGCCCTATTTCTTGGAGATTATAGATAAGTCACATGTGTGGTACTGTGTCAAAAGCTTTGGCAAAGTCTAAAAAGATTACATCTACCTCCTTACCCTGATCAAGGTTCGCACTTACTGTTTCATAAAAGCCAAGTAAGTTGGTTTGACATGATCTGTCCTTCACAAATCTATGTTGACTCCTTTTAATGACCTTATTGGCTTCAAGGAACTTCTGAATACTATCCCCTAGAATACTTTCCCCACTATAGATGTAAGACTAACTGGTTTATAATTACCCGGTTCAGCTTTACTTCCCTTTTTGAATATAGGCACTACTTCCACTATACGCCAGTCCTTGGGAATCATACCTGATATAACTGAATCTTTGAAGATCAAAAATAGCGGTTTTGCAAGTTCGGAGTGAAGCTCCATTAGAACCCTTGGGTGAATTCCTTTGGGACCCGTTGACTTATTATTCTTAAAATGTTTTAATCGGTCACAGACTACCTCCTCACTTAAATAAGTACTTATCAGTGGGATATTATCATTATTGAGATTGTGTGCTACTCCCTGAATTTGGTCCTCTCTTGTAAATACCATAGAAAAAAACTCACTTAGTTTGTCTGCTATGTCATTATCATATTTTATTAAGACTCCCAACTTGTCTTTGAAAGGGCCTATACTCTCCTTCTTTAATCTCTTGATATTGATGTATTTAAAGATTTTTTTGGGGATTCGCTTTGATTCCTTTGCTACTAGTTTTTCAGTTTCTACTTTAGCCGCTCTTATTTCTTTTTTGCATATTTTGTTACAGTCCTTATAGTGCTGAAATGACTCCGCATTCCCGTCAGATTTGTAATTTTTAAATGCATGCCTTTTCTTGCCCATAAGTTCCTTTATCTATTTGTTAAGATACATCGGTTTGTGATTTTTATTCCTTTTTTTTGCTGCTCGTAGGAACACATTTGAGAGTATTTTTAGCTAGCAGTGATTTTAATTAGAGATGTGCACCGGAAATTTTTCGGGTTTTGTGTTTTGGTTTTGGATTCGGTTCCGCAGCCGTGTTTTGGATTTATACGCGTTTTGGCAAAACCTCCCTGAAAATTTTTTTGTCGGATTCGGGTGTGTTTTGGATTTGGGTGGGTTTTAAAAAAAAAAAAAACCCTCAAAAACAGCTTAAATCATTGCATTTGGGGGTAATTTTGATCCCACAGTATTATTAAGCTCAATAACCATAATTTCCACTCATTTCCAGTCTATTCTGAACACCTCACACCTCACAATATTATATTTAGTCCTAAAATTTCACCAAAGTCGCTGGATGACTAAGCTATGTGACCCAAGTGGGCGGCACAAACACCTGGCCCATCTAGAAGTGGCACTGTAGTGTCAGACAGGATGGCACTTAACAGGATGGCACTTAAAAAAATCAGCCCCAAACATCACATGATGCAAAGATAAATTAAAAAAAAGAGCTGCAAGATGGAATTGTCCTTGGGCCCTTCCACCCACCCTTATGTTGTATAAACAGGACATGCACACTTTAACAAACCCATCATTTCAGCCACAGGGTCTGCCACACAACTGTGGCTGAAATGACTGATTGGTTTGGGTCCCCACCAAAAAAAGAAGCTATCAATCTCTCCTTGCGCAACCTTCTCTACAGAGGCAAGCTGTTCACCTCCTGCTCATTGTCCAATTCATCACCCCTTTCACTGTGTACATCCCCCTCCTCACAGAGTATTAATTCGTCCCCACTGGAATCCACCATCTCAGGTCCCTGTGTACTTTCTGGAGGCAGTTTCTGGTGAATGTCTCCACGGAGGAATTGATTATAATTCATTTTGATGAACATCATTTTCTCCACATTTTGTGGCAGTAACCTCGTACGCCGATCGCTGACAAGGTGACCGGCTGCACTAAACACTCTTTCAGAGTACACACTGGAGGGGGGGCAACTTAGGTAAAATAAAGCCAGTTTGTTCAAGGGCCTCCAAATTGCCTCTTCTTCCTGCCAGTATACGTACTGACTGTCTGACGTGCCTACTTGGATGCTGTCACTCATATAATCCTCCACCATTCTTTCAACGGTGACAGAATCATATGAAGTGACAGTAGACGACATGTCAGTAATCGTTGGCAGGTCCTTCGGTCCGGACCAGATGTCAGCACTCGCTCCAGACTGCCCTGCATCACTGCCAGCGGGTGGTCTCGGAATTCTTAGACTTTTCCTCGCAGCCCCAGTTGCGGGAGAATGTGAAGGAGGAGCTGTTGACGGGTCACGTTCCGCTTGAGTTGTCAAATGTCTCACCAGCAGGTCTTTGAACCTCTGCAGACTTGTGTCTGCCGGAAATAGAGATACAACATAGGCTTTAAACCTAAGATCAAGCACGGTGGCCAAAATGTAGTGCTCTGATTTCAACAGATTGACCACCCGTGAATCCTGGTTAAGCGAATGAAGGGCTCCATCCACAAGTCCCACATGCCTAGCGGAATCGCTCTGTTTTAGCTCCTCCTTCAATCTCTCCAGCTGCTTCTGCAAAAGCCTGATGAGGGGAATGACCTGACTCAGGCTGGCAGTGTCTGAACTGACTTCACATGTGGCAAGTTCAAAGGGTTGCAGAACCTTGCACAACGTTGAAATCATTCTCCACTGCGCTTGAGTCAGGTGCATTCCCCCTCCTTTGCCTATATCGTAGGCAGATGTATAGGCTTGAATGGCCTTTTGCTGATCCTCCATCCTCTGAAGCATATACAGGGTTGAATTCCACCTTGTTACCACCTCTTGCTTCAGCTGATGGCGGGGCAGTTTCAGGAGTGTTTGCTGGTGCTCCAGTCTTCGGCACGCGGTGGCTGAATGCCGAAAGTGGTCCGCAATTCTTCGGGCCACCAACAGCATCTCTTGCACGCACCTGTCATTTTTTAAATAATTCTGCACCACCAAATTCAATGTATGTGCAAAACATGGGATGTGCTGGAATTTGCCCACATGTAATGCACGCACAATATTGGTGGCGTTATCCGATGTCACAAATCCCCAGGAGAGTCAAATTGGGGTAAGCCATTCTGCGATGATGTTCCTCAGTTTCCGTAAGAGGTTGTCAGCTGTGTGCCTCTTATGGAAAGCGGTGATACAAAGCATAGCCTAAACAAAGGAAAAATTATGGCCACAGGTGCTTCCAGGCGCCTACACCAAATAAGTCATATATGAACGTATTTAAAAGGTGCTCCAATTATACTGAGTCAATAAAAAGAAAACATATACAACCCGTTGTCTGATGTGATTAGTTCAATCTTCAAAATTCACAACTCCTCCTCACAGCGTGTGTTACACAACACGGCATATGCAACAGAGGGACTATTCCGGTTGCGGCCCGGGCGGCTTCAGGACTTTAAAGAACTTGTCTGAAAACTTTTTGTGGGTTCTCGGACCCTCCGGTAATTGTTTCGCATTATTCCCCTGTGACTCCCATGGATGGGACATTTACCATTTTCACTTTTTCCCTGATGTCACTTGTGATTGTTGTCCTTTTATGTGTGTAATGTATGTGTGTATATGTTATTAAAATCAATGTATGACACATGTTGTTTCCTTCTCCCCTCTGTTGCATTTGCCGTGTTGTGTAACACACGCTGTGAGGAGGAGTTGTGAATTTTAAAGATTGGACTAATCACACCAGACAACGGGTTGTATATGTTTTCTTTTTATTGACTCAGTATAATTGGAGCACCTTTTAAATACGTTCATATATGACTTATTTGGTGTAGGCGCCTGGAAGCACCTGTGGCCATAATTTTTCCTTTGTTTAGATTTAAAATTTGTGGTGTTTTGGGGAGACATCACCCTTTTGACCACGGGAGCTTGAAGGCAGCCTTGTGAAGTATTCTGCGCAACACGTGGGGTAGTTGGACATATTATTCCTTTGTTGACAAAGCATAGCCTGCCTAGGAACGAGTTGGCATTTGCAAGATGCTGCTTCTGGTGCCGCCGCTGCTGTTCTTGCTGCGGGAGGCAATACATCTACCCAGTGGGCTGTCACAGTCATATAGTCCTGAGTCTGCCCTGCTCCACTTGTCCTCATGTCCGTGGTTAAGTGGACATTGGGTACAACTGCATTTTTTAGGACACTGGTGAGTCTTTTTCTGACGTATGTGTACATGCTCGGTATCGCCTGCCTAGAGAAATGGAACCTAGATGGTATTTGGTACCGGGGACACACTACCTCAAGAAATTCTCTAATTGCCTGTGAACTAACGGCGGATACCGGACGCACGTCTAACACCAACACAGCTGCCAAGTCCTGAGTTATCATCTTTGCAAAAGGATGACTGCTGTGATATTTCATCTTCCTTGCAAAGGACTGTTGGAAAGTCAATTGCTTACTGGAAGTAATACAAGTGGTCTTCCGACTTCCCCTCTGGGATGATGATCGACTCCCAGCAGCAACAACAGCAGAGCCAGGAACAGTAGGCGTTACACTCAAGGATCCATCGGAGGAATCCCAGGCAGGAGAGGACTCGTCAGACTTTCCAGTGACATGGCCTGCAGGACTATTGGCTTTCCTGTTTAAGAAGGAAATTGACACTGTGGGAGTTGGTGAACTTGTCAATGACTTTGATGAATGCGCTCCAGGTGACGTATAAGGGAGGATGTTCCGAGGTGGTTAACGTCCTTAGCCCTACTTATTACAGCTTGACAAAGGCAACACATGGCTTGACACCTGTTGTCCGCATTTCTGTTAAAATAATTCCACACTGAAGAGGTGATTTTTTTTTGTAGTTTGACCAGGCATGTCAATGGCCATATTCATCCCACGGACCACAGCTGTCTCCCCGGGTGCCTGACTTAAACAAACCACCTCACCATCAGAATCCTCCTTGTCAATTTCCTCCTCAGCGCCAGCAAAACACTCATATCCTCATCCTGGTGTACTTCAACAGTGACAGCTTCAATTTGACTATCAGGAACTGGACTGTGGGTGCTCCTTCTAGCACTTGCAGGGGGCGTGCAAATCGTGGAAGGTGCCACCTCTTTCCGTCCAGTGTTGGGAAGGTCAGGCATCGCAACCGACACAATTGGACTCTCCTTGGGGATTTCTGATTTAAAAGAATGCACAGTTCTTTGCTGTGCTTTTGCCAGCTTAAGTCTTTTCATTTTTCTAGCGGGAGGATGAGTGCTTCCATCCTCATGTGAAGCTGAACCACTAGCCATGAACATAGGCCAGGGCCTCAGCCGTTCCTTGCCACTCCGTGTCGTAAATGGCATATTGGCAAGATTATGCTTCTCCTCAGACGCTTTTCTTTTAGATTTTTGGGTCATTTTACTGAACTTTTGTTTTTTGGATTTTACATGCTCTCTACTATGACATTGGGCATCGGCCTTGGTAGACGACGTTGATGGCATTTCATCATCTCGGCCATGACTAGTGGCAGCAGCTTCAGCACGAGGTGGAAGTGGATCTTGATCTTTCCCTGTTTTACCCTCCACATTTTTGTTCTCCATTTTTTAATGTGTGGAATTATATGCCAGAAATATATCAATAGCAATGGCCTACTGTACTGTCTGTACTACTACTGGTGGTCACCAAAATGCTGCACTGTCCTACTATATACTGCTCACAACAATGCAGCACAGATATGGCTACTTGAAGTGATACGGAGCTGCAAGATACAGCAATGGCCTACTGTACTGTACTACTGTATATATATATATATATATACACAATGCTGCACTGTCTCACTATATAATGCTCACAATAAAGCAGCACAGAGATAGTATACTTGACACAGAGCTGCAAGATACAGCAATGGCCTACTGTACTGTACTATATGTATACTGCTGGTCACCACAATGCTGCACTGTCTTACTATATACTGCTCACAATAATGCAGCACAGATATGGATAGTATACTTGACACGGAGCTGCAAGATACAGCAATGGCCTACTGTACTGTACTATATGTATGCTGCTGGTCACCAATATACTGCACTGTCCTACTATATACTGCTCACAATAATGCAGCACAGCTATGGATAGTATACTTGACACAGAGCTGCGAAATACAGCAATGGCCTACTGTACTGTACTATATGTATAATGCTGGTCACCAAAATGCTGCACTGTCCTACTATATACTGCTCACAATAATGCAGCACAGATATTGATAGTATACTTGACAGAGAGCTGCAAGATACAGCAATGGCCTACTGTACTGTACTATATGTATACTGCTGGTCACCAATATACTGCACTGTCCTACTATATACTGCTCACAATAATGCAGCACAGATATGGATAGTATACTTGGCACAGAGCTGCAAGATACAGCAATGGCCTACTGTACTGTACTATATGTATACTGCTGGTCACCAAAATGCTGCACGGTCCTACTATATACTGCTCACAATAATGCAGAACAGATATGGATAGTATATTTGACACAGAGCTGCAAGATACAGCAATGGCCTACTGTACTGTACTATATGTATACTGCTGGTCACCAAAACGCTGCACTGTCCTACTATATACTGCTCACAATAATGCAGCACAGATATGGATAGTATACTTGACATAGAGCTGCAAGATACAGCAATGGCCTACTGTACTGTACTATATGTATACTGCTGGTCACCATAATGCTGCACTGTCCTACTATATACTGCTCACAATAATGCAGCACAGATATTGATAGTATACTTGACACAGAGCTGCAAGATACAGCAATGGCCTACTGTACTGTACTATATGTATACTGCTGGTCACCAAAATGTTGCACTGTCCTACTATATACTGCTCACAATAATGCAGCACAGATATGGATAGTATATTTGACACAGAGCTGCAAGATACAGCAATGGCCTACTGTACTGTACTATATGTATACTGCTGGTCACCAAAATGCTGCAATGTCCTACTATATACTGCTCACAATAATGCAGCACAGATATGAATAGTGTATTTGACACAGAGCTGCAAGATACAGCAATGGCCTACTGTACTGTACTATATGTATACTGCTGGTCACCAAAATGCTGCACTGTCCTACTATATACTGCTCACAATAATGCAGCACAGATATGGATAGTATACTTGACATAGAGCTGCAAGATACAGCAATGGCCTACTGTACTGTACTATATGTATACTGCTGGTCACCAAAATGCTGCACTGTCCTACTATATACTGCTCACAATAATGCAGCACAGATATGGATAGTATACTTGACATAGAGCTGCAAGATACAGCAATGGCCTACTGTACTGTACTATATGTATACTGCTGGTCACCATAATGCTGCACTGTCCTACTATATACTGCTCACAATAATGCAGCACAGATATTGATAGTATACTTGACACAGAGCTGCAAGATACAGCAATGGCCTACTGTAATGTACTTCTATAATTATATCCTGGTGGTCCCCACAATGCAGCACACTGAGCACAGATATTTGCAGCACACAGCACAGATATGGAGCGTTTTCAGGCAGAGAACGTAGATATTTGCAGCACACTGAGCACAGATATTTGCAGCACACTGAGCACAGATACGGAGCTTTTCATGGAGAGAATGCAGCCTTGTCCTCTCCATTCAATCTCCAATGCACGAGTGAAAATGGCGGCGACGCGCGGCTCTTTATATAGAATACGAATCTCGCGAGAATCCGACAGCGAGGTGATGATGTTCGGGCGTGTTCGGGTTAACCGAGCAAGGCGGAAAGATCCGAGACTGCCTCGGAACCGTGTAAAATAGGTGATGTTCGGGGGGGTTCGGATCTCAACGAACCGAACCCGCTCATCTATAATTTTAATACATCCCATTTATCCGTAGTATTTTTTCCTAGAAACAAACCTTCCCATTCAATATCCCTGAAAAATACCCTCATCATTTCAAAGTTGGCTTTGCTAAAGTTTAGAGTCCTAGTTGGGCCAGTATAGGACTGTTTATGAAAACTGATATTGAATGTGACCATATTGTGGTCACTGTTTCCTATGGGCTCCCCTACCATAATACTTGATACCAATTCCCCATTGTTTGTTAATACCAGGTCTAAGATTGCATTGTACCTGGTAGGTTAATTGATTAGTTGAACTAAGAAGTTATCATTTAGTGTGTTTAAAAACATATTACCCCTAGCAGTATCACATGAATCGTTTTTCCAGTTTATCTCTGGATAGTTAAAATCTCCCATCACTACTCTCGGGTATATTTACTAAAATTCGTATTTTTCATAATGAGGTTAAAGTTAAAACACGAATGACATCGAACGTGTAAATTTGCAACTTTTTGAATTTATTACGACTAATTTACTAAGCTGTCGTATTCTGCATTTTCGTGTTTTCCGATGTCGATGTCATTCGTATTTTTTGGCAGTGTTTTACGGGAGTGAATAGTAAAACACTGCCGACATTAACACAATGAATCTCGGCCGGATCTGTGAGATCCGTGCAGGGCTTCATTGTGCACCTTTCATAAAAAATGAAAAAATATGAAAAAGCCTAAAAAAAAAATGCGTGGGGTCCCACCCCCTAAGCAAAACCAGCCTCGGGCTCTTTGAGCCGGTCCTGGTTGACAAAATATGGGGGGGAAAATGACAGGGGTTCCCCCATATTTCATCAACCAGCACCGGGCTCTGCGCCTGGTCCTGGTTCCAAAAATACGGGGGACAAAAAGCGTAGGGGTCCCCCGTATTTTTAAAACCAGCACTGGGCTCCACTAGCCAGGTACATAATGCCACAGCCGGGGGACACTTTTATTGTGGTCCCGACGGCCCTGGCATTACATACCCAACTAGTCACCCCTGGCCGGGGTACCCTGGAGTAGTGGGAACCCCTTAAATCAAGGGGTCCCCCCCTCCAGCCACCCAAGGGCCAGGGGTGAAGCCCAAGGCTGTCCCCCCCATCCAAGGGCGGCGGAAGGGGGGCTGATAGCCTTTTGAAAAAAATGTGAATATTGTTTTTAGTAGCAGTACTACAAGTCCCAGCAAGCCTCCCCTGCATGCTGGTACTTGGAGAACCACAAGTACCAGCATGCAGTGGAAAACTGGGCCCGCTGGTACCTGTAGTACTGCTACTAAAAAAATACACCAAAACAAATAGGACACACACACCGTGACAGTATAAGTTTATTACATACATGCACACCTCCAAACATACATACTTACCTATGTTCACACGAGGCTCGGTCCTCTTCTCCATGTAGAATCCTCGGGGTACCTGTGAAAAAATGATACTCACATAATCCAGTGTTGCTTGTGTTCTTTGAATAATCCACGTACTTGGCAAAACAAAAAAATGGAAACCCGACCACGCACTGAAAGGGGTCCCATGTTTACACATGGGACCCCTTTCCCCGACTGCCAGGACCCCCCCTGACTCCTGTCAAAGAGGGTCCCTTCAGCCAATCAGGGAGCGCCACGTCGTGGCACTCTCCTGATTGGCTGTGTGCTCCTGTAGTGTCTGTGAGGCTGCAGACGGCATAGATACAATGTTGCACCTATGCGCTCCATTGTATCCAATGGTGGGAACTTTGCGGTCAGCGGTTGACCGAAAGTAACCTCACCGCTGACCGCAAAGTTCCCACCATTGGATACAATGGAGCGCATAGATAGGCGCTACATTGTATCTCTGCCGTCTGCAGCCTCACAGACACCACAGGAGCACACAGCCAATCAGGAGAGTGCCATGTCGTGGCGCTCCCTGATTGGCTGAAGGGACCCTCTTTGACAGGAGTCAGGGGGGGTCCTGGCAGTCGGGGAAAGGGGTCCCATGTGTAAATATGGGACCCCTTTCAGTGCGTGGTCGGGTTTCCGTTTTTTTGTTTTGCCAAGTACGTGGATTATTCAAAGAACACAAGCAACACTGGATTATGTGAGTATAATTTTTTCACAGGTACCCCGAGGATTCTACATTGAGAAGAGGACCGAGCCTTGTGTGAACATAGGTAAGTATGTATGTTTGGAGGTGTGCATGTATGTAATAAACTTATACTGTCACGGTGCGTGTGTCCTGTTTTTTGGGGGGTATTTTTTTAGTAGTAGTACTACAGGTACCAGCGGGCCCGGTTTTCCACCGCATGCTGGTACTTGTGGTTCTCCAAGTACCAGCATGCGGGGAGGCTTGCTGGGACTTGTAGTACTGCTACTAAAAACAATATTCACATTTTTTTCAAAAGGCTATCAGCCCCCCATCCGCCGCCCTTGGATGGGGGGACAGCCTCGGGCTTCACCCCTGGCCCTTGGGTGGCTGGAGGGGGGGACCCCTTGATTTAAGGGGTTCCCACTCCTCCAGAGTACCCCGGCCAGGGGTGACTAGTTGGGTATGTAATGACAGGGCCGCCGGGACCACAATAAAAGTGTCCCCCGGCTGTGGCATTATATACCTGGCTAGTGGAGCCCGGTGCTGGTTTTAAAAATACGGGGGACCCCTACGCATTTTGTCCCCCGTATTTTTGGAACCAGGACCAGGCGCAGAGCCCGGTGCTGGTTGATGAAATATGGGGGAACCCCTGTCATTTTTTCCCCCATATTTTGTCAACCAGGACCAGCTCAAAGAGCCCGAGGCTGGTTTTGCTTAGGAGGGGAGACCCCACGCATTTTTTTTTTTAATTAACACTTTCCCACCCCTTACCACTGATAAACATGCATGGATCTCACGGATCCGTGCATGCCTATCAGAACACGGTAAAAAAAAAGCAGGTCTATTTTAAAACTGCTTTTTTTTACGATTTCCATTTATTCACGGCAGTGTTTGGCTATTGCCGGCAGTGTTTGTGAAATACAAATTTTAGTAAATGACCGAGTTCTATCAAATAACAGGCGTATTTGACCGATGGTGTATTCATTCGTATTTTTTTTCTTTGACTTCAAAAAAAATATGAATGCCCTCATCACTGCCGAGATTTGAGTTTAGTAAATTCCCGAAATGACACTTTGACAAAAAAACACCAAATCGGTCAAAATCGGGAGCTTAGTAAATATACCCCTATGTCTCCTACTCCTGCTGCTCTTTCAATCTGCTTCAGTAACAATTCCTCATCAGATAAATTAATACCAGGTGGCCTGTAGCATAAACCCAATACTAACTTTTTTATTCCCTTTTCCCCGCTTGCAATTTCTACCCATAACGTCTCAACAGTGTCTACAGTCCCCTCCTGCATATCTTCCCATATATCAGGTTTTAAAAATGGTTTTACGTAAAGACACACCCTCCACCCTGTTTATTTAGTCTGTCTCTCCTAAACAGCGTATAACTCTCTAGATTGACTGTCCAATCATGAGATTCGTCCCACCAAGTTTCAGTAATGCCTATAATATCATGCTGTTTGCTTGCTGCAAGTATTTTGAGTTTGCCCATTTTACCTGTAACGCTTCTAGCATGTACATACATAAAACAAAGATAAGTATTTCCCCTTGTGTTAGGGACATCATTCACCTTATGTAGCAACGATGACCCGTAATCGTTATTAGTTAGTGTTTTGATAAAACCTCTTTTAGTACCCATGTTAGTACTGGCCTCTCTTTACCTCCCCACTACTCCTCCCCCATTTAGTTTACTACCGCCATCCCCATTATTCTCACTGCATGACCCATAGTTTCTAGCTAAACCCTCCCCCCAGGCTCCTAGTTTAAAATATCCTCCAACCTTCTAACCATCCTTCCCCCCAGCACCGCAGGCTCTGCTGTAATAAGCATTACAAGGCAACCAGTGGATCACCCCCCAATGTTCTGGTCATATACCACAGAGTATTAGTCAAAGAATTATGTATTTGCGATCTTATAAAGCTAGAAAGTGTAGCTACACAGCTCTCCCCAGCTCAAAGTATTTTTCTACTCTTTTTTCTTTTTCCAATGACTTATCTACCTTTCTATGCAAGGGCAAATAGCTCAATGAATAGATTATCTGACTGCCATGCCAGAGGCAATGGGTTTGAATCCCGGGTATGACAGCATCTTAAAATGTAATAAAGGACAGTGTGACTAACAAAGAAATTTCAAGTTGAGTTCATGAATGTAGTATAGGTATTAGTGACAGAAGGGGTCAAGGCAGGAGACACAGCCCTGATACTTGCAGCCATGGGTATGCAATTGCGGAGAGTTCTAGGTGCAGGAAGAGTTCCTGGGAGTCGTCTGTTGTCATGGTGTTCTGCTCAGTTTCAGTGGCTCCACCTTCCTTGGTCCATCACCGTCGTGACTTTCAGGTGATGTTTTAGCTCTGCCCCTCTGTGAGGTGAAATTAATTCATCATACTAACGTATATTGGCCCTCATGCCGAGTTGTTCGCTCGTTATTTTCATTCGCATCGGTGCGATTTTCTGCTAACTGCGCATGCGCAATGTTCGCACTGCGGCTGCGCCAAGTAAATTTGCTAAGAAGTTTGGTATTTTACTCACGGCATTACGAGGTTTTTTCTTCGTTCTGCTGATCGTAGTGTGATTGACAGGAAGTGGGTGTTTCTGGGCGGAAACTGGCCGTTTTATGGGAGTGTGTGAAAAAACGCTGCCGTTTCTGGGAAAAACGCGGGAGTGGCTGGAGAAACGGGGGAGTGTCTGGGCGAACGCTGAGTGTGTTTGTGACGTCAAACCAGGAACGACAAGCACTGAACTGATCGCACTGGAATAGTAAGTCTCGAGCTACTCAGAAACTGCAAAGAAAAATCTTTTCGCTATATTGCGAATACTTCGTTCGCAATTCTGCTAAGCTAAGATTCACTCCCAGAGGGCGGTGGCTTAGCGTGTGCACTGCTGCGAAAAGCGGCTAGCAAGCGAACAACTCGGAATGAGGGCCATTGATGGGTGTGCGCCGGGCCATTTTTGGGGTTTTGGTTTTGATTCTGGATGTCCTTCCTGTTTTTGAGCTGGATTGAGTTTTGGAAAAAATACCTTTTAGGGTTTTGGTATTGGATCTGGATTTTATTTTAAAAAGCAGAAAAATAGCTAAAATAACAGAATTTGGGGGTGTTTTCGTTCCTACTGTATTATTAACCTCAATAACATTAATTTCCACTCATTTCGAGCCCTCCCTCCCACCCTTATGTTGTATATTAAACAGGACATGCAAAGTTTAACAAACCAAACATTTCAGGGACAGGGACTGTTTGGACCCCCACAAAACAAGCTGGCAATGGGCAGTGCACAAACTGGCTTTAGTACTTCAAATTGGCACGATGTCATCATCAGCATCCGATTCCCCCCAATCAGTGTGTACATCCTCTTTTTCACAGATTATTAAATTGTCCGCGCTGGAATCCACCATCACAGGTCCATCTGTACTTTTTGGAGGTACATGCTGGTAAAGGTCTTCCTTGTGGAATATGTAATTCATTTTGATGCACATCACATTTTAGGGAAGTAACCTCCAAAAACTATATTTTAAAGACGATAGGAATATATTTATGTGCAAACCATTGAGCAACACAAGAATAGAATTAGAAATAAGCATGTTCCTTTCGTAAATTTAAAAAAAAATAATAACTATGGTTCTCTTTAGAAGTTTTCACTTTGATACTGAGCAACAAGCTCTTACATATAATTATCCTCTGAACAATCTCTGCTTAAAATATCTCATCCTTCACTCATCAAAGTACTGCCACTGACACAACCAGATGCCTTTGTTCTCACCTTACAGGTCATTGCACAAAATGTTGTTCACAGTCTTACTCAGCTATGAAAGCACAATGTAGGTTAATATTATAAATTAAACACAGTAGCTATAGTGTAGTCTTCCTAAGCTATTGTCACATGTTTATTATTATATTTATTATACTTTGTTTAGCAATTTGTAAATGTTAGGCTTCATAAATCTAAAATGGCAACATCAATGTGCTGTTATACACAGATATCTAATACTAATAGATTATTTAATGCACATGGGGCCTGATTTCACCTGGTTTTAATAAAAAAACCACTGGCATTTCTATAATGAGTGCAATGTGTGTGGTGAACATGGGCCCCTGGGTCTAGGGGAGCCCACACTGAACACACTGCACTCATGTCTCAATACTTATTTTTCCGGAGTCCAGCGTCTGGCACTTTAGCCGCAGCAAAAATCACTGCCAAAATGGCCACCGCACATGCACAGTAGAAATTAGTCTTCGGAAGGTGATGGGCGCCATGTTTCCGGAGACCTGCGCATGCACAGTAGACTCCGGCACAATGCAGGAGCCTACAACGATACTGCGCTGCTAAAATGCCTGTGCACAGGACCTGTGTCATTTATGAGTGTCCCGGTTTGATGGAATAGTATGGTAAGCCTATGCATATATATCACTATGTATACTGATTTTCTGCCAGCAGTCACAGCTGTCATCACTAGTACAATATCAGCACTTACAGCTACCCTTTGGTGGATACAAGAGACTCAGCTGAAAGAGCCGTTCCAATGGCTTACGCATAACTCAGAGGAAACAAACTTTGGCTCTGGTTCTATTACCTGCTTTAGCATTGCATCCAGTTATCACCCAGAAACTCCCATTTCACAGATGGAGAGAAACGGCCAAGATCCATCTGTTAAATAACTTCTTCTCCGACCCTTTCTCCTGTATCTGACTGGTGAGGTCTGTTGGGAGTTCTGCAAAGTGCATGGCAGAGTGAGAGGAAGGTGTCTCAGTAAGTGTGAAGTGCACACCAAGGCATTAAGTAAATCCAGATATAAAATTTGTATTGTGGGTCATGAGACCAAAGTAATGCTACAGTTTGTAATGGGATTTTTATTGCACAGTGTTATTTTAGTTCTTGCTATCATTGCTAAATATGGCTGGCTACTGGGAAATACTCTGTGTGGTTCCCTCTACAGCAAGGATTTAATCAGTGTACTAAGGGGGTCATTCAGACCCAGCCACAATAGCGGCCCTCATCGCAGATTGGGCGTGGTGGCAAACTGCAAATGCTCAGTGGCCACACAGCGGCTGCGCAACCATACATATTGCGGTCACATCCCCGATGATTGACAGGCCGGCCATTGTGGGGACAGGGTTTCAGTGTTGCTGGGGCAGCGCAGGGAAAATGGGGGCAGGCCGGGAAAAAAATGTCCGCTGACCGCCTGGCAGTGAAGCCAGGCTCGGCTGCCAGGAGTCAACCTTAGATCCAATGCGTTTGCAATTAGGTTGCGGACACATCGGGAGGAGGCCCCACACATGTTGGGCGGCCTTGCCCTGTGCTGGGTGGCCCTCAGCATGTGCAGAGATGAATACAGATCTGCATTCATCTCTAAATAACCCCCTAAGTGCTGCTCAATGAGGCTTTCGTATTTACACAGCCCATGTACATACCTTCATATTTCTGTACATTGAACATTGTCTGCCACTAAGCAGCCCAGACTCCGACAATATCCAGATTACAGAGACGATGCCTCAGACTGAGAATTATATGCTTTATGTAACTTTGTGCTGTCAGCAAGCACTAAAAATATTGATTTTCGATTAATAAATGTGCAATAAACTAAATCAGAACTATCCATCAGGTCAGACGTGGTCCGCCAAAGAATATTTGTGACCGCCACCTATCCTGAAACCGGACAAAGAGTCTGTTGATTGACAACTGTTTTTCTTTTTCTCTTTTTTGTTGCTCATTTACATATACAACATCCTAGACTGACTTATTAAGCACAACTTATTAAAACATGCCTTTTTAAATTAATAAACTGACTTGGGTCTAAAGACATGCTATTATTTGTAATATTCTGTAATCCTGATTAAAACTATTAACAGTTCACCAACAGGAAATAAATAAAGAGCAATATTTTCATGAACTGATTTTACATGGACAGTAACCCTAAAATCTATGATTAGTGCAGTGGTTCTCAAACTGCGTGCCATGGCATCCTGGGGTTCCTCAGAGCACTTGCAGGGGTGCCCTGAGTTGGTGGTCCAGGATTAATTCAGATTATTTATGGTCAATGTAATAGGTAAAGACAGTGCTTGTGGCTGCCAATCATACAATATATGGACAAACAGACAGAGCCGGCCCTAGCCAAATTGATGCCCTAGGCAAAATTTTGGCTGGTGCACCCTAGCACCACCGCTAGTAATGCATCTGACCCAGCAACACTCAGGCAGTGGGGCCCACTGAGGGGTTACCCTGTGCCCCTGTGGGCCAGTTCAACCATGCATAATGCCCCACAATAATGATCATAATACACATAATTCCACACAGTAATACACCTTACACATATGCCCCACATTAGTAATGCCCATAATACCACACAATAATGCACCTTACACATATGAACCACATTTGTAATACCCATAATACACAAAATTCCACACAATAATGCACCTTACACATATGAACCACATTTGTAATACCCATAATACACATAATTCCACACAGTAATGCACCTTACACATATGCCCCACATTAGTAATGCCCATAATAAACATAATTCCACACAGTAATGCACCTTACACATATGCCCCACATTAGTAATGCCCATAATACACAAAATTCCACACAATAATGCACCTTACACATATGAACCACATTAGTAATGCCCATAATACACATAATTCCACACAGCAACTCACCTTACACGTATGCCCCACATTAGTTATGCTAGTAGCTTTATTTTTTATAAAACTTACTTTTGCTTGCTGGTGTGCTTGCAGCCAGTGTGTGCACCCATGAAGCCCCCTAGATCCGTGACTGTGTTTTGTGAGATGGAGGTGGCAGGATGGGTGAGTGCTTGTGCTCGCACCCGTTAAAGGGACACCCGTACAAGGGATGTGACTTCACAGGGTATGCCGTCCTTTGCAAGCCTCAACCTTTATTTTAGCTTGCTGGTAGGACACAGATGGCAGCAAAGTCCAGATACTGCCATACTTGCTGGTCATACAAAAAGTATCAAACATGGTGCAGTGTGTTTGCTGGTGTCTGTTACTCCCGGCAACTGCATGCCCTTAATTTTATACTGTGGGAGCAATATGCTCTGCTCTCCAGTTCAGACGCATCTGAAAGTCACACTGCACTGACGTTTCATATAGAAATAGCGCAACACAACTTACTGACAAAGTTACAGTGCTGGATGGCAAGGGAATTTTACGGCATGGACTGACTGAGAAATAAAGTGTGGGGAGAACACTGCCCATGTTATATCCCTGCAGTCACCTGGGGTTTGCACAGGGATAAAGGACACAGGATAGCAGGGGCCCCCTCCCCATGTGCACAAGCAGTATAGGTGACGTCAGATTTATGTGGAGCAGTCTTCCACAATACACATGTGGTATCATAAGGAGCCATCCAGTAATAACCTTATATAGTCAGTAAAAATGTCACAGGTCCAGGAATTCCAGTTACTGGGCTTCTGCTGTCTAAGGTCTCACAAATCAGGGGCATTCCTGCATGTTGGAGGGAGTTCAAGAGACAGTGTGCATTCTATTTGACAAATGTAAACAGCAGTGTATACATGTACTGATTGAATACATTTAGAAAGTAACAGATAGTTTGCAGACTGTCCCTCCCAGCATGAGATACTGCAGGGACATGCTTGGATGCCCCTAGACATGCTTGGGTACCCTAGGCAAATGCCTAGCCTGCCTATAGCTAAGACCGGCTCTGCAAACAGAAGCAAATCCTGTCCCTTACCACACAATTGAACCTAAGGATGACATATAAACACAATTTACTTAATTTAGTATTTCTTTCTAAATTTATCAGTAAGAAATGGTTGGCCTAGGGATGCCATGAAAAGAATTCTGATACTCTAGGGTGCCGTGATTCAAAAACATTTGGGAACCCCTGGATTAGTGTGATATTATATGTTTTTGAAGTAAACTTTTTCCCTTTGTTTTTTAACAAAGAAAATTGCATGTGAGACACTAAGCCTGTTTATGGGGGTAATTTAGAGTTGATCGCAGCAGCAAATTTGTTAGCGGTTGGGCAAAACCATGTGCACTGCAGGGGCGGGGCAGATATAACGTGCAGAGAGAGTTAGATTTGGGTGCGGTGTGTTCAAACTGAAATCTAAATTGCAGTGTAAAAATAAAGCAGCCAGTATTTACTCTGAACAGAAACAAAATAACTCACCCGAATCTAACTCTCTCCGCAAATGTTATATTTGCCACACCTGCAGTGCACATGGTTTTGCCCAGCTGCTAACAAATTTGCTGCTGATATCAACTCTGAATTACCCCCTATGTACAGAAGGTATGAGTGGCTCTTGGTGTTGCTTTGCAAAGATGCTTTTGCCACAGTGCACTAATTCCCCATTCTTTATATTAACTTATATCATTTTGAATGTTTTAAGGTTTCTTTTCATTTTTTATTTACCTGCAGTGTATATTATATTTAGTGGCATAAATATTACACCCTTAGTGGTGGGTATTCGCGTTGCAGTGTGAATCGTACCTTAACTTCAGGACCCCTTACCACAACAGAGAGACAGGACACTCCCCTGGTTCCAAAATGCAATGACTAGACCAATTTTTATTAAATGGGATCACTCCATCACTTGTTAGCTGTTGCGAAATAAAGTTTACCACAATACACACAGTATCGAGTAATAAGGCTCAATCAGGATAATAATATCATACAATATGACATTAAAACACTTTGACCTGACTACTGACACCAGCAACCCTATTTTAACTGTAACTTCTATTTTCTCAGAATAAATATTACCTCAGTAGCATCTTTGTTAGGAACTTTAACATTTTACTGGTTTATGACCTGTATAAATAAATATAATGTGACTCACAAGGCTGTCTTTAATACTTTCCCTACTATAATCCTCTGACTCGTGCAGGAATGTAAATAATTCTATCCCTTACTAGAGAGTTTGGCAATAATAACACAAATTAAATATCAATACTCACATACAAGACACTAAATGGCAAACAACTAATTTCCGTCAAAGAAGTTCCATGATTCACAGATGTATCAATTTGACAAAATAAGTGATGTTTTCACACGCAATGTAATGTGCAATCTTCCCTGGCCAGGCTTGCATCGGTGCACATATAATTAAGAGAGCCCATATACTGTAATTTAGAGAGGTACTGTACTACGGGATCCGGTCTGAAGATCGACAGTATCTAGGTCGACAATGTTTAGGTCGACCACTGTAGGTCGACAGTCACTATGTCGACATGGATGGAAGGTCGACAGGGTTTCTATGTCGACATGTGCTAGGTCGACAGGTCTAAAGGTCGATATGATTTTTTCAAATTTTTTTTCTTTTTTTTGAATTTTTTCATACTTAACGATCCACGTGGACTACGATTGGAACGGTAATCTGTGCTGAGCAAAGCGGTAGCGGAGCGAAGGCACCATGCCCGAAGCATGTCGAGCAAAGCGAGCCATGCGAGGGGACGCGGTGCACTAATTTGGGATCCCGGTCACTCTACGAAGAAAACGACACACACAAAAAAAACTCATGTCGACCTTTAGACCTGTCGACCTAGCACATGTCGACCTAGAAACCCTGTCGACCTTCCATCCATGTCAACCTAGTGACTGTTGACCTACAGTGGTCGACCTAAACATTGTCGACCTAGATACTGTCGATTTGATGAACCACACCCCTGTACTGCACACAATATATTTACTGCATGGAATTGTAGGATTCTCTCTGTACCTTCCAGTAGGTATTGGCTGAACACAATCTAGATCAAATACAGTGAGGACTGGAATGATGCTGTGCTAGCTTAAAGAACAAAGGGGGTCATTCCGAGTTGTTCGCTCTGTATTTTTTTCTCGCAATGGAGCGATTAGTCGCTAATGCGCATGCGCAATGTCAGCAGTGCGACTGCGCCAAGTAAATTTGCTATGCAGTTAGGAATTTTACTCACGGCATTACGAGGTTTTTTCTTCGTTCTGGTGATCGTAATGTGATTGACAGGAAGTGGGTGTTTCTGGGCGGAAACAGGCCGTTTTATGGGAGTGTGTGAAAAAACGCTACCGTTTCTGGGAAAAACGCGGGAGTGGCTGGAGAAACGGAGGAGTGTCTGGGCGAACGCTGGGTGTAGGAAAAAACAATGGTTCCCTAATGCACACCGAGTGAAAAATATTACTACATAATAGTCAGATAATACGGAGATCTTGGTTGCGTATATCTGGTGGGAGTGGGGTGTGGTGGCCCCTGTGTCGGTATGGCTGGGCTGCTTCAGGTCGACACACCCTAACATTTTATTAACACTTATGATTTTCTCTATCACTTTGTATATATTTTTGTATTATTTTAATCACACCACTTACATAGCACTTCTGTGCTTCTTATTAACCCTTATTAATTTTCACCTGTGTGCTGACCTGGGGTGGCCGACCTGTGCCGACATGATGGGGTCCTGCACCCCAGACCCATACCTAGTATTAGGGACCCCCAGTGACGGAGAGACCTTGTCGATCGGCCTGGGGGCTTAACCCTATATCTGCAGATATACGCAACCAAGATCTCCGTATTATCTGACTATTATGTAGTAATAATTTTCACTCGGTGTGCATTAGGGAACCATTGTTTTTTCCTACACAGAATTACCCCTCCCTTTTAGCACCTGAGTGACATCACTATCTGATTGAGCAGCTCACCATTTTTTGTATCGAACGCTGGGTGTGTTTGTGACGTCAAACCAGGAACGACAAGCACTGAACTAATCGCAGATGCCGAGTAAGTCTGGAGCTACTCAGAAACTGCTAAGAAGTGTCTATTCGCAATTCTGCTAATCTTTCGTTCGCAATTTTAATAAGCTAAGATTCACTCCCAGTAGGCGGCGGCTTAGCGTGTGCAAAGCTGCTAAAAGCAGCTTGCGAGCGAGCAACTCGGAATGACCCCCAATATCACCTTTAGCCATTGTAGGCACTCAATAGCAATTTAGCTTTTAGTGTTGCTGAATAAATAAAGCTGTCCCTTTAAATATACAACTGCAGTGGGGTGTGCTTTGTTTTACTTGCAGGTAGGAACTTGAACATACACTTGGTATCTCTGTAGCAGTTTTACTGAATAAGGCACCCATATGTTTTATTATTATACAAACTTTAACCATATACCTAGAAATAAAGACACGGACAACTGTATAAATTGGAAAAATGGAGGTCACAGACAAATTTATTAAATTCTAATCAGAATTGGAAATATTAATCACCGGTGGCGAAAAAAGAAGTGCCAACTAGGCCATGGCTTAAAAGTTTTGAATCTTTAAACAAATGGGGCGGAGTTTCCGACCCTTGCGCAATCCGTCCTGTGTAGAACCATCTCCCCTTAATTAGCACAGTGCTGGTCCCTCCTTAAGATGGTGACCTGGTCCTCCCCTGAAGTAGTGACCAACTCGCCTTTTCTCAAAGGGGGAATGCTAGCCAAACACTGCTGTGCTAAATTGAGCTGCCGAATAGCACTGCTTTCCGCCAAATTCGAAGGCTCAAGACTACAAACCGCCACCATAAACCTAACACTTCAAACTTCCTTTAAGCCCTTCAATAAGGCTGTGACAAATAACTCCAAACCACTCTCAGATAAATGCACCCCATCTAATCTATATAAATTTCCTTCTCAAAACGCAAATCTGGGTGCTTAACAACTTTCCCCCCCCAAACTAATAACATATCTGGAGGTCGCGGTATTGAGCTTCTTTCTCACCTTATCCAAAGCCGCTCCCCCTTGGATGCCCCTCCAAAATCTACTCGGTACCACTTCCGACCACACAACCTTACCCAAAGGCCAATGCTCCATAATTAATTGAAAATCCGTCTTTATGGCGTTAATAAGTTCAATACCCTCACAAGTACCTAAATCATTGCCTCCTAAATGTATCAACAAACAATTGGGGGCTCCCCACATTTCTTCAAAAGCACAGAGCATGCTCAATAAGTTGCTCCATCTCATTCCCCTTAAACCTATCCACCTCACTTCAAAGGGGAATGACTTGGACGTCTTGTGCCTACCGGCCCAATAAACATAGGAGTGACCCACAATCCACACCTGGCTTGATAATGTAAAAAAAATGGCAGAAAAAACAACAAAATAAAGAAAATTTTATTTACTATTACTATAATTCAACCACACTGCTAAAACAGGGAAGGAGAAAACGTAGTTGTTTAGGCGACCCAGATGGAGGTGAACGACACCAAACCTCAAAATTTTGTGAGGAAAAAGGTGAAAAGAACTCCAATCCCCCTTTAACGGCGGGTAGCTTAGGGCCCTGGGATTCCCAAACAACAAACTCGCAGGACGCCTCTATGAATGCAACTTATCAACCCTAATATAACCTTTGTAAGCATCTGACTTTCACTGCCCTAGCCTTGTAATCTCTTCGTTGGAAAAACCTGTCGATGCTGCGCAAGTCGCTGCTCCTATCCTAAAAGAATGCGTCCCATAACTCTCTAATGGAAGGTCCAATGCAATCAGACACTAGAGATGAGCGGGTTCGGTTTCTTTGAATCCGAACCCGCACGAACTTCACTTTTTTTTTCACGGGTCCGAGCGACTCGGATCTTCCCGCCTTGCTCGGTTAACCCGAGCGCGCCCGAACGTCATCATGACGCTGTCGGATTCTCGCGAGACTCGGATTCTATATAAGGAGCCGCGCGTCGCCGCCATTTTCACACGTGCATTGAGATTGATAGGGAGAGGACGTGGCTGGCGTCCTCTCCATTAGAATAGATTAGAAGAGAGAGAGAGAGATTGTGCAGACAGAGTTTACCACAGTGACCAGTGCAGTTGTTGTTAAGTTAACTTTTATTTAATATATCCGTTCTCTGCTATATCCGTTCTCTGCCTGAAAAAAACGATACACAGCAGTCACACAGTGTGACTCAGTCTGTGTGCACTCAGCTCAGCCCAGTGTGCTGCACATCAATGTATAAAAGCTTATAATAATTGTGGGGGAGACTGGGGAGCACTGCAGGTTGTTATAGCAGGAGCCAGGAGTACATAATATTATATTAATTTAAAATTAAACAGTGCACACTTTTGCTGCAGGAGTGCCACTGCCAGTGTGACTAGTGGTGACCAGTGCCTGACCACCAGTATAGTAGTATATTGTTGTATACTATCTCTTTATCAACCAGTCTATATTAGCAGCAGACACAGTACAGTGCGGTAGTTCACGGCTGTGGCTACCTCTGTGTCGGCAGTCGGCACTCGGCAGGCAGTCCGTCCATCCATAATTGTATAATTATATACCACCTAACCGTGGTATTTTTTTTTCTTTCTTTATACCGTCGTCATAGTCATACTAGTTGTTACGAGTATACTACTATCTCTTTATCAACCAGTGTACAGTGCGGTAGTTCACGGCTGTGGCTACCTCTGTGTCGGCAGTCGGCAGGCAGTCCGTCCATCCATAATTGTATTATTATAATATATACCACCTAACCGTGGTTTTTTTTTCATTCTTTATACCGTCATAGTGTCATACTAGTTGTTACGAGTATACTACTATCTCTTTATCAACCAGTGTACAGTGCGGTAGTTCACGGCTGTGGCTACCTCTGTGTCGGCAGTCGGCAGGCAGTCCGTCCATCCATAATTGTATTATAATATATACCACCTAACCGTGGTTTTTTTTTCATTCTTTATACCGTCATAGTGTCATACTAGTTGTTACGAGTATACTACTATCTCTTTATCAACCAGTGTACAGTGCGGTAGTTCACGGCTGTGGCTACCTCTGTGTCGGCAGTCGGCAGGCAGTCCGTCCATCCATCCATAATTGTATTATAATATATACCACCTAACCGTGGTTTTTTTTTCATTCTTTATACCGTCATAGTCAGTCATACTAGTTGTTACGAGTATACTACTATCTCTTTATCAACCAGTGTACAGTGCGGTAGTTCACGGCTGTGGCTACCTCTGTGTCGGCAGTCGGCAGGCAGTCCGTCCATCCATAATTGTATTATAATATATACCACCTAACCGTGGTTTTTTTTTCATTCTTTATACCGTCATAGTGTCATACTAGTTGTTACGAGTATACTACTATCTCTTTATCAACCAGTGTACAGTGCGGTAGTTCACGGCTGTGGCTACCTCTGTGTCGGCAGTCGGCAGGCAGTCCGTCCATCCATAATTGTATTATAATATATACCACCTAACCGTGGTTTTTTTTTCATTCTTTATACCGTCATAGTCAGTCATACTAGTTGTTACGAGTATACTACTATCTCTTTATCAACCAGTGTACAGTGCGGTAGTTCACGGCTGTGGCTACCTCTGTGTCGGCACTCGGCAGGCAGTCCGTCCATCCATAATTGTATTATAATATATACCACCTAACCGTGGTTTTTTTTTCATTCTTTATACCGTCATAGTGTCATACTAGTTGTTACGAGTATACTACTATCTCTTTATCAACCAGTGTACAGTGCGGTAGTTCACGGCTGTGGCTACCTCTGTGTCGGCAGTCGGCAGGCAGTCCGTCCATCCATAATTGTATTATAATATATACCACCTAACCGTGGTTTTTTTTTTCATTCTTTATACCGTCATAGTGTCATACTAGTTGTTACGAGTATACTACTATCTCTTTATCAACCAGTGTACAGTGCGGTAGTTCACGGCTGTGGCTACCTCTGTGTCGGCAGTCGGCAGGCAGTCCGTCCATCCATAATTGTATTATAATATATACCACCTAACCGTGTTTTTTTTTTCATTCTTTATACCGTCATAGTCAGTCATACTAGTTGTTACGAGTATACTACTATCTCTTTATCAACCAGTGTACAGTGCGGTAGTTCACGGCTGTGGCTACCTCTGTGTCGGAACTCGGCAGGCAGTCCGTCCATCCATAATTGTATTACAATATATACCACCTAACCGTGGTTTTTTTTTCATTCTTTATACCGTCATAGTCAGTCATACTAGTTGTTACGAGTATACTACTATCTCTTTATCAACCAGTGTACAGTGCGGTAGTTCGCGGCTGTGGCTACCTCTGTGTCGGAACTCGGCAGGCAGTCCGTCCATCCATAATTGTATTATTATAATATATACCACCTAACCGTGGTTTTTTTTTCATTCTTTATACCGTCATAGTGTCATACTAGTTGTTACGAGTATACTACTATCTCTTTATCAACCAGTGTACAGTGCGGTAGTTCACGGCTGTGGCTACCTCTGTGTCGGCAGTCGGCAGGCAGTCCGTCCATCCATAATTGTATTATAATATATACCACCTAACCGTGGTTTTTTTTTCATTCTTTATACCGTCATAGTGTCATACTAGTTGTTACGAGTATACTACTATCTCTTTATCAACCAGTGTACAGTGCGGTAGTTCACGGCTGTGGCTACCTCTGTGTCGGCAGTCGGCAGGCAGTCCGTCCATCCATAATTGTATTATAATATATACCACCTAACCGTGGTTTTTTTTTCATTCTTTATACCGTCATAGTCAGTCATACTAGTTGTTACGAGTATACTACTATCTCTTTATCAACCAGTGTACAGTGCGGTAGTTCACGGCTGTGGCTACCTCTGTGTCGGCACTCGGCAGGCAGTCCGTCCATCCATAATTGTATTATAATATATACCACCTAACCGTGGTTTTTTTTTCATTCTTTATACCGTCATAGTGTCATACTAGTTGTTACGAGTATACTACTATCTCTTTATCAACCAGTGTACAGTGCGGTAGTTCACGGCTGTGGCTACCTCTGTGTCGGCAGTCGGCAGGCAGTCCGTCCATCCATAATTGTATTATAATATATACCACCTAACCGTGGTTTTTTTTTTCATTCTTTATACCGTCATAGTGTCATACTAGTTGTTACGAGTATACTACTATCTCTTTATCAACCAGTGTACAGTGCGGTAGTTCACGGCTGTGGCTACCTCTGTGTCGGCAGTCGGCAGGCAGTCCGTCCATCCATAATTGTATTATAATATATACCACCTAACCGTGGTTTTTTTTTCATTCTTTATACCGTCATAGTCAGTCATACTAGTTGTTACGAGTATACTACTATCTCTTTATCAACCAGTGTACAGTGCGGTAGTTCACAGCTGTGGCTACCTCTGTGTCGGCAGTCGGCAGGCAGTCCGTCCATCCATAATTGTATTATAATATATACCACCTAACCGTGGTTTTTTTTTCATTCTTTATACCGTCATAGTGTCATACTAGTTGTTACGAGTATACTACTATCTCTTTATCAACCAGTGTACAGTGCGGTAGTTCACGGCTGTGGCTACCTCTGTGTCGGCAGTCGGCAGGCAGTCCGTCCATCCATAATTGTATTATAATATATACCACCTAACCGTGGTTTTTTTTTCATTCTTTATACCGTCATAGTCAGTCATACTAGTTGTTACGAGTATACTACTATCTCTTTATCAACCAGTGTACAGTGCGGTAGTTCACGGCTGTGGCTACCTCTGTGTCGGCACTCGGCAGGCAGTCCGTCCATCCATAATTGTATTATAATATATACCACCTAACCGTGGTTTTTTTTTCATTCTTTATACCGTCATAGTGTCATACTAGTTGTTACGAGTATACTACTATCTCTTTATCAACCAGTGTACAGTGCGGTAGTTCACGGCTGTGGCTACCTCTGTGTCGGCAGTCGGCAGGCAGTCCGTCCATCCATAATTGTATTATAATATATACCACCTAACCGTGGTTTTTTTTTTCATTCTTTATACCGTCATAGTGTCATACTAGTTGTTACGAGTATACTACTATCTCTTTATCAACCAGTGTACAGTGCGGTAGTTCACGGCTGTGGCTACCTCTGTGTCGGCAGTCGGCAGGCAGTCCGTCCATCCATAATTGTATTATAATATATACCACCTAACCGTGGTTTTTTTTTCATTCTTTATACCGTCATAGTCAGTCATACTAGTTGTTACGAGTATACTACTATCTCTTTATCAACCAGTGTACAGTGCGGTAGTTCACGGCTGTGGCTACCTCTGTGTCGGAACTCGGCAGGCAGTCCGTCCATCCATAATTGTATTACAATATATACCACCTAACCGTGGTTTTTTTTTCATTCTTTATACCGTCATAGTCAGTCATACTAGTTGTTACGAGTATACTACTATCTCTTTATCAACCAGTGTACAGTGCGGTAGTTCGCGGCTGTGGCTACCTCTGTGTCGGAACTCGGCAGGCAGTCCGTCCATCCATAATTGTATTATTATAATATATACCACCTAACCGTGGTTTTTTTTTCATTCTTTATACCGTCATAGTGTCATACTAGTTGTTACGAGTATACTACTATCTCTTTATCAACCAGTGTACAGTGCGGTAGTTCACGGCTGTGGCTACCTCTGTGTCGGCAGTCGGCAGGCAGTCCGTCCATCCATAATTGTATTATAATATATACCACCTAACCGTGGTTTTTTTTTCATTCTTTATACCGTCATAGTGTCATACTAGTTGTTACGAGTATACTACTATCTCTTTATCAACCAGTGTACAGTGCGGTAGTTCACGGCTGTGGCTACCTCTGTGTCGGCAGTCGGCAGGCAGTCCGTCCATCCATAATTGTATTATAATATATACCACCTAACCGTGGTTTTTTTTTCATTCTTTATACCGTCATAGTCAGTCATACTAGTTGTTACGAGTATACTACTATCTCTTTATCAACCAGTGTACAGTGCGGTAGTTCACGGCTGTGGCTACCTCTGTGTCGGCACTCGGCAGGCAGTCCGTCCATCCATAATTGTATTATAATATATACCACCTAACCGTGGTTTTTTTTTCATTCTTTATACCGTCATAGTGTCATACTAGTTGTTACGAGTATACTACTATCTCTTTATCAACCAGTGTACAGTGCGGTAGTTCACGGCTGTGGCTACCTCTGTGTCGGCAGTCGGCAGGCAGTCCGTCCATCCATAATTGTATTATAATATATACCACCTAACCGTGGTTTTTTTTTTCATTCTTTATACCGTCATAGTGTCATACTAGTTGTTACGAGTATACTACTATCTCTTTATCAACCAGTGTACAGTGCGGTAGTTCACGGCTGTGGCTACCTCTGTGTCGGCAGTCGGCAGGCAGTCCGTCCATCCATAATTGTATTATAATATATACCACCTAACCGTGGTTTTTTTTTCATTCTTTATACCGTCATAGTCAGTCATACTAGTTGTTACGAGTATACTACTATCTCTTTATCAACCAGTGTACAGTGCGGTAGTTCACGGCTGTGGCTACCTCTGTGTCGGAACTCGGCAGGCAGTCCGTCCATCCATAATTGTATTACAATATATACCACCTAACCGTGGTTTTTTTTTCATTCTTTATACCGTCATAGTCAGTCATACTAGTTGTTACGAGTATACTACTATCTCTTTATCAACCAGTGTACAGTGCGGTAGTTCGCGGCTGTGGCTACCTCTGTGTCGGAACTCGGCAGGCAGTCCGTCCATCCATAATTGTATTATTATAATATATACCACCTTACCGTGGTTTTTTTTTTCATTCTTTATACCGTCATAGTGTCATACTAATTGTTACGAGTATACTACTATCTCTTTATCAACCAGTGTACAGTGCGGTAGTTCACGGCTGTGGCTACCTCTGTGTCGGCAGTCGGCAGGCAGTCCGTCCATCCATAATTGTATTATAATATATACCACCTAACCGTGGTTTTTTTTTCATTCTTTATACCGTCATAGTCAGTCATACTAGTTGTTACGAGTATACTACTATCTCTTTATCAACCAGTGTACAGTGCGGTAGTTCACGGCTGTGGCTACCTCTGTGTCGGAACTCGGCAGGCAGTCCGTCCATCCATAATTGTATTACAATATATACCACCTAACCGTGGTTTTTTTTTCATTCTTTATACCGTCATAGTCAGTCATACTAGTTGTTACGAGTATACTACTATCTCTTTATCAACCAGTGTACAGTGCGGTAGTTCACGGCTGTGGCTACCTCTGTGTCGGAACTCGGTAGGCAGTCCGTCCATCCATAATTGTATTATTATAATATATACCACCTAACCGTGGTTTTTTTTTCATTCTTTATACCGTCATAGTGTCATACTAGTTGTTACGAGTATACTACTATCTCTTTATCAACCAGTGTACAGTGCGGTAGTTCACGGCTGTGGCTACCTCTGTGTCGGCAGTCGGCAGGCAGTCCGTCCATCCATAATTGTATTATAATATATACCACCTAACCGTGGTTTTTTTTTCATTCTTTATACCGTCATAGTCAGTCATACTAGTTGTTACGAGTATACTACTATCTCTTTATCAACCAGTGTACAGTGCGGTAGTTCACGGCTGTGGCTACCTCTGTGTCGGCACTCGGCAGGCAGTCCGTCCATCCATAATTGTATTACAATATATACCACCTAACCGTGGTTTTTTTATACCACCTAACCGTGGCAGTCCGTCCATAATTGTATACTAGTATCCAATCCATCCATCTCCATTGTTTACCTGAGGTGCCTTTTAGTTCTGCCTATAAAATATGGAGAACAAAAAAGTTGAGGTTCCAAAATTAGGGAAAGATCAAGATCCACTTCCACCTCGTGCTGAAGCTGCTGCCACTAGTCATGGCCGAGACGATGAAATGCCAGCAACGTCGTCTGCCAAGGCCGATGCCCAATGTCATAGTACAGAGCATGTCAAATCCAAAACACCAAATATCAGAAAAAAAAGGACTCCAAAACCTAAAATAAAATTGTCGGAGGAGAAGCGTAAACTTGCCAATATGCCATTTACCACACGGAGTGGCAAGGAACGGCTGAGGCCCTGGCCTATGTTCATGGCTAGTGGTTCAGCTTCACATGAGGATGGAAGCACTCAGCCTCTCGCTAGAAAACTGAAAAGACTCAAGCTGGCAAAAGCACCGCAAAGAACTGTGCGTTCTTTGAAATCCCAAATCCACAAGGAGAGTCCAATTGTGTCGTTTGCGATGCCTGACCTTCCCAACACTGGACGTGAAGAGCATGCGCCTTCCACTATTTGCATGCCCCCTGCAAGTGCTGGAAGGAGCACCCGCAGTCCAGTTCCTGATAGTCAGATTGAAGATGTCAGTGTTGAAGTACACCAGGATGAGGAGGATATGGGTGTTGCTGGCGCTGGGGAGGAAATTGACCAGAAGGATTCTGATGGTGAGGTGGTTTGTTTAAGTCAGGCACCCGGGGAGACACCTGTTGTCCGTGGGAGGAATATGGCCGTTGACATGCCAGGTGAAAATACCAAAAAAATCAGCTCTTCGGTGTGGAGGTATTTCACCAGAAATGCGGACAACAGGTGTCAAGCCGTGTGTTCCCTTTGTCAAGCTGTAATAAGTAGGGGTAAGGACGTTAACCACCTCGGAACATCCTCCCTTATACGTCACCTGCAGCGCATTCATAATAAGTCAGTGACAAGTTCAAAAACTTTGGGTGACAGCGGAAGCAGTCCACTGACCAGTAAATCCCTTCCTCTTGTAACCAAGCTCACGCAAACCACCCCACCAACTCCCTCAGTGTCAATTTCCTCCTTCCCCAGGAATGCCAATAGTCCTGCAGGCCATGTCACTGGCAAGTCTGACGAGTCCTCTCCTGCCTGGGATTCCTCCGATGCATCCTTGCGTGTAACGCCTACTGCTGCTGGCGCTGCTGTTGTTGCCGCTGGGAGTCGATGGTCATCCCAGAGGGGAAGTCGTAAGCCCACTTGTACTACTTCCAGTAAGCAATTGACTGTTCAACAGTCCTTTGCGAGGAAGATGAAATATCACAGCAGTCATCCTACTGCAAAGCGGATAACTGAGTCCTTGACAACTATGTTGGTGTTAGACGTGCGTCCGGTATCCGCCGTTAGTTCACAGGGAACTAGACAATTTATTGAGGCAGTGTGCCCCCGTTACCAAATACCATCTAGGTTCCACTTCTCTAGGCAGGCGATACCGAGAATGTACACGGACGTCAGAAAAAGACTCACCAGTGTCCTAAAAAATGCAGTTGTACCCAATGTCCACTTAACCACGGACATGTGGACAAGTGGAGCAGGGCAGGGTCAGGACTATATGACTGTGACAGCCCACTGGGTAGATGTATGGACTCCCGCCGCAAGAACAGCAGCGGCGGCACCAGTAGCAGCATCTCGCAAACGCCAACTCTTTCCTAGGCAGGCTACGCTTTGTATCACCGCTTTCCAGAATACGCACACAGCTGAAAACCTCTTACGGCAACTGAGGAAGATCATCGCGGAATGGCTTACCCCAATTGGACTCTCCTGTGGATTTGTGGCATCGGACAACGCCAGCAATATTGTGTGTGCATTAAATATGGGCAAATTCCAGCACGTCCCATGTTTTGCACATACCTTGAATTTGGTGGTGCAGAATTTTTTAAAAAACGACAGGGGTGTGCAAGAGATGCTGTCGGTGGCCAGAAGAATTGCGGGACACTTTCGGCGTACAGGCACCACGTACAGAAGACTGGAGCACCACCAAAAACTACTGAACCTGCCCTGCCATCATCTGAAGCAAGAAGTGGTAACGAGGTGGAATTCAACCCTCTATATGCTTCAGAGGTTGGAGGAGCAGCAAAAGGCCATTCAAGCCTATACAATTGAGCACGATATAGGAGATGGAATGCACCTGTCTCAAGTGCAGTGGAGAATGATTTCAACGTTGTGCAAGGTTCTGATGCCCTTTGAACTTGCCACACGTGAAGTCAGTTCAGACACTGCCAGCCTGAGTCAGGTCATTCCCCTCATCAGGCTTTTGCAGAAGAAGCTGGAGGCATTGAAGAAGGAGCTAACACGGAGCGATTCCGCTAGGCATGTGGGACTTGTGGATGCAGCCCTTAATTCGCTTAACAAGGATTCACGGGTGGTCAATCTGTTGAAATCAGAGCACTACATTTTGGCCACCGTGCTCGATCCTAGATTTAAAGCCTACCTTGGATCTCTCTTTCCGGCAGACACAGGTCTGCTGGGGTTGAAAGACCTGCTGGTGACAAAATTGTCAAGTCAAGCGGAACGCGACCTGTCAACATCTCCTCCTTCACATTCTCCCGCAACTGGGGGTGCGAGGAAAAGGCTCAGAATTCCGAGCCCACCCGCTGGCGGTGATGCAGGGCAGTCTGGAGCGACTGCTGATGCTGACATCTGGTCCGGACTGAAGGACCTGACAACGATTACGGACATGTCGTCTACTGTCACTGCATATGATTCTCTCAACATTGATAGAATGGTGGAGGATTATATGAGTGACCGCATCCAAGTAGGCACGTCACACAGTCCGTACTTATACTGGCAGGAAAAAGAGGCAATTTGGAGGCCCTTGCACAAACTGGCTTTATTCTACCTAAGTTGCCCTCCCACAAGTGTGTACTCCGAAAGAGTGTTTAGTGCCGCCGCTCACCTTGTCAGCAATCGGCGTACGAGGTTACATCCAGAAAATGTGGAGAAGATGATGTTCATTAAAATGAATTATAATCAATTCCTCCGCGGAGACATTGACCAGCAGCAATTGCCTCCACAAAGTACACAGGGAGCTGAGATGGTGGATTCCAGTGGGGACGAATTGATAATCTGTGAGGAGGGGGATGTACACGGTGATATATCGGAGGGTGAAGATGAGGTGGACATCTTGCCTCTGTAGAGCCAGTTTGTGCAAGGAGAGATTAATTGCTTCTTTTTTGGGGGGGGTCCAAACCAACCCGTCATATCAGTCACAGTCGTGTGGCAGACCCTGTCACTGAAATGATGGGTTGGTTAAAGTGTGCATGTCCTGTTTTGTTTATACAACATAAGGGTGGGTGGGAGGGCCCAAGGATAATTCCATCTTGCACCTCTTTTTTCTTTTCTTTTTCTTTGCATCATGTGCTGATTGGGGAGGGTTTTTTGGAAGGGACATCCTGCGTGACACTGCAGTGCCACTCCTAGATGGGCCCGGTGTTTGTGTCGGCCACTAGGGTCGCTAATCTTACTCACACAGCTACCTCATTGCGCCTCTTTTTTTCTTTGCGTCATGTGCTGTTTGGGGAGGGTTTTTTGGAAGGGACATCCTGCGTGACACTGCAGTGCCACTCCTAGATGTGCCCGGTGTTTGTGTCGGCCACTAGGGTCGCTAATCTTACTCACACAGTCAGCTACCTCATTGCGCCTCTTTTTTTCTTTGCGTCATGTGCTGTTTGGGGAGGGTTTTTTGGAAGGGCCATCCTGCGTGACACTGCAGTGCCACTCCTAGATGGGCCCGGTGTTTGTGTCGGCCACTAGGGTCGCTAATCTTACTCACACAGCTACCTCATTGCGCCTCTTTTTTTCTTTGCGTCATGTGCTGTTTGGGGAGGGTTTTTTGGAAGGGACATCCTGCGTGACACTGCAGTGCCACTCCTAGATGGGCCCGGTGTTTGTGTCGGCCACTAGGGTCGCTTATCTTACTCACACAGCGACCTCGGTGCAAATTTTAGGACTTAAAATAATATTGTGAGGTGTGCGGTATTCAGAATAGACTGAAAATGAGTGTAAATTATGGTTTTTGAGGTTAATAATACTTTGGGATCAAAATGACCCCCAAATTCTATGATTTAAGCTGTTTTTTAGTGTTTTTGGAAAAAAACACCCGAATCCAAAACACACCCGAATCCGACAAAAATAATTCGGTGAGGTTTTGCCAAAACGCGTTCGAACCCAAAACACGGCCGCGGAACCGAACCCAAAACCAAAACACAAAACCCGAAAAATTTCAGGCGCTCATCTCTATCAGACACCTATTGAAAACACTTGTAAATTGAAATCTAGATAAAGGACTAAGATCCCTATGGACCAACCACTGCTCACCGCCTTCAGGACGAATCTGGCCGTAAGCCTTTGCTAATCTTACTGGGCAAATGCTCGGCTCCGAATGCATAGGAACAGAAATCGATTTACCTTTCCCAAGCTGATCTGTTTTGGAACGATATATTCTAACAAGCAACTTCCTAACTACTAAATTTTTAAGCAATATACCTGTATCAACTGAGCTTTTGTTCTTTGCAACTAACTCACCTACTATTAAAGCACCGAAAAGGGCTACTGCAAATGATAAGCTGAATAGGGTAACCTCAAAATGTCCTAACGCAATACCCGAAACAGCAATTATTAAATCCTTCAAAAGTCCGATGTCAATTGGCCTCCGCTCGTCGCCGACATATGCCTGTTCCTTAGCCCAACCCCTTAATGCTTTTGACAGAATAAAGGATTTAGGGGGTCATTCCGAGTTGATCGCTAGCTGCCGTTGTTCGCAGCACAGCGATCAGGCTAAAAATCTGCATTTCTGCGCATACGCACGGGCCGCAGTGCACACGCGCAAAGTACTTTCACAAAAAACTATGCAGTTTTACACAAGGTCGAGCAACGCTATTCTGTCGCTCTGTTGATCGGTGAGTGATTGACAGGAAGTAGGTGTTTCTGGGTGGTAACTGACCGTTTTCCGGGAGTGTGCTAAAAAACACAGGCGTGTCAGGTAAAAATGCAGGTGTGCCTGGGGAAACGGGGGAGTGGCTGACCGAACGCAGGGCGTGTTTGTGACGTCAAAGCAGGAACTAAACTGACTGAAGTGATCGCAAGGTAGGAGTAGGTCTGGAGCTGCTCAGAAACTGCATGAAAAATTTCACAAGCAGTTCTGCTAACCTTTCGTTCTCACTTCTGCTAAGCTAAGATAAACTCTCAGGGGGAGGCGGCTTAGCATTTGCACTGCTGCTAAAAGCAGCTAGCGAGCGATCAACTCGGAATGAGGGCCTCAGTTGGGTCGATCAACCTCTCTAAACGTGAAAAATATGAAATTCCTGCCAACACACCTGACATAGCCGCTTTAGAACGACCCCTTTGGGCCATAACCATACAAACTCCAAAATAGCATCCTGTACACTCTTACCACTACCGCCAGAATTCATGTACGCCTGCCAATCATCCCAAGCTGCAGAATACAATCTCATCGTTCCAGGGGCCAGTGCCGTCAACGCTAAAGCTTTCATGCCAGTTTGATGATCCGCCATACAAATTCAGGACATGACAAACCCTCCATTTTAGCTGCTGGAGCTAATGTTCTAAATCTATCCCATTGAAAACAAGACAAAGCGTCCGCTATCTCGTTCTCAACCCCAGGCACATGCCCAGCATTCAACTTTATTTTCTTCTGTAGACACCTAAAGGTTAAATGCCTTAACAGCTTCAGCGCATGCGAACACAAAGACTTTTGATTGTTGATCGCTTGAACTACCCCCAAATTATCGCACCAGAACAAAATCATTTGATTACTGAGCATTAGCCCCAGATCTCTACTGCGACAATGATTGGAAACATGTGATGTTTAAAAGAAAGCGCTGTGGATGTTAATTAAATGTGTGCATTAAGTGTATAGTGATTAATTTATAAAAAGCGGTACCTGTAAAAAATAAAAATTGTTATTAGTGATATAATGTTTACACTCTTTTGAGTAGATGTGGTGAAGGAGGTAGCCAGCAACACTTTAATTGTCCTGAATTGCCGTGGTTTCCTACCTTTCCCTATGCTTCGCTCTGGGGCCGCTGAGAGCACTGAGCGCTGAGACCGATAAGAGCCGCTGGGAGAGCCGCTGAGAGCCGTTGGGAGCACTGCGGCTCTGATGGTTTTCCTCTGCGGCTGTTGGTTGTTGGCGGGGCTGGCAGCGCTTGCGTGTCCCGCTGTGTCCTGGGCTGGCAGCGCTTGCGTGTCCCGCTATGTCCTGCGGGCTGTACGCCAGCATGATGTTGATCCCGGCTTCAGGTGCAGCAGGTGTTTATTCTGCTCGTGTTGCGCCCAATGTTATGGCCGTGCAGAGGGCTTCCTCCTTGAAGTGTAAATGATCTCCAACGCGTTTCATGCACTTCAATGCACTTTTTCGAGGAGTAAAGTGAATAAAAAGTTCTTTTTATTTGGTTTTATTTATATTAAAAATACCGGAACTTCCGGGTGGAAATGACCTCATTTTTTGGTGGGAACCATATGCTTGGTTTCACACTGTTGAAAAACAGAATAAAAGAAGTTTTAAAGTGATTATGACTGGTACCGCTTAGAATAATTGTTATCTCTTAATTTTAAAATTAATGTAGACTTTATCATGATTATTATTTTATGAAAAATATCCTATTTTTGTTTTTTATATAATTGTCCTATTTTTTTTATTATTGTTTTCGAAGGAATGGGTTGAGTTCAATTTCTACATTTAAACCTTTTGGAGTCATGGTTTTTAAACCAAAGATCCATCTGGTTTCTACCATTTTTAATTCTTCCGAGATGTTTCCACCTCTCCAATTAGTATAATTTTTTTTTTTAATGCCGATTTCTTGAAGAAGGCCTTGAAATCGGCATCATCAATAGAAAAGAATTTCAATATCTCATACAATCAAATCCCCAAATTATATAAAAAACAAAAATAGGATATTTTTCATAAAATAATAATCATAATAAAGTCTACATTAATTTTAAAATTAAGAGATAACAATTATTCTAAGCGGTACCAGTCATAATCACTTTAAAACTTCTTTTATTCTGTTTTTTAACAGTGTGAAACCAAGCATATGGTTACCACCAAAAAATGAGGTCATTTCCACCCGGAAGTTCCGGTATTTTTAATATAAATAAAACCAAATAAAAATAACTTTTTATTCACTTTACTCCTCGAAAAAGTGCATTGAATTGCATGAAACGCGTTGGAGATCATTTACACTTCAAGGAGGAAGCCCTCTGCACGGCCATAACATCGGCCGCAACACGAGCAGAATAAACACCTGTTGCACCTGAAGCCGGGATCAACATCACGCCGGCGTACAGCCCGCAGGACATAGCGGGACACGCAAGCGCTGCCAGCCCAGGACACAGCAGGACATGCAAGCGCTGCCAGCCCCGCCAACAACCAACAGCCGCAGAGGAAAACCATCAGAGCCGCAGTGCTCCCAATGGCTCTCAGCGCCCTCAGCGGCTCTCCCAGCGGCTCTCAGCGGTCTCAGCGCTCAGTGCTCTCAGCGGCCCCAGAGCGAAGCATAGGGAAAGGTAGGAAACCACAGCAATTCAGGACAATTAAAGTGTTACTGGCTACCTCCTTCACCACATCTACTCAAAAGAGTGTAAACATTATATCACTAATAACAATTTTTCTTTTTTACAGGTACCTCTTTTTATAAATTAATCACTATACACTTAATGCACACATTTAATTAACATCCACAGCGCTTTCTTTTAAACATCACATTAACAATTCTTAAGAAAGCAGCTTATATCTCATTAGCGTAGCTAATTAAAATACATCTATAATGATTGGAAACAGCTCAAGTAAAAGCATACTATCAGTAAGCCCCTTTGTACGCCATTCCTCAGGCCAAGCTTCAGCACACCACTCACCCTCAAAATATGCATCGAAACCTAACGACCCTGATGCATCTGTAAAAAGTTGCAGCTCATGGTGGTTTACTTCCTCATGCAACCAAATGCGGAACCCATTAAACTCTCTCAAAAATTTTAACCAAACCCTACAATCCTCTTTCAATTCTAATGAAATCCGTATAAAATGGTGCAACCTCTTAACCCTGCGGTAGCTCTTTCTAACCTACGACTGAAAACCCTTCCCATCGGGATGACCCTACACGAAAAATTCAGTAACCGAAGAAGTGATTGGACCTGTTTCAAAGTCATCTTTTTTGCAGAAATATAATTTTCTAATAAACTCCTTAAATTATTTACTTTTTCCGCTGGTAATCTACAAAGGCCTGCCTCAGTATCGATTTCTATACCAAGATAAGATAAACGGGTCACAGGCCCCTCCTTTTTTTCTTTAGCTATAGGTACTCCCATAACTGAAAAAAGGGCTTGAACTGAAAAAAGCAATTCATGGCATAATGAGCTACCCGCAGGACCTGCCAACAAGAAGTCGTCCAAATAATGGGCGACTCCTGATTGTCCAGTGCCCGCCTGCAGAAATGAACTAAAACATTCAAAATAAGAACACAAAACTGGACAGCCCATAGGCAAACACCTATCAACAAAAAATTGACCATCCAGTTTGAAACCCATATACCTAAATGAATCTGGATGCAGCGGCAACAATCTAAAAGCCAATTCTGTATCCACCTTCGCCAACAGCGCGCCGAAACCAAAACCTTGAACCATAGTAACCGCTTCTTTAAAAGACTGATATTTCACGCTACACAAAGAAGGGTCCAACTCCAAAGCCTTGTTTATTGGGCCTCCCTCCGGGTAGGAAAGGTGCTGAATTATCCGAAATTTTCCTGGCTCCTTCTTTGGAACTACACCCAATGGAGAAATACAAAAATCGGCTAAAGGCGGACTCTTAAAAAGGCCACACATACGCCCCAAACCAACATCAGCAGCAATCTTAGCTCTTTCGACTTCTGGGAAATCTCTAGCTGATTTAAGATTCCTTCTTGCTAAAACTAATACCAGCCTAACGACTGGCAAATTAAAATTGAACTTAAAACCTTGCAATAAGAACGCCACCTCCTCCCTAAGAGGATAGCGGCCTAACCACCGTTCCAAAACTTCTACCTTTACTGGTGACTCCGCTTTACCTAGGAATGGCTCTCTGCTCCCCTCTACCCGCTGACTGAGTTGCAGGCCTATTGCAATCCTTTGCTGCGTGACCTCCTCCGCACAGCATACAGACGTGCCTATAGCGACACGTTGTTCCCCTACTACATTGCGCGTTATTAAACTCATAACATTTACCTCTTCCTGCTGTCTTAAACCCTGGTCTGACCTGAAAGGGCTGTCTTCAACCCGTCGACTCCGAGAAAGGCCTATTGCTTTGAGTTACTTCTAACCATGGGGGTAATTCCAAGTTGATCGCAGCAGGAATTTTGTTAGCAGTTGGGCAAAACCATGGGGGTAATTCCAAGTTGATCGCAGCAGGATTTTTGTTAGCAGTTGGGTAAAACCATGTGCACTGCAGGGGAGGCAGATATAACATGTGCAGAAAGAGTTAGATTTGGGTGGGTTATTTTATTTCTATGCAGGGTAAATACTGGCTGCTTTATTTTTACACTGCAAATTAGATTGCAGATTGAACACAGCACACCCAAATCTAACTCTCTCTGCACATGTTAAATCTGCCTCCCCTGCAGTGCACATGGTTTTGCCCAACTGCTAACAAAAATCCTGCTGCGATCAACTTGGAATTACCCCCCATGTGCACTGCAGGGAAGGCAAATTTAACATGTGCAGAGAGAGTTAGATTTGGGTGTGGTGTGTTAAATCTGCAATCTAATTTGCAGTGTAAAAAGAAAGCAGCCAGTATTTACCCTGCACAGAAACAAAATAACCCACCCAAATCTAACTCTTTCTGCACATGTTAAATCTGCCTCCCCTGCAGTGCACATGGTTTTGCCCAACTGCTAACAAAATTCCTGCTGCGATCAACTCAGAATTACTCCCATACCTCCACGTCTTTAAAACCTAAACTTAGTATTCTCTGACCATCTTGTTTCTTCCTAAATAATTCATCGTACTGACGCCAAATATTGTGCCTAGCCATCAGAAACATATTATGTATGAGATGTAAATATTTAAGGACATTCAAAAACTCTGATGGACAAGATTCTATATAACAGGCCACAAATATATACATTCCCGCAAGCCAATTAGGATAACTCCTCCTTGCATCTTCGGCCGCCGCCCCCCCCCCCCCCCCCCAGCCTTTGCTGTATCTAAAGCTTTTTTAGCGTTTTTTGTAATTGCGAACATATCCACAAAACGGCCCTTCTTAATTTGCACCCTCACCTTAGACCTAACTCCTCTCAATATTGCCGTATTTGCACAAAGCACACTATAGCCAGTCGCATCCGGAGCCGAGCTGCCCGCTACACTACGCCCTCCCTTTGAACCTTTACGCTTCCCCCTAAGATGCTGAACGAATGTCCGCATAAATTTACGCGGATTCTCCAATTAACTAGACGTATCGGATGATTCGTCAGAATGAGATAAAATTGCGCTAAACTGAACATTTAAATTTTTCACAACCATTCCTGATGTGGAAGGGCCTGCTTCGACCTCTCTCATGACCTCTAGTCCCTCATTGCGCGACGCTCCCGCCGAGGCTTGACTCGATGATTGTGGATCGTGTGTGACATCACCAGCTGCCACTGCGTCTGCTGAAACTGTATCAGAGGGTAAAACCTGTTGGCTTGAAAAAACAGCGTTAATCCCTGTTTGAACAGGACCATCCTGCCCGCCGGGCGTAACCGATGGCGCCCGCGCTTGAGATTGCATGGGTGAAAAAATCTCTGCTGACTGCCGTGGAGACGGGGGTCTGACTGGTGGAGGATCTTGTGAAAGAGGCGGCAGCCCTACCTGGTGTGTGTTTAATAATTGAATCGGCAAAGGCAGTAACCAATGACCGTATTGGCTGCATGCCTGTGGGGCTGGCGCAAACTGCCCAAACTGCGGAAAAGCATAAGGCTGATAGAATTGCCCCAAATGCTGCCGGAATTGAGGATTAAAAAACTGCTGCTGCCCAGCCACCGGCAATTGAACTACATGCTGCTGCCATACTCGCACGCAGGGGGGGTTTCCGAGTACCTGGAAACCTCCCCTGCCCGCCGATCCATCGCGACGCTGACCAATATTTATTTATTTAGTTTGACACGGAGGAACTCCGCAGGCTGTTTCTGTCTTGCGGCAGCTACCTCCTCCACACTGAGACGCTGGCTGAATGGACACTAGAGGGAGCTGCAGCGCACAGCTCCTGTCAGCCTCAGGAAGCTACTGTACCATGGAGCTTTGATGCAGAGAGCTGGCCGAGTGAGGCTCCACGGACTCAGCAGCAAGCCACCAGGTAGTTGGTGGGTGCTGATGGGTCCCAAGGGGGAGGAGTGGAAGGGGTTCTGATGCTGGCCGGGTCAGTGCTCAGACACTGTATTCCACTCTGCAAAAGAGTGTACAATATATTTAGAATCACAGTCCTGGGGATGTGAGCAGGGGTTTTCTGGGGTAGGGGGGGTTACTTTAATAAATAATGGTGGTATATTGTCTCTACATGATAGTGGCTTTGTTTGTTTTTTCACCTTTTTGTGAAAGAGGTGTGTGTGTGACAGTGTGTCTAACATAAATGTATATTTACTGCATATACTGTAGGTGTGTGTGTGTGTGTGTGTGTGTGTGTGTGTGTGTGTGTGTGTGTGTGTGTGTGTGCGTGTGTGTGTGTGTGCGTGTGTGTATTTATGACATTCAGGTGTGCTATATAAAGCTATATGTGAGTGTGTTTGTGACATGTGCTATATGTGTGTGTGTGTGTGTGTGTGTGTGTGTGTGTGTGTGTGTGTGTGTATATATATATATATATACACTGTATATACTCTGTATATAGGAGTGCACCCTGACAAGTGAACGGTGGTACTATCAAGGGAGTGCCGTGTGTGTGTGTGTGTGTGTGTGTGTGTGTGTGTGTGTGTGTGTGTGTGTGTGTGTGTGTGTGTGTGTATATATATATATATATATATATATATGAATAGGAGGGGATGAGGGTTTGTAGCGACCTTGGTGTCAGTAAGGTAATAACTAGCAGTAAGTTTAAAAAGTTAAAAACTATTTATTCACATAAAAATTCAAACATAAAAGAGATACATAAAAAATGGGACAATTTAAAACACAACTGAACTAAAAGCACCAAATAAAAGAGTATAAAAGATCCTTATCTTAGAGAGAGGTAGGTTCAGGTCACCCATATATATATATATACACATACATACATACATACATACATACATACATACATACATACACACACACACGCACACACACACACACACACACACACACACACACCACTGGCAACACTCCTTGGTCTGGAATCGGAATCGTGGGGACATACACTATATATATATATATTGTGATGGGGGAAGGCTTGTCGGCGCTTAACCGCGATACCAAACTGTACTAGAGTGCAGACCAGGGTATTGTGAATAAAAAATGGTCTCCTTATTTCAGACACTCCCTTAAATATATTTGGGCGTCAGCTCCACCTTAAAGAGAGAAGCATTATTCTCCTTTTCTCATATATATATATATATATATATATATATATATATATTTTTTTTTTGTATTTACATAGGAAACCCCCCTGTAAAAATCCTGCGTTTGCCCCTGGCTGCGCTGTTTGATTAAAATACGGGGACCAAGACACCTGTTGGGGCAGTGTGCTGCCCGCTGCTTGTGTATGCAAGGGGGAGGGGGGGTGGAATTCCATGTAAAATCTCCGTTCAATGAACCCCTGGTACGGCTGACCCAGGGGAATTAAACATTCTTATTGGCCCCCCCAGCTGGCCCCTAATGCTGGAGCCCACTCCTGGGGTGGGAGAGGTTAATAAACTACCCCTCCCTTGCAGCCCCTGTGGAGACTGAATTTCCCTATTGGACACATTCATCCCCCCAGCTCCTGAAGCTGTGGGAGATGAATGCACTGCAGCCAGATAATCTAAGATGGATACTGGGAGGGCTTGTGGCAGCGGGGGCAATGCCCCAGACCCGCAGCTTATGTTAGATGGCGGCCAGTGGGGTGTGCTTGTGGGGCTGGCCGCCACGCTCGACAGCCAGGCCCGCAGCACTGAGGGAGAGGGAAGAGAATGACTACTCGCCGCTGCCGCAGCTGGAGCAGAACGGGCGCTGGGGACCGCGTGACCAGCTCACCACACAGTGAAACACCACGCCCCCCTCACCGCCGGAAAGGCAGCAGTGGCAGAGAGAGGCTTAGCCGCCTCGACCAAGCGGCGTGGACAGGGTGCATACGGGCAGCTGAGGTAATTGAAAGTCCCACAATTGAAGTTACACAATGAAAGTTCACTAAATTACTTTACCTAATAAAGCAAACAAATTAATATATGGCAGCTAAATAACAGTACAGAAATTATAAAGAGATAAAAATAATAAAATTCAAAATATATATGACAATATTGAACACCTGCAGAGTGATACCAAATACTTTGCCAGTCCAGGGATCACAAAATGGTAAGAGGAATTTGAATTCCTCAGCCCTAACTTAAATAAGCTAACATAACCCGCCTACCTAACCAATTCTCATTGGATAACTGTTTGATTGACAAACGTCAACCACCTATTAACTAATATCAACACAAAAAAAACAGATCCAGCCAGCTTAGCTACATAACAAACAGGGTGCTTATATTCACTCTATCCTATACAGTCTCTCGTTCTTTTTAAACACTAAGGTGGTCATTCCGAGTTGTTCGCTCGCAAGCTGCTTTTAGCAGCTTTGCACACGCTAAGCCGCCGCCTACTGGGAGTGAATCTTAGCTTATCAAAATTGCGAACGAAAGATTAGCAGAATTGCGAATAGACACTACTTCACAGTTTCTGAGTAGCTCCACACTTACTCGGCATCTGCGATCAGTTCAGTCAGTTTCGTTCCTGGTTTGACGTCACAAACACACCCAGCGTTCGCCCAGACACTCCTCCGTTTCTCCAGCCACTCCCGCGTTTTTCCCAGAAACGGTAGCGTTTTTTCACACACACCCATAAAACGGCCAGTTTCCGCCCAGAAACACCCACTTCCTGTCAATCACATTACGATCACCAGAACGAAGAAAAAACCTTGTAATGCCGTGAGTAAAATACCTAACTGCATAGCAAATTTACTTGGCGCAGTCGCACTGCGGACATTGCGCATGCGCATTAGCGACTAATCGCTCCGTTGCGAGAAAAAAATAACGAGCGAACAACTCGGAATGACCCCCTAAGATAGCTGAGGGTTTATGTCGCAGAGCGGTGTTCCACTTGAAGTGCAAAGTGTCCCTTGTGATGGGGAATTGTGCTTAATTTCACTCAGGAACTGTAGTTCTCACTATACCACACTGCAATGACAATATTCTATGAAATAAGCTAAACAGACTCAGTCCAGAGACTAATAGCAACGTGTTCAACTTGTATGTGTACTTGTGGTGCTGACTTGAGTAGCATGTGTGACGTGAAGGTGCAAGAGGTGTACAGTACTTGCTTTGCTTTAACAGACCTGTTCCACGGCACCCTGTACCTTTCTGCAGGTATTACCCAGTTATACTACCATCTGATCCTCCAGCTCTGCCACCACTGCTCTGCCCCACGCCATCAGCCCAAATCCAGATGCCCACTGTGAATGTCTCCTGCACTGTTGCCACTATATTTTTGGATTGTGGATTGAAACCAGAGTACCTGAAGGAAACCCGCGCAAGCACAGGGAGAATATAAAAACTCCACACAGTTAGGGCATGGTGGGAATTGAACCCATGACCTCAGTGCTGTGAGGCTAGGGGCGGATTGGCATGCCGGGACACCTGACCAGATTTCGTTCGGCTGTTCGGTCATCCCCTCAGAGGCTGTCTGTCATCCCCCATGCTGGCCGGATGCCGCAATCAGAGTGCGGCTGTGAAAGATGGCCTCCGCAGAGCTGCTGCGCATGTGAAGCCGCAGCAGACCCCCCCATAAGCATCTGCAGGGCCGTGCCGGCCGTCACTGCTGATGGCTAAGCCTCCAGCCCTGTGTCCACCTCCAGCCCCAGCCACAGCAGCCAGTGCGGGAGTCGGCAGCCAGCTGTTTATGACTGATTCACGAGATGTGTGACGTTCAGTCACTAAGTACAGTGAGTGTCACAAATATAAACTATGGTGTGCCTGATAACTGTGTGTGTATATATATATATATATATATATATACATATATATATAAATACTGTAGATAGTAATTGTTGCGTGACAACGGGCATTAAAAGGCCGAAACGTTGCAAAAATGCAGAGTTCGCTGTGATTTATTTCCTGGAGCTTGAGACCATTGAGTGCCAGTTTCTCATTTTTGTATGCTATTTATGCTATGTATATATATATATATATATATATATATATATATACACAAACAAATATAGAAAACCACAGCACTCGCCACCCCAGAAGCGGGGTGCAGTGTCTGCACTCACCACTCATAGGGTGGGGTGCATGCAGCCCATGGCCACCTACCCAAATACATACAAATAGAGAATTCAGCACTCACCATAGCAAGCTCACTTGTCCTCACAACATCAATAAATAAATGATGGGGGTTTAGTTAGTGAATTGGCCAATGCACGGAAGCCTGCATACCGCTCCATGGTACCCCACCTACATGCAGGTCCTACACTATCACAAAGCCTTAAGAATTAAAACCTGGCAACTGTATCACATAATATAACTGCAAATATGCCCACTAAGTTTAATGTATGCCTGCCACATATCTAGTGGCTTTTAAAGGCATACTAGTCACCTGACACAGCCGGTAAATTACTAAGGAGCAGCTGACACAGATTTAGAACAATTGAGATTACACAGGGGTGCATGAAAAGGCCTGTGACCATGGTTAATAAGAGTTAACCAAAGATTAACCCCATAATATACAAACAAATATAGAAAACCACAGCACTCGCCACCCCAGAAACGGGGTGCAGTGTCTGCACTCACCACTCATAGGGTGGGGTGCATGCAGCCCATGGCCACCTACCCAAATACATACAAATAGAGAATTCAGCACTCACCATAGCAAGCTCACTTGTCCTCACAACATCAATAAATAAATGATGGGGGTTTAGTTAGTGAATTGGCCAATGCATGGAAGCCTGCATACCGCTCCACGGTACCCCACCTACATGCAGGTCCTACACTATCACAAAGCCTTAAGAATTAAAACCTGGCAACTGTATCACATAATATAACTGCAAATATGCCCACTAAGTTCAATGTATGCTGTGATGTTGTGAGGACAAGTGAGCTTGCTATGGTGAGTGCTGAATTCTCTATTTGTATATATATATATATATATATATATATATATATATTATATCAAAAATGCTATATAGCAAAAATATATAGCAAAAAAGTTGAGTTTGCTGTGATTTATTTCCTGGAGCTTGAGACCATTGAGTGCCAGTTTCTCATTTTTATATGCTATTTATGCTATTTGGCACCTTGGCTGTTGGATCGGGAGTGGCGATTGGTGGGAGTTATACATATATATATATATATAAACTCCCACCATATATATATATATATATATATATATATATATATAGTATATATATTATGCCTTGCCAGGGGATGGGGGCACGCTAGATGGCTTTTATATATATATATATATATATATATATATATAGAGAGAGAGAGAGAGAGAGAGAGAGAGAGAGAGAGATACAATTCAGCCGGCACTCAGATCCAATCAACAACATGCCCCGGTGCCATAATCCAAAACACAGCATATGTAAGTCCAATGGCGGACAATGAGGCACTCCAGAGGCTTGATACAAAACACAAACTGTATCAAGCCTCTGAAGTGCCTCATTGTCCGCCATTGGACTTATATATATATATATATATATATATATATATAGTGATGACGTCATAGTTAGCAGAGCAGGACGCGGCGGGCAGCGTGCGCCATGGATGGACAAATTGGGATATCTAGGTGAGTAAATGTACTTGATTGTTTGTCCTGATGAAAATGTTTAATGAACATTGAAACGTGGCTTGTCTATTCTATGGGAGCCGACCGGGTATTTATATTTATATATATATATATATATAAATATAATTTTTTTTATGGTAAATCAGCTGCGCCTTCAGTGTTCAAAATCAAATCTGTTCAAAATATCCTCAAATAACAACCAAATGTGCATACCAGAATCAACTGGAAATATTGGCTCGTAAGAGATATCTCTAAGGCAGTTTTCTTCTCCTTAACATTCTCCTCCTCTTATAGTTGTCCATATGTTATGTGATGTTACACGTGTGTGGAGGATGGAGAAAAATATATCAATAAAGTGCACTGTCCGTAATGTAAAGTGACACTGTGCTTACGTGCAAAAAGTGCAAGAACCATGCAAAAAAAGTGCTATAGGGCTATGTGCAAAAATATGAATAAGGGGACTAGGATGTCTCCCTCCAAGTAATGTGCTTATTTACCAAAAAAGTGCAGCACCAAGTAAAGTTTTGTTAATATAATTCTGAAGCAGCACTCACCTTTTTCAAAATGCAGTATGACCAGATGGGATCCTTAACAACATCCATCAGATCAGAGTACCTTAAAACTAAACGTTCCTTAAGGGGGAAAAAATTCTGATACAGGTTGAGTATCCCTTATCCAAAATGCTTGGGACCAGAGGTATTTTGGATATGGGATTTTTCCCTATTTTGGAATAATTGCATACCATAATGAGATATCATGGTGATGGGACCTAAATCGAAGCACAGAATGCATTTATGTTACATATACACCTTATACACACAGCCGGAATGTAATTTTAGCCAATATTTTTTGTAACTTTGTGCATTGAACAAAGTGTATCTACATTCACACAATTCATTTATGTTTCATATACACCTTATACTCACAGCCTGAAGGTCATTTAATGCAATATTTTTAATAACTGTGTGTATTAAACAAAGTTTGTGTACATTGAGCCATCAAAAAACAAACGTTTCACTATCTCACTCTCACTCAAAAAATTCCGTATTTCGGAATATTCCGTATTTCGGAATATTTGGATATGGGATACTCAACCTGTAGTGTAATATCGTTTTTACACATTTAATGAGACATAGAACAAATACAGAATGGACTCGTATAATTTGATAAAAGTATATATACTTATCTGAATCACATAGGAGAATGGAGAAACAGTGATTTGTCCAACGCGTTTTATCCCTTTCAATATGCTGGGACTTCCTCAGGGGTCATAGATGGCGAGCCACGCACTTACTAAGTATTTATTAGCAGCTGGGGTAGTCAGTGGAAAACTGCGTGGAAGATTGCGCCGCAGTTTGCGTCCGGAAACCTCAAACACGCATGCGTGAGAGTTCCGATAGTCCCGTGGGATCACGGTTACTTGGAAAAACTACAGATTGCAGTTTAGCATTGCGCATGCGTGTCGCTCGTACGGATCGCGCATGCGCTCCGTAATCAAAATAGAAAGCATAGCGTTGTCATGGCTACAGACCCGCTGCACTAAGGCAGCGAGTCCCGTAGTTCATACGGTATCCAGCTACATTGTCTCATATTATTAAAGGGTATGTTGCAGAAGCAACTTAAGTGGCTCCTTTTCAGTTTCATACAAAGTGTCTAATATATAATATATAGACACACATAGTTATGTGCATGGTTCCCCGATTAAGTATGTAAACATAAGCACTAACAGATATACATATATAAATACAAATAAATAACTATAAATACAGGGTTTTAAAAAGATAAATGAACTATTCTTAAAAACATAATTAGGATAACCCTTGAAAATCACAAACAGAATAATACCCCTTCTCCACCTATGAGCACGGGCCACAGCCGGGAGCCTGACACGGGTGCTACCCGGCTGCGGCCCATGCTCAGTCCGCTTTCCCACTGCGCTCACCAACCCGGCAAATTGCCGGGTTGGTGACGCTGCAACCCTACCCGGATTATTCCCGTGTCCTACCCAGGTATTTACCCGGGTAGGATTCACGGGTCACTTGATCCGGGTTTTTGCGGGGGACCCTTTTCCACTTGCAAAAAACACGGGTAAATGTGCGCCCATGTTTTTTGAGCTAGTGGAAAAGGGGTATTAGAAATCATATAAATCACACTATATATAAACACTATATTACTATAGTAATCCTGATCAATCACTAACAGTAAATAGACAAATGAGTTCCCTATAATCACAACACTATAGATTTTGGGGAAACGCGTCTCATACGGACTGTGACCTGAGACTCGCACCGAGGTTCCCTCTTGTACCGCTGGATCGTTATCCTCTATTGCTTCTGGGACCGTCTTTACTCCGGATAGGGCTTGATAAAAGGTCGTGGAGCACCAGAGCCGGGAGTGGACAGGAACCCGTTTACCAGAGGACGGTCGCGGTAAAAATAATCAGATATTTAAAGCATGGCCATGTCTAATAGAGTTTAACAATTATAACTCTGTAATACATTTCAACTCTGCATGCATAAAAGGTTCAAATTTGCTTGGCAAACCAACACTTAACAACTGGAACTCTTGTTACAATACTTGGAAATAACTGCATGGACTTGTAACCATTTGCGTTATATGAAACAAATACCGCAACAGTTACTATTAGAAAGTTACTTATTATATTTTGCTGCCATCCAAACATCTGGCTGTATTAAGTGCACTAATTCTGCTGTATAAATTTATTACATATATTTTTGGCTAAAATCTATAGTGTTGTGATTATAGGGAACTCATTTGTCTATTTACTGTTAGGGATTGATCAGGATTACTATAGTAATATAGTGTTTAAAGGTAGTCTAGGAACAGTCCATATGTATTTTACATATTTTAATAAAAAGTGAGTGTATTTTAATATTGTGTAGTGTGTCAGCGCTTTCTTAGTTGTTTTTCTTTGTATTTCTATACCTGTGGAGGGAGTGGTGGTCCCTCTAATTTAAGAGAGCTGCAGACAGACTGTTTTTAAATTACTGAGCATTGGCGCCAGGAGGTACTAAGTACCAACTTCTTTTTCTTTTGCTACTATATATAGTCGGAGTATTTTTATTTTTAACTTAGTCACAAGGTTTTAGCGGTTATCTATTACACTTGAGTTCTTCAGAATATAAGGTTAGCGCTACTTGCACTTTATATGCACTATATATACTGTGTATATATATATATATATATATATATATAAATGTATATATATATATATATATATATATATATATACAGTATTGTGCGATGCTGTGCTCACCATCCCCAGCCTCCTTTTGTGTGATTTTCTCCTGCCTTCTGCCATGTGTGTAGTGAGCTGTATGCAATCTGTGCCCCTTGCTGCCACTGTGTACTGTATGTAGTGTGTTGTAGGTAATATGTGTCTCCTGCTGCCACCATGTATGTAGTGTGCTGTACGTAGTCTGTGTCCCCTGCTGCAGCCATGTATGTAGTGTGTTGTATGGAGTGTGTCCCCTGCTGCCGCCATGCATGTAGTGTGCTGTACGTAGTGTGTGTCCCCTGCTGCCACCATGTGTGTAGTGTGCTGTACGTAGTGTGTGTCCCCTGCTGCCGCCATGTGTGTAGTGTGCTGTACGTAGTGTGTGTCCCCTACTGCCGCCATATGTGTAGTGTGCTGTACCGTAGTGTGTGTCCCTGCTGCCACCATGTGTGTAGTGTGCTGTACGTAGGGTGTGTCCCCTGCTGCCGTCATGTGTGTAGTGTGCTGTACGTAGTTTATGCCCCTTGCTGCCACCATGTATGTAGTGTGCTGTACGTAGTGTGTCCCCTGCTGCCACCATGTGTGTAGTGTGCTGTATGTAGCGTGTGTCCCCTGCAGCCACCATGTGTGTAGTGTACTGTACGTAGTGTGTGTCCCCTGCTGCCGCCATGTGTGTAGTGTGCTGTTGGTAGCGTGTGTCCCCTGCTGCCACCATGTGTGTAGTGTACTGTACGTAGTGTGTGTCCCCTGCTGCCGCCATGTGTGTAGTGTACTGTACGTAGTGTATGCCTCTTGCTGCCACCATGTATGTAGTGTGCTGTACGTATGTACCAGATTAATGTGTGCCCCTTGTTGCCGCCGTGTATGTAGTGTTCTGTATGTAGTGTGTGTCTCTTGCTGCCACCATATGTGTAATGTGCTGTATGTAGTGTGTGCCCTCTGCTGTCGCTATATATGTATTGTGCTGTATGTGTTGTGTATGTCCCCTGCTGCCGCCATTTGTGTAGTGTGCTGTATGTAGTGTGTGTGCCCCCTGCCACCATGTTTGCAGCGTGCTATATGTAGTGTGTGCCCCCTGTTACCACCATGTGTGTAGTTTGTTCCCACTGCTGCCGCCAAGTGTATAGTGTGCTGTAAGTAGTGTGTCCACTGCTGCCGCCATGTGTGTAGTGTGTCGAAGTAGAAAATATTAGACCCACACGCATCACGTGCAAACACCACACAGAGTGGCCTCCGTGCGGGTGCTTGTTCTGCCGTGCGTGTGCATACTCGCACGTTGCATATATTGGCTCACGGAAGTCCTGCATATTAGCGCATGGTATGAGTAAATACGGTAGCATATGCATTGGCATCGAAAAGCCACAAAGACATATCTGATATTTAATCCACATAGTGCATAATTTACACATAGCCTACACGCACCACACCAGCAAGTTACATTTACTTTGGAAGTATAACAACAGAGGGAATCAATTTTACAGGATATGAGGGGACAGAATTAGGTTAGGAGGTGGTGTTTGGTATCCAGCTGTACAGTATTTCAAGGGCAATATTCTGATTGCAGTTTGCAGAAAGTAGCACGCTCCTGCAAACTGCGCATAGATATGTGCAGGAGTACAATATTAATATTACACTGTATGTACTGTACTCTTGATAGTCGGCGGGAACCCAGTAGAGAACATCTGCAAGTGCACCTGGACCAGGCATTGCCCACCTATTCAAACCGATCTATGACCCCTCATGTACTGTAAATGACCAGCCCTTTGTCCTATGGGTGACTTATTACAGTTTCCTTTGTTTCATGCTTTGGACCATTGTATAAAAGCCAAGCCTCCTGGCTGGTCAATTACATTATCTGAAGGTCATCTATCCAGATTGACTGAGGACCAGAACCGGTTGGCGCAGGCGAACAAACATATGTATCTTTGGTTGTAGCTTCTTCTCTTGTATTATTGTATTTCTCTTGTAACCCCCTTTTAAGTAAATATTTGTTGCTGTGTTGGATCTCAACATTACATATACAATTGGTGTCACTTTCCTTTCCTGTTAGGGGTTATAAAGTGTATTCCGCCGCACGTGTAGCTACTTTGTGCTTACAGCGTGACGGCGTGCTTACGCAATGTGAACGCATTTCATAGGGGTTTTACACACACACGCTTAGCAGTCGCAGCGGCCTGAACATTTGTGCATTTAAGGAATTGCTTTTCTTCCTGAAAGTTAATCAAACTTAACAATTGGGGGCTCCTCTGGTTCATCTCACACTCACAGACTTGCAGGCCATAGCAGACTTTGATCTATCAACAAAGGGTGGAGACGCATGTTAAGGAACCTTGCATTGTGTTTGAAACCAGTTTGTGTTGTTAGACCATATCTGTTCTGTATAGTCTTAGAGGTGCTGGTGTAACCCAGGGGACAAACAGGAAAAAAGCTGTTTATTATCGGTATGTAATTTTTGGCACGAAAACGTACACAAAGCATACTGATACTTTGCTTGCATTCTCACATATTGTTGCCATAGGTTATTACAGTCATTTTAGATCTGTGTGAAATCGGATACATTTATTTGCTATATATATACAGTATATTTGAAATAGTGTGTTAAGGGAATAATTGTAAACACGAAACGCAGTTCCGGCCTAAACGTTTATGTTTACACTCAAAAGGGGATTGCCTGTGTGGGTGACTTCCGGCAAGCGTACAGAACAATTGTGTGTTGTGTTAGTGAGCAATAGTAGTTTTGTTGCTCACATTGATCGAGATAGTGTGGTTTATTGAGTTGCAAATGCACATTTGTACACGTGATACGGTACACGAGGAAAGTGTACAGGAACGCGGACGTCGCGCAGGGTCACACACATGACGGAAGGACATGCACGGTCACGTGTTTATGCAAGGTTGTGTAGAGTTGCGAGCGCAAGTTATAACCACACAATAGCAGTTTCAATTTAAGGCGGGATCAAATACATTTATACCATAGCACATAACTATCCAATTTTAAAAGCAGATTATAGTAATGTTTTGTTTAAACTGTACTACCTCTGGTATATACTATCAATCAAAGGGAGTGATATTTTTCTGTACAGAAAAACACTGTGTATTTGTGTGAGCTGAAAGTAGGAGTGAACGGATTGAAACATGGAAATCGGGATCCCGTGGAAACATTTGAGTTAGCAGAGGCTCGGTGGCGTAAGGTCAGCTACCTTACGTTAATAATAGAGAAAGTACGCAAGTAGTGAGGAAACTTGCACAGGAGCGTGATAGAGTATAGAATTGTGAATTGAAGTTTAAGGTTTTTTGTGTTACGCTCCGGCTGAGGAGCGCAGCTTGTGAAGTCGACTCCAGTGATCGTAGAGTGGATAGGTAACAAGTATCTATACGCTGTGTGATTGGACCGCACATCCGTGTGTTATACGCAGCGCAACGTGATACTATTCACGTTATTTTTGCGCAGGTGTGTCATATGCATTTATGTAGAGCATACGCAGACGTGATTGTGTAAACAAGGGGTTTTTTGCTGATTTCTTCAGGAAATCTCCCTGGTGGACATCCATTGGAAAGGGTGATCGATAGTCTGTTTCTCACCCTATAAAAATTCCAGTGGAAAGATACCGAAAAGGAAGTTTTTGCTGTTTTCTCTCAGAAAAATATTCCAACAGAACCTCCAGAAAGAAATTTCGGTGCTGAAGGGTTTGATAAGAGTCCGAAGTTGGGTACACCGGGTTTTCCACTGGAGGAGTGGGTCGGAGTACAGGCCAGCGTGGGCAGGAGCGAGTGAAAGCGCTAGGTTGACTTTCACCGTCTTCTCGTATTGTGCATTTGGGGATTGTGTTTAATGCAAAAAGTCCGCAATGGGATCCAATTGCACAAGCGAGAGGTGTTCGGCAGCCAGGGTTCAGGCTGGAGAGCTATAGCCCAGGGGGTCAGCTTGGTTGATAATGTGTGAGAAGTATGGTCCACACACAGAGGCTTTTTGTGATGAATGGGTATGTATGACTGCTGATGATAAAGCATCATTTCCTAGGATGGGTAGTTTTGAACCAAAGGTACTACAGAGCGTAAGGATTGGAATATGTCTTATCAAATCTAGGAAACAAAGGATCAGACATAACGACTGTTTAAATATATGGCAACAAGAGGGAGATGTGCAAAGGGAGCTGGCTCGCACAGCCAGTTCCAAACCTGACAGGAATGTGATTGCGAGCACGCCATCACCGACACATGTCGATGGGGAGAGAAAGGCTACAACTAATGGTACATCTGCAAATGATAGGAACATTCATGTAAATTGTATTAACCCTAACCCATGTATATTGTACCCTGTCTTAAGTTCTCTCCAAGGTCATAGGCCGGAGGAAGATGATGGATCCAGCCTAATCTCAGCCCTCATCCAGGCAGCCACCTTGCAGGAAACTCAGGTGGGCATGGCCCAACCAATAAGAGCAGTGACGGTGTCTCCCACTGAAGGGACGGGTGAGATCACAGCCACCGGTGAGACTGTGTGAGACTGTTCATTACACAGAGATGGTAACACCTCACAGTGAGCCGATTAGGAACGGAATGCTTGGGTTACATCCTGTCTTGGTAATAGCAACTCCCAATGGGAGAACCGATAGTGAGGGAGTAACCCTCACCAGGAATAATGCAATGTATTGCCGTGGACCAGATCAGAACTGTGGTCAATCATTTCATAATTCCCTGATCCCCGGAGACATTTAACCAGATGTCAGAAGTATATTAAGGGTAATGCCCATGAACCTGCAAACAAAGATTGGCAGACACTTTTGAAAGTGTACCTACCACATAATATTTACACCCAAAAACGTATCACGGATTGTAAAATAGAGTCAGATTATCCTCTGACTGACGAACACAATCAGGAGAACGTGGAACGAATTAACATACAACTATGATTGTATTTCCCTACTGTTGTTAAGTGGAACAAAATTTTCTCCATAAAACAGAGAGAAAATGAAATGACATCTGAATATTTCCATAGAGCTTTACAAGCTATGGCTAAGTACACTGGGGTATCAGATATAAGGAACGATGAGAATTACAGGGGGGTGGCTGTCTATGTGCTAATGGATGGGCTCAATAAGGCACTGAAGGTCAGGGTGCAGACTTCCTTGCCTAATTGAAGAGGGGTCACAGTATTTACTCTCAGGGAGTCTGCTATTGAGCATGACAGGAATATCACCAGACGCAGAGAACAGCAGGAGAAGAGGTTGAGGACGGTAAGCATACAGGCGCTGAAAGGGATACCCAATCGACCTAAACCCCAGGCCCCTGATGGTAAGAAATGGTCAACAACATGTTTCCTGTGCAAGAAAGAAGGGCATTTTGCCAGGGATTGTAGGAGTAATGGGACACATAGTAAATATAAACCCCCTAGACAAAGAACACGAGCCACGTTATTAAACACATAGACGGGACCAAGGGACATATAGCAAGGATTCAAAATCACATAGAAAACCCAAATTTGGCAAATGGGAAGAACGAGATAAGTGCAACATTACTCTTTGACAAAACCTTCTGAAGTTAAGATGGGGCCTCTATGATGCTAAACTTTTTCTTTTTCTCCTAGCAACAGTGAACCCTGACTCACTTACTCAACAGAGACTTTGTTAAATATGATATACATAGAGTGTGCTCCCACTCAAGAAGTACAAAGTATGTTAGACACCCACAAAGACTAATGTTGCATTCCACTGTTCTAGATTCATGTCCATCACAGGTAGAGAAAATTATCTCACAGATACCGGGTTCCCTATGAACTTAGGATGGACAGGACACTGGATTGATGGCTGGGATAGTCCCAGTAGTGATACAACAAGCACAAACTTTAAAGGGGAGTAGACAAGTAGGGAATCAATTCCCCGTAGTGCCCAATCCAGTTGTCATTTTTATAAAATCCTCTTTACCGCTACAAACTTATCTAATACCAACCTCTATGTGGTTGTTCTTCACAGTTTTCTCTTCATCTCTTACGTTCACCTACAGGAGGGTACAATACATGGACCCGATTACAGTTCATACACCACATGCCTTATCAGTCTTTCAGAGTGCTGCCCGAACCCGGTATATCTCACCAGCACAATGGCACCAGTTTTACTGCAGTGTGCCTTGTCATGCACAAAGGGTGGAGAATGGGAATACTGGTAAAGGGAGATTGTGTACGGACACTGATATGCATGATGGTGTGATAGCCTGTTGGTGAACGCAAACCTTACATTTTCTTTTTATATTCTCTCTTCTCTCTTCTAGAGATGTTTTTACTCCACACAACAAATACACAACAGTTAATTGAAATGCAAAATTTTGGTTCCCTACAGGAGAGGGCAGTCTGGAAGGCGAAGGGGTATGGTCAGGAGTCCTCAGGACTTTGGATAGATGGACATGGTAAGCCAGTGGCCCCCAGGGCATGTCTCCCAAGCCTAGCTGAGGCGGCACACGGTCTGACTCATCTGGGCATGGGAGGTATGTGCAAATTGGTAAGAGCCTACTGGAGTGCACCAGGGTTCTCTTCTCATGCAGGTAAGAAAGCAATGACATGTCTTACTTGCTTGAGGAAGAATATTGGTAAGACAATACCAACGGAGCCATCCCATATCCCTCCTACAGACGGACCTTTCCAGGTAATACAAATCGACTTCATACAGTTACCACCCTGTAGGAATTTAAAGTATGTGTTAGTATGTACCGATGTCTTTTCAAACTGGGTAGAAGCATTCCCGCTGCTACAAATACTGCCGTGTTCACTGCAAAGAAAATCGTGCAGGAATTTGTGTGTAGGTATGGTATCCCTAGTATGATTGAAAGTTATAGGGGTACCCATTTTACAGGTGAAGTCTTTCAGGTCATGTGCAAACTGATGGGTATTAATAGTAAGCTGCATACTCCATACCGGCCACAGGTCAGTGCGAAGGTGGAGAGAATGAACAGCACTATTAAGAACAAACTGAGCAAAAGTGATGGCTGAAACTGGACTGTTGTGGCCATAGGCACTGCCACTAGTATTGTACAGCATCAGAATCACTCCCAGGTCATCTTAAAGGCACAGTCACGGTATTCCACAGTCTCAACTTAAAGGCACAGTTGCAGTGTTTCATCTTAAATTCAGTCGCAGTATTCCACAGTCAGAGTTTGAAACTCTGCCAGTTCCTCGTGTTACACACAGCTCTGTGTGAGCTTTGAAGCTAAGGTCCCTAAAGATAACCCTTGTACTTCAGTTCCTGTAAAAACTCTGTTCCTTTGCAACCCAGTTTGGATTACATTTGTGTTACCATTGATATCCAGTATTTCTACAGTTCATCTTAAAGGCACAGTTGCAGTATTCCATAGCAAAAAATGCAATCTTTAACAAAATGACCGGAATTTCCACAGTAAAGACAGAGGTGTAGCTCCCTACGCCGCTGACGTTCAGCTTCAGAGAGCTTGGGCCGTGGATAGCTCTGATGAACAACTTTTCCTTGCACAGAGGAAGAGACTTTAGTAACTGGATGGGACAAAACAGGATCAACAACGTTGGTAGTATTCCTGAAGAGATCATGCATCACAGAAAGAATACTAGACAAAAGTTCTTGTAACTGTAATAACATCTGGTAGAAAATCTGCAGTTGGTCAGGAGTCTTCGTGCAGAAAGTCAGAGAATCTCTGGAGAAGTTCAGCTGCAGACACTGTGCCAATTGATGCTGAGTCAACTCCAAATCCTCCAAGCGTCCTGCAATATTGCTTAGGAGGTACTGCGTCAGACAAACACTTTCGGCCGGGTCCATGTGGCCAGTTCCTACTGTCATGACTGTGGTATTTGTGAACCCGGTGTTAGTGAAATCTGTGCAGGCAACTGGAGGACTATGTGAATATTAGGCTGGTCTGTAGGAATCAGTGAGAAGAAGGAGCAATCCCTAACCGGGGATCGAACCCGGGCCTCGGCAGAGGAAGCCGTATCCTGACCATTGGATCACCAGGGACTTAGATAGCGGGATGTTGAATGTATAGGTGAGACTGTACTGGATATAGTGTCACAGGAGTAGGTGCTTATGTACTCAAGGTTACTGGCAAGATAGTAAGACGGACTGGTTACTGGTGAGACTGACAACCGGGCTGGTTACTGGTGAGACTGGGATGCAACTGTAATGCGGGCTGGTACCGGATATAACTGGAAACGCAACTGAAAGTAGAACGATGACTGTGGCTGTAATTTTAGGATGAGGCTGAAGAACACTGCGGCTGTGACGGTAGAATACTGCAGCTGTGGTTTTAAGTTGAGACTGTGAAATACTGCGACTTTAAGATGAAACACTGCAACTGTGCCTTTAAGTTGAGACTGTGGAATACTGTGACTGTGCCTTTAAGATGAAACACTGCAACTATGCCTTTAAGTTGAGACTGTGGAATACCGTGACTGTGCCTTTAAGATGAAACTATGGAATACTGCAACTGTGCCTTTAAGATGAACTGTAGAAATACTGGATATCAATGGTAACACAAATGTAATCCAAACTGGGTAGCAAAGGAACAGAGTTTTTACAGGAACTGAAGTACAAGGGTTATCTTTAGGGAGCTCAGCTTCAAAGCTCACACAGAGCTGTGTGTGACACGAGGAACTGGCAGAGTTTCCAACTCCAGTCTTCAGACTTATACTTCCTGGTCCTTGGTGATTGGTGAGCAGTATCAGGTGATTCAGAGAGTCTCAGGCTGGCACAGGATTGGACAGCTCTGGCTCAGGTGAACAGTCACTGTCATGTGAGTACTCTAGACTAGGCTGTGAAGTGGAGTGAGGCCTAGCAGGCCGAGAGAACACTGAAGCCTGAACTTCTTGCAAACAAACAGAGGATACTGGCTTTTAGGCCTAAACTTCAGATTGCTGAATTCAGACTCACACAGAAGATCACCACAGGTGGAGCTCGTTAACTATTACCTTCCAGGCAGAGAACTCAGGACTCAGGAAACTCATGGTATTGGCAAGCTGTTTATCCCAGTGAGCAGAAAGATGCAGGATCCAGGATAGAGATGGCAGAGGTAAGTCACCAAATATGAAAGCTACAGTCAGGATCATGACAATAACCAGACAATGACCTTTTCACATAGAGCTGATAAAGTACCTATTGACTCCGAATTTGTATGTAAGATGGCCACAAGTGGGAAGTACTTTCGGTATAGGTATACACGTGGGGTCAAAACCATGTGGGCTGGAAAAGTGTTGCAGGGGTATTGTGCCCACATCATCCAGCCCGATACTTGTACTGAGCAAATGAGAGAACTGGGGACCGGTTTCATTATAAGGAAGATATGTGATATAGTGTTGTTGCATTTTGTCCCTTATGTTCTCCCAGATGATGCCTACTTCATATGTGGAAGGAAAGCGTACAAGTGGCTTACTCCGAGCTCTGAAGGGTTGTGTTATATTGGCAGAGTACTACCAGAGGTTATGACCATAGCACATGACAGAATGAAAGATATTCACCGCAATGCTCAAACTCCTTATACTCATACACATTATGAACACATTGTCAAGAGACACCTCATAAACAGGACAGAGCACGCAGCCTCTAAGTTGATCCATGAATCCACCGGGATTCAAATTCTTCTCGCATTAGATATCACCCATACTGCCAGACGAATTATAAATTACAAGTACATCCATGCGCTGGCGAACTTGATAGATAATATCACTGAGATGTATGATGATACCTTCAGGTATACTGGCAGGGAGTTACAAGCCTACAAGAAGGAGCTGGTCCAGCACAGGATGGTCCTGAATGATGTCACGGCTGTGACAGGTGGGTACTGTGTTACTCTGGCAACTCAATATGGTGTGAAGTGCTGTACATATATTACGAACAGTACTGAAGACCCAACGGAGATCATCGATCAAAAGATGGACGAGATCTTGCAGTTGAAGTGGGAGTTCCGATGGAAGCGCAACCTTACCTCGACGGCTGTGGGTAATGAACTGACCGGCTGGGCCTCATGGTTGAACCCACTCAAATGGTTCTCTGGGTTAGGAGAGTGGGCTCAAAATGTAATTGCGAGTGTGGGAAAGTTTCTCCTTTGTATCCTGGGTGTTGTCATAATTATAGGTCTGATATTCAGATGTGTTCGAATTTTGACGCAGCGCAAACACAGGACAAATTTGATGAGTCTAAGGAGCGAGGGAGTTGTAACAGCGGTAGATTTGATTTATGACCCATCCGTAGAAACAGTGTTATGATAAGGATTGCAAATGAATTTCATGGCCTGTTTCTTTCACCATCTTTCTGTTTTCCCCTCTACCCAGAGACATCCAACTGGAAAAGACTTCAACATACCCAAATTTATGTGAATGTATTTTTATGTGTCTTACCCTCATCTCTGCATTCTTCAGTTAATGGCACACATAGTCGATAAATGTTATCCACACATAATAGCATACACATACGCCTCCCCCACATGTATCATCAGATAAATGTGCTCCCCATTTGTTGGTATAAGAAGCCGGAAAGGTGAGGGCTAATGGCCTTTGCCTAGAAAGAGCTCGGTAGTGTTTGTTTGCCCATGTACAGACCCTTAATCAGGGCCGGTGCAAGGTTTCTCAGCACCCTAGGCAAATAGTCAGCCCCCCCCCCCTGCCAAAATACAGAGCCCTCTGGTAAAATTTAGGGATAGGATATTAGGGTTGTTTTAGCAGTTTGTGTTAAGGCAGAGGATCCCAAACGTGGTGCTCAAGGCACCCCAACAGTCCAGGTTTTAGGTATATCCATGGCACAGCACAGATGGTTAAATCAAATTGACTAAGGTGCTATACTGGTGCCCCTTTCACATTATACCACACACTTTGAGCCAAAAATCACATTATAGAACACAGTATGAGCCGAAAATCACATTATACCACACAGTATGAGCCGAAAATCACATTGTAGCACACTGTATGAGCCGAAATTCACATTATAGCACACTGTATGAGCCGAAATTCACCTTGTAGCACACTGAATGAGCCGAAATTCACATTACAGCACACTGTATGAGACGAAAATCACATTATAGCACACTGTATGAGCCGAAATTCACATTATAGCACACTGTATGAGCCGAAATTCACATTATAGCACACGGTATGAGCCGAAAATCACATTATAGCACACTGTATGAGCCGAAAATCACATTATAGCGCACTGTATGAGCCAAAATTCACATTATAGCACACTGCATGAGCAGAAATTCCCATTACAGCACACTGTATGAGACGAAAATCACATTATAGCACACGGTATGAGCCGAAAATCACATTATAGCACACGGTATGAGCCGAAATTCACATTATAGCACACTGTATGAGCCGAAATTCACATTATAGCACATGGTTTGAGGCGAAATTCACATTATAGCACATAGAATGAGCCGATATTCACACTATAGCGCATGGTATGAGCCAAAATTCACATTATACCACACAGCATGAGCTGAAAATCACATTATAGCACATGGTATGAGCCGAAATTCACATTAGAACACACGGTATGAGCCAAAATTCACATTAGAGCACACAGTATGAGCCGAAATTCACATTATGCCACATGGAATGAGCCGAAATTCACATTATGCCACATACATAGTCACATATCTACATACTCACAGCCACATACAGTATACACACACGCATATATAATATATTTATACACACAGCCACATTTACACACATACACTGTCCCCACCCTGACACTCTCCTCCATCAGTTATCCTCTGCTCACCAGTTGCCGGGTAGCCGGGGCCGGGAGTCCAATTGCGGGGGAAAGGGGGGGGGGGGGGAGGGGCAGCGGGAGCTGAATATAACTGTGGGGCCGGGGGAGCCGGGGAGCGGTTCACAAGAGGCCAGTCGCGGAAATGAATGGAGGGAGGGGGAGTGCAGATGACAAGCTGCAGCCTGCGGCTGCAGGCGATCGTAGTGGGGAGGCGGCGCCGGAGCACTCAGTAACAGTGCGGGAGCGGACCAGGCCAGCGGCCGCGGCCCACGAGTCACTCTTTCACGATGTGGCCAAATGCAGGGGTGGTGGGGGTGGCGGGGGACGCCGGGAACGGGGCATGACGCGGGCGGCCATAGACCATCGTGTGGGGGAGCTGCGGTCGGACCTGAGGCTGCGGTGAGAGACGTGAGAGCTCATATGTGATAAATAACGGTATGGACCCCACCCCGGACCCCGGACTCAGGACAGGATCACAACATGCGGCAGACAGGCGGTAGCCTGAACACAATTCAAACACATCCCACACACACTGACACTGTCGCAGAGAGGTGTGGGGGGGCAGGTTTGCTGAATCAATCAGGGACTATCACACATAGTAAACTCACTCTTTGAGCTGCTCCTCTGTCTTTTAAAGAAAAGGAGGAGTTTGGCTTGGCTGAGGCTAAGCAGTGGTCGCCGCCCATAGGCAGCTGCCTAAAGCTGCCTAGTGGTAGCGCCGGCCCTGCCCTTAATACGGGTTGAGAAGGATTTAATGTATACTTCGCAATACCTCAAAGCTTACTTAGAGTATATATACGGCACGATGATACATGCCCCTCAGACATTAATTCATACATACATGATTTTTCCTATCCCACTAGGCTATACATTTCCCACCTACAAATCTTCCCCGGATACTTGAACTTTGTATATAATGTATATGTAATATTTTCAGTTTTATTAATTATGTGTGGCAGTTATTGTTTACTGCCAAAGGGGTGAACTGTCTAAGTCGAAAATACTAGGCCCACGTGCATCACGTGCAAACACCACACAGAGTGGCCTCCGTGCGGGTGCTTGTTCTGCCGTGCGTGTGCATACTCGCACGTTGCGTATATTGGCTCATGAAGTCCTGTGTATTAGCGCGTGGTATGAGTAAATACGGTAGCATATGCATTCGCATGGAAAAGCCACAAAGACATATCTGATATTTAATCCACATAGTGCATAATTTACACATAGCCTACACGCACCACCACGCACCACACCAGCAAGTTACATTTACTTTGGAAATATAACAACAGAGGGAATCAATTTTACAGGATATGAGGGGACAGAATTAGGTTAGGAGGTGGTGTTTGGTATCCAGCTGTACAGTATTTCAAGGGCAATATTCTGATTGCAGTTTGCAGAAAGTAGCATGCTCCTGCGCATAGATATGCGCAGGAGTACAATATTAATATTACACTGTATGTACTATACTCTTGATATTCGGCGAGAACCCAGTGGAGGACATCTGCAAGTGCACCTGGACCAGGCATCGCCCACCTATTCAAACCGATCTATGACCCCTCATGTACTGTAAATGACCAGCCCTTTGTCCTATGGGTGACTGATTACAGTTTCCTTTGCTTCATGCTTTGGACCATTGTATAAAAGCCAAGCCTCCTGGCCGGTCAGTTACATTCTCTGAAGGTCATCTATCCAGATTGACTGAGGACCGGAACCGGGTGACGCAGGCGAACAAACGTATGTATCATTGGTTGTAGCTTCTTCTCTTGTATTATTGTATTTCTCTTGTAACCCCCTTTTAAGTAAATATTTGTTGCTAGGTTGGACCTCAACATTACATATACAATTGGTGTTGCTTTCCTTTCCTGTTAGGGGTTATAAAGTGTATTCCGCCGCACATGTAGCTACTTTGTGCTTACAGCGTGACGGCGTGCTTACGCAACGTGTACGCATTTCATAGGGGTTTTACACACACGCGCTTAGTGGTCGAAGCAGCCTGAACATTTGTGCATTTAAGGTATTGCTTTTCTTCCTGAAAGTTAATCAAACTTAACAAGTGTGTGCCCCCTGCTGCCGCCATATGCTTAGTATACTGAATGTAGTGTGTGCCCCTTGCTGCCGCCATGTGAGTAGTGTGCTGTATGTAGTGTGTGCCCCCTGCTGCCGCCATATGCTTAGTATACTGAATGTAGTATGTGCCCCTTGCTGCCGCCATGTGAGTAGTGTGCTGTATGTAGTGTGTGCCCCCTGCTGCCGCCATGTGTGTAGTGTGCTGCATGTAGTGTGTGCCCCTTGCTGCCGCATGTGTGTAGTGTGCTCTATGTTGTGTGTACCTTCTGCTGCTGCCATGTGTGTAGTGTGCTGTATATAGTGTGTGCCTCTTACTGCCACCATGTGTGTAGTATGCTGTATGTAGAGTGTGTGTGTCTCCTGCTGCCGCCGCCATGTGTGTAGTGTGCTGTATGTAGTGTGTGCCTCTTGCTGCCACCATGTGTGTGGTGTGCTGTATGTAGTGTGTGCCCCCTGCCACCATGTGCGTAGTGTGCTGTATGTAATGTGTGCCCCCTGCGGCCACTATATGTGTAGTGTGCTGTATGTAGTGTGTGCCTCCTGCTGCTGCCATGTGTGTAGTGTGCTCTATGTGCTTGTTTTTTTCCCTGTGTGGGCCACTGTGTGTAATTTTCTACTTTTTGAGGCCATTGTGTTTTTGTATTACTTTGCTGTGTGGGACAACATGTTTTTTTTTCTCTTGTGGAATGTGTTTAGTCTGCGCATGCACGAGTTGCAACTAGAGATGTGCACCGGAAAGTTTTCGGGTTTTGTGTTTTGGTTTTGGGTTCGGTTCCGCGGCCGTGTTTTGGGTTCGAACGCGTTTTGGCAAAGCCTCACCGAATTTTTTTTGTCGGATTCGGGTGTGTTTTGGATTCGGGTGTTTTTTTCAAAAAACCCTAAAAAACAGCTTAAATCATTGCATTTGGGGGTCATTTTAATCCCATAGTATTATTAACCTCAATAACCATAATTTACACTCATTTTCAGTCTATTCTGAACACCTCACACCTCACAATATTATTTTTAGTCCTAAAATTTGCACCGAGGTCGCTGGATGACTAAGCTCAGCGACCCAAGTGGCCGACACAAACACCTGGCCCATCTAGGAGTGGCACTGCAGTGTCACGCAGGATGGCCCTTCCAAAAAACACTCCCCAAACAGCACATGACGCAAAGAAAAAAAGAGGCGCAATGAGGTAGCTGTGTGACTAAGCTCAGCGACCCAAGTGGCCGACACAAACACCTGGCCCATCTAGGAGTGGCACTGCAGTGTCAGACAGGAAGGCACTTCAAAAAATAGTCCCCAACCAGCACATGATGCAAATAAAAAATGAAAGAAAAAAGAGGTGCAAGATGGAATTGTCCTTGGGCCCTCCCACCCACCCTTATGTTGTATAAACAGGACATGCACACTTTAACCAACCCGTCATTTCAGTGACAGGGTCTGCCACACGACTGTGACTGAAATGACGGGTTGGTTTGGACCCCCACCAAAAAAGAAGCAATTAATCTCTCCTTGCACAAACTGGCTCTACAGAGGCAAGATGTCCACCTCATCATCATCCTCCGATTCATCACCGTGTACATCCCCCTCCTCACAGATTATCAATTCGTCCCCACTGGAATCCACCATCACAGCTCCCTGTGTACTTTCTGGAGGCAATTGCTGCTGGTGAATGTCTCCACGGAGGAATTGATTATAATTCATTTTAATGAACATCATCTTCTCCACATTTTCTGGAAGTAACCTCGTACGCCGATTGCTGACAAGGTGAGCGGCGGCACTAAACACTCTTTCGGAGTACACACTTGTGGGAGGGCAACTTAGGTAGAATAAAGCCAGTTTGTGCAAGGGCCTCCAAATTGCCTCTTTTTCCTGCCAGTATACGTACGGACTGTCTGACGTGCCTACTTGGATGCGGTCACTCATATAATCCTCCACCATTCTTTCAATGGTGAGAGAATCATATGCAGTGACAGTAGACGACATGTCAGTAATCGTTGGCAGGTCCTTCAGTCCGGACCAGATGTCAGCATCAGCAGTCGCTCCAGACTGCCCTGCATCACCGCCAGCGGGTGGGCTCGGAATTCTTAGCCTTTTCCTCGCACCCCCAGTTGCGGGAGAATGTGAAGGAGGAGATGTTGACAGGTCGCGTTCCGCTTGACTTGACAATTTTCTCACCAGCAGTTCTTTGAACCCCTGCAGACTTGTGTCTGCCGGAAAGAGAGATCCAACGTAGGTTTTAAATCTAGGATCGAGCACGGTGGCCAAAATGTAGTGCTCTGATTTCAACAGATTGACCACCCGTGAATCCTGGTTAAGCGAATGAAGGGCTCCATCCACAAGTCCCACATGCCTAGCGGAATCGCTCTGTTTTAGCTCCTCCTTCAATGCCTCCAGCTTCTTCTGCAAAAGCCTGATGAGAGGAATGACCTGACTCAGGCTGGCAGTGTCTGAACTGACTTCACGTGTGGCAAGTTCAAAAGGTTGCGGAACCTTGCACAACGTTGAAATCATTCTCCACTGTGCTTGAGACAGGTGCATTCCACCTCCTATATCGTGGTCAGATGTATAGGCTTGAATGGCCTTTTGCTGCTCCTCCATCCTCTGAAGCATATAGAGGGTTGAATTCCACCTCGTTACCACTTCTTGCTTCAGATGATGGCAGGGCAGGTTCAGGCGTTTCTGGTGTTGCTCCAGTCTTCTGTACGTGGTGCCTGTACGCCGAAAGTGTCCCGCAATTCTTCTGGCCACCGACAGCATCTCTTGCACGCCCCTGTCGTTTTTTAAATAATTCTGCACCACCAAATTCAAGGTATGTGCAAAACATGGGACGTGCTGGAATTTGCCCAGATATAATGCACGCACAATATTGCTGGCGTTGTCCGATGCCACAAATCCACAGGAGAGTCCAATTGGGGTAAGCCATTCTGCGATGATCTTCCTCAGTTGCCGTAAGAGGTTTTCAGCTGTGTGCGTATTCTGGAAAGCGGTGATACAAAGCATAGTCTGCCTAGGAAAGAGTTGGCGTTTGCGAGATGCTGCTACTGGTGCCGCCGCTGCTGTTCTTGTGGCGGGAGTCAATACATCTACCCAGTGGGCTGTCACAGTCATATAGTCCTGAGTCTGCCCTGCTCCACTTGTCCACATGTCCGTGGTTAAGTGGACATTGGGTACAACTGCATTTTTTAGGACACTGGTGAGTCTTTTTCTGAGGTCTGTGTACATTTTCGGTATCGCCTGCCTAGAGAAATGGAACCTAGATGGTATTTGGTACCGGGGACACAGTACCTCAATCAAGTCTATAGTTGGCTCTGAAGTAACGATGGATACCGGAACCACGTTTCTCTCCGCCCAGGATGCCAAGGCCTCAGTTATCCGCTTTGCAGCAGGATGACTGCTGTGATATTTCATCTTCCTCGCAAAGGACTGTTGGACAGTCAATTGCTTGGTGGAAGTAGTAAAAGTGGTCTTACGACTTCCCCTCTGGGATGACCATCGACTCCCAGCAGCAACAACAGCAGCGCCAGCAGCAGTAGGCGTTACACTCAAGGTTGCATCGGAGGAATCCCAGGCAGGAGAGGACTCGTCAGAATTGCCAGTGATATGGCCTGCAGGACTATTGGCATTCCTGGGGAAGGAGGAAATTGACACTGAGGGAGTTGGTGGGGTGGTTTGCGTGAGCTTGGTTACAAGAGGAAGGGATTTACTGGTCAGTGGACTGCTTCCGCTGTCGCCCAAAGTTTTTGAACTTGTCACTGACTTATGATGAATGCGCTGCAGGTGACGTATAAGGGAGGATGTTCCGAGGTGGTTAACGTCCTTACCCCTACTTATTACAGCTTGACAAAGGCAACACACGGCTTGACACCTGTTGTCCGCATTTCTGTTGAAATACTTCCACACCGAAGAGCTGATTTTTTTTGTATTTTCACCAGGCATGTCAATGGCCATATTCCTCCCACGGACAACAGGTGTCTCCCCGGGTGCCTGACTTAAACAAACCACCTCACCATCAGAATCCTCCTTGTCAATTTCCTCCCCAGCGCCAGCAACACCCATATCCTCCTCATCCTGGTGTACTTCAACACTGACATCTTCAATCTGACTATCAGGAACTGGACTGCGGGTGCTCCTTCCAGCACTTGCAGGGGGCGTGCAAATGGTGGAAGGCGCATGCTCTTCACGTCCAGTGTTGGGAAGGTCAGGCATCGCAACCGACACAATTGGACTCTCCTTGTGGATTTGTGATTTCGAAGAACGCACAGTTCTTTGCTGTGCTTTTGCCAGCTTAAGTCTTTTCATTTTTCTAGCGAGAGGCTGAGTGCTTCCATCCTCATGTGAAGCTGAACCACTAGCCATGAACATAGGCCAAGGCCTCAGCCGTTCCTTGCCACTCCGTGTGGTAAATGGCATATTGGCAAGTTTACGCTTCTCCTCCGATGATTTTAATTTAGATTTTTGAGTCCTTTTTTTACTGATCTTTTGTGTTTTGGATTTTACATGCTCTGTACTATGACATTGGGCATCGGCCTTGGCAGACGACGTTGATGGAATTTCATCATCTCGGCCATGACTAGTGGCAGCAGCTTCAGCACGAGGTGGAAGTGGATCTTGATCTTTCCCTATTTTTGGAACCTCAACATTTTTGTTCTCCATATTTTAATAGGCACAACTAAAAGGCACCTCAGGTAAACAATGAAGATGGATGGATACTAGTATACTTATGGATGACGAGTGACTGATGACACAGAGGTAGCTACAGCCGTGGCCTACCGTACTGCGTCTGCTAGTATAGATAATATAATAAATATATTACTACTGTAGGTATATAATATAATGACGGACCTGGTGGACACTGTCAGCAGACTCCTAAACTACTAGTATGAAGAAGATAGAAAAAAAAACCACCACAGGTAGGTAGGTATACAATTATGGACGAGCACTGACGACACAGAGATAGCCACAGCTGTGGCCTACCGTACTGAGTCTGCTAGTATAGATAATATAATAAATATATTACTACTGTAGGTATATAATATAATGACGGACCTGGTGGACACTGTCAGCAGACTCCTAAACTACTAGTATGAAGAAGATAAAAAAAAAAACCACCACAGGTAGGTAGGTATACAATTATGGACGAGCACTGACGACACAGAGATAGCCACAGCCGTGGACTACCGTACTGCGTCTGCTAGTATAGATAATATAATAAATATATTACTACTGTAGGTATATAATATAATGACGGACCTGGTGGACACTGTCAGCAGACTCCTAAACTACTAGTATGAAGAAGATAGAAAAAAAAAAACCACCACAGGTAGGTAGGTATACAATTATGGACGAGCACTGACGACACAGAGATAGCCACAGCTGTGGCCTACCGTACTGAGTCTGCTAGTATAGATAATATAATAAATATATTACTACTGTAGGTATATAATATAATGACGGACCTGGTGGACACTGTCAGCAGATTCCTAAACTACTAGTATGAAGAAGATAAAAAAAAAACCACCACAGGTAGGTAGGTATACAATTATGGACGAGCACTGACGACACAGAGATAGCCACAGCCGTGGACTACCGTACTGCGTCTGCTAGTATAGATAATATAATAAATATATTACTACTGTAGGTATATAATATAATGACGGACCTGGTGGACACTGTCAGCAGACTCCTAAACTACTAGTATGAAGAAGATAGAAAAAAAAAAACCACCACAGGTAGGTAGGTATACAATTATGGACGAGCACTGACGACACAGAGATAGCCACAGCCGTGGACTACCGTACTGCGTCTGCTAGTATAGATAATATAATAAATATATTACTACTGTAGGTATATAATATAATGACAGACCTGCTGGACAGTGTCAGCAGACTCCTAAACTGCTAGTATGAAGAAGATAGAAAAAAAAACCCACCACAGGTAGGTAGGTATACAATTATGGACGAGCACTGATGACACAGAGGTAGGTACAGCCGTGGCCTACCGTACTGCGTCTGCTAGTATAGATAATATACTAAATATATTACTACTGTAGGTATATAATATAATGACGGACCTGGTGGACACTGTCAGCAGACTCCTAAACTACTAGTTTGAAGTAGATAGAAAAAAAAAAACCAACACAGGTAGGTAGGTATACAATTATGGACGAGCACTGACGACACAGAGATAGCCACAGCCGTGGACTACCGTACTGCGTCTGCTAATATAGAGATGATAAAGATGATAGAGATGAAAAAAAAATATAACACTACTGTAGGTAAATATTTATATAATATAATGAATGACGGACCTGCTGGACACTATCAGCAGAATGCGTTTATAGAATAAAAAAAAAAACACCACAGGAGTGTTTAACTTTTTCAGGCAGACAATATAGTGGTGGTCACTGGCAGCAAAAGTGTGCACTGTACTCCTGCTATAACTGCTCCCCAGTCTCCCCCACAATTAAGCTGTGTGAGCAGTGAGCACTCAGCACAGTCAGATATACATAGATGATATATCATGCAGCACACTGAGGCTGAGCACAGATATGGTATGTATCGTTTTTTTCAGGCAGAGAACGGATTATAATAAAACTGGTGGTCATTGTCACTATCAGCAAAACTCTGCACTGTACTGGTACTCCTAACAACTGCACCCCAAAATCAGTAGTAAATCAAATGTCACTCGTCTCTCTAAACGGAGAGGACGCCAGCCACGTCCTCTCCCTATCAATCTCAATGCACGTGTGAAAATGGCGGCGACGCGCGGCTCCTTATATAGAATCCGAGTCTCGCGAGAATCCGACAGCGGGATGATGACGTTCGGGCGCGCTCGGGTTAACCGAGCAAGGCGGGAGGAACCGAGTCTGCTCGGACCCGTGCAAAAAAGGCTGAAGTTCGAGGGGTTCGGATTCCGAGGAACCGAACCCGCTCATCTCTAGTTGCAACATGCATTTGTCCCATGTGGTGTTCGCAAAGAGTTGCAGTACAGAGTCAGGCACACGCACCAAGAAGTGTATTACAAATTTGCACGTTCCTGGGTTGTTACAGGGGGTTGGCTAATCAGATGCAGATGTGGCATAGTAATGGGCGTGTTGCTGAAAGTGGCTGCATATAGAGATGGACATTGGAGGTTAAACTCAGACAGGTGATCTGTGCCTAGGGCTGCTGCAGGTTAGAATTGTGCGACCGATGTCGGCATCTAAAAACTAGTAATGTGCACCGGAAATTTTTCGGGTTTTGTGTTTTGGTTTTGGATTCGGTTCCGCGGCCGTGTTTTGGATTCGGACGCGTTTTGGCAAAACCTCCCTGAAAATTTTTTGTCGGATTCGGGTGTGTTTTGGATTCGAGTGTTTTTTTACAAAAAACCCTCAAAAACAGCTTAAGTCATAGAATTTGGGGGTCATTTTGATCCCATAGTATTATTAACCTCAATAACCATAATTTACACTCATTTTCAGTCTATTCTGAACACCTCACACCTCACAATATTATTTTTAGTCCTAAAATTTGCACCGAGGTCGCTGGATGGCTAAGCTAAGCGACACAAGTGGCCGACACAAACACCTGGCCCATCTAGGAGTGGCACTGCAGTGTCAGGCCGGATGGCACCTCAAAAAAATTGTCCCCAAATAGCACATGATGCAAAGAAAAAAAGAGGCACACCAAGGTCGCTGTGTGACTAAGCTAAGCGACACAAGTGGCCGACACAAACACCTGGCCCATCTAGGAGTGGCACTGCAGTGTCAGACAGGATGGCACTTCAAAAAAATTGTCCCCAAACAGCACATGATGCAAAGAAAAAAAGAGGCGCACCAAGGTCGCTGTCTGACTAAGCTAAGCGACACAAGTGGCCGACACAAACACCTGGCCCATCTAGGAGTGGCACTGCAGTGTCAAGCAGGATGGCACTTCAAAAAAATTGTCCCCAAACAACACATGATGCAAAGAAAAAAAGAGGCGCACCAAGGTCGCTGTGTGACTAAGCTAAGCGACACAAGTGGCCGACTCAAACACCTGGCCCATCTAGGAGTGGCACTGCAGTTTTCTAGCGAAAGGATGAGTGCTTCCATCCTCATGTGAATCTGAACCACTAGCCATGAACATAGGCCAGGGCCTCAGCCGTTCCTTGCCACTCCGTGTCGTAAATGGCATAATGGCAAGTTTACGCATCTCATCAGACGCTTTCAGTTTTGATTTTTGGGTCATTTTACTGAACTTTTGTTTTTTGGATTTTACATGCTCTCTACTATGACATTGGGCATCGGCCTTGGCAGACGACGTTGATGGCATTTCATCGTCTCGGCCATGACTAGTGGCAGCAGCTTCAGCACGAGGTGGAAGTGGATCTTGATCTTTCCCTATTTTTAACCTCCACATTTTTGTTCTCCATTTGTTATGTGTGGAATTATATGCCAGTATCAATAGCAATGGCCTACTACTATATATACTGCGCACAACTGAAATGCACCACAGGTATGTATGGATGGATAGTATACTTGACGACACAGAGGTAGGTAGAGCAGTGGCCTTCCGTACCGTACTGCTATATATACTGGTGGTCACTGTCAGCAAACTGCAAAACTAAAATGCACCACAGGTATAGAATCTAGATGGATAGTATACTTGACGACACAGAGGTAGGTAGAGCAGTGGCCTTCCGTACCGTACTGCTATATATACTGGTGGTCACTGTCAGCAAAACTCTGCACTGTACTCCTCCTATATAATACTGCTGGTCCCCAGTCCCCACAATAAAGCAGTGTGAGCACAGATATATGCAGCACACTGAGCACAGATATGGAGTGTTTTTCAGGCAGACAACGTATACTGGTGGTAACTGTCAGCAAAACTCTGCACTGTACTCCTCCTATATAATACTGCTGCTCCCCAGTCCCCACAATTAAGCAGTGTGAGCACAGATATATGCAGCACACTGAGCACAGATATGGAGTGTTTTTCAAGCAGACAACGTATACTGGTGGTCACTGTCAGCAAAACTCTGCACTGTACTCCTCCTATATAATACAGCTGCTCCCCAGTCCCCACAATTAAGCAATAAGCACAAATATTTGCATCAACATTAATAAACGGAGAGGACGCCAGCCACGTCCTCTCCCTAACATTTCCAATGCACGAGTGAAAATGGCGGCTGCTTATATAGAATCCGAATCTCGCGAGAATCCGACAGCGGGATGAAGACGTTCGGGCGCGCGCGGATTAACCGAGCCATACGGGAGAATCCGAGTATGCCTCGGACCCGTGTAAAATGGGTGAAGTTCGGGGGGGTTCGGTTTCCGAGGAACCGAACCCGCTCATCACTACTAAAAACACACAAAGTATGATCACAACACCTGTATACACTGATAGTGGACGTCTCAGTTCTTGCACAAGATGTACGGATATACACCAGGCAAGAGCTATATATCAGCATTAGCACAAAGTTGGAAACACAACTGCACAAAAGAAGCAAGGAGGCCGTAACTGCATACAACTTAGAATCAGGCATTATGAGGAGTGATCCCGCCCTCTTGACAGACTCCACCCCCTCAACAGACCCCACCCCCATTAGGGCTGCTTCCATAAATTTCCCGGGCTGGATTTAGATCCCAATCCGCCCCTGTGTGATGCGGTAATGCTAACCATTACCCCGTCCATGCTCAATTAGCCCCTAAGATCAATAATATTTCTTATAGTGTGTGAATTCACCACTTGGACTAAAACAATATGAATTCATTAGAAACACCTCCATACCTGTACTCTTGTCAAGCATGTGTTAAGCAGGAACTTCTGCTATTTGAGGCTGTAAAACTTAACAATAAGAACTGCAAACAAACAGATTTGCTGGAGCACAATCAGACAATCTGCAATCATTCAATTTCACTTACTTTCTCTTCTCCAGGATTTGAGCGTCCGCAAGAGATGCACCTCCTGTTATCATTTATATATCTGTTTCCTTTTTAATAACATGCCCTACATTTGCATTGCTCTCTCCCGTCCCATCCATGAACCTTCAGCACGGATTGCAAAACTGCTAAAATGCAGTTGCTGCAATTAAATAGTTGCCGTCCAGAAAGAAAGAAAAAATGCTCATTGCACGCATTGCGATCGCATCGCAATGCAAACGCATAACCATTCACAATTACCGTAACATTGAAGAGTTTTTCCATCTGCGCCAAGCAAAGTCATCCACAATTCTGCTAACACAACAGGCTGGAAGTGATCAACGCTGATGTCAGAGACCCACCCGAGAAACACCTTGGCACGCCTGCTTTTCGACAAATACACCCACAAAACGCCATGTTTCCTCCCCTAAATGCTGGCTTCCTGTCATTCTAAATGTAATTGTATTGAAGCACAATGCTTTTGCAGAATAAATCGCAAATAGCGGTTGCGCATGCGCAGTCATTTGATAATCAGATGGATTGCATTTTCTCAATTTTGCAAACTGCGCTTAATAAGGTGTCATATTCTGCCTCTACAAGCAAACGGAGTCATAAGTAGAAGATGTGACCAACTCGGCATATGAATGTAAGTCTAAGGGGGGGGGGGGTTTGTGCAATTCAGGGATTTCTGTCACCCAGGGCAAAAACTCAGCTCCCCTTCCCCCATTCCTCTGTAGATTGTAGTACTGTAGTAATCATAGTGGCTTTCATATACAGTACATCACAGTGATTGTCAGGGCGGATTTTACCTATCAGCCCCCTCAGTAAAATCCGCCACCTTAGCTCAGTGAGTCCTGTAAGAAGCCACTCCCTGCCTTTCAGCCCTAGCCGGCTTCTATGGGCTGCAGTCGATGCAGTCCATAGAGCTGGGGTTTTACACATGTGGTCCCAACACCTGTCAGTTATATCGTGCAGGTGCCGGGACCTGACGGCGGTGGGAGCAGGCAGCGGGGACAAGATTGCAGGGACCAAGCAACATGGCCAGTGGCAGCCCCCCTCCTTCATCCAGGTACTGGCGACTTCCACATAATGCAGAGAACATCACAGTGACTTCCATATAGTAAAGAAAGCATCACAGTGACCACCATATAATGCAGAGAACACCCCGTGATCACCATATAACAGAGAGCATAACAGTGAATGACATATAATGCAGATCTATGTTAGCACCCTATTGACCTTACAGTTTCATTAAAAAAAAAATATTAATCCTAATTAATCCCATTACCACCTTATTCTAAATATTACTAACATAAGTAACACTCATTCTTCCGTATACTATAACTTACCTTTTGGTATTGCAGCCACAGAAGTGTTCCATTGAGCATGCAGGTTTCATCAAGGCTATGAGGAGGAGTAGCCATTAGGGAGACAGGGGCCATGCAACCTATTGCGGCTGACCACCCTCCCTTACCACTCCTCCTGCTCACCTTTCTCCCAAATTTTATTATCGAGTAAAATAATGGATCCCACTTGGAATTGCAGCCCCAGCTCCCCAACCGGCGCCACCAGTGGTATATGTCTTGTCTGCGCTCCCTTACTTCGCTCCTGTTGTAGATGCAATTTCTACTCAAAAAAGAAAAATATTTACAACATTATATGAGTCCCTAAGCCAAAAATACACCAACATTGTTAGGCTGGATTTGATACAGTGTAAAAAACCCAAAGATTATTAAAAGTATTCATGTGTATACATTCCTTTTTGTTCATGTTCACACAGAGTGCCTACAATTGTGTTTAGAATTATGACAAATGCATTGATTAGAAATTCTTTGTAAAAATACAATGTGCCATTTAATCTGCGCTCAACGTGCTGGACATATTTAGCATACAATTAATCCATCTTCCCAATGGTATTCTTTGCAAAAAAATGTTTAAAAAGTGTTGCCTTTTACTCATAAGAGGCCAATTAAAAAATATCTCTCTGTAAGCAAAAGTGGGCTCAATAAACATGTGTGCTGCTATTGTGTAACCATCTGGCAAATTTCTGATTAACTGGCAAACTTCCATTCCTTTTTTCCCATGTGCAATTGTTCGCATTGTATGTAGCACTCAAACAAAATCAAACCTAATAACTATTTATTATTTACACTTACTGCTGATAGTGGAATACAAATGCAGACTGCAATAGTCGAAATAAACAGTGTTTTTTATAATTTGGTAGTAAAAAAGTTCAAGTTTACTATTGTTGGACTAGAAATATATTGTGTATTGAACTTTATCATGTCCTACAGTAAGTCAAGGATTCTCAACTTCAGTCCTCAAGTACCAACAACATGTCATATTTTCAGGATTTCATTAATGATGCACAGGTGAGTTAGTCAATTTTGCTGAGTCAGTATTTATTCCACCTGCTTCCACCGACAGATATCCTGAAAACATTGCCTGTGGTGGGTCATGTTGGAGGGTATGATGTTTTCATGTCTTATAACAGAATATTAAGGGACATACTGTAAATTGCACTACCTGTGAATCTTTTACAATGAGTCAGTCACTAATTAATACACTTGGGCACAAGCTAGGAGGAATGGAAAATATGCACTGTTACTGATTTCTGAGTATTGGATTTCAGAAACAATGTCAGAGACCCCCTTGAGTTAATACAGAGTTTCCCAAACTCCACTATTATAGTCCAGAATTAAAGGATATCCATGCTTAAGTGCAGGTGACTTAATTAGTACTTAATTTGATTTAACCATCTGGACTCATGCATGGATATTCTTAAGGCCTGGACTGGACTGTAATGGTGGAGTTTTGGAAACACTGGACTTATCTCTAGTAGCCATTAGTAATTGTTCAGCTACCTCCATTGCATTGTGGAGACAAGTAGGGGCCAATGCAGAGTGAGAACCAAGACAGGTTGCATAGTTTATCTTGCAGTTTTGCACTGTGCATGCTCAGAATGCAGACATATGCAAATGCAGACCTGTATGCAATTATCATGCATCTTACTGGAGATGCGTAATGGGTGTGCAAAGGACATTCGCATATACTGTAAGTGAAGATCGATGGGGGTGAATTCCAGCAAATACAGATGCAGCCATGATCATCTTGCTGCAATTCGGCACACTGCATGGCAGGCCAGTCTGTGACTGATTGCAGCCAGCAATCACTCCATTAATACCATTAGGAGCTAATGGAGTGACCGTTGTGCCATGCAGCAAGTCGTGTTGCAGGATGTCGCATCGCAGCAAAGATGAGCATGGCTACATCTATATGGCTCATGCAGACCAGCAGTTATGCACATATGCACCTGTTGGAGGCATATCTTTTGTACCTGGTATAGGCAAGTGCAAGTCCACATTATATATATTATACGCTCAGATATATATGTAAAATGGAATAGCATGCCAGGTGCTAAAGAAACATCCCTTGTGTAATAATACATTTGTATTTTTATTTGCTTTCTCTTGCAGCTCTTATTTCCCAATTACCTATCTAGCAACACTGTTGATGGTGGAAAGAAAAGTCTATATTTCAGGTATTGCATTTCTTCTATGCAGTACATGTGGCTCATTAAAATTAACAAGGGTTTACCATGTTTACACTCTAGTTACGGAATACCATGAATTTTATTATGTGTGTAGAATGTTAGAGGATATGCTTTAGACTAAACATGCTAAAACGAAAGAAAACAACGGTGTGTGTGTGTGTGTGTGTGTGTGTGTGTGTGTGTGTGTGTGTATGTGTATGTGTGTGTGTGTGTGTGTGTGTGTCTGACGAAAGTCCTTGCACTTTCCGATCACATTTACGTTTTCATTTTAATACTAAATACTGATTGGCTTGACCTTTGAATCGTACTCATTCTTTAAATGAATCACGAGAATGAGGAGACATCGGGGGAAATTTACTAAGCTCCCGATTTTGACCGAGATGCCGTTTTTTCATCAAAGTGTCATCTCGGTAATTTACTAAACACTAATCACGGCAGAGATGAGGGCATTCGTAATTTTTTGCAAGTCCAAGTAAAAAATTACGAATGAATACACCATCGGTCAAAACGCGGCTGTTTAAGTATGAATCTCGGTCATTTACTAAGAAGTGCAAAGCAAAAAAAAAAAAAACACTGCCGTGAAAAATTACCACTCGTAAAAAAGTGCTAAAAAAAAACAGACCTTATTTTTTTTCCCGTGATTAGATAGGCATGCACGGATCCATGAGATCCGTGCATGTATATCAGTGGGAAGGGGTGGGAAAGTGCTTATTTTGTCAAAAAAAATTGCGTGGGGTCCCCCCTCCTAAGCATAACCAGCCTCGGGCTCTTTGAGCCGATCCTGGTTGCAAAAATATGGGGAAAAAAATGACAGGGGTTCCCCCATATTTAAGCAACCAGCATCGGGCTCTGCGCCTGGTCCTGGTCCCAAAAATACGGGGGACAAAAAGAGTAGGGGTCCCCCGTATTTTTAAAACCAGCACCGGGCTCCACTAGCTGGACAGATAATGCCACAGCCGGGGGTCACTTTTATATAGTGCCCTGCGGCCGTGGCATCAAAAATCCAACTAGTCACTCCTGGCCGGGGTACCCTGGGGGAGTGGGGACCCCTTCAATCAAGGGGTCCCCCCCCCAGCCACCCAAGGGCCAGGGGTGAAGCCCGAGGCTGTCCCCCCCCATCCAATGGGCTGCGGATGGGGGGGCTGATAGCCTTTGTTGTAAAAGAAAAGATATTGTTTTTAGTAGCAGTACTACAAGTCCCAGCAAGCCTCCCCCGCATGCTGGTACTTGGAGAACCACAAGTACCAGCATGCGGCGGAAAAACTGGCCCGCTGGTACCTGTAGTACTACTACTAAAAAAATACCCAAAAAAAGACAAGACACACACACCGTGAAAGTATAATTTTATTACATACATACACACATACATACATACTTACCTTAAGTTCCCACGCAGGTCGGTCCTCTTCTCCAGTAGAATCCAAGGGGTACCTGTTGAAGAAATTATACTCACGAGATCCAGGGGTCCAGGCTCCTCGGGAAATCCAGGGGTAATCCACGTACTTGAAAAAAATAACAAAACGGTGTCCCGACCACGAACTGAAAGGGGACCCATGTTTGCACATGGGTCACCTTTCCACGAATGCCAGGAACCCACTCTGACTTCTGTCTAAGTGGGTTTCTTCAGCCAATCAGGGAGCGCCACGTTGTAGCACTCTCCTGATCAGCTGTGTGCTCCTGTCCTCACTGACAGGCAGCACACGGCAGTGTTACAATGTAGCGCCTATGCGCTACATTGTAACCAATGCTGGGAACTTTCTGCCCTGCGGTTGACCTAAAGTGACGTCACCGCTGAGCAAGAAAGTTCCCAGCATTGGTTACAATGGAGCGCATAGGCGCTACATTGTAACACTGCCGTGTGCTGCCTGTCAGTGAGGACAGGAGCACACAGCTGATCAGGAGAGTGCTACAACGTGGCGCTCCCTGATTGGCTGAAGAAACCCACTTAGACAGAAGTCAGAGTGGGTTTCTGGCATTCGTGGAAAGGTGACCCATGTGCAAACATGGGTCCCCTTTCAGTTCGTGGTCGGGACACCGTTTTGTTATTTTTTTCAAGTACGTGGATTACCCCTGGATTTCCCGAGGAGCCTGGACCCCTGGATCTCGTGAGTATAATTTCTTCAACAGGTACCCCTTGGATTCTACTGGAGAAGAGGACCGACCTGCGTGGGAACATAAGGTAAGTATGTGTGTATGTATGTAATAAAATTATACTTTCACGGTGTGTGTGTGTCTTGTGTTTTTTTGGGTATTTTTTTAGTAGTAGTACTACAGGTACCAGCGGGCCCGTTTTTCCGCCGCATGCTGGTACTTGTGGTTCTGCAAGTACCAGCATGCGGGGGAGGCTTGCTGGGACTTGTAGTACTGCTACTAAAAACAATATCTTTTCTTTTACAACAAAAGCTATCAGCCCCCCCATCCGCAGCCCATTGGATGGGGGGGGACAGCCTCGGGCTTCACCCCTGGCCCTTGGGTGGCTGGGGGGGGGGACCCCTTGATTGAAGGGGTCCCCACTCCCCCAGGGTACCCCGGCCAGGGGTGACTAGTTGGATTTTTGATGCCACGGCCGCAGGGCACTATATAAAAGTGACCCCCGGCTGTGGCATTATCTGTCCAGCTAGTGGAGCCCGGTGCTGGTTTTAAAAATACGGGGGACCCCTACTCTTTTTGTCCCCCGTATTTTTGGAACCAGGACCAGGCGCAGAGCCCGATGCTGGTTGCTTAAATATGGGGGAACCCCTGTCAATTTTTTTCCCATATTTCGGCAACCAGGATCGGCTCAAAGAGCCCGAGGCTGGTTATGCTTAGGAGGGGGGACCCCACGCAATTTTTTTTTAAATTTTACAGTGTTTAATTAAAAAAAAAAAAAAAATAGAACCCCAGCACGGATCACACAGATCCGGCCGAGATTAATTGTAAAAAAGTCGGCAGTGTTTTGCTAATCACTGCCGTAAAAAACACAAAAAAAACACGAATGACATCGACATCGGAAGAAAAGAAAAACCCGAATACGACAGCTTAGTAAATCCATCGTAATAAATTCAAAAAGTTGCAGTTTTACACTTTCGATGTCATTCGTGATTGAACTTTGACCTGAAACGGGAAAATACGAATCTTAGTAAATTTACCCCATCGTGTCTAGTAGTATTATATGTATCACTTTTTTTTTTAAAGGATTTATGTATTTTACATCACCAGCATGAGTCTAGAAATAACCCCTTTACAAAACTGCAAATGGAAGATGCCAATGTGTTATATTGAGAACATAGAACAATGTGAAATCTCCTCCTCCTTCAAAAAGGTGGAAAAATGCAGTACATTTCCGGGGGTAACCCCGTTTTATTATCAAGAGCTGTCACAATAGTGGTTGATGATGTTTATGGTCACTAGCATTAACATATTTTTTTAAATGGCTGTATCAAATACACTGCTGGCATTGACTGATGCACTCTTCAGGGCCACCATCAGGGGGAAATGTTGGGACTGGAGTCCTGGGCCAGAGAGGGCCCCGCAGACCAGCCATGGGAGATGTGCCAGCAGCCCCTCTGTAGCTACAGCTGCCTTTTAGTTTCCTCCTTCCCACAGCATGTCACCTCCACTCTCTCCCCTATCTCCTCCTCCTCCTCCACCATTTTGTCTGTGCAGTACTCCCCTCAAATCCACTGAGTCCCGACCCCAGCCCGTGCACATTATAGACCTGGCAGGTGCGTGGGGATGACTCACCCTGCTTTCCCTTTGTACAGGCAATAAGGAATCCTCATGACTTCTTATCACCGGCCTCCCATATGCTGATGTGAGGGATTAACATTCACTAAGGCTACGGCCAAACATAGCAGCCAAGTGGGTCCCGTGCGGTTGAGCCAGATGGCAGGACGACGGGATTTCAAGGTGAACACATACATTCCAATGTATGTGTTCACACAGTGCGGCTGAGCAGAGCCACTTATATACATTGTGCCAGGTAGAGCACATTACACACATTACACCAGGTAGAGCCCCTTACACAAGTTACGCCAGCTAGAGCCCCTTACCCATATTGCGCCAGGTAATTTTCTTATACACATTGCGCAAGGTAGAGTCTCTTATACACATTGTGCCACGTAGAGCCCCTTCTACATGTTGCGCCAGGTAGAGCCCCTTCTACATGTTGCACCAGGGAGAGCCCCTTCTACACGTTGTGAAAGGTAGAGACCCTTATACACACAAAGCAAGGTAGAGCCCCTTATACACATTGCACCATATAAAGCCCCTTATACACATTGTGCCATGTAGAGCCCCTTACACAAGTTACGCCAGCTAGAGCCCCTTACACATATTGCGCCAGGTAATTTTCTTATACACATTGCGCAAGGTAGAGTCTCTTATACACATTGTGCCACATAGAGCCCCTTCTACATGTTGCACCAGGGAGAGCTCCTTCTACACGTTGTGAAAGGTAGAGACCCTTATACACACAATGCAAGGTAGGGCCCCTTATACACATTGCACCATATAAAGCCCCTTATACACATTGTGCCATGTAGAGCTTCATATACACTTTATGCCAGGTAGAGCCTCTTGAGAGAGTGTATGTATTACCATCACTCACCTATGGATGCAGCAGTAGGTCCCCCGGCCCCTCACCATCTCTCCTACAGCATCAAGTTAGCCAGAAGTGAGTAGCACTAAGCAGTGGGCGGGAGACGGTCAGCACGGTGTAGGCAGCGGGTGGCCGCAGTCAAAGCAGATTGTGATTCCAGCTTGATCTCGGCCATGCCCTCAGGCCACAGAGCCCCAGGTGGCCAACCTGCTAGCCCACATCTATAACTGCCACTGATAACATAATTTTCACTGCAACAGAGAGACCCCAGTTAACCAATAGCAGTTAATACATGTATGCTATTTGTACTTGACAGAATGGGCCTAATTCAGACCTGATCGCTGCTGTGCGTTTTCGCACAGCAGCTGATCAGGTCTGAACTGTGCATGCGCCGGCGCATTCCAGACAGCCGACGACCATCTCAGCCCTGCGAGCTACTCTGCCTGATTGACAGGCAGAGGCGATCGCTGGGCAGAGGCGGGCAAGCTGCACAGGGGGTGTGCCGCAGTGGCTGTGTGACGTCACACACAGCCGCTGGCGACCCGGACAGCTACAAGTAGCTCCTTACCAGCGGGCAGGAGCTGCGCTGGTAAGGAGCTACTCGTCAAGTACTAAAGCATCGCTGCTGTGCGATGCTTTTGTACTTGCGCAGCGGGGCAGAGCCAGACATGCGGGGTGGACTAGCCCTGTGCTGGGCGTTCCCCCGCATGTCTGAGTAACTGATCGTAGCTGTGCAAAATTTTGCACGGCTACGATCAAGTCTGAATTAGGCCCTATGTGCATACTGTTATTTGCTTGCTTGCAGGCATACATTAAATAGGTCTAAATATCCCATCACTGAACTATTTCATCCCTATTCTCTGTATACCCAACTCCCACTGAAGACAATTATTTACAATAGTATTGTCCAAATTACACACCAGCCCATGACCCAGAGTAACAATGTAACAATGTAGCTGCAGCCACTAAAATGTACAGCCCTTACGTTATCTACATTCATTCATTAGAGTCATTTCTCAAGGGAAAATTTGCTTTTCCTACTATGTTTTTCTATTTGTAAAGCTTATTGTTTTACAATTTCCTGTACTACATTATGTTGTATATTGCTTATACTACATTATGTTGTATATACAGTACCGGTGGTTCCCAAACCTTTTTGAATCATGCCTAGAGTATCAGAAATTTTTTTACAGCACCCCTAGACCAAATCTTTCTTACTGAGAAATGTAGAAATAAATAATAAATTAAGGTAATTGTGTTTCTACAGATGTGTCCTCATATATCTAGCCTTAATATGCTATGTTCCGCAAGTTACTTTGCGTGAGTGAGCTGGCAGTTCCCCGGTATATATATATATTTTTTTTTGCTGACAATGCTTTTTATTCACATTTGCTATGCAAATAAGATGCACAAGCCAACCCTGCTGATTAAAATGACATGTGGCATCCCTATATTCTGTGACAGGACCGTGCAGGTGTTTAGCGCTAGTTTGTGGGAATCACCTCTCTGGGCGTTGGTGGTGTGGTGCCATCTTCCGCTGAATTCATGGGTCAATCAGTTAATTGTTACGCCTATAAAGCCAGTCCATCCCGGAGTGAAATCGCCAGTGAGTCACTACTCCTGGAAGCGGCTTGTTACTGTACTCCCAGCTGCGGTTATTGGCTCTGTCCTAGTGCCCTGTGGGAACCCTTGTTGGCATTGTGCTGTGCTAGTACAAGGTTAAACTCCAGCTCTCCTAGCTTATATTGTGAATCCTGTTGCTACCCCTGCTGACCCTGTCAGGTCTGGTGATCGCATGTATAGCTGGTACTGCTATGCATCCCAGTACATCCTGTATAGCTGGTACTGCTCCACACCCCAGCACATCCTGTATAGCTGGTACTGCTTCTTACCCAAGCACAACCTGTATAGCTGGTACTGCTCTGAATCCCAGCACAAAATGTATAGCTCCCAGCACATCCTGTGTAGCTTGTTCTGCTTTGCATTCCTGCACATCCAGTGGAGGTGGTATCGTGCTACTTACCAGTAGCTAGTACAACACGTCAGTCACACACCAGGGACGTGCAGTCAGGGGAGGCAGCGCCTCCCCTGTGATTAATTATTAAAATAATATAAAGAAGATACTTACGACACATATTCTGTGTCATAAGTATCTTCTTTAATTAATTCTAATAATTTTTTGCGGCTTAAATGTGTTTGATAGCAGTGCCTCTCATACAGAATTGAAACAGGACTGAGCGGGTGGGGGGGAAGGGGGGGGGCAAGCACTGGGCTGTAAGAGCCCATTCAAAACAGATGGGGAAGCGGCACTTATACAAGTGCCTCGCTGACAGGGACACCACCCCCATGTCAGCGAGGCACCTCTGATTGGAGAGCGGATCCAGGGCTGGATCCGCTGGCCAATCACCCACACGCGGCGCTGGAGGCGGCGGATACCGGCGGGAGGCGTCTGCAGTGTGTGCGGCTCACCCCCCCCCCCCTGTCCCCCATCCTCCTCCACAGCTGACAAGAGCGGCGTTCTGCGGCTCTCCCCCATGCGGCTCTCCCCTTCCTCAGCCAGCTCCCTCCCCCATGCGGCTCTCCCCTTCATCTGCCGGCTCCCTCCCCCATGTGGCTCTCCCCTTCCTCCGCCGGCTCCCTCTCCCGTGCTGCTCTCCCCTTCCTCTGCCGGCTCCCTCCCCCATGCGGCTCTCCCCTTCCTCTGCTGGCTCCCTCCCCCGTGTGGCTCTCCCCTTCCTCCGCCGGCTCCCTCCTCCGTGCAGCTCTCCCCCTCCTCGGCCGGCTCCCTCCCCCGTGCGGCTCTCCCCCCTCCTCCGTCGGCTCCGTCCTCCCGGCGTGGCCCTACAGTGTGTGCGGCTCTCCCCAGCAGCAGGTTAGTCTCTCTCTCTCTCTCTCTCTCTCTCTCTCTCTGGACAAGTGGACGTGACCGGCATGGGATGTAGGTAAGTATGTATGAGTGTGTAAGTGTGTTTTAATAAATTTTTACTGTCACGGTGTGTGAGTTGTGTTTTTATTTGGGTATTTTTGTTGTTGTAGAACTACAGGTACCAGCAGGCCCGTTATTTCCCCGCATGTTGGTACTTGAGGTTCTCCAAGTACCAGCAAGCGAGGGAGGCTTGCTGGGCCTTGTAGTTCCACAACAAAAAACAATATTCTTTTCTTTACACACATGGCTATCAGCCTCCCATCCACCACCCACGGATGGGGGGACAGCCTCGGGCTTCACCCCTGGTCCTTGGGTGCCTGGAGGGGGGGTGACCCCTTGATTTAAGGGGTCCCCACTCCTCCAGGGAACCCCTGCCAGGGGTGACTAGTTGGGCGGGTAATGCCACGGCCGCAGGGACCTCCATAAATGTGTCCCCCGGCTGTGGCATTATGTCCCTGGCTAGTGGAGCCCGATGCTGGTTTTAAAAATACGGGGGACCCCTACATCTTTTGTCCCCCGTATTTTTGGAACCAGGACCGGACTAAGAGCCCGGTGCTGGTTGTCTAAATACGGAGAACCCCTGTCCATTTTTTTCCCAGTATTTAAACAACCAGGACCGGCTCAAAGAGCCCGAGGCTGGTTATACTTAGGAGGGGGGACCCCACGCATTTTCTTTTTTTTTTAACCCATTCAGACCCTTCTCCATTAAGTTAATGGAAGCCCTGGACAACAAAATTGCATTCATGTCCTCCTCCCACTCCCTTCCCAAACACTAATTATTTTTTTTTTCTATAAAAATGTACAATATATCACAAGTATGATGAGCAGGCAGGCAGCAGGCATTGGCGGCATCAGACTGAGATGCAAATTAGTGGCGTAGGGCTGGATCAGTTGATGGTGGGCGAGTTTGTAAGCCATTGGTGGTGGCAGCGGGCATCGGCTCATAGGCAGTAGCGGGCATTGGCTCGGCGGCGGTAGGGGTCATCGGCAGGATTCGGCGGACATTATGGCTGTAGTGCCTCACCAGCCACTGACCTCACCGCACACCACTGTCACACACAGTGTACCTATTGCATTACACTTACCTTATCCCAACATCAACCAGCGTCTTGGTTCCATATTCACTTTCTGCTTGTGATGTCCAGTCTCTAACACCTCTTAGTATACTGTACACACTTCGCAAGTACAGTGTGTACATGAGGAGAAACAACATATTACCTCCTCGTCTCATCTCATCTGCTAGTGATTCCTCCATTACTGCCCACACCTCGTCAGTGACAAAACCCATCAAGATCTTCTCATTATGTGTGCGACTGTGGCTATATCTGCATATGAAATGCTATGTTGCAGTGTTTTCTAGCAGTGGCTAGAATTGCTGTTTTGTGTGACTGCAAAAATGACGTAGGAGGAGACACCTGTATGTCATCCTTAGGTACAATTATATGATGTGGGACAAGATTTGCTTCAGTTTGTACACATCCTTTATAATAAAAGGCAAAGGCTGCTCCTCACATCTGTTATGTGTGCCGGCAGCCACTAGAGGATGCCACACGGACCAAATTACTCCTTTGTGTACCGCAAGCTGTCACAGCTGAAAGTGAAAGTGATACTGCAGGGAGATGTTACAGCCTCCTACCCTGCTGCTGCTAATGTTAATAATACTGATCCAACTGTTTCACACTTGCTGCATACGGAGAGAGGGGGCTGGGGAGAGAGAGTGCGAGTAGGGGCAGGTAGGGACTGGGGGAGAAAGAGAGAGGGTGGGAGGGTTGGGGCAGATATGGACTGGGGGGAGAGAGAAGGGAGAGTAGAGTGGTAGGGGCAGATAGGGACAGTGGATAGAGAGATGCAGATTTTTTCAATATAGTCACTTCTGTGGTGCCACCACTGGCCACTGGAGGACATCTGATGGAGCTCCGTTCAAGACATGGACATACACACACACACACACACACACACACCCTATGCACACTGCACCCCCCACCACATACTACTCCTATATACACACTGCACCACCATACCACTCAATATAGTGCCCCCTATATACAGGTCATCCGCCTCCTCTATATACTATGCTGCAAACACCACGGTACTTGCCATCCCAGGACTTAGGTACACGTGTGGCCACTTAACGGTTGCGGGAAAAGGGGAATCAGTCGTCAGGAGGGAGTGAGATTCTGTGTGAGGTGAGCAGTGCGGTGACAGGGAGTAGAGGAGGGGTTGGTGCTGGGGCTGCAGATGGTGCAGGCAAGGAGGAGGCAGACAACCGGCTTCACTGTTTTATATATACTGCGTGCTGGCGGAGGGGCGCAGTCCTGTAATCACCTCTCCCACACCCCACATAAGCCATGCCCAGACCCCTTCTGCCAGCTGGTGGTGGATACTGGTGTCCTCTATCCCCAGACTCGCCGGGAGCTGTGCAGGGACTGGTGAGCTTATACATGCCAGAACTGGTGTACAGTATATAGTGAAGTATCATTATAGCCTGCCCATTACAGATATACAGCATCTATAAATATAAAAGGCTGATGCTACACTCACACACACTCAGCATGACAGAGCCCCAGCTCCCAGCAGGAGGACTTCCAGAAACTCAGCAGCTCCTGTGTGTGAATAGCGACCGCCCCCTCCCCGGTGTCCGTCATTTTGACAGGCTTTTAGCTAGTAGTCTATAATTTGCACCCACCACAGAGGCAGAACTTTGGGAGGCAACGGAGTCATCTGCAGCCGGGCTCCTGCTCTGAAGGGGGCACCTCTCCTTCCATTCTGTGACACCATTGAATTAAGTTTATTGATACAGTAGCTGCTGCTATCTTTTCAGTGGCCGACTTCCTCACTGGTCCCTGCACCTTACAAATCACACTTTTTATTACGCTGTAGATACACATTTTACAAGTGTCATACCCAGGATTAGAAACCACGACCTATTACACCGGAAGCAGGCACCTTACTGATGATGCTATTTGTTCTTGTATAGGAAATATGAGAATTCTAACTATATGAAGTTACTTCTCTGACAATTACACGTAACTTCATACAGTTAGAATTCTCATGCTTCCTGTACAGGAGCAAATAACTCAGTTAAGTGTCTGCTGTCAGTGTAACAGGTCATGGGTTCTAATCCTGGGTATGATTGCTAAGAAATGTGTGATTTAAAATAAAAGACAATTAAAAGTATAAATTCAATATATACATTTTTTTCAGAACACACACACACACACACATATATAGGCACACATACATACATACATACATACATACATACATACATACATACATACAGTATATACATATATTTATCTTAATATAGGAAATAGGGGAGCACCAATATTTATCTTGCCTCCGGGCAACTGTGATGAGCTTACGTCACTGACCCACCAGCACTGATTTCGACTATTACACTGACCATAAATAATTTGATTTGGTCCTGGACCACCAATGTAGGGCACCCCTGCAAGTGTCCCGAGGCACCCCACCACTTAAATATACATAAGTGCAGTTTGCAATGTCTGTGCCTATATTAAATACTGTACTATTTTTATTAAAAATATGTTTTTACGGATTTGTAGTGTATTGCTAGGAAGGTCCCTTATTTTTTATAGTGTCGAATGGCAGCAACTTCAATTGTGATCTTGTTGTATAAGGTATGTGCCAAGTTACCATACCTGTGCACATTTTAACCTATCAGAAAGTTAGAATATCCAGATCCCAAAGGACATAACCCAGGCATGGCTCTACCATTAGGCAGCTTTAGGCTGCTGCCTAGGGGCACCAGCCACTGGAGGGCACCACTGAATTAATCTAGCAAAAAGCTGAGGATGTCTCTGTATGCAGATCAATAATGAACTTACAGATGGGCGGAAGGAAGACAATAAGGACCATCCAAATATATAACGCCGGAATCCTGAAAGCTGAAATCCTGAATGTTAGCATGCCGGGGAGGGTTAGGGTTAAGCTGCAGAGAGGGAGGGTTAGGTTAAAGAGTAAGGTTAATTAATTTAATTCAAGATGTTGGTATTATAGTGGTCAGCATGCTGCTGTCTGTATTAGACTGGCGGCATCCCGTATCCAACCCCAATTAAATATCATCACCAGACCCCATATACAGTATTATACAGTATATAAAGAATAGACGGTACTATATCACTTTTAAAGTGGAAGTAGATTGTGAACAAAGGGGGTAATTCAGATCTGATCGCTGCTGTGCATTTTTGCACCGCAATGCACCGGCTCGTCGCACAACAGCAACAGGCATCAGCGCCTAGCAACGGGATAGTGCAAAAAATCCGAACGCACGGGCGTTCGCAAGGTGATTGACAGGAAGAGGCCATTTGTGGGTGGCAACTGACCATTTTCCAGGAGTGTCCAGAAAAACGCAGGCGGGTTCAGGTGTTTTGAGGGAGGGTGTCTGACATTAGCTCCGGCTCCGATTAGCAGGATTCCATCGCGCACGAAGAGTAAGTCCTGGGCTGCGCAGAGACTGCACAAATTGAGTTTTGTGCAGCTTTGCAAAAGAAGCAATCGCACACTTGCACAGCGCTTTTCCCCTCCCCTGTAGGTGGTGACTAATACACATGGCAGCAAAAAACGCAGCCCAGCGATGAGATCTGAATGACCCCTAAATCCACAACTGATTGTACTTTATTTATAATTAAAGATATACTTTATCACTTTAAAAGCCCTTTAGTGTTGTCTCTTTTCTCTGTATCTGTTTTATGATGCTATCTACCCGAGCCCACCTGCATCTCCCTTTCAGGAGGTGGTGGTCATAGTGGGGTTTGTAGGTTAGGGGGCGCTAGGCTGAAGATTAGCCTAGGGTGCATAAAGACCTTGCACCGGCCCTGACATAACCTTTCCTTTTGGTTGATTTTCCTATCATTGGCTGGTACAGCATTGCACAAACAGAACTACCATATAGGCCAATTAATGGGATGAATACAGCACATTACATTGAAAGTCACTTACAGCAGTAAAACAGTATATTTAAAGTTATTATGTCTGAGCAGTTATGATAAAATGCTTAAAGTAGCGTTACAATCATGTCAGGATACTTGCACTGGCATTCTACTGTCAAAATAGTAGCTGTGAACCTAATGACTACACAGTGGCGGAAACAGAGTTAAGGGGAATCCCAGCACCCCCTTCCCACCCACTACCAGCTCAGAATTTCTCTCCTGACCACTACCGCTGGCAGCAGCTTCCCCAGCCCTCCTGGTTTGGGGAGAGAGGATGTTGTCAGTGTTTCTTCTCTCGCCCTGCCTGCTGCTCTGTAGTGGACAGAAGGGAAGTAGGGATGGCCATCGACCATCGATGATTCAAAATCATTGATGGTCTATGATCGGTGTTAAATACTTTTACCATTGATGGGGGAGAACCAGATGGGCTCTGATCGGCCCACATTACAGTAAACAGCAATGCAGAGGTTTCCATTGATGGGTAAAACCATTGATGGTTCCTTTACAGATGGTTTTACACCATAGAGGTTATCTATCAATGGTACCATCAATGTTGACCATAGATGGATAACTTACCGATGGCCACCCTTAGAGGGAAGTGATACAAGGATGGGGGGAAGAGGGTTGTGACTACATTCCCAATTATTACGATATGATTTAAATGAACTGTACAATCATTTTGCATGGTTAAAGTAACCAAAGTACTGGAAAAAAGCTCTGTGAACTTAAGTCAGTGACACTAACCAGTATTTATATATTTGGCTACAGCACCTGAAGTGAGGAACATTGACCTGCCATGTACTTTCTAGTGAAAGACCTTTAGAAAGTCCTACCTAAACAACCAATTCCAGCACATTGAAATGAGACGTGTGCCACTGAGGTAGGGAGGAATGCAGGTGCACCAAAATAATTTTTTTCCAAATCACAAGTTAAAATCTTCTTGTGCAACCATACAGTTTATCCAAGAAAAAATCCAACATCAAGCAGCATTATTTAAAACCTTTAAACATCACATACTGCAATACTGACTTTGCAATCTGGGATCTATACAAAAGTGCAAGGTATCATACATACTTTGAAAAAACACATGGAAAACCACAGAAAGAGACGCAAATTATGTCGAAATGGTTCTCTTTGGCAAGATTGGTCAACTCACGTGCATTCTGAGTATGATATGTATAAAAAAGTGCCTGATTTATAGTGGATCAATAAAATGTGGCTACAAAGTAAGTGTTCTTAGTGCTAGGAGTGTGCATCTGCATCCTTCTTCCTCCAGCATAGTATTAGAAGCCTCAGCATGATAGCACCTCTTGATATTTTTATATTAGGATGTGCAGTACAGGCCCCCCCCTTTTTCCACTATATTTGTGTATATATTGTACACTGGAAGGCAAGGCTTTCTTCCTCTAGTATTGGCACTCCTCCCATTCACCCTCCGGTGTTTTAATTAGCTGGGTTCCTGCATTTCAGATCACACATTGATAAGGCCCTATTTAGAAGTAAGTCCTGAATAAATTTATAGAATGTGATAGTATTAGGAATGTTAGGGACCCATGTGATTAAGTCACCTGGTCGCGGTACATGGGCCCGCACAATTGCGCAAATGTGTGCTAAGAACTTCAATATACTCCATGTTAATTGTGAGGGTTTATTTAAATTATTTTTATCAGTGTTCTTAGTGCTATGAGTGTGCATCTGCATCTCTCTTCCTCCAGCATAGTATTAGAAGCCTCAGCATGATAGCACCTCTTGATATCTTTAGTAATAGGATGTGCAGTCCAGGTTCCCCCCCTTTTTCCACTATATTTGTGTATATATTGTACACTGGAAGGCAAGGGTTCCTTCCTCTGGTATTGGCACTCCTCCCATTCACCCTCCGGTGTTTTAATTAGCTGGGTTCCTGCATTTCAGATCACACATTGATAAGGCCCTATTTAGAAGTAAGTCCTGAATAAATTTATAGAATGTGATAGTATTAGGAATGTTAGGGACCCATGTGATTAAGTCACCTGGTCGCGGTACATGGGCCTGCATATTTGCGCAAATGTGTGCTAAGAACTTCAATTATACTCCATGTTAATTGTGAGGGTTTATTTAAATTATTTTTATTAATGTTCTTAGTGCTATGAGTGTGCATCTGCATCTCCCTTCCTCCAGCACGGATATAAAATGGACAGAGATAAAGAATCAACCAATCAAATCCTGTCATTTTTCAAACCTAGTCTGACATGGCAGTTAGATGCTGATTGGCTGATACTTTATCTCCGTCCACTTTACCTCCATTCAGTGCTGAAAGTAGGGTGGTACGGGGTGGTATGGAGCACCATTAAGAAATATGATGGAGGTACCACCAGCCCACAGCTGGGGCAGTTTTGTGTGTGGGACATAAAATGGTGCCAGTGGAATAACTGTGTGTGGCATAATATGTAATAGCAAAAAGAAATTGTTCCTAGAAAGAGTCAAGGAACCAAGAAGTAAACCTCTTTGTGGGGGGCACTCTTTTTTCGATGTTATTGGTATTTAAAACATAACTTTTATTAAATCAAATAAAATATATGGTTTTTAACCTTTCACTAACAGGGTTTTTTTTACAAAAGAATTCATATATATTTTCAAAAGAATTAGGCTCAAGAACAAAATACGTATATGAAATTCCAAAATAAGAGTTCTTTATCCTAATCAATCAGGCCTCTATATGCGATCACCCACGGGTGAAAATATATGGTATACTTACTCTATAACAAAATAGTGAAAATAGACAATTCTCAAAAAAACAATTATATTTATGAGACAAAAAGGGTCAGGAAATAATAATCTGACCACTATGGCACGTCGGTATTCCTAACGGAACAATCTGCCTACCGCCAAGATTCTAGTGTGGTACTCAGATATCAAGGTGTGCATAAATTATCAGCACTAATTAGGTAGAACACACAAGCCGCTGACGGTAATTATATATCTCCCAGAACAAAATAACAAATGTACATATAACTCCTGTTAAGAAAGCAATCCTACAAGAATTAGTAACAATTTTGCAACGGAAAAAATGTTTCCAAGTATCTGTGAATAAATAGAGCATGCATCCAAATAATTTGTAGCTAATCGTTGTTCCTGCTGAAAACAGAAAAACACACAAAGTAGAACTGGTGGATTGAGACCTTCTTGAAAAAATTGAAGTCTTAGCATGTGAACATATTTGCAAATTGCAAAGGCTTTTTCTGTAAATATCTGTCTTGCTGTTTGGAAAGAAAGAGAAATAAATACTCCACAGTACCTGTGGCAAATTGCTTGTAGCCACAGTTGTAGCGAAGGGTGTTTTATCAATCTCCTAGAAATGAATAATCATTGGGGGTATACCAGTATGATGTTTCAGCAGAAACAAAAGGTAGCAGGGTGATGTCGATCTTCCTGTAAATAAATATCTTAAGGTACAGGCATAGAGTTAATAACCTAGGATTTTTCACGCTGGAAACGCATAGTAATTAAATACAGAGGGGGAGATATATATCTGACGTTTTTAAATCTCTTTCTATAGACAGTTTAGAAGCCCGTCCCGTGTGTCTGGCCAACTTCTGCTGCCTTCCCATGTGTGTGCGAGGACACAGTGAATGGGAGGTGAGAGGGTTAACCAGACGGCAACGGGCTGAAGAAAGAAAGAGGTGTTTCTACTGTCATCCGCTACGGCACCCTGCAGCCCTGTTAACCGAGGTCATAGCAGAGCTGACAGGTACCGCCGTGCAGATGATGAGAGCACACAGAATACCTAGCGGGGAGAGAGTGTCCCCGTATGCAGCGGCTGCGGCAGGCGTCTCTGTCCGTGCCGAGGTCCGGACCCTGTGACGTGTATCGGGATTCCGGAAATATCGTCAAATGACGCTCAAGAACAGGTGCTTATTTCCTGACCCTTTTTGTCTCATAAATATAATAGTTTTTTTGAGAATTGTCTATTTTCACTATTTTGTTATAGAGTATACCATATATTTTCACCAATTGGGGAATCGCATATAGAGGCCTGATTGATTAGGATAAAGAACTCTTATTTTGGAAGTTCATATACGTATTGTGTTCTTGAGCCTAATTCTTTTGAAAATATATATGAATTCTTTTGTAAAAAAAACCCTGTTAGTGAAAGGTTAAAAACCATATATTTTATTTGATTTAATAAAAGTTATGTTTTAAATACCAATAACATCGAAAAAAGAGTGCCCCTTAAAGAGGTTTACTTCTTGGTTCCTTGACTCTTTCTAGGAACAATTTATTTTTGTGATTCATTTGTTACTTGACCTCGGGGAGCACCACCAGCAGGATAATTTAAATTTGGAGCATCCTCACTAATTATTTTCCAGATTGCTGGTTCATTGCAAATACCATTATTCTATAATAGGTTGTGCAGGAACATTCCCCCTTTCCATTTTATAATATATAATAGGCATTACAGTGTGTGGTATAAAGTGTAAAAAGCATTACGGTGTGTGGTATAATGTGTAATGGGCATTATGGTGTGTGGCATAATGTGTAATGGGCATTATGGTGTGTGGCATAATGTGTAATAAGTATTACGGTGTGTGGCATAATGTGTAATAAGCATTACAGTGTGTGGCATAATGTGTAATGGGCATTAGGGTGTGTGGCATAATGTGTAATAAGCATTACGGTGTGTGGCATAATGTGTAATGGGCATTATGGTGAGTGACATAATGTGTAATAAGCATTACGGTGTGTAGCATAAAGTGTAATGTGCAATATTGTGAGTGGCATAATGTTTAATGGGCATTACAGTGTGTGGCATAATGTGTAATAAGCATCACGGTGTGTGGTATAATGTGGCCATGCCCTAATTGTCATGTAGCCACTCACCTAGTTTCATGTGACCATGCCCCCTCATGACACGTGACCACGCCCATTTTTACTATCAGTACCACTAAGAAAACATTTCTACTTGCACCACTGCCTCCATCCCATCCTTAGTAAATTCCCCTTAGTACAGTAGCTACACAAATACATTTAGTGAGACATACTTTATGATATGTACAACTTTATATTTAGCATACATATGTGCTAGGCATCATCATCAACACACTTTCTCTGATGTCCTAGTGGATGCTGGGTACTCCGTAAGGACCATGGGAAAAAGACGGGCTCCGCAGGAGACTGGGCACTTCTTTAAAGAAAAGATTAGGTACTACATCTGGTGTGCACTGGCTCCTCCCTCTATGCCCCTCCTCCAGACCTCAGTTAGAATATGTGCCTGGCCTGAGCTGGATGCACTTAGTGGGCTCTCCTGAGTTCACTAAAAGAAAAGTATTTGTTAGGTTTTTTATTTTCAGTGAGATCTGCTGGCAACAGACTCACTGCTACGTGGGACTTAGGGGAGAGAAGCAAACCTACCTGCTTGCAGCTAGCTTGTGCTTCTAGGCTACTGGACACCATTAGCTCCAGAGGGATCGAACACAGGGCCCGACCTCGATCGTCCGTTCCCGGAGCCGCGCCGCCGTCCCCCTTGCAGAGCCAGAAGACGGAAGAAACCGGAGGAAATCGGCGGCTGAAGACTTCGGTCTTCAATAAGGTAGCGCACAGCACTACAGCTGTGCGCCATTGCTCCCACAGCACACCACACGCTCCGGTCACTGGTGGGTGCAGGGCGCTGGGGGGGGGGGCGCCCTGGGCTGCAATTAATATACCTTTTGGCAATAAAAAGCACATAATACAGTGTTTAACACTGTATATGTGCAGAAACCCCCGCCATTAACGTTCTAAAAAGCGGGAGAAGCCCGCCGTTGAAGGGGCGGGGCTATCTCCCTCAGCACAGCCAGCGCCATTTTCTCTTCACAGCTCCGCTGGAAGGACGCTCCCCAGGCTCTCCCCTGCAGTATACACTACAGAAAGGGTAAAAAAGAGAGGGGGGGCACATAAATTTAGGCGCAAATTGTGATATAAGCAGCTATAGGGGGAAAATTCACTTTGTGTATAGTGTATATCCCTCTGTTATATAGCGCTCTGGTGTGTGCTGGCATACTCTCTCTCTGTCTCCCCAAAGGACTTTGTGGGGTCCTGTCCTCAGTCAGAGCATTCCGTGTGTGTGTGTGTGTGTGTGTGTGTGTGTGTGTGTGTGTGTGGGTGTGTGTGTGGTGTGTGTGTGTGTGTGTGTGTGTGTGTGTGTGTGTGTGTGTGTGTGTGGTGTGTCGGTACGGCTGTGTCGACATGTTTGATGAGGACGCTTACGTGGAGGCAGAGCAGGTGCCGATAAGTGTGATGTCGCCCCCTGCGGGGCCGACACCTGAGTGGATGGATTTGTGGAAGGTATTAACCGACAGTGTCAACTCCTTGCATAAAAGGTTCGATGATGCAGCTTTGGGACAGCCGGCATCTCAGCCCGCGCCTGCCCAGGCATCTCAGAGGCCGTCAGGGGCTCAAAAACGCCCGCTACCTCAGATGGCAGACACAGATGTCGACACGGAGTCTGACTCCAGTGTCGACGAGGATGAGACAAATATACAATCCACTAGGGCCATCCGATGCATGATTACGGCAATGAAAAATGTGTTGCGCATTTCTGACATTAACCCGGTTACCACAAAAAAGGGTATTATGTTTGGGGAGAAAAAGCAGCCAGTGACTTTTCCCCCATCTGATGAGTTAAATGAATTGTGTGAAGAAGCGTGGGGTTCCCCAGATAAGAAACTAGTGATTTCTAAGCGGTTACTAATGGCGTACCCTTTCCCGCCAACGGATAGGTTACGCTGGGAGACATCCCCTAGGGTGGACGCTCTCACGCTTATCAAAAAAGGTGGCACTGCCGTCTCAGGATACGGCCGCCTTAAAGGAGCCTGCAGATAGAAAGCAGGAGGCTATCCTGAAGTCTGTGTATACACACTCAGGTACTATACTGAGACCTGCTATTGCTTCAGCATGGATGTGTAGTGCTGCAGCAGCGTGGTCTGATTCCCTGTCTGATAACATTGATTCCCTTGACAGGGACACTATATTGCTAACCATAGAGCATATTAAAGACGTAGTCTTATATATGAGAGATGCACAGAGGGACATTTGCCGGCTGGCATCTAGAATTAATGCAATGTCCATTTCTGCCAAGAGAGTATTATGGACTCGGCAGTGGACAGGTGATGCTGATTCTAAAAGGCACATGGAAATTTTGCCTTATAAGGGTGAGGAATTGTTTGGGGACGGTCTTTCGGACCTCGTATCCACAGCAACAGCTGGGAAGTCGACTTTTTTACCTCAGGTTCCCTCACAGCCTAAGAAAGCACCGTATTATCAAGTACAGTCCTTTCAGCCTCAGAAAGGCAAGTGGGTTAGAGGCGCGTCCTTTCTGCCCAGAGGCAGGGGTAGAGGGAAAAAGCTGCACCATACAGCCAGTTCCCAAGAACAAAAATCCTCCCCTGCTTCCACTAAGTCCACCGCATGACGCTGGGGCTCCACATGTGGAGCCAGGTGCGGTGGGGGCCCATCTCCGGAACTTCAGCGACCACTGGGTTCGCTCACAGGTGGATCTCTGGGTTCTACAAGTGGTATCTCAGGGATACAAGCTGGAGTTCGAGACGTCTCCCCCTCGCCGTTACCTCAAATCAGCCTTGCCAGCTACTCCCTAGGACAGGGAGGTAGTACTGGCGGCAATTCACAAGCTGTACTTCCAGCAGGTGATAATCAAAGTTTCCCTCCTTCAACAGGGACGGGGTTACTATTCCACAATGTTTGTGGTACCGAAACCAGACGGTTCGGTGAGACCCATTCTAAATTTGAAATCCTTGAACACTTATATAAGGAAGTTCAAGTTCAAAATGGAATCGCTCAGGGCGGTTATTGCAAGCCTGGAAGAGGGGGATTACATGGTATCACTGGACATCAAGGATGCTTACCTACATGTCCCCATTTACCCACCTCACCAGGTGTACCTCCATTTTGTGGTACAGGACTGCCATTACCAATTCCAGACGTTGCCGTTTGGTCTGTCCACGGCACCGAGGGTATTTACCAAAGTAATGGCCGAAATGATGATACTCCTTCGGAAGAAGGGAGTTATAATTATCCCATACTTGGACGATCTCCTTATAAAGGCGAGGTCCAGGGAGCAGTTGTTGGTCGGAGTAGCACTATCTCAGGAAGTGCTACAACAGCACGGCTGGATTCTGAATATCCCAAAGTCGCAGCTGGTTCCTACGACGCGTCTGCTGTTCCTGGGTATGATTCTGGACACAGAACAGAAGAAGGTGTTTCTCCCGGAGGAGAAGGCCAAGGAGTTGTCATCTCTGGTCAGAGACCTCCTAAAACCACAACAGGTGTCGGTGCATCACTGCACGCGAGTCCTGGGAAAGATGGTAGCTTCTTACGAGGCAATTCCATTCTGCAGGTTCCATGCAAGGATCTTTCAGTGGGATCTGTTAGACAAGTGGTCCGGATCGCATCTTCAGATGCATCGGCTGATCACCCTGTCCCCGAGGGCCAGGGTGTCTCTGCTGTGGTGGCTGCAGAGTGCTCATCTTCTCGAGGGCCGCAGATTCGGCATACAGGACTGGGTCCTGGTGACCACGGTTGCAAGCCTCCGAGGTTGGGGGGCAGTCACTCAGGGAAGAAACTTCCAAGGACAATGGTCGAGTCTGGAGGCTTCCCTACACATAAATATTCTGGAACTAAGGGCCATTTACAATGCCCTAAGTCAGGCAAAACCCCTGCTTCAAAACCAGCCGGTGCTGATTCAGTCAGACAACATCACGGCGGTCGCCCATGTAAACCGACAGGGCGGCACAAGAAGCAGGATGGCGATGGCAGAAGCCACAAGGATTCTCCGATGGGCGGAAAATCACGTGATAGCACTGTCAGCAGTGTTCATTCCGGGAGTGGACAACTGGGAAGCAGACTTCCTCAGCAGGCACGACCTCCACCCGGGAGAGTGGGGACTTCATCCAGAAGTCTTCCAGCTGATTGTAAATCGTTGGGAAAGGAAACAGGTGGACATGATGGCGTCCCGCCTCAACAAAAAGCTAAAAAGATATTGCGCCAGGTCAAGGGACCCTCAGGCGATAGCTGTGGACGCTCTAGTGACACCGTGGGTGTACCAGTCGGTTTATGTGTTCCCTCCTCTTCCTCTCATACCAAAGGTACTGAGGATAATAAGAAAGAGAGGAGTAAGAACTATATTCATCGATCCGGATTGGCCAAGAAGGACTTGGTACCCGGAACTACAAGAAATGATCTCAGAGGACCCTTGGCCTCTGCCTTTTAGACAGGACCTGCTACAGCAGGGGCCCTGTCTGTTCCAAGACTTACCGCGGCTGCGTTTGACGGCATGGCGGTTGAACGCCGGATCCTGATGGAAAAGGGCATTCCGGTTGAAGTCATTCCTACGCTGATAAAAGCTAGGAAGGATGTGACAGCAAAACATTATCACCGCATATGGCGAAAATATGATGCTTGGTGTGAGGCTATGAAGGCCCCAACAGAAGAATTTCAGCTGGGTCGATTTCTGCACTTCCTACAGTCAGGAGTGACTATGGGCCTAAAATTGGGATCCATTAAAGTCCAGATTTCGGCCCTGTCTATTTTCTTTCAAAAAGAACTGGCTTCCCTGCCTGAAGTTCAGACGTTTGTTAAGGGAGTGCTGCATATTCAGCCTCCTTTTGTGCCTCCAGTGGCACCTTGGGATCTCAACGTTGTGTTGGATTTCCTAAAATCACATTGGTTTGAGCCACTTCAGACCGTGGAGTTGAAATATCTCACGTGGAAAGTGGTCATGCTTTTGGCCTTGGCTTCGGCTAGGCGTGTGTCAGAATTGGCGGCTTTGTCATGTAAAAGCCCCTATCTGATCTTCCATAGGGACAGGGCAGAATTGAGGACTCGTCCCCAATTTCTCCCTAAGGTGGTATCAGCGTTTCATTTGAACCAACCTATCGTGGTGCCTGCGGCTACTCGGGACTTGGAGGCTTCCAAGTTGCTGGATGTAGTCCGGGCCCTGAAAATCTATGTTTCCAGGACGGCTAGAGTCAGAAAAACTGACTCGCTGTTTATCCTGCATGCACCCAACAAGCTGGGTGCTCCTGCTTCTAAGCAGACTGTTGCACGCTGGATCTGTAGCACGATTCAACTTGCACATTCAGCGGCTGGACTGCCGCATCCTAAATCAGTCAAAGCCCATTCCACGAGGAAGGTGGGCTCTTCTTGGGCGGCTGCCCGAGGGGTCTCGGCTTTACAACTTTGCCGAGCTGCTACCTGGTCGGGATCAAACACGTTTGCAAAATTCTACAAGTTTGATACCCTGGCTGAGGAGGACCTTGAGTTTGCTCATTCGGTGCTGCAGAGTCATCCGCACTCTCCCGCCCGTTTGGGAGCTTTGGTATAATCCCCATGGTCCTTACGGAGTACCCAGCATCCACTAGGACGTCAGAGAAAATAAGATTTTACTCACCGGTAAATCTATGTCTCGTAGTCCGTAGTGGATGCTGGGAGCCCGTCCCAAGTGCGGAATTCTGCAATACTTGTATATAGTTATTGCTTAACTATAGGGTTTTTTGTTCTGAGCCATCAGTTTAATGAGGCTCAGTTGTTGTTCATACTGTTAACTGGGTATAGTTATCACGAGTTGTACGGTGTGATTGGTGTGGCTGGTATGAGTCTTACCCTGGATTCCAAATCCTTTCCTTGTAATGTCAGCTCTTCCGGGCACAGTTTCCCTAACTGAGGTCTGGAGGAGGGGCATAGAGGGAGGAGCCAGTGCACACCAGATGTAGTACCTAATCTTTTCTTTAAAGAAGTGCCCAGTCTCCTGCGGAGCCCGTCTATTCCCCATGGTCCTTACGGAGTACCCAGCATCCACTACGGACTACGAGAAATAGATTTACCGGTGAGTAAAATCTTATTATTAGCTTGCACCATGCCTGCGGTGTGCAAAAAAAAAAAAACTCCTCCTAAAGGTTTTCTCCTAAATATACATACTGTAAGTCAAACTTAAGTGGGAACAATCTTTGCATGATGTTCTGTCTGAAAAGCAGCGTTTGGCTGTAATCTGCATGCTATCTGCTCCTTTTAAAACCATTACACATCAAATACAAATACATGCAGGTTAATAAATATATATTTTTTATTTTTTTGTGTTTGAAACTCACATCTGATGAATGTAGGTTTAACAATCACACACTTTGATACTTCCTTCCCCCTTTTGTGTATTAAAACAGTTCTGTGAGAAAATATCATACTAAATTTAGCATCGAATTTACTATGGCATATTTTGACCTCACGTCTCTTAAATACAAGGTAGCAGTGTTCTCTGAAACAGATTGTGTAATTACCACTTTACAGATGTCAGCAGATATTTTTATATCACCATTTAATCTGTGACTAACTTCATGCACACTCACAATCAAACATTATTTATACAGTACAGTATATTTATTGTGTGTAACATATAAAATGGAAATAATTGCAGAATTTTGGGTTCATTCCTTTTCTGTAAATCAGTCAACCAGATTTTCCCAATTGCAAATTGGTTCATCTTTACTTCCCCGGTGCTGCTGTTTATTGTTTTACACAGTTTTGTAAAGTAAGTGTGACATTTGCATGGTATGAATTGAGTTTAGAGAACGTAGTAAGGAGGCTCTATGCAGACATACAATTAAATTATAATTCTAAAGAGTTATTTTTGTAATGCCTTGTGCACCATTGTTCCTCATTTTAGCTCATTTGTAGGGTGCAGAACACAGTTTCAGGGTCAACAGAAAACACCGCTTTTGTAGCATGGCTGTACAATCTTTAAAACCACTTTTAAATGGAGAGCATATAGCTATAGATGTGTAAACTTATGCTTTTTCCATAAGTCCCACTCTTGCCAGTGTCATGCCTTCAGCATATGTGTTACATGTTGTCAAAAAAGAGAATTAATAGAGGCGCTCATTTCATTTTGACATCATGAAGTCTTATATTTTTTCACAACCAAGGAGTCAGATAAAAATAAGATAAATATTTATTGTCAGAATAAATCAATAAAAAATTATTTATAACAAGCTAATATCTAAAATACAATTCATAATCCCTGTCCTCACTAGATTGCCATTTAAATAGAGATCTGAAGCTCACATAAATTGCATAAATTATTCCAACAGCAGTGAAAACAATAAAACAGACTGAAAAGCTATCGGCAGTCCAAAAGTAACAAACTGTTACAATGTTTATAAGACACTGTTGCCAAACTGCTGTGTAACGATGTATAGCTGTTAAATGAGACATAGTTATTATGTATAGAGAAGAAAGCTGGAGGCAATTGTGTGCTTTAAATTATTCAGCTATGATGTAAGTCGCCTCAAAGTTCAAAAAACCGGTATATGGGTAGCTATAGATTGTAATGTTACCTCTCCAATAGGGCTAGTGGAACCGAGCGTCCTCGGGTTAAATCCAACGAGCCCAATGAGTTGTGGAATAGGAGAGTTCGTAGCTGTTTGTCCGTACTGATCAGGATCCCACTGCTATTGATTAATTTTCCCTGGGCGTGCCGGTAAAACAGGGCTGTGAGATGTGCCTCAGACCGTGCGGTCAATCAGTGAGGAAAAGGGGAGGAGTCCTGACGCGTTTCGTCACGCAACCCGACTCTTGTCCATTTAATGGTTTAGCAATTATATTAGAACACAACCAAAGGTGTCAGGATGTGTTGCCTTGTAATACTTGGTAATTAATTTCATTGATTAAACATGTGAGCGCTCCATTGCGAGCTTCTTAAATAGAGCACACATTGTTACAGGAGTCATCTTTGAAAAAGTCACGGGTTGCGTGACGAAACGCATCAGGACTCCTCCCCTTTTCCTCACTAATTGACCGCACGGTCTGAGGCACATCTCACAGCCCTGTTTTACCGGCTATAGGAACGAACAGTACGTGTCCTAAACACAGGACTCAGCCGGCTTGTGAGTTCCGTATGGTTGCTGTAGCAGACACTTCAGCCTCTCTCCCTCTGATCGGCAATGGACGGCGCACGTCCAGGGAGTAACGGAGGAAACCAACATACAGCCGGATCCCCGTGGTGGCTTTTAATTCACCAGCCGCACATCTGCCTTCCCTCACAATTGCTACGGGCGGTGCACGCCCAGGGAAAATTAATCAATAGCAGTGGGATCCTGATCAGTACGGACAAACAGCTACGAACTCTCCTATTCCACAACTCATTGGGCTCGTTGGATTTAACCCGAGGACGCTCGGTTCCACTAGCCCTATTGGAGAGGTAACATTACAATCTACAGCTACCCATATACCGGCTCTTTGAACTTTGAGGCGACTTACATCATAGCTGAATAATTTAAAGCACACAATTGCCTCCAGCTTTCTTCTCTATACATAATAACTGTGTCTCATTTAACAGCTATACATCGTTACACAGCAGTTTGGCAACAGTGTCTTATAAACATTGTAACAGTTTGTTACTTTTGGACTGCCGATAGCTATTCAGTCTGTTTTATTGTTTTCAGTGCTGTTGGAATAATTTATGCAATTTATGTGAGCTTCAGATCTCTATTTAAACGGCAATCTAGTGAGGACAGGGATTATGAATTGTATTTTAGATATTAGCTTGTTATAAATAATTTTTTATTGATTTATTCTGACAATAAATATTTATCTTATTTTTATCTGACTCCTTGGTTGTGAAAAAATATAGGACTTCATGATGTCAAAATGAAATGAGCGCCTCTATTAATTCTCTTTTTTGATCTCTAGGTTCAGGAGTATTACACAACTCCTTATAGAGGCGAACGTACTTTTGACATTATTAACTCCAGGTTTAGGATATGAGATCAGCCTAATTGGCAGACACAGGCGCAGCAATTTCCTCCTCCCTTTTATGTGTTACATGTTGTGCCTTCAGCCAGAGCCAGAATAAGGTTGGGGCACACGGCATACTGTACCAGGGCCCCCCTTTGTTAGGGCCCCCAGCCAGAACACACGGTCACTAGCTTTCCCTCTCATGAACCTGACAGCCAGAATGCGAGCAGGTCACTATGCATTGCAGTTAGAGTATCAGGTTTCATGAGCTACCGATGGAGCTTTCCGACCAGAGGAGAGATAGGAGTTTGGAGAGAGAGCTGTAAGTGACACAGGGATACCAGCGTCTCCTCCTCCCTGCCTGGGTGTCTGAGTTCTGTGTAACCTATTATCTAATGAGGGTCTAAAGAGAGAGATACACATAAAGAGTCCTCCTGGGTCCTGTCCCAGTGTGTAAGTAGTACAGAGGCTGCTATTGCTATTCTTTCATGTGAAAAGATGTATTATAGATTATTTTCTATGTGTATTAAAGATTGTATAAGTTGTCCTTGTTCCACTACAAGAAAACTGTATAAAATAGTTGTCAGCTATAAACAGTATTCATGCATTATTAAACCATTAGTTTAAATATAATATACACCATTGGGTTAAATTTGATAAACACAAGCCATACATCCTAACATGACCCAGTCCTGGAGGAATAACATGCTGACTTAAATTATGACCACCTGTGTTGAAACACCTTTCTTATCAATAAATAGTTAAACACAGGTTTCACCAATAAAATATTAAGAGGAAAGTCCAGATAGAGAGCTATACACTTCCCTGCCTTCCACCGGGGTCCCCCTTGTCGAAGTCGAAAAATATTGCAGTACACGCAGATGGCCTCCGTGCGCGTACTTGTTCTGCCGTGCGTGCACATATTCTCAATTTGCATATGGTCGCTCCCGCGGTCCTGCGTATTAGCGTGTGTTATGGGTAATTACGGTAGAGTTTGTGATCGCATGAAAAAGCCATAAAAACACATTACATATTTAATCCAAATAGTGCACAATGTACACATAGTCTCCCTGCACCACACCAGCAAGTTACACTAGTTTAAATGGTATCAGAACAAAGGGATTTACCTTTACAGGATAGGAGGGGACAGAACTAGGTTATAAGGTGGTGTTTGGTATCCAGCTGTAGGGTATATTAAGGGCAATATTCCGGTGTTGGTTTGCAGAAGATCACACGTTCCTGCGAATAGTTATGTGCAGGAGCAGAATATAAATATTAACTGTATTTACTGTACATTTGGTATGCGGCGGGAACCCAGAGGAGACCACCTGCAAGTGCACCTGGAACAGACATCGCCCATCTATTCAAACCGACCTATGACCTTTCCTGTACTGTAAATGACCATCCCTGTGTCTAATGGACATAGAGATTACAGTTTCCATTGTATTAGGTTTTGGACTATTGTATAAAAAGCCAGCTGCATGCCCGGTCACACACAGACTCTGAAGGTCATCTACCCTGATGACTGAGGACCAGGCCAGGAAGCGCAGGTGAAACTAAAATGTATGTACCATTGACTGTAGCCATTTTTCTTTTGTTTTGTATTGTATTGTTATTGTAACCCCCTTTCAGTAATTATATGTTGGTTTGTCGGAACCCGGCATTTTAAATACAATCTGGTGTCGTGTCTCCTTTCCCTGCTAGGGTTATAAGTGTATTTTAATCACTTGTGTAGCTGCTAAGTGCTCACGGAGTATCTTTGGGTGTGTACGCACTGCGTGTACTTTGTACGGCCAGCCCGGCGTTTGTACGCAAAGTACGTACACGGTACGGGGCTTTATACGCTAATGGGGTAAAAGATATGTAGACTAAGGATTGATTACAGTGGCCGCAGTGGCTCCATTTAAAGTGTATTGAATGTCTTTTTAAAGTGTTGCTTTTAGTCTTGTATGTAAATCAACATTTACAATTGGGGGCTCGATCCGGTTTTCACATGCTCACAGCCTAGCAGGTCATAGCAGACTTAATCTATCAGCAAAGGGTGGAAAGTTATCTTACGTAACCTTTTCCTGGTTAGTGGATGTTCTAAAAACCCTATTTGTGTGCTGTTAGATTGCGTCTGCTCTGTCTGGTCTGCAGAGGTGCTGATAGAAACCGTAAACAGGAAAAAGCTATTTAAAAATCTGTGATTTTTTTTGGGCGCCAAAAGCATACACAAAGGGCACCGATACTTACCCTCTCACATTGTTACCGCAAGATTTAGATTGCTATATTTGTTTAGATCTGTGTGAAATCGGATACATTTGTTGCTATATAGGTAAATTTGAAATAAAAGTATTTAAAGAAGTAAGTATAGAGCACAACACGCAGGTCTGGCCCTGTAGTAAAGGGTTACACAGAACAAGCGTAGATTGTGCTTGTGAGTGATTATAGTTAGCATTGCTCACATTTATAGAGGTTGTGGGATTTGTTTTATGCGGACGCACGGTTTTGTACACATGGCTCGGACAAAGTACAGGACCACGCACACAGCGTAAAAGACACGCATGGTCGTGTGTTTATGCAAAGTTTGTAAGAGTGCGGACGCTAAGTACAAATTACACAATAGTTTTGTTCAATTAAACGGTGGGATAGTAGTCATGCTACAATAGCACATAAATATCTGGTTTCAAAACCAGATTAGTAGAAAACTTTTGTTTAAACTGTATTGCCTCTGGAGGAAAAGCTTCTGATCAGAACGAGTGGAAATTTTCTGTACAGAAAAACAAAGTTTATTTGAGTGAGTGAAAGTAGGAGTGAACATATTGAACCCTGGTAATTCGGGATCCCATCGTTGGTACACCAAGTGAGTGGAGGCTTGGCGGCGTGAGGCAGCTGATTCACGTTAGTATAGATTGGAATACGTAAGTCGTGAGGAGACTTACACAGGAGCATGGTAGGGAATTTTGTTGTGACCCATATAGTTTTTTTTATATGCTCCGGCTGAGGTTTCGCAGCTTGTGATTCGATTCCAGTGGTCGTAGGGCGGATAGGTAACAAGTACCTATATGCTGTGCGATTGGACCGCATGTTTGTGGGTGCGATACATAGCGCAACTTGATACCCCTTTACGAGCTTTTGCGTAAAATCGAGGTATCATTAGCACCGTGTAGAGCATACGCAAGCGTGATTTGTGTATAAGTGCATAGGGAGTTTTCGCTGGTCTCTCTCAGAAAATTCTCCAACGGTAGATATTAACTGGAATAGGTAAGTCACTCCTAACACTTCCAGTGAATTAGAAACCAATTAGGGACCTCACTGGGTATGCGGTGGTCACTATTGGAGTGAGTCGTGGTACATCAGCGGAGAGGAGTGGGTGAAAGCGCTCTAAGAACTTTCACCGTCTGCTTATATTGAGTATTTTGGTGTTTGTGGGAAAAGGCCCACAATTATGGGAGCCAGTTGCTTAACTAAGAGACGTATGGTAGCCAGGGTTCAGGCAGAAGAGTCGCGGCCAAGGGGTCTGCGAGGTTTATAATGTGTGATAAATATGGTCCACACACTGAAGTTTATTGTGACGAATGGGTACGTATGACTGACAAAGATAGGGTATCATTCCCTAGGGTGGGCAGCTTTGAACCAGAGGTATTGCAGAACTTAAGGATAAGGATATGTCTGATAAATTCCAGAAAACAAAGGATTAGACATACGAATTGTTTAAATCTATGGCAGCAAGAGGGGGATATGCAAAGGGAACACGCTCGCAGAGCAGGGTCCAAACCTAGCAGGAAAACAATGGTGACTGCACCACCGCCACCATATATTGATGGGGAGAATGTGGCTACAAGCAATGGTGCATTGGTACAGGATAGGAAAGTAATTGATAAATGTACTAACGCTAACCCTTGCCAGCTGTATCCCATTTTAAATTTTCCCCAGGACTGTGAGCATGAAGATGAACCCAGCACGATATCGGCACTCTCTCTAGCAGCCACCATACAGGATACTCAGGTGGGCACGGCCCAACCACCAATGGTTGTAGCAAGGCACCCTAGCGGAGGGATAAGTGACCACAGGTAAGTACGGTACCATACACTATGCAGAAACAATAGCTCCTCACATTATAGAGTCAAACCAGAATGATGTAATTGAATTAAATCCGGTCAGGGTGATTGCAGTCCCCAATGGGAAGACTGGCACTCAGGGAGTAACTCCCATCAAGAACATTGCCATGCATTGTCCTTGGTCCAGAGCAGAGTTAAGGTCAATTATGTCAGAATTTCCCAATGCCAGAAAAGATCTAGTCGGATGCCAGAAGTTCATTAAAGAGTTAGGTAACGCCCATGACCCCTCAAATAAAGATTGGCGAACAGTGCTACGGATGTGTTTACCCTCAATTATTGACACCACAAAATTCATAACAGATTGTAAATTATACGCAGAGGTACCTCTCACTGATGAATACAATCAGGAGAATGTACGGAAAATCAATCTGCAATTAGGAGTATATTTCCCTACTGTTGTCAAATGGAAAAAAAATCTTCTCCATAAGACAAAAGGAAGGTGAAATGGCATCCAAATATTTCCATCGGACACTGCAGGAAATAGCTAGATACACTGGGATCGAGGATATTAAAGATAATTCACACCATAGGGAGGTAGCTGTTTCAGTATTATTGGACGGGTTAAAGGAGGCACTGAGAACAAGAGTGCAGACCTCTCTACCTAACTGGAGAGGTATCTCGGTGGCTGCATTGAGAGAGTCGGCTATCGAGCACGATAGGAACATCAGTAAACACAGGGAGTCACAGGGGGATAAGCTGATGGCAGTTAGTATACAGGCTCTTACAACAAAATCACATCAGCCAAGACCCCAGACCCCTGATGGTAAGTCACGTGGAGTAATGTGCTATAATTATCGAAAGGAAGGACATTACGCAAGGGAATGTATGAATAAAGGTACACATAATGTATACCAACCCCCTAGACCAAGATATGAACCACGCTATAACACACATAATTGGGAACAGGGACCACACAGAGGGGAAACACGGAGGTATCCACCTAGGAGGGAATGGCAGACCTCCGAAAATTCTCAGTTATCCCCCTCACATATCGTAGCTGCCAATGCGCTGTGGGAGGGTTCCACTACACAATAGGGGTTGGGCCACACCTGTAGCCAGTGAAGTTGATTGCTAGCCTTGGTAGTGAACCTGAGGTCACGGTTGATGTAGCTGGTGTACCATTACCTTTTCTTGTAGATACAGGGGCGGCCAGGTCAGTGTTGAATTCCACATCAGGTGTAAAGACTATGGGAAAAATTATTTCGGCAATGGGAGTAATAGGAACGATGCAACAATACCCTTTGAGTAGACCTGCAGAGATTACGATAGGGCCCTTGCAAACCAAACATTCTTTTCTGCTGGCTGCATCGGCTCCGAATAATCTACTCAGCAGAGATCTATTGTGTAAAATGCGGTGTGTCATACACTGTACTCCTGAGGGTGTCTTTTTAGATATACCTGAGAACCATGCTCAAGATGTACAAGATATACTAGACACCCCTCAAAGGCTAATGTCGCATTCTACTGTTATAGACACGTGTCCATCAAAGGTAGAGGAAATGATCTCGCAAATAGCGGGTTCCCTTTGGACCAAAGATGGACAGGACACTGGATTGATGGCAAATGTAGCTCCAGTAGCAGTACAAGTAAAAGATGGTAGGATAGCTCCAAAAATCCCTCAGTATACTCTGAAGCCAGAGGTAGAGTTAGGAGTGTACCCTGTCATAGAGCCGCTGCTACAGCAGGGCATCCTAGTCAGGACGTCCAGCACCGCCAATAGTCCCATCTTCCCTGTGAAAAAGAGTGGGGGGGAGGGGTTACAGGCTAGTGCAGGATCTAAGGGGGATAAACAAGATAGTTGAGAGCCAATTCCCCATAGTGCCCAATCATCCTCATGCAAATTCCCTCTACTGCAAAATTCTTCACTGTCATTGACCTCTGTTCTGCTTTCTTTTCTGTCCCTCTTCACCCCGATAGCCAATACCTCTTCACTTTTACATACAGGGGAGTACATTACACCTGGACTCGTCTCCACCAAGGTTTCATTGACAGCCCAAGTATTTTCTCCCAGGCATTGCCTGACTGTTTACAATCCTTTCAACCTGAGAGTGGATCAGTACTAATACAGTATGTCGATGACTTGTTGTGTTCTGACTCACTCGAATCGTCCTTGAAAGACACGAAACAGCTTCTGTTTCATCTTTCCCATACAGGACACAAGGTTTCAAAGGATAAGTTGCAGTTGTGCCGGACCAGGGTCAAATATTTGGGACACTGCTTGACTCAAGGACTTAGACACCTCACCGCTGATAGAATATAGGCGATTCGCGACATGACTCTACCACAAACTCAGCAACAGATCTGCACTTTCCTTGGAATGTGAGGGTACTGTCGAAACTGGATTCCAGGGTTCTCTATACTGGCTGTACCTTTGCAAGAAATGGTCTCTTCGAACAAACCGGAATGGATCTCTCACACAGATGAGTCCAAACTAGAGTTTGAGAGACTCAAACAGTGTCTATCACAGGCACCTGCATTAGGTATGCCACATTATGAGAAGCCCTTTGAATTGTACGGTACTGAAAGTGCTGGGTGCGCGGCAGGTGTCTTAACACAGAGACATGGTGATGCCAGCAGACTGCTAGCCTACTACAGCGCACAGTTGGACACTGTAGCGCGGTCTCTCCCCACTTGCTTGCGAAGTGTTGCAGCGATAGCTTTGCTGGTAAGTAAAAGCGAGGACGTAGTGTTAGGACACGACCTGACCATTCATACACCTCATGCAGTATCAGCCTTACTGAACTCCACACAAACCAGACATGTCTCATCTGCTCAGTTTACAAAGTGGGAATTATCACTGATGGCCCGGTAAACATCACCATTAAGAGATGCAGCTCACTAAATCCTGCAACCTACTTGCCAAGTGTGCCTGGACAGGCACAAAGGGTGGAGGATGAGAATAATGGTGAAGGAGGATTTAGTGCAGATACTGATACGCATGATTCTATGGAATACCTGAATCAGACTTTCACTGCAGGACATGACATCAGTGACAACCCACTGGAAGGAGTAGACTTTACCTTCTACACTGATGGTAGTTGCCACAGACAGACAGAATCTTGAGACTTGTGCAATGGATATGCAGTTGTAGATGACGAAGGTATCATAGAAGCTGAACCCCTTGGCCTACCGCACTCAGCACAAGTTGCTGAGTTGGTCGCCCTATCCAGAGCGTGTGAATTGGCCAAGGGTAAGTCAGCTAATATATACACAGGTACACCTTTGGAGTGGTGCATGATTTTGGGGCCATATGGCGCCTCAGAAATTTCAGGATGCAAGCTGGCACACCTGTAGTGCATGCGACCCACATCAAAAGGCTTTTGACAGCAATACAGGAACCAGACAGAGTGGCTGTTATCAAGTGCAAAGCACACACTTACAACCAAGACCCAATTTCACTTGGTAACAGCCGGGCAGACGAAGCTGCTAAATCAGCAGCAAGCATCCCCATACAAACAAACATCACTGATGACATTCAACACGGTCAACACACAACAGTTAATTGAAATGCAAAATTTGTGTTCCTTACAGGAAATGGCAGTCTGGAGGTCAATGGGGTATGGCCAGGAGTCCTCAGGACTTTGGACAGGTGGACACAGTAAGCAGGTGGCCCCCGGAGCATATCTTCCAAGTCTAGCTGAGGCGGCACACGGTCTGACTCATCTGGGCAAAGAGGGTATGTGCAAGCTGGTAAGAGCCTACTGGTGTGCGCCAGGATTCTCTTCTCATGCAGGTAAGAGAGCAATGACATGTTTTACTTGCTTGAAGAAGAATATTGGTAAGACAATACCACAGAGCCATCCCATATCCCTCCGACAGATGAGCCTTTTCAGGTAATACAAATCGACTTCATACAGTTACCACCCTGTAGGAATTTGAAATATGTGTTAGTATGCAACTACTGTATGCATTGATGTATTTTCCAGCTGAGTAGAAGCATTTCCTGCTGCCACAAATACTGCTACGTTCACCGCAAAGAAAATTGTGCAGGAATTTGTGTGTAGATATGGTATCCCTAGAGTAATTGAAAGTGATAGGGGTACCCATTTTACAGGTGAAGTCTTTCAGGTCATGTGCAAACTGATGGGAATTAATAACAAGCTGCATACTCCGTACCGTCCACAGGCGAGTGCAAAGGTAGAGAGAGTGAACAGCACTATTAAGAACAAGCTGAGCAAATTGATGGCTGAAACTGGATTGCTGTGGCCAGAAGCTTTACCACTAGTGTTGTACAGCATCAGAACCACTCCCAGGTTTCCACTTAACTTATCACCCTTTGAAATTCTTTTGACAACCTCATGTAATGATAGACCCCCAGGATGATTTGAAATGCAATAATGAAGTGACTGTGAAATATTTGGTTGGGATGAGCAAGCAGCTCAGAAATCAACAAAGAAATCTAAAGCTGGTGATTCCTGACCTACCGAACAGTAATTGTCATGACATTGAGCCTGGGGATTATGTGATGATTCGAAATTTCTTACGCTCAGGTTGCCTCATAGACAGGTGGGAAGGACCATACCAAGTCTTGTTAACCAGAACTACAGCATTGAAGGTCGCCGAAAAAGAGACTTGGGTCCACTCGTCCCACTGCAAGAAGGTCGCTGACCCGGAGAAAACTCGTGACAAAGTGCAGGGTGTAGAGAACCTCGTATCACTAGAGTGTTTATTCCGGGAAAGTTGAGAGGCAGGACTGTTGAAAGGCACCTGAGCACAGAGCGCAACAAGATCTAGGATGGTTGTTGCACCATTTTCTTTTTTCACACACCCCCCCCCCCCTGCATTTTCCTTCTTTTCTCCTCCTTATTCTCCTTCTTTCCCCTAACGAAATGGATCTATCACAAGAGACTGCGTTTTGGGTTTTACTAGTAATTCTGTTTTTGATCAGAACAATTTGTTTTGGTGAGGGTCCCATAGAGGTCGAGCAGGGATCTGGAATGGGTTCTGATGGCGAGTATGAATTTGTAGGATCTCAGGAGCAGCACATCACTCGAGTAAAAGCTGGTATCAGTAAGCGCTCTGGTAGTCATGGAGCTCGGAGGCACTGTGAAGGGTTTTTTTCTGATGAATATTGTATTTGTAGGAATTGTGAGAATATATTCGAGGATGGGTGCATCCAGAGATGTCAGTCCAACCTTAATATCGACATGGACCGCCATCCGTTGAGTGATTACCACTCATTAGTGGGTAAGGTCTTAAACCAGACAGAATGCTGGGTGTGCTCACAGGTACCTCAAGGTCAGAGTAAGTCAGGATTGGTACCATACCCTTTAGCAATAGATGAGCTACTCGAATTATGGGGTGGGAGACCGGTGGACAAGAAATTCAATATCTCTAGGCCTCCTAGCTTGAAGCTCCACCAGTATCATGTAGACAGGTCCTTATTGTGTTTTAATATTTCCAATTACCGAAAATCAGGAAATTGGGAAGTGGCGTGGAATAACCAGACAATGACCTTTTCACACAGAGCTGATAAGATACCCGTAGACTCTGAACTTGTACGCCAAATAGCCAACAGTGGGAGGTATTTTTGGTATAGGTATACCCGTGGAAGCAAGACCATATGGGTTGGAAAAGTATTGTCAAGGTATTGTGCCCATATCATCCAGCCCGATATTTGTACTGAACAAATGAGAGATCTAGGGATTGGTTTCTTTACTTGGAAAGTTTGCAATATGGTGATGTTACATTTTGTCCCCTACCTTCTCCCAGATGATGCCTATTTCATATGTGGGAGGAAAGCGTACAAGTGGCTTGCCCCGAGCTCTGAGGGATTGTGTTATATTGGGAGAGTACTACCGGAGGTCATGAACATAACCCACGATAAAATGAAAGACGTTCACCGCAGTGCTCAGACTCCTTATACTCATACTCACTATGAACACATCGTCAAGAGACACCTCATAGATAGGGCAGAGCACGCAGCCTCTAATTTGATCCACGAATCCACCGGGATTCAGTTCCTTCTCGCATTAGACATCACCCGTACTGCCAGAGGAACTATAAATTATAGGTATATCCATGCGCTAGCGAACTTGATAGATAATATCACTGAGATGTATGATGACACCTTCAGGTATACGGGAAGGGAGTTACAAGCCTACAAGAAGGAACTGATCCAGCACAGGATGGTCCTTAATTATGTTACAGCCGTTACAGGTGGGTACTGTGTTACTCTGGCAACTCAATATGGTGTGAAGTGCTGTACATATATTATGAACAGCACTGACGACCCCACGGAGATCATCAATCAGAAGATGAACGAGATCTTGCAGTTGAAGTGGGAGTTCAGGAGGAAGCACAACCTTACCTTAGTGACTGTGGGTAATGAACTGACCGGCTGGGTCTCATGGTTGAACCCACGCAAATGGTTCTCAGGTTTAGGAGAGTGGGCTCAAAATGTCATTATGAGTGTGGGGAAGTTTCTCCTTTGTATCCTGGGAGTCATCATAATTATTGGTTTGATATTTAGGTGTGTTCAAATTCTAACGCGGCGCAAGCGCAGCACAAATTTGATGAGTCTAAAGAGTGAGGACGCTGTTACAGCAGCAGATTGAATTTATGATCCATCCATAGAGACAGTGTTATGATAAGGATTGCAAATTAATTTCAAGGCCTGTTTCTTTCACCCGTTTTTCTTTGTCTCCCCCTCTGCCCAGATACATCCAACCGGAAAAGATGTCGGCTCTACCCAAAAGTGTTTATGTGAATGTATTTATATATATGTGTCTTATTTTCATCTCTGCAACCTCCAGTTAACGGCACACATAGTCAACAGGTGATATCCACATATACTAGCACTCATGTATCATCAACTAAATGTGCACCCCATTTGTTGGAACAAGAAGCCGAAAAGAGCTTGGTAATGTTTGTTGGCCCATTTACAGACCCTTAATATGGGATAAGAAGGGTTTAATGTATACTTCGCAATACCTCGAAGCTTATTTAGAACATATACGGCACGATGATGCATGCCCCTCACGATATATACATGCTTTTTACTATCCCACTAGGTCATACATTTCCCACCTACAACTCTTCCCCGATCATCCAAGCTCCTCTATATAATGTATAGATATTTTTCTGTTTACTGATTAGTTAGTGGCAGTTATTGGTGACTGCCAAAAGATGGACTTTCGAAGTCGAAAAATATTGCAGTACACACATCACGTACAAACTACACACAGATGGCCTCCGTGCGCGTACTTGTTCTGCCGTGCGTGCACATATTCGCAATTTGCGTATGGTCGCCCCCGCGGTCCTGCGTATTAGCATGTGGTATGGGTAATTACGGTAGAGTTTGTGATCGCATGGAAAAGCCATAAAAACACATTACATATTTAATCCAAATAGTGCACAATGTACACATAGTCTCCCTGCACCACACCAGCAAGTTACACTAGTTTAAATGGTATCAGAACAAAGGGATTCACCTTTACAGGATAGGAGGGGACAGAACTAGGTTATAAGGTGGTGTTTGGTATCCAGCTGTAGGGTATATTAAGGGCAATATTCCGGTGTTGGTTTGCAGAAGATCGCACGCTCCTGCGAATAGTTATGTGCAGGAGCAGAATATAAATATTAACTGTATTTACTGTACATTTGGTATGCGGCGGGAACCCAGAGGAGACCACCTGCAAGTGCACCTGGAACAGACATCGCCCATCTATTCAAACTGACCTATGACCTTTCCTGTACTGTAAATGACCATCCCTGTGTCCAATGGACATAGAGATTACAGTTTCCATTGTGTTAGGTTTTGGACTATTGTATAAAAAGCCAGCTGCATGCCCGGTCACACACAAACTCTGAAGGTCATCTACCCTGATGACTGAGGACCGGGCCGAGAAGCGCAGGCGAAACTAAAACGTATGTACCATTGACTGTAGCCATTTTTCTATTGTATTATATTGTATTGTTATTGTAACCCCCTTTCAGTAATTATATGTTGGTGTGTCGGAACCCGGCATTTTAAATACAATCTGGTGTCGTGTCTCCTTTCCCTGCTAGGGTTATAAGTGTATTTTAATCACTCGTGTAGCTGCTAAGTGCTCACGGAGTATCTTTGGGTGTGTACGCACTGCGTGTACTTTGTACGGCCAGCGCAGCATTTGTACGTAAAGTACATACACGGTACGGGGCTTTGTATGCATAATGATGTAAAAGATATGTAGGCTAAGGATTGATTACAGTGGCCGCAGCGGCTCCATTTAAAGTGTATTGAATGTCTTTTTAAAGTATTGCTTTTAGTCCTGTATGTAAATCAACGTTTACACCCTTGATTTAAGTGCCCCGGGCACCCCCAAGGTTTAATATGGCCCTGCCTTCAGCATACTGTATGTCTTATGTGTCATGCTTTCAGTATATACATTTTACTTCTGCTTACAATCATTTATTTTATCATCCCCATCTAGTGGTCAGTACAGAAATAGCCTTATTGTGAACCTCACAGCCCACAAAATCCAGATGGCAGCGACATTAGCATATTTCCACACAGCTGTTGTGTATAAATTTGCAGCTGCGAATGCATTACCACATATGTTTGATCGGGATACAGTTATGTGACCAGCGGTCAGGACACTGTCAGTCACATTACAGACCCCTGGATCCCACACATTCACGATCCCGCCGGTTGGCATGCTGACCAACAGGGACTATTCCCACTCGTGGCTGACCAGGGGTAAATATGGATAAATAATGTAGAAAATAATTATAATCAAACTAAGTGATGATCAAAGAAATAGAATTAAGAGGTACATTTATTGTACATATTGAGTTAAAACAAATGACATAAAAAGTGGTGAAGGTCCAGGATATTCATCAATTCTTCATATGTCAAGCAAAAAGACTGGTATAATTTCGATAAGATGGTGGTCATGGGATGGTGGCAGCATCCCAAGCACAGAATCCTGACACCTGTTAGGTACAGTAAGTATTTTAACCTTCCCCTCTACCCTCCTAACCCTAACTTACCCTACCCGCAGCCTATCCCTAACCTTCCTCACTGACACACACACACTTCCTCGTAGAAGCTAATTAAGTTAGTTTGACACAATCTGTCCCTCACAAACCCATTCTGACTCTTGCTAATAAATTTAGTAGTCCGCAGATAATCCTCTATGCTATCCCTCAAAATTCCTTCCAATAAACATGCTGACAGTTGGGATTGCGGCGCCGACATTGTGACCAATGTTGGGATTCCAACATCGGTATTCTGACTGACAGCATCCCGAATGGCAGTATGCTAACCAGATTCCATCTGGATTTAGGCTGACTTATGCTTGTGCCTGTGTTCTATCTCTGTCCTACTCTGGCAGTCCTATCATTAGCTCCATTTACTACGATAAAATTAAAAATACTATATAGAAACATAGAAACATAGAATTTGCCATAGATAATAACCACTTGGCCCATCTAGTCTGCCCCTTTTTTTTTATCCTTTAGGCAATCTCAACCCTTTTTGAACCTTAATTCTTTGAAAGGATATGCATATGCCTATCCCAAGCATGTTTAAATTGCTCTACAGTCTTAGCCTCTACCACCTCTGATGGGAGGCTATCCCACTTATCCACTACCCTTTCTGTGAAGTAATTTTTCCTTAAATTTCCCCTGAACCTCCTTCCCCCCCTCCAGTCTCAGTGTATGTCCTCGAGTTCTAATACTTCGATTCCTTTGAAGAATGTTTCCCTCCTGAACTTTGTTAAGACTCTTGATATATTTGAAAGTTTCTATCATGTTCCCCCTTTCTCTTCTCTCCTCCAAACTATACATGTTAAGATCTTTTAGCCTTTCTGGGTACATTTTGTAAAGTAGGCCATGCACTATTTTAGTTGCCCTTCTTTGTACACTCTCTAATGTATTTATATCTTTCTGGAGATATGGTCTCCAGAACTGGACACAGTATTCCAGATGGGGCAAACTATATATTAACTAAATAAAGTCATAAGCAATTATACCCACTTTACATATGTAAAATGATTTCTAAGACCCCTTGTTTATTGTTATGCCACTAATTATGATCCCACTTTTCACAAGATGACACTTTTTTTAACCAGAAACCAGCTTCTAATAGCATATCTAGGAATATCTACAGCCGTTCATTATGGGTAGAAGAAATGTTGGTCCTAGTGATGCAATTGTTGGACAAACAGCGTTCTGTTGCCCAGATTTACATGCTTACCAACAAATTATGATCTAATCATTTGGACACTTTGCTGCTGACGATGTTTGTGTGGTCAGCATCATGTTGCTGCTCCTTTCTATAAATACTCAGCACTGGATTACTATGTGCCTCTCATAACCTCTGCACAATAATATGTACAGTACACATTCTTTAACATTCAGATTATTTCTTATTTTTACATGAAGAACGCTCCGAGAAATGTCTTAAATCATGCAATAGTCATATAAAGATTTTGCTAAGCCTCCTTTGATGAACGGATGAGCTGTACGTTGTTTATAATTGCCAATTTTTCCTGCTTTAATCTGCTCTTAATCCTCTAGTAGTGTTGACCTTTGGGATTTGAAGTGATCCCAGGGAGATTTCAATGATAAAGTAATCAGACAATTTAAGCTAAATGCCATTTGGATTTTTTACACAGCTTTGTTTGGATTTTTAAGATGGTTCTATGCTTTGTTTAAAAGACAAAATGACAACTGTGAGGATTACTTTTTACTGCCTCCAACATTTTCAATATATTAAAGATAACATCATGCATCTGGTTGGTTGTGATAAGTGAGCAAGTCTTGTGACATAGTGGCAGACAGAGAAATCTCTTACATAGAGAGGTAATATTTCAGCGTTAGCATTTTCCTTTAATTTACCTGACGTGCAACTTGATAGAAGGTTTCTAACTTTTTTCCTGATGTGTTGTAGAATGAAATGTGCAGAAAATGAAAGCACTTTCCGTGATCTATTGCTTTGATCTTTGTCAAAAACCAAGAGTCCTTTGCAAAACATATTTATTTAAAGAATGTTAAATCACCATACCCAGGGACATAACTAGCGTTTATAGGACCCATAGTATGTACACCTGCATCATGAAAGCCCAAATAGGGATTCACTGTGCATTTGTGCGCCCCTATGCATACAGAGGAGATCGGTAATGGGCACCCATCACCAGTCCCACTTCCCCAGCCATGGTGATATGCCAGGACTTGGCTGTCCCTAAGAATACACCTCTCCATTGCACGTCATGATGTCATGTTACTGAGATACAGTATCTACACTTCTATGTTTAGTGTATTGTTATTCATAATAGCATGATTCACTTTTAGTCTTGAATAGTGCTGCAGTACCTGTTGCTGCTATATAAAAAAAAGAAGTAACCTTATTGAGAGAAAAGTAAAAACATTTCATAATATCTAGAATAAACTTGTGGCTCTGTAATATAAACAATTTTGTAATATTGTAATGGGCTGCTAAAATAATAATAATAATAATAATAATAATAATAAATACTACAGTACAATAATTTACAATAATTTGAGCTTCCTATGTGTGGTAGAACAACACTCTCCGAGTATAATTTCCAATTATTGTACACAGCTTTCTGTATCTAGTTGGTTTCTTTTGATTCCTCAGCAGCAACCTAGTGTCAGGAATACAGCAGTGGGGCATTCCCAGAAGTCACTGTAGTTTACATCATAGAATCAAAACCATGGAAATCAGCTGTGTGGCAGAGACAGGAAAAGTGAATAGACTCTGTTTTACATTGGTGGACAGCATGGAGTTCAGACTTTTATGGGGTGTCACTACCAAATTTCACCTGAGACTAATGTCACACTTGTGTGGCAGGATTAATAAATAAAAAAACGTACCACTTGAGTAATTGTTATTACCTTTCATATAACACAATTAATATTATCTCTGTCATTACCACTAATATATGATTCAAAGACTTGCCCTTTCTTTGTACTTCAATGCTGAGAAATACAGCATGTACTTATTCATCATGCAATACCATAAGGGTGGCATATATATATATATATATATATATATAGCAATGTTTCCATGAAGTGGTGGGTGAACTCACGCATATATACAAATAGTCCATGCATAAAAGAAAGACTTTTTATTGAAGTTGTGTAAAGCCTTATTGTCGATGTTTCGGTTCGATGACGAACCTTTCTCAAGACCAGCAACACATAATAGTTGTATTGACATCATTCATCATAGATTAACAATGTGTCTAAGGTCAATTCCGTCATGGTATATGATGGAAAGGGGGGTAGCAGGTGTAAACACCAAGGTAAAGATCATAAATGTTCACAGTAAGTGCAGCACAGGGATGAGCCATCGTCCCCATGATACATCACCCAGTGTATCCATACTGTCCTGTTGCTGCATCTAAGTAGCAGCTTATGTATTTTCAGAGACGTCACACTTACTATGAACATTTATGATCTTTACCTTGGTGTTTACACCTGCTACCCTCCTTTCCATCATATACCATGACGGAATTGACCTTAGACACATTGTTAATCTATGATGAATGATGTCAATACAACTATTATGTGTTGCTGGTCTTGAGAAAGGTTCGTCATCGAACTGAAACCTCGACAATAAGGGTTTACACAACTTCAATAAAAAGTCTTTCTTTTATGCATGTACTGTTTGTATATACGCGTGAGTGCACCCTCCACTTCGTGGAAACATTGCTATTCGAGTAGACCGACTGGGTTTATTGGGAGCACCCGCCACATTGGAAACCATGAGATGAGAGTGCAGAATCTTTGTGGATAGATATATATATATATATATATATATATATATATATACACTGCTCAAAAAAATAAAAGGAACACTAAAATAACACATCGTAGATCTGAATGAATGAAATATTCTTATTAAATACTTTGTTCTTTACATAGTTGAATGTGCTGACAACAAAATCACACAAAAAATATTAATGGAAATCAAATTTATTCACCCATGGAGGTCTGGATTTGGAGTCACCCTCAAAATTAAAGTGGAAAAACACACTACAGGCTGATCCAACTTTGATGTAATGTCCTTAAAACAAGTCAAAATGAAGCTCAGTAGTGTCTGTGGCCTCCTCGTGCCTGTATGACCTCCCTACAACCCACACAAGTGGCTCAGGTAGTGCAGCTCATCCAGGATGGCACATCAATGCGAGCTGTGGCAAGAAGGTTTGCTGTGTCTGTCAGCGTAGTGTCCAGAGCATGGAGGCGCTACCAGGAGACAGGCCAGTACATCAGGAGACATGGAGGAGGCCATAGGAGGGCAACAACCCAGCAGCAGGACCGCTACCTTCGCCTTTGTGCAAGGAGGAACAGGAGGAGCATTGCCAAAGCCCTGCAAAATGACCTCCAGCAAGCCACAAATGTGCATACGTCTACTCAAACGATCAGAAAAAGACTCCATGAGGGTGGTATGAGGGCCCGACGTCCACAGGTGGGGGTTGTGCTTACAGCCCAACACCGTGCAGGACGTTTGGCATTTGCCAGAAAACACCAAGATTGGCAAATTCGCCACTGGCACCCTGTGCTCTTCACAGATGAAATCAGGTTCTCACTGAGCACATGTGACAGATGTAACAGAGTCTGGAGACGCCAAGGAGAACGTTCTGCTGCCTGCAACATCCTCCAGCATGACCGGTTTTGCAGTGGGTCAGTAATGGTGTGGGGTGGCATTTCTTTGGGGGGCCGCACAGCCCTCCATGTGCTCGCTAGAGGTAGCCTGACTGCCATTAGGTACCGAGATGAGATCCTCAGACCCCTTGTGAGATCATATGCTGCTGCAGTTGGCCCTGGGTTCCTCCTAATGCAAGACAATGCTAGACCTCATGTGGCTGGAGTGTGGCAGCAGTTCCTGCAAGACGAAGGCATTGATGCTATGGACTGGCCCGCCCGTTCCCCAGACCTGAATCCAATTGAGCACATCTGGGACATCTTTTCTCGCTCCATCCACCAATGCCACGTTGCACCACAGACTGTCCAGGAGTTGGCGGATGCTTTAGTCCAGGTCTGGGAGGAGATCCCTCAGGAGACCATCCGCCACCTCATCAGGAGCATGCCCAGGCATTGTAGGGAGGTCATACAAGCACGTGGAGGCCACACGCACTACTGAGCCTCATTTTGACTTGTTTTAAGGACATTACATCAAAGTTGGATCAGCCTGTAGTGTGTTTTTCCACTTTAATTTTGAGTGTGACTCCAAATGCAGACCTCCATGGGTTAATAAATTTGATTTCCATTGATAATTTTTGTATGATTTTGTTGTCAGCACATTCAACTATGTAAAGAACAAAGTATTTAATAAGAATATTTCATTCATTCAGATCTATGATGTATTATTTTAGTGTTCCCTTTGTTTTTTTGAGCAGTGTACATATATATATATATATATATATATAGATAGATATATATATATAGATATATATATATATATATATATATATATATATATTAGGGATGAGTGGCTTCGGTTTCCTGAGAACCGAACCCCCTCAAACATCACATCCAGTACTGGAGAGTGTAGCGACAGGACGTGTCTCCTCAGTGGCATGGTGCGTGGGGTGATATGGGGGGTGGCAACCTGCTCTTTTGTGTCATTACAGTGCTGTCTTGTGCTGCATCAGTCCAGTGGTGGTGTCTTGTGCTGCATCATCCCAGTCACAGTGGTGGTGTTCTGTGCTGCTTTAAATCCAGTGCTGCTGTATAAGTCCAGTCCAGTGGTGGTGTCCTGTGCTGCATCAGTCCAGTGGTGGTGTCCTGTGCTGCCATAAGTACAGTGGTGGTGTCCTGTGCTGCCATAAGTCCAGTGGTGCTGCCATATAAGTCCAGTCCAGTGCTGCTGCCATATAAGTCCAGTGGTGTAGCCGTATAAGTCATGGGTGACTGCCGTATAAGTTCAGTCCAGTGGTGCTGCCATATAAGTCCAGGGGTATTGCCGTATAAGTCCAGGGTTACTGCCATATAAGTCCAGGGGTGCTGCAGTATAAGTCCAGGGGTACTGTTGTATAAGTCCAGGGGTACTGTTGTAAAAGTCATGGGGTACTGCCATATAAGTCCACTCCAGTGGTGCTGCCATATAAGTCCATGGGTGCTGCCATATAAGTCCAGGGGTACTGCTATATAAGTCCAGTCCAGTGGTGCTGCCATATAAGTCCAGTGGTGCAGCCATATAAGTCCAGGGGTACTGCCATATAAATCCAGTCCAGTGGTGCTGCCGTATAAGTCCAGGGGTACTGCTGTATAAGTCCAGGGGTACTACCGTATAAGTCCAGGGGTGCTGCCGTATAAGTCCAGTCCAGTGGTGCTGCTGTATAAGTACAGTTGTGCTGCCATATAAGTCCAGGGGTACTGCCGTATAAGTGCCTGAGTACTGCCGTATAAGTCCAGGGGTACTGCCATATAAGTCCAGTCCAGTGGTGCTGTCGTATAAGTCCAGGGGTACTGCCGTATAAGTCCAGTCCAGTGGTGCTGCCATATGAGTCCAGTAGTGCTGCCATATAAGTCCAGAGGTACTGCTGTATATGTCCAGTTCAGTGGTGCTGCTGTGTAAATCCAGTCCAGTGGTACTGCCATATAAGTTCAGTCGTGCTGCCGTATAAGTCATGGGGTACTGCCAAATAAGTCCAGTCCAGTGGTGCTGCTGTATAAGTCCAGTGGCGCTGCTGCATAAGTCCAAGGGTACTGCCGTATAAGTCCACCACCATTGTGCATGCATTACATCTGGCCAAATTCCAGCACATCCCATGTTTTGCACTTACAATTAATTTGGTGGTGCAGAATTTTTTTTTAATGAAACGGTCATGCAGCAGATGCAGTTAGTGGCCGAAAAATTGCGGCCCACTTTTGAAATTCAGCCACTGCGTGCCACTCATTGCACCCCTTTTTCTTCTTTGCATGATGTGCTGTTTGGGGCCTACTTTTTAAAACTGCCATCCTGTCTGACACTGCAGTGCCACTTCTAGATGGGTCAGGTGTTTGTGCCACCCACTTGTGTTGCTTAGCAGGTCATTCAGCTACCTCATTGCACCTCTTTTTCTTCTTTGCATGATGTCTGTTTGGGGCCTAGTTTTGAAAACTGCCATCCTATCTGACACTGCAGTGCCACTCCTAGATGGGCCAGGTGTTTGTGCCGCACACTTGTGTCACTTAGCTTAGTCACCCTGCGACCTTGGTGCTCCTCTTTTTTTTCTTTGCATCATGTGCTGTTTGGAGCCTAGTTTTTAAAAGTGCCATCCTGTCTGACGCTGCAATGTCACTCCTAGATGGGCCAGGTGTTTGTGCCACACACTTGTGTCGCTTAACTTGGTCAACCAGCGACCTTGGTGCACCTCTTTTTTGTCTTTGCATTATGTGCTCTTTGAGGCTTAGTTTTTAAAAGTGTCATCCTGTCTGACACTGCAGTGCCACTCCTAAATGGGCCAGGTGTTTGTGCCGCCCACTTGGGGGTCGCTTAGCTTAGTCATACAGCCACCTCGGTGCAACCTTTTGGCCTAAAAACAATATTGTGAGGTGTTCAGAATAAACTGGAAATGAGTGGATATTCATGTTATTGAGGTTAATAATACCGTAGGATCAAAATTACCCCCAAATTCTGTGATTTTAGCTGTTTTTGTGGCAAAACCAATCCAGATCCAAAACACGAGCGGGGATCCAGATCTAAAAGCAAAACACAAAACACGAAAAGTGCCCGCTGCACATCTCTAATATATATATACTAGGTGCTTCATCGCGCCCTACGGGCGCTCTTCACACCGTCGTAAGGGGCTACGCCCCCTTAACCTCTGTACGCCGTTCAATATATGTATTATATGAAGTATTACCTGCATTCCTAGTTTTGTGAGCGGTTCAATATTGCACAATTAAAGGGCGTTGGATGGTGAAGGGGCGTAGGCCCCTGCGACGGTGTGAACAGCGCCTGCAGGGCACACTGTACAGAATGCAGCGGGTGTGGGGGGGAAAGCGGATGGGGCCGTTAGGCGCTGCGGGTGGGGATGTGCGGGGGAGTGGGATCCAGAGGCGGTATGGGTGGGGGAGGGTGGGGGGTGCCGCGGGTAGGGGAGGGGCAGGTACGGGGATCTGGGGGCTGGGTGAGGGGGTTCCGGAGGGGCTGCAGGTGGGGAAGGGGCGAGTGTGCTGCTGGTGGGGTAGGGGGTCCGGAAGCGATGCACGTGGGGGATGGGTAGGTGGGGGGTGGGGGGGGGGTGGCAGATGGGGTCGGGAGGAGCAGCGGGTAGTGGAGGAGCGGATGCAGTGGGGCCATGCGAGTGGGGCCGTGCGGGTGGGGTAGGGGGTCAGGAGGTACGGGGATCTGGGGGCTGGGTGAGGGGGTGCCGGAGGCGCTGCAGGTGGGGAAGGGGCAGGTGCGCTGCTGGTGGGGTAGGGGGTTCGGAAGAGATGTGCGTGGCGGAGGGGCAGGTGCGGGGGTGCGGCAGATGGGGGAGGGGTTCCGGAGGTGGTGCGGGTGGTTGAGGGGCGGGTGCAGTGGGGCAGCGGGTGGGGTAAGGGGTCAGGATGTGCTGCGGGTAAGGGAGGGGCAGTTGCGGGGGTTGACGGCGGATGGGGGAGGGTGTCTGTAGAGGCTGTGGGTGGAGGGGAGGTGGATGGGCGGGTGCAGGGGTGCTGCAGGTGCGGTATGGGGTGAGGAGGCGCTGTGGGTGGGGGATGGGCGGCTGCGGGGGTTGACGGAAGATGGGGGAGGGTGTCTGTAGAGGCTGTGGGTGGAGGGGGGGTATGGGGGCTGTGGTTGGGTCTGTGGTTGAGGGAGGGGCAGGGGAGTGGGGGCCGTGGGTGGTGTAGGGGGTCTGGAGGCGCGGCATGTGGGGGAGGGGTGGTGGTGCAGTGGATGGTGGAAGGGGCTGCAGGTGGTGGATGAGCGGGTGCGGGGGTGCCGCAGGTGAGGTAGGGGGTCAGGAGGCGCTGGGGGTGGTCGTTCATCAGTAGCAGCAGGGCCGCAGCCCACCCGGGCGCAGTGTGAGGGTAACTGTGTCGCGGCCAGCCAGGGAGCACACCAGTGTGGGGTGTCCCTGTTCCCGGTGAGTCGGGCGCTCTGCCTCATATGTTCCCCCCCCCAGGCACATTCTCCCACCCCCGCCAGGCACATCTCCCTCGGCAGCCGGGGAGCACACCAGTGTGCGTTGTCCCCGCTGCCGCGTGAGCCGCTGTGCCGCACATGTTCCCCCCCCCGCTAGGCACACCTTCCCCCTCGGCAGGCACATCTCTCCCTCCCCCCGAGGCAGCCGGGGACTTGCTGTACCTGGAAGATCGGAGCCGGCAATAGGAGCGCTATGCAGGGTTTCCTCTCTCCTCACTGGGGCAGACGGCAGGGCAGAGGCGCCGGGGCTCAGGCGGGGAGCGGGAGTGAGAGGCGCTCGGTGTCAGAGAGTCGCCTCCCGCCCTCACACATCTTCGGCGCGGGACCGGAGGGACGATTGGAAGCCTCTACACCAAGGTGCATGGTATGTTGCAGCGCTGCATAGAGTAGATCAGCCCATATCTGTGACTCCGCCCAGCGTTACGGGCAGGCACAGAGTCACAGACTTGGGCTAATATATAGGAGATATACTGTATATATATATATATATATATATAAAACAGTCCCGGGTCTGGCACTCCGTAATCATCAGACAGTAGGTGCCCTCGCTTTTTCAAATGTATAGCAGCTCGGGGGCGCGGCACTCAGCAATTTCTAACAAGAAATTTGCGGACGCTGTAGTTAGATCAATGTTTCAATATATTTATCATATTTTCGTCAGGATATCAAACAGTAAAAAACAACATACCTTTATACCTGCACATCACCATGTGAAATGCTGATGTCCGAGCCGGGACCACGCATCCGCCCTTACGTCGCCTTATGCTGATGTCATTATTCTCAGACGACATAGCTGTGAATAGCATAAACCATCAACATGGTAACCAGTTTAACACTGAAATGGACATAGACTTATAGCAACAATATAAAATACTTTGCATATTCAGAAATAAGTATCTTGTTTAGGGCGGTTGATTGACTCCCTCCTTCAGTGTTTTAAGTAAAAAAAAAAAAATGGTATTATTATGTCACAGGCACTTTGTGTGTATAAGAATAAGACGATGTTTCACGTGTCTTACACAGTTTAGGGTTCATAGCCCTCATACATATGTGTTTTAGTTAGAGATGTGCACCAGAAATTTTTCGGATTTTGTGTTTTGGTTTTGGATTCGGTTCCGTGGCCGTGTTTTGGATTCAGACGCATTTTGGCAAAACCTCCCTGAAATTTTTTTGTCGGATTCGGGTGTGTTTTGGATTTGGGTGTTTTTTTTTCAAAATCCCCTCAAAAACAGTTTAAATTATAGAATTTGGGGGTCATTTTGATCCTATGGTATTATTAACCTCAATAACCACAATTTCCACTCATTTCCAGTCTATTCTGAACAACTCTCACCTCACAATACTATTTTTAGTCCTAAAATTTGCACCGAGGTCGCTGGATGACTAAGCAAAGCGACCCAAGAGGGCGGCACAAACACCTGTCCCATCTAGGAGTGGCACTGCAGGGTCAGACAGGATGGCACTTCAAAAAATTGGCCCCAAACAGCACATGATGCAAAGAAAAGAGAAAAAGAGGTGCACTGTGGTCGCTGGATGGCTAAGCTAAGCGATACAAACACCTCAATATCACAGGAATTATTTGTTCTAATCAATGGCATTACTGGTCCAAATCACTGGAAGAAAATGACAAAATCACTGGAATTATTCGTTCTAATCAATGGTATTATTGGTCCAAATCACTGGAAGAAAATGACAAAATCACTGGAATTATTCGTTCTAATCAATGGTATTATTGGTCCAAATCACTTGAAGAAAATGACAAAATCACTGGAATTATTCGTTCTAATCAATGGTATTATTGGTCCAAATCACTGGAAGAAAATGGAATGGATGGATACTTGCAGTGACACAGAGCTGCACAATACAGCAATGGCCTACTGTACACAACAATATATTGTTGGGTCACCAAAATGCTGCACTGTAATACTATATATACTGCTCACAAAAATGCTGCACAGATATGGAATGGATACTAGAGATGAGCGGGTTCGGTTTCTCTGAATCCGAACCCGCCAGAACTTCATGGTTTTTTTCACGGGTCCGAGCAGACTCGGATCTTCCCGCCTTGCTCGGTTAACCCGAGCGCGCCCGAACGTCATCATGACGCTGTCGGATTCTCGCGAGACTCGGATTCTATATAAGGAGCCGCGCGTCGCCGCCATTTTCACACGTGCATTGAGATTGATAGGGAGAGGACGTGGCTGGCGTCCTCTCCATTTAGATTATAAGAGACTGAGAGAGATTTACTGGAGCTGACTAGGAGGAGTACTGTTACTGTAGAAGTGTAGAGACTGAGTGGAGAGAGTTTACTAGTGAGGACAGTGCAGTTTACTTTATAATCCGTTCTCTGCCTGAAAAAAGCGATACACAGCACACAGTGACTCAGTCACATACCATATCTGTGTGCACTGCTCAGGCTCAGGCCAGTGTGCTGCATCATCTATTATCTATATATAATATTATATATATCTGTCTGACTGCTCAGCTCACACAGCTTATAATTGTGGGGGAGACTGGGGAGCACTACTGCAGTGCCAGTTATAGGTTATAGCAGGAGCCAGGAGTACATAATATATTATATAGTGAGTGACCACCAGACACACAGTGCAGTTTATTTAATATATCCGTTCTCTGCCTGAAAAAAGCGATACACACAGTGACTCAGTCAGTCACATACCATATCTGTGTGCACTGCTCAGGCTCAGGCCAGTGTGCTGCATCATCTATTATCTATATATAATATTATATATATCTGTCTGACTGCTCAGCTCACACAGCTTATAATTGTGGGGGAGACTGGGGAGCACTACTGCAGTGCCAGTTATAGGTTATAGCAGGAGCCAGGAGTACATAATATATTATATAGTGAGTGACCACCAGACACACAGTGCAGTTTATTTAATATATCCGTTCTCTGCCTGAAAAAAGCGATACACACAGTGACTCAGTCAGTCACATACCATATCTGTGTGCACTGTGCAGTGCACTGCTCAGGCTCAGGCCAGTGTGCTGCATCATCTATATATATTATATATCTGTCTGACTGCTCAGCTCACACAGCTTATAATTGTGGGGGAGACTGGGGAGCACTACTGCAGTGCCAGTTATAGGTTATAGCAGGAGCCAGGAGTACATATTATATTAAAATTAAACAGTGCACACTTTTGCTGCAGGAGTGCCACTGCCAGTGTAACTGACCAGTGACCTGACCACACTGACCACCAGTATAGTTAGTAGTATACTTATATTGTGATTGCCTGAAAAAGTTAAACACTCGTCGTGTGACTTCACTTGTGTGTTTTTTTTTTATTCTATAAAAATAAAACTCATTCTGCTGACAGACAGTGTCCAGCAGGTCCGTCATTATATAATATATAATATATACCTGTCCGGCTGCAGTAGTGATATATATATATTTTTTATATCATTTATCATCCAGTCGCAGCAGACACAGTACGGTAGTTCACGGCTGTGGCTACCTCTGTGTCTCTGCACTCGGCAGGCAGTCCGTCCATAATTGTAATACCACCTAACCGTGGATTTTTTTCATTCTTCTTTATACATACATAGTTACATAGACATCTTCTCTTTATCAACCAGTCTATATTAGCTGCAGACACAGTACAGTACGGTAGTTCACGGCTGTGGCTACCTCTGTGTCTGCACTCGGCAGGCAGTCCGTCCATAATTGTATACCACCTAACCGTGGTTTTTTTTCATTCTTCTTTATACATACATAGTTACATAGACATCTTCTCTTTATCAACCAGTCTATATTAGCTGCAGACACAGTACAGTACGGTAGTTCACGGCTGTGGCTACCTCTGTGTCTGCACTCGGCAGGCAGTCCGTCCATAATTGTATACCACCTAACCGTGGATTTTTTTCATTCTTCTTTATACATACATAGTTACATAGACATCTTCTCTTTATCAACCAGTCTATATTAGCTGCAGACACAGTACAGTACGGTAGTTCACGGCTGTGGCTACCTCTGTGTCTGCACTCGGCAGGCAGTCCGTCCATAATTGTATACCACCTAACCGTGGATTTTTTTCATTCTTCTTTATACATACATAGTTACATAGACATCTTCTCTTTATCAACCAGTCTATATTAGCTGCAGACACAGTACAGTACGGTAGTTCACGGCTGTGGCTACCTCTGTGTCTGCACTCGGCAGGCAGTCCGTCCATAATTGTATACCACCTAACCGTGGATTTTTTTCATTCTTCTTTATACATACATAGTTACATAGACATCTTCTCTTTATCAACCAGTCTATATTAGCAGCAGACACAGTACAGTGCGGTAGTTCACGGCTGTGGCTACCTCTGTGTCGGCACTCGGCAGCCCGTCCATAATTGTATATACCACCTAACCGTGGTTTTTTTTTCTTTCTTTATAGTCATACTAGTTACGAGTATACTATCTCTTTATCAACCAGTCTATATTAGCAGCAGACACAGTACAGTGCGGTAGTTCACGGCTGTGGCTACCTCTGTGTCGGCACTCGGCAGTCCGTCCATAATTGTATACTAGTATCCAATCCATCCATCTCCATTGTTTACCTGAGGTGCCTTTTAGTTGTGCCTATTAAAATATGGAGAACAAAAATGTTGAGGTTCCAAAATTAGGGAAAGATCAAGATCCACTTCCACCTCGTGCTGAAGCTGCTGCCACTAGTCATGGCCGAGACGATGAAATGCCAGCAACGTCGTCTGCCAAGGCCGATGCCCAATGTCATAGTACAGAGCATGTCAAATCCAAAACACCAAATATCAGTAAAAAAAGGACTCCAAAACCTAAAATAAAATTGTCGGAGGAGAAGCGTAAACTTGCCAATATGCCATTTACCACACGGAGTGGCAAGGAACGGCTGAGGCCCTGGCCTATGTTCATGGCTAGTGGTTCAGCTTCACATGAGGATGGAAGCACTCAGCCTCTCGCTAGAAAAATGAAAAGACTAAAGCTGGCAAAAGCAGTAGCACCGCAAAGAACTGTGCGTTCTTCGAAATCCCAAATCCACAAGGAGAGTCCGACTCCAATTGTGTCGGTTGCGATGCCTGACCTTCCCAACACTGGACGTGAAGAGCATGCGCCTTCCACCATTTGCACGCCCCCTGCAAGTGATGGAAGGAGCACCCGCAGTCCAGTTCCTGATAGTCAGATTGAAGATGTCAGTGTTGAAGTACACCAGGATGAGGAGGATATGGGTGTTGCTGGCGCTGGGGAGGAAATTGACCAGGAGGATTCTGATGGTGAGGTGGTTTGTTTAAGTCAGGCACCCGGGGAGACACCTGTTGTCCGTGGTAGGAATATGGCCGTTGACATGCCTGGTGAAAATACCAAAAAAATCAGCTCTTCGGTGTGGAAGTATTTCACCAGAAATGCGGACAACAGGTGTCAAGCCGTGTGTTCCCTTTGTCAAGCTGTAATAAGTAGGGGTAAGGACGTTAACCACCTCGGAACATCCTCCCTTATACGTCACCTGCAGCGCATTCATAATAAGTCAGTGACAAGTTCAAAAACTTGGGCCGACAGCGGAAGCAGTCCACTGACCAGTAAATCCCTTCCTCTTGTAACCAAGCTCACGCAAACCACCCCACCAACTCCCTCAGTGTCAATTTCCTCCTTCCCCAGGAATGCCAATAGTCCTGCAGGCCATGTCACTGGCAATTCTGACGAGTCCTCTCCTGCCTGGGATTCCTCCGATGCATCCTTGCGTGTAACGCCTACTGCTGCTGGCGCTGCTGTTGTTGCTGCTGGGAGTCGATGGTCATCCCAGAGGGGAAGTCGTAAGACCACTTTTACTACTTCCACCAAGCAATTGACTGTCCAACAGTCCTTTGCGAGGAAGATGAAATATCACAGCAGTCATCCTACTGCAAAGCGGATAACTGAGGCCTTGACATCCTGGGTGGTGAGAAACGTGGTTCCGGTATCCATCATTACTGCAGAGCCAACTAGAGACTTGTTGGAGGTACTGTGTCCCCGGTACCAAATACCATCTAGGTTCCATTTCTCTAGGCAGGCGATACCGAAAATGTACACAGACCTCAGAAAAAGAGTCACCAGTGTCCTAAAAAATGCAGCTGTACCCAATGTCCACTTAACCACGGACATGTGGACAAGTGGAGCAGGGCAGGGTCAGGACTATATGACTGTGACAGCCCACTGGGTAGATGTATGGACTCCCGCCGCAAGAACAGCAGCGGCGGCACCAGTAGCAGCATCTCGCAAACGCCAACTCTTTCCTAGGCAGGCTACGCTTTGTATCACCGGTTTCCAGAATACGCACACAGCTGAAAACCTCTTACGGCAACTGAGGAAGATCATCGCGGAATGGCTTACCCCAATTGGACTCTCCTGTGGATTTGTGGCATCGGACAACGCCAGCAATATTGTGTGTGCATTAAATCTGGGCCAATTCCAGCACGTCCCATGTTTTGCACATACCTTGAATTTGGTGGTGCAGAATTTTTTAAAAAACGACAGGGGCGTGCAAGAGATGCTGTCGGTGGCCAGAAGAATTGCGGGACACTTTCGGCGTACAGGCACCACGTACAGAAAACTGGAGCACCACCAAAAACTACTGAACCTGCCCTGCCATCATCTGAAGCAAGAAGTGGTAACGAGGTGGAATTCAACCCTGTATATGCTTCAGAGGTTGGAGGAGCAGCAAAAGGCCATTCAAGCCTATACAATTGAGCACGATGTAGGAGGTGGGATGCACCTGTCTCAAGCGCAGTGGAGAATGATTTCAACGTTGTGCAAGGTTCTGATGCCCTTTGAACTTGCCACACGTGAAGTCAGTTCAGACACTGCCAGCCTGAGTCAGGTCATTCCCCTCATCAGGCTTTTGCAGAAGAAGCTGGAGATATTGAAGGAGGAGCTAACATGGAGCGATTCCGCTAGGCATGTGGGACTTGTGGATGGAGCCCTTAATTCGCTTAACAAGGATTCACGGGTGGTCAATCTGTTGAAATCAGAGCACTACATTTTGGCCACCGTGCTTGATCCTAGATTTAAAGCCTACCTTGGATCTCTCTTTCCGGCAGACACAAGTCTGCTGGGGTTCAAACACCTGCTGGTGAGTAAATTGTCAAGTCAAGCGGAACGCGACCTGTCAACAACATCTCCTCCTTCACATTCTCCCGCAACTGGGGGTGCGAGGAAAAGGCTCAGAATTCCGAGCCCACCCGCTGGCGGTGATGCAGGGCAGTCTGGAGCGACTGCTGATGCTGACATCTGGTCCGGACTGAAGGACCTGACAACGATTACGGACATGTCGTCTACTGTCACTGCATATGATTCTCTCACCATTGAAAGAATGGTGGAGGATTATATGAGTGACCGCATCCAAGTAGGCACGTCACACAGTCCGTACTTATACTGGCAGGAAAAAGAGGCAATTTGGAGGCCCTTGCACAAACTGGCTTTATTCTACCTAAGTTGCCCTCCCACAAGTGTGTACTCCGAAAGAGTGTTTAGTGCCGCCGCTCACCTTGTCAGCAATCGGCGTACGAGGTTACATCCAGAAAATGTGGAGAAGATGATGTTCATTAAAATGAATTATAATCAATTCCTCCGTGGAGACATTGACCAGCAGCAATTGCCTCCACAAAGTACACAGGGAGCTGAGATGGTGGATTCCAGTGGGGACGAATTGATAATCTGTGAGGAGGGGGATGTACACGGTGATATATCGGAGGATGATGATGAGGTGGACATCTTGCCTCTGTAGAGCCAGTTTGTGCAAGGAGAGATTAATTGCTTCTTTTTTGGTGGGGGTCCAAACCAACCCGTCATATCAGTCACAGTCGTGTGGCAGACCCTGTCACTGAAATGATGGGTTGGTTAAAGTGTGCATGTCCTGTTTATACAACATAAGGGTGGGTGGGAGGGCCCAAGGACAATTCCATCTTGCACCTCTTTTTTCTTTTCTTTTTCTTTGCGTCATGTGCTGTTTGGGGAGGGTTTTTTGGAAGGGACATCCTGCGTGACACTGCAGTGCCACTCCTAGATGGGCCCGGTGTTTGTGTCGGCCACTAGGGTCGCTTATCTTACTCACACAGTCAGCTACCTCATTGCGCCTCTTTTTTTCTTTGCGTCATGTGCTGTTTGGGGAGGGTTTTTTGGAAGGGACATCCTGCGTGACACTGCAGTGCCACTCCTAGATGGGCCCGGTGTTTGTGTCGGCCACTAGGGTCGCTAATCTTACTCACACAGCTACCTCATTGCGCCTCTTTTTTTCTTTGCGTCATGTGCTGTTTGGGGAGGGTTTTTTGGAAGGGCCATCCTGCGTGACACTGCAGTGCCACTCCTAGATGGGCCCGGTGTTTGTGTCGGCCACTAGGGTCGCTTATCTTACTCACACAGCGACCTCGGTGCAAATTTTAGGACTAAAAATAATATTGTGAGGTGTGAGGTATTCAGAATAGACTGAAAATGAGTGGAAATTATGGTTTTTGAGGTTAATAATACTTTGGGATCAAAATGACCGCCAAATTCTATGATTTAAGCTGTTTTTTAGGTTTTTTGGAAAAAAACACCCGAATCCAAAACACACCCGAATCCGACAAAAAAAATTCGGTGAGGTTTTGCCAAAACGCGGTCGAACCCAAAACACGGCCGCGGAACCGAACCCAAAACCAAAACACAAAACCCGAAAAATTTCCGGCGCTCATCTCTAACATTGGATACTTGCAGTCACACAGAGCTGCAAGATACAGCAATGGCCTACTGTACACAACTATATACTGTTGGGTCACCAAAATGCTGCACTGTAATACTATATATACTGCTCACAAAAATGCTGCACAGATATGGAATGGATACTTGCACTGACACAGAGCTGCAAGATACAGCAATGGCCTACTGTACACAACTATATACTGCTGGGTCACCAAAATGCTGCACTGTAATACTATATATATTGCTCACAAACATGCTGCACAGATATGGAATGGATACTTGCAGTTACACAGAGCTGCAAGATACAGAAATGGCCTACTGTACTGTACTACTATAAGTATAATTATATACTGGTGGTCCCCAGTCCCCACAATAAAGCACACTGAGCACAGATATGGAGCGTTTTCAGGCAGAGAACGTAGATATTTTCAGCACACTGAGCATAAATATTTGCAGCACACTGAGCTCAGATATTTTCAGCACACTGAGCACAGATTACGGAGCTTTTCAGGGAGAGAACGCAGCCACGTCCTCTCCGTTCAATCTCCAATGCACGAGTGAAAATGGCGGCGACGCGCGGCTCTTTATATAGAATACAAATCTCGCGAGAATCCGACAGCGGGATGATGATGTTCGGGCGCGTTCGGGTTAACCGAGCAAGGCGGGAAGATCCGAGGCTGCCTCGGAACCGTGTAAAATGGGTGAAGTTCGGGGGGGGTTCGGATCTCGGAGAACCGAACCCGCTCATCTCTAGTTTTAGTATACATATAATGAACATGTTTGTTACATCACTTGGTACAGCAAATAGCTGTTTTTATGAGCATCATTTTAAATGCACACAGTGCCTGATTATATTTTAATTTAGCACTGCTTAATTATGTATAACGATCACTGTAATTTTTATATCTTGTTTTATTGTTTTTGTTTACAGTGTTGCCGTGGTGATGGAGCCGGGAGCCGAGACGTCATTTCCGCCCGGGTGCAGATGATGGGAGATGCTGAGCGGAACTACGGGCAGTATAGCGTTGACATGACCACAGGACTGAGTTCTGCAGCGTCACTTCCGATCGGCATCTGGAGGCGGCGAAACGGCGCTGCAGGCAACGTGACCGAGGCACATGCTGGCGGGAGAGGACCAGGGGGTAAGTGGGTATATATTTATTACCTTTTGCACTGTTATGTTTGTTCTGAGGAAGGGGAGCACTTCCCCAAAACGTCAATCTATTCCAATACACTTTTTGTGGTTTTTCAAGGCTCCCTGTTTATTTCACATTGTTTGTCTGGGATTGCATCCCAAGGGAAGGCACAGGAGCAATTAAGTTTCAGTCAGTCAACAGGAGTGCCGGTGTTCTTGATATATATATATATATATATATATATATATAGCAGAGTTACAGGCGGCACTCACGGACTCCTTCAGAAACGACCAGGAACCCCTGGTCTGTGTACAACGTTTCGGATTTTATTATCCTTCGTCAGGTAACAACATATACAAGCCATAAAAGCTTACCTTTATACCAAACAAGTGATGTGAAAAAGTGCATGTGCAAACGAGATCCAAACCACCCCCGTACTTCCGCTGACGTCATCACTGTCAGACGGCGCCGGGCGGAAGACAGGAACACCGTTACCATGGAATCTGTTGCCATGGGATCTGTATACAAAACAAGTAGCAGCAGTTTAAATGCACAGAATGTCAGGAGTACAAATCAAAATGAACAATCCAATACAATATCATGAAAGATTATAATGAGCTATAAAAAGCAATTAAGGGAGAGCATTTCATTTAAGCCATTAGGATAGCAGGGGTGGCGACAGAGCCAGAGCGCTCTTGCAATGTGAAGTTAGATGGATCCATCTTTTAAACACGATTGCCCCTAATGGCTTAAATGAAATGCTCTCCCTTAATTGCTTTTTATAGCTCATTATAATCTTTCATGATATTGTATTGGATTGTTCATTTTGATTTGTACTCCTGACATTCTGTGCATTTAAACCGCTGCTACTTGTTTTGTATACAGATCCCATGGCAACAGATTCCATGGTAACGGTGTTCCTGTCTTCCGCCGGGCGCCGTCTGACAGTGATGACGTCAGCGGAAGTACGGGGGTGGTTTGGATCTCGTTTGCACATGCACTTTTTCACATCACTTGTTTGGTATAAAGGTAAGCTTTTATGGCTTGTATATGTTGTTACCTGACGAAGGATAATAAAATCCGAAACGTTGTACACAGACCCGGGGTTCCTGGTCATTTCTGAAGGAGTCCGTGAGTGCCGCCTGTAACTCTGCTATATTGTCACACAACAAGAGGAGGGCACCCGGCACGTTGTTCGGTTGTTTCATTTGGAGTGCCGGTTGATATTCATTGTTTATATCAGGCTGGATTGCCATATCCATACCATTATCAGGGCACCCAGAGACTTTGTTTGACCCTTGTATCAGTATTTGCATTTGCACTTTGTTTGCACTTTTTCACCTATTAATCACGTTTTTCTCAAATCATGGAATCTATCAGTGAGGATAACGGTGGTTATAGAATTACGACTTTGCCAGATGGGGAGATATTGTCACTCTCTGACGCTGATGCTAGACGCATCCTGATCACTGACAGATTGTCCACTGCTGCAGGGCATGATACTAATGATCAATATTATACTGATCTCCTAAGACTCAGAAACAGAGAGACTGATTTTTACCTGCATGGAGTTTGCTTGTCTGAGTATTACAGGGAGAAAAAAATCCCACGTGGGTTTCGCATCAAGAACTTACCCACCATTGGGCGACATAATGCGGACTTTTGTCGCAAATGGGTGGCTGTTCTCAATAAGGCATCTTTTGACTTAATCCTTCTGGTCATAGAAGAGGCCACCCGTGAACTCCAAATTACCAGAGAAAAAATCAAGATATTGGAACAAACCTGCACTGAGACCTTTTTGGCTGACACCTCCACTGATTGGTTATCCAAATTAAATATGGAGATTGAAAAATATAAAACTGAATTGATCAAATTTAAGACCAAGAAATTAGCAACAGTCACAAAAGACTATGCTGAGAACAAGGTCTATTTTTGGGTCAATCAGCAAGGGGGTGGACGGAGACCTTATAAGAAACGCAGCAATAGGGTCAATATGCGAGGTAACCGTTCTGCCATGGACACTGAAACCTCCAGCGGGGCATCCTGCAGTGAGACGGAGCCAGCCAGCTCTAAACACCCCAAATCCAGGGGTCAATCCCCTTTAGGGGTGATCACCAGGGCACGTATAGAAAGCACCGGAGATCGAGAACCCGCAGTGGCGGACAATGTGAAAGGCAAGGGAAAGCGGGCAGTAAAGTCAAAGAAATTATTTTCAACCTTTCCTCCCGTATTCTGAATGATGATGAGATCTCAGCTCTGAGGAGGGGCTTGAGTTTTGTGCCGACGAATCCCCACAATTCCTTGAGAAGTAAAGTTGATCTATATCGATTGATTAGACAACTGCGATTGAATGAATACTTTGGGAGGAACCAAGCAGAATCTAAGCCGGAACAGACAACTGTTCCGTCATGCCCGATCAGGGTGAAATCCAATTTCGAACCCTTCTCCAATAATATCGCCATTAAGGCTTTTACCAGGACTATATCAGGATGCATTGAGGATTGTGATAAAGAGAACAGGTCTGTCACGAAGAATTTATCTACCAACGAATGGAAGGCGCTACGTGATTTATCCAGCTATGGGGACATCACTATACGCCCGGTCGACAAGGGTGGGGGGATCGTGGTGCAAGACTTGGAGGCATATAAAATCGAAGCATATCGTCAATTGAGGGATGAGTCCATTTACACTTCTCTACATAGAAACCCGACTGAGGAGTTTTACATAGAGTTGAAGGACACCTTACAACTTGCTTGTGATGATGGTGTCATCACTGAATCCGTGAGGAACGCTCTCTTGAAAGACTGCCCACGAGTCCCTGTTTTCAATCTGTTACCTAAGATACACAAAGATGCACGTAACCCACCTGGTAGACCGATCGTCTCTGCTAGAGACTCCTTATACTTCCAGGTTTCCAAGTATTTGGACTTCTATCTACAACCTGTGGTACAGAATAGATCAACGTACCTTAAGGATACAACCATGTTCCTGCAGAAGCTCAGGGATTTTGGTGTGGTTCCTGGTGATTGCTGGTTATGTACAGCCGACGTGGTGAGTCTATACACCAATATTCCCCACGACAGGGGGATAGAAGCAGTTCGGCTGCTCATAACCGGCAATCCCCTATACAAGGGTCCTGACATTGTATTGTCTTAAAATTGCTTAGCTTGGTTCTTGAGAGGAATTATTTTATCTTTAATGATGAATTTTTTTTGCAAAAGCAAGGGTGTGCGATGGGTGCATGTGTCGCACCTACGTACGCCAATGCGTTCATGTTTTACGTGGAGGAGAAATTGTTTCTTGACAGCTGTAATGTTAATTCTATCCCTTTATATACCAGATTCATAGATGATGTTTTCTTTCTATGGATAGGGGCCCCAGATTCATTACACAGCATGATGAGTGACATTAATTCTAGAGATCCTAACATCAAGTTTACATATAATATTCAAAAAGAAAAGATACAATTTTTAGACGTGGAAATAAGCATTAGGGATTCCACATTTGTTACCTCGATCTATCAGAAGCCTACCGATTGCAACAATCTATTGCAAGCAGCCAGCCATCACCCTGATTCGTTAAAGAGGGGGCTTCCCTATTCCCAGTTCCTCCGGGTGCACCGCATTTGCAGTGACACCGCGGATGAGGCTGTGAAGATGGAAGCCATGACAAAAAAAATTCTTGAGAGAGGTTATCACAGCAATGATCTACGAATTGCTAGATCTAAAGCATTGGCAGCTCCGAAATTTAGCACTGGCAAGTGTACCGTGGAAAACAAAGCTGATTCCTCGGTCATTTGGGTTAATAACTACACTGTAGCCACTAAAAAACTGGTATCAACTGCAAAGGGAATTTGGCCAGTAATTCAATCAGACCCTGATTTACCAGATTTATCCAAACGTAAATTACTTCCTTGCTACACTAGGGGTAGAAATATTAGGGACTTTGTGGTCCACACAGATATTTCTGGAACATCTAAAAGAACAACTGAGCATTTCATGACAAAGAAACCAGGCAATTATAAGTGCCTTGGATGTACGACCTGCTCTTATTTAGAGACTGGGGATTATATCACTCATCCCCACACGGGCAGAAAAATTAAAATCAAACATGTCTTAACCTGCTCCAGCAAGTATGTTGTGTATTGCATTATATGCCCTTGTAGCTTGTATTATATCGGGAAGACTGTGTGTCAGTTTAAGGAGCGAATGGCACAGCATCGTAGCGCCATTAAACAATCACTGGAGGGCAAAAATGTGGACCAGCCGGTTGCCAAACACTTTAAGGCTAGGGGACACACACTCTCATCCCTACGTTATAAAATACTTGATCAGATCAGTGAGGATAGCAGGGGTGGCGACAGAGCCAGAGCGCTCTTGCAATGTGAAGTTAGATGGATCCATCTTTTAAACACGATTGCCCCTAATGGCTTAAATGAAATGCTCTCCCTTAATTGCTTTTTATAGCTCATTATAATCTTTCATGATATTGTATTGGATTGTTCATTTTGATTTGTACTCATGACATTCTGTGCATTTAAACCGCTGCTACTTGTTTTGTATACAGATCCCATGGCAACAGATTCCATGGTAACGGTGTTCCTGTCTTCCGCCCGGCGCCGTCTGACAGTGATGACGTCAGCGGAAGTACGGGGGTGGTTTGGATCTCGTTTGCACATGCACTTTTTCACATCACTTGTTTGGTATAAAGTTAAGTTTTATGGCTTGTATATGTTGTTACCTGACAAAGGATAATAAAATCCGAAACGTTGTACACAGACCAGGGGTTCCTGGTCGTTTCTGAAGGAGTCCGTGATTGCCGCCTGTAACTCTGCTATATTGTCACACAACAAGAGGAGGGCACCCGGCACGTTGTTCGGTTGTTTCATTTGGAGTGCCGGTTGATATTCATTGTTTATATATATATATATATATATATATATAACCCAAGAGAATGTCCGGCACTCCAACAACTCTTACACCTGCTGTGGTGCCCGCTCTGTGTAATTGACATGCACCAAGAGAATGAGCCGCACTCACAGGCTTGTAAATAGAATAAGACTCCGGCGTAGGACAAACATGTCAAATAGCCAGGATATGGTTCCAACGTTTCATGTCTGTTTATGAAATTTTTTCAAGGATAAAACAACATACACAAATAACAAACTTTTATAGACACTCACCCAGGTCTGTGCGCTCGTTGCCGTCCCGCTCCGTGCTGGGGCGCGATGACGTCACTCACATGCGACTAGCGCTGACGCACCGGCTCCTAGCAGCGAGGACGTAACGCTACAGTGCTACCATCACCATAGAAACAGAAACAAAAACAACAGGACTGTCCATCCGCTGCAGAGAAATGTACACATGAATCAATGCTGTTTAAATAATGCATGAAAATAGTTATGGGGTTACCCTAAATACACAAAAATGCATAATTCAGACAAAACAATTAAGAGAACCTTGATCATTTAACCCTAAAGGATGCAGGGTCTGTAATTTGTGAATCCACATCGCCTGCTTCTGAAGCAACAGACGTCCCCTATCACCCCCTCTATTACTGAGGGGTACATGGTCTATCATTTTGTATCTCAAGCTAGCCAAGTTGTGTCTAAAGATCTTAAAATGTCTGGCGACCGGTTGTTCTTGGTCAGTCCTCTCTAGAACATGTCTGATGGCCATTCTGTGCATAGCCATACATTCCTTAAACTGTCTGACAGTTTTCCCAACGTAAAGTAGCCCGCACGGGCATTTGATATAATATATAACGAACTTTGATGAACAGGTCAGTGGATATCTGATTTGGAAAATTTTGCCTGACCTTGGATGTGAAAACGTATCGCCAATATCGAGGTAACTGCAAGTAGTGCACCCAAGGCAGCGATAATTGCCAGGTTTTCTAGATAGAAAATGTGCCGGAGCTGCAGATTTAAGTTTGGAAACATTATTGTGTACTACATAATTCCTGATGTTCTTTCCTTGACGCTGTCCAATCATCAAACGTTTGTTGTACAAAGCTGGTAAATCCTGCTCTGAGTTTACCAAAGGCCACAACTTTTTTGCAGCCGAATTAATGTCTCTGCTCGCCGTGGAAAATTCTGTAACCCAGACAATAGAATCAAAATGATTAGAGGGGGTTTTAACTTCCAACGATTTGTCCCTAGGCATGGACAAAAATTGCAACATGGTTCTCTTTAGAGATATAGGATTATACCCTCTGGCAATGAATTTATTCATCATCAGGTTGATTTGTACCTTGAGATCTTGAGGATCACTACAAATTCTAAGAGCTCGCATAACCTGCGAGAAAGGTAGTCCTTGTTTTAAAGACCTGGGGTGATGGCTTTCAGCTCTCAAGAGGGTATTCCGGTCTGTTGGCTTGTGGTAGATGGTCGTATCAAACCGTCCGTCATGTATCGTGATAGAGACGTCCAAAAAATTGATGTTACAGTTGCTGATCGTATAGGTAAATTTAATGCTGTCGTCAGCCTGATTAATAAATTGCATCATCAAGGAAAACTGATCTTTACTCCCTGTCCATAAGACGAATATATCGTCTATATACCTTATATCCTTACGGACATTATCATCCGCCCCGCCGATAAGGGCGGGGGCATCATCATTCAGGATCTGATACAATATAAATCTGAAATTGAAAGGCAGCTTAATGATCCAAATGTTTACAGCTGACTGGACGATGACCCCACCACCATCTTTAAGAAGGAATTAGATACCCTCCTCTCTTCGGCAGTTACCAATAACATAATTTCTCAAAATGTTTGTGACTCTCTCACTGTAGAACACCCTAGGATACCCTTGATCTATACCATACCTAAATTGCATAATGATGCCAGTAATCCCCCGGAACGGCCGATCATTTCCGCCCGAGATTCTCTGTTCTATGGAATTTCCAAATTCCTTGATTTTTATTTACAACCGGTCATACAGAATGAAAGAACATTCCTTAAAGACACAACGTCATTTTTACTGAAATTATTAAACATCCCCCGTGTTGAGTCTCATTGGTGGATGGCCACCATAGATGTGGTCAGCCTCTATACAAGCATTCCACATAATAGAGGTTTGGCTGCCACCAGGAGGCTTCTCACCAACAATTTGTTATATCAAGGTCCGGATTTAGATTTCTTTATGACTCTACTTGAACTGACATTCACTAGGAACTACTTTCAGTATGACGGCAAATTCTTTATTCAAAGACTTGGCTGTGCGATGGGTTCATGCGTAGCACCCAGCTACGCTAATGCGTTTATGTTTTCTTTAGAGCAATATTTATTCTTCTCTGACCCTAGCTTTGGACAACCCATCCACAGCTTCTATAGGTATATAGACAATATATTCGAGCTCTTAGAATTTGTAGTGATCCTCAAGATCTCAAGGTACAAATCAACCTGATGATGAATAAATTCATTGCCAGAGGGTAAAATCCTATATCTCTAAAGAGAACCATGTTGCAAGTTTTGTCCATGCCTAGGGACAAATCGTTGGAAGTTAAAACTTCCTCTAATCATTCTGATTCTATTGTCTGGGTTACAGATTTTTCCACGGCGAGCAGAGACATTAATTCGGCTGCAAAAAAGTTGTGGCCTTTGGTAAACTCAGAGCAGGATTTACCAGCTTTGTACAACAAACGTTTGATGATTGGACAGCGTCAAGGAAAGAACATCAGGAATTATGTAGTACACAATGATGTTTCCAAACTTAAATCTGCAGCTCCGGGACATTTTCTATCTAGAAAACCTGGCAATTATCGCTGCCTTGGGTGCACTACTTGCAGTTACCTCGATATTGGCGATACGTTTTCACATCCAAGGTCAGGCAAAATTTTCCAAATCAGATATCCACTGACCTGTTCATCAAAGTTTGTTATATATTATATCAAATGCCCGTGCGGGCTACTTTACGTTGGGAAAACTGTCAGACAGTTTAAGGAATGTATGGCTATGCACAGAATGGCCATCAGACATGCTCTAGAGGGGACTGACCAAGAACAACCGGTCGCCAGGCATTTTAAGATCTTTAGACACAACTTGGCTAGCTTGAGAGACAAAATGATAGACCATGTACCCCTCAGTAATAGAGGGGGTGATAGGGGACGTCTGTTGCTTCAGAAGGAGGCGATGTGGATTCACAAATTACAGACCCTGCATCCTTTAGGGTTAAATGATCAATGTTCTCTTAATTGTTTTGTCTGAATTATGCATTTTTGTGTATTTAGGGTAACCCCATAACTATTTTCATGCATTATTTAAACAGCATTGATTCATGTGTACATTTCTCTGCAGCGGATGGACAGTCCTGTTGTTTTTGTTTCTGTTTCTATGGTGATGGGAGCACTGTAGCGTTACGTCCTCGTTGCTAGGAGCCGGTGCGTCAGCGCTAGTCGCATGTGAGTGACGTCATCGCGCCCCAGCACGGAGCGGGACGGCAACGAGCGCACAGACCTGGGTGAGTGTCTATAAAAGTTTGTTATATGTGTATGTTGTTTTATCCTTGAAAAAATGTCATAAACAGACATGAAACGTTGGAACCATATCCTGGCTATTTGACTTGTTTGTCCTACGCCGGAGTCTTATTCTATTTACAAGCCTGTGAGTGCGGTTCATTCTCTTGGTGCATATATATATATATATATCACAAAAGAATTGAATAGATCAGTGCGCCTATCTTTAACTCGGTAATCCCGTAACACAACTTATAGTCCAGCGGGTAACACAATAGTTCAAAGTGAGTTATATGTCTCACTTCCTATGCCCTGATGTATAATCCACAGGGAGATGCTAAAACTCCAGACTGTTTAGACCTATGTAGACACCCTCTACTTCTTTGGGCAGCAGCTCAGTTCTTCAAAGTACCACCAGGTAAAAGTGGCCAAAAAGCTCTGTGAATTAGAAGAGAAGAACAATGTCCTATGATGTAGTATGTTTTTCCAAAGTGTGCTATACACAGGCAGATAACAAAGTTGCGTACCAGATAGTGGCTTGTGTTAAAGCGTATCAGTCCCCTATTACATAGGTTAAATCCGATCTCACCGCCTGCAAATCAGGAACACAAAGACAATTGCCATATAGTGTAATTGTAAGGTCTGCCAGGTTAGGGCCACTCACACCTAAATGGTATGCGTACCAGATCTATGGTAATAGTGTGCAAAAAAACCTTTATCCATGCATTCAAGAAGAAGCTGTGGTGGTTGATAGCTCAATCAGTATATCCACTATTCTTCACGGAAATACAATACATTTATTAATGAAAAAAAGCTTAGCTTAATGATAACAGGTATCAAGGCTGGTCAAATAAGTCAGGTCAGTCTCAACGCGTTTCGCCCTGTGCGGGCTTCCTCAGGAGAATAAGCTCAATTGTACTGGGGTATCCCTTATATCCCTAACAATTCGTCAATGAATTATGCAAATTACTTCCAGTCTGCATGTGCGGCGGATCCGGAAGTAGAATGTGTTCACACAAATGCATTCCTCCTAATATGTCCCATGTACTTCAGCAGAAGTACGTCATCTACAATGACGCTCAGAATCGGATGCCCAACTTGTGTCTGCTGCCGGGCGCGTCCGGTGGAAGCAGATCGCTACCGGAAGTGACGGCCGTGAAGCGTGATGACGTCACCACCGGAAGTACATCACCGCCGGTGAATCACACAGCGTTCCGGGTCTAATGGGCGGGACCTCCATGTTAGTAACCATAGCAACAAGGTAAGTAATACCATATCTATATAACATCATAAAAACAAATAATACACGCAATAATACATTATAAACAAATACTAAGGATCCCATAAACACTTAGAATGTTAAGATTAAAATATCTGATAGGAGCATTAGTCTAAACTTTAGAAGAAGTCATAAAATCCACAATTAGTAGAAGTCACATAATAAAAAAATAAAAATTACTATCAATCACTATAAAAACAGGGGTCAGAATTTTAGGGAAGGGGTCACAAAAAAGGGGCAATTTCCTATCCTTCATTATAGCCATGTGGGAACATAGGGGGTAATTCCAAGTTGATGGCAGCAGGAAATTTTAGCAGTTGGGCAAAACCATGTGCACTGCAGGGGAGGCAGATATAACATGTGCAGAGAGAGTTAGATTTGGGTGGGTTATATTGTTTCTGTGCAAGGTAAATACTGGCTGCTTTATTTTAACACTGCAATTTAGATTGCAGATTGAACACACCACACCCAAATCTAACACTCTCTGCACATGTTATATCTGCCTCCCCTGCAGTGCACATGGTTTTGCTCAATTGCTAACTAAATTCCTGCTGCGATCAACTTGGAATTACCCCCATAGTATTTAATGTAAAAATCCAATACATCTCACTTTGTGACAATTTTTTATATATATAAAATGTAAAACGGGTACTAAAATAAGGACTCTCAGGCAGGTTTTCCGGTTACAACCACAGTGGGGTATATGCAATTGCGGTCGAATTTCCAAAAATGTCGAAAAATGGGACATTTTCGCCCCCCAAAAAATCGACAATGCAATACAGTACTTTTCGACAAAAAAACGGACTTTTCAAATTCGACATTTAACAAATTCGACATTTCTGCAATGGTACAAATGCGGCTTTTCGACAATAGTATATTCAAATGAAGAATGTCAATTCGACAACAGTGCTTTTCGACAGTAAATTCATAATTTTCAATCCGCCTCACTTTTCTGGCGGAATGTAATAAAAAAATTTAAAAACATGTTTTTTTTGTGTTTTTTTATTGCTAATAGCATATCTATTTATATTAGAAGGGATTAGGTACTTGGTTTGTCTATTTAGGAGGCACAAGTATTATTTATATATTTTTTAAAATATATGTATATATTTTTAATGGAATGGGTTAAAAACCAGAAAAAAAAAATGCATGGGGTCCCCCCTCCTAAGCATAACCAGCCTCGGGCTCTTTGAGTCGGTCCTGGTTGTAAAAATACGGGGGGGAAATGACAGGGGATCCCCCGTATTTTTAGAACCAGCACCGGGCTCTGTGTCCGGTCCTGGTGCAAAAAATATGGGGGACAAAAAGCGTAGGGGTCCCCCGTATTTTTAACACCAGCACCGGGCTCCACTAGCTGGGGAGATAATGCCACACCTGGGGGACACTTTTATATCGGTCCCTGCGGCCGTGGCATTAAAACCCCAACTAGTCACCCCTGGCCGGGGTACCCTGGAGGAGTGGGGACCCCTTCAATCAAGGGGTCCCCCCCACTCCAGCCACCCAAGGGCCAGGGGTGAAGCCCGAGGCTGTCCCCCCATCCATGGGCTGCGGATGGGGGGCTGATAGCCATAGTGTAAAATGAACGAATATTGTTTTTTGCAGAAGAACTACAAGTCCCAGCAAGCCTCCCCCGCAAGCTGGTACTTGGAGAACCACAAGTACCAGCATGTGGGTGTAAAATGGGCCCGCTGTTACCTGTAGTTCTTCTGCAAAAAAAATACCCAAATAAAAACAGGACACGCACACCTTGAAAGTAAAACTTTATTACATACATGCCGACACACACATACATACCTATGTGGACATGCCGACTCTGGCCACATCTCCGTCTGTCGACATCTCAAAGAATCCGGGGTACCTGAAAATAAAATTATATACTCACCTAAATCCAGTGTCCTGTTCTTTTATTTGTAATCCACGTACTTGGCAAAAAAACAAACCGCATACCCCATCCACACGGACTGAAAGGGGTCCCATGTTTACACATGGGACCCCTTTCCCCGAATGCTGAGACCCCCTGTGACTCCTGTCACAGAGGGTCCCTTCAGGCAATCAGGGAGCGCCACGTCCTGGCACTCTCCTGATTGCCTATGCGCGTCTGTGCTGGCAGACAGCGCATCGCACAGCACCTCCATTAGTTTCAATGGTGGGAACTTTGCGGTCAGCGGTGGGGTTACCCGCGGTCAGCCGCTGACCGCGGGTGACCTCACCGCTGACCGCAAAGTTCCCACCATTGAAACTAATGGAGGTGCTGTGCGATGCGCTGTCTGCCAGCTCAGACGCCAAAGCCAATCAGGAGAGTGCCACGACGTGGTGCTCCCTGATTGGCTGAAGGGGCCCTCTGTGACAGGAGTCAAAGTGGGTCTCAGCATTCGGGGAAAGGGGTCCCATGTGTAAACATGGGACCCCATTCAGTCCGTGTGGATCGGGTATGCGGTTTGTTTTTTTGCCAAGTACGTGGATTACAAATAAAAGAACAGGACACTGGATTTAGGTGAGTATATAATTTTATTTTCAGGTACCCCGGATTCTTCGAGACGTGTGGACAGACAGAGACGTGGACACAGTCGGCGTGTCAACATAGGTAAGTATGTGTCGGCATGTATGTAATAAAGTTTTACTTTCACGGTGTCTGTGTCCTGTTTTTATTTGGGTATTTTTTTTGCAGTAGAACTACAGGTACCAGCGGGCCCGTTTTCCACCCGCATGCTGGTACTTGTGGTTCTCCAAGTACCAGCTTGCGGGGGAGGCTTTCTGGGACTTGTAGTTCTGCTGCAAAAAACAATATTCTTTGATTTTTACACATGGCTATCAGCCCCCCCATCCGCAGCCCATGGATGGGGGGGTAGCCTCGGGCTTCACCCCTGGCCCTTGGGTGGCTGAAGGGGGGGACCCCTTGATTGAAGGGATCCCCACTCCTCCAGGGTACCCTGGCCAGGGGTGACTAGTTGCGGATTTAATGCCACGGCCGCAGGGACCGGTATAAAAGTGTCCCCCGGCTGTGGCATTATCTCCCCAGCTAGTGGAGCCCGGTGCTGGTTCAAAAAATACGGGGGACCCCTACACTTTTTGTCCCCCATATTTTTTGCACCAGGACCGGACGCAGAGCCCGGTGCTGCTTCTAAAAATACGGGGATCCCCTGTCATTTTTTGCCCCGTATTTTTACAACCAGGACCGGCTCAAAGAGCCCGAGGCTGGTTATGCTTAGGAGGGGGACCCCATGCAATTTTTTTCCGGGTTTTTTACCGTTTTTTGCACCATCTGAAAAGTCGAATCCAGGACGCACTAATCCGTCAATTGGTCCGTTTTTCGACAGCGGGACTGTCGAATCCGTTTTTTATTGAATATGTCGAATTCCGGCACCCGCCGGCCGGAATTCGACGGTCGAATTGTGTCGAATTTAAAAACGGGCGAAAAAGTGCCGCAATTCGCCCGGAATTGCATATACCCCATAGTCTTTACTGGTATCAGACACTGTGAAACAGCATACACAGGCTTGAGCCTAGTCACACAGGTACATACAGAAAATAGACAAATGCACATAAAAGGTCCTAGCACTTCCCACATGCTCCTCTGGCACGGACAACGTGCACAGTCCCTGGCACTACAAACTGTTCTCTGCTCACTCTAGCAGGCATCAGCACCCAGAACTCAGGGTAAATGGGAGTTTTAAACATTTCCCCTGCTCCTGACTTCCTGCTGTCTCTGGGTGAGTTGACCTCGCTTCTCCAGTTGCAGCTGTAAACAAGCACTCTCACCACAATATATATATATATTTATATTAGCTGAAGAACCCAGCGTAGTCAGCGTGTACATTTTCCAAGTTATGGATGCAACTATCAACATATTAAAAATAATTAGCAGCTTAGCAGCTCTTACAACTCACCCGTGAGGTGCCTGTCCAGTGTCGTTTTTGAGGAGTACCAGTAGCACTGATCCCAAGCTATTCTTTCTGTTCATTTTTATAATTATTTTTCCATTGTGAGATGGGTTTAAAGTTTTCATTCTGTTATCAATGTTGCTATTCCAAGACTTTTGGGTACATCATTTTTTGTCTTCCCACCTCCATTTTTGTCAGTTATTTTAGGTCATTGATTTATGGTTATTTCAGTCAGCTATTTCAGGTAATTGAATTATGGTAATTTCTGTTAGTTATAAAGGTTCATAACAGTTTTTTTCCAAATCCATCCAGCAGCAGGCCCAGAAAAAGCTTCCTGGATCAAAGTTCCGGCCAGCATACACCAACACATAATATGGGCCTTTTTTTTTTTTTTTTAACAATATTATTAACCTCAATAACATTAATTTCTACACAATTCTGACCACCTCACAATTCACAATATTGCATTCATAGAACCTTTTAGGCCTAAAAGATTGCACCAAGCTAGCTGGTTGAATAAGCTAAGCGACATCAGTGGACAGCACAAATACGTGACTGTTCAACTTAAAAAATGGCACTTCTGGGAAATAGAGTCACACTGCAGGGCCGGACAAGATGGCAGTTTAATAAACTATACAATCCCATAGATGGTAACCAAGAATGTTTTCATTAATCAAGAACTTGATCAGAAAAAAAGAAAGGATTGATTCGTGAGTTAATTTAATTTGTTTGATTCAGAAAATTTTAATCAATGGAGGCATTTAGGACAGTAATGATCGAACATTATAGTTTTATGGCCTTTTCTTTTCTGAGTTGCTGTAAAAGAAAGCATGAAGGACCGCTTGGTTAATTTTTGCACATCAAATTTCAGTCTTTTTGGTGTGAGCCTATTAAACTATAAGTATATTTTAGAATTTTCTGGAGGAAACCAGAGCACCCAGAGGAAACCCATGTAAGCATGTAGAGAATATACAAACTCCACACAGGGCATCCTTGCACCATCCTTACTGCCCTAGTTGGTTACTATTAATTGTTTGATTCCAAACATTTTTAATGAATGGGGTGCATTAGGGATAGTAAATGGTTGAACATTCTTCTTTCATGGTGGTAGTGATAATAAATTCTTCTTTCATTGCATTTTCTCTTCTCAGTTGCTGTAAAAGAAAGAAGGATTGTTTGTTTGTTTGTTTGTTTGTTTGTTTATTTATTTGGTTCTTTTAATTGTTTGATTGTCTAAGAATATTTATGAAGGAGGAGGGAGGGTTGTATGGCCAGGAGGTCTCAATGCATCTGTTTTTAGATGGTTAAGTGAGGACATTTATTTCCCCGCTACCAAATTCCATTCAAGAAGCTTAGGAGTCACACTGCTTATGTGATGTCAACGCACTGGGGTACAGCTGAGCGCACAAAAGTTGTACAAAAAAAACTATACTATTTTTTTTTTAATGGCCACTCACTGCAGAGTCACAGTGCTTAAATTATTTATGTCAATGCACTGGGGCACAGCACATACAGCACAAACCAGATGTACAAAAAAATATATTAACTCTGGGCTGCAGCTGTACGTAGGGCAGTGACAAAAAAAATACAACACCAGTGTGATACTTAGGGTTCAGCAGCAGTGCCAGTGTGATACTTATAGGGGTGTAGGAATGAAAATTTTCATGAGGTGGGGGGGGGGGGCAAAAGGCCAAGGACTACTGTAGGGCCTGGAGCCCCTTTTTCTCATGTTTGGTATTTCATTTTATCACAGTTGTAACAGTGACTGTATATATACAAAGACTCCCAATCCTGTCATTCTGTCAGTGTTTCTGGGGTTGGCCAACCCTAGTTTCATTGTGTATTGCACTATAAAAATTGATTTATACGTTATTAAATAAATATTATTATTACTATTAAATACCAATTAGCACAATAACTGTTAGATACATTCAATTGTTCATCATAAAAAATGTCATTTTTATTTGTCGTTAACCTACATTTTATTCAGATTTCGTTGACAGCCTTCCTCATTTGAATGGGAGTATTTTTAAATCTATAGTCACAGCCTCATGGTTATGGTATGTGCTGTAAATTCACGTTACTATATCTCATGTTTGTTACTAGACGCACTGCACAAAATTCAGGGTAAAAGTAAATTGAATAGTTGTTTATCAATACAGGTTATTTTTTAAATGTTTATGGACAGAACACTAAAGGGGGGTACTCACGGGAGAGATGATCTTAACACAGACCGCTCAGCACACATCTCTCTCCCCGCTCAGCACAGCGCGATGTGCTGAGCGAGGGGGAAAGCCGACGGGGGGCCGCTCACTTCACACAACGGTGAAGTGAGGGACCCGCTAGATTGAGCCTGCATGCAGGCTCAATCTAGCACCGGCGATAGCGATGTGCGGGGCCGCGCATCGCTATCGCTGGGGGGCATACACACGGCAGATCCGTGCTTAAAATCTAAGCAATCTAGCAAGATTGCTTAGATTTTAAGCACGGATCTCTCCGTGTGTACCCCCCTTAAGAGTTTTTTTAAATAAACGAATCAATCTGAACACTGAGGTAATCTATACTAAAGAACATTTGATAGTTATACTAAGACAATCTATATTTTAAAAAAGTTTCAGAAGTTTAGAAAAGATACCGTGACTTCAGAAAGTAGCATGAAGGACCTACAGATATTTGTTACAAAGTCTTAACACGTCATACAAGTTCAGCTCAGGTGTGTTTTCTTGATGAACATGAAGTGTCAGGATCTGCATTAGGCGTTCCTGTGTCATGGTAGACCTCAGATATGTTTTCAGATGGCAAACTGAACTAAAGGTGTGCTCTGATGTTGCAGCTGAAGCGGGCACAGTCATGATGAGTACAAAGAGCAACACCACCTGATAGAGAAGGGCTTTCATTGTGTCAGACTCCTTACTGAGCGAAATCACTGCAGGAGGTGGGTGCTTTATTGGGCAGATTCTTCAACAGCTGGAGTGTAGGAGTTCATGGGGGGGGACACACAATCCTTTCCCCTCCAACAGAAATCATTGGGGGGGGGGGGGCAGCATGCCTATATTCTGTGTGCGACTGTGGCTATATCTGCATGCAAAATGCTACGTTACAGTTATTTCCAGGAATACACTATAACCTAATATTTCGTATGCAAATACAGCCGCAGTCACACACAGAATATAGGCATGCTGCATATCATTTTAATCAGCAGAAGCTGCTTGTGCCCCCAGGCATTCCAAATGCCCTAGGCAATTGCCTAGTTTGCCTATGCCTAGGACCGGCTCTGCATACAGCTACCTCATTGCACCTCTTTTACTTCTTTGCATGATGTGCTGTTTGGGGCCTATTTTTTTTTAAGTGCCATCCTGTCTGCTACTGTAGTGCCACTTCTAGATGGGCTAGGTGTTTGTGCCGCACACTTGTGTCGCTTAGCTTAGTCATACAGATACCTCGGTGCAACTTTTAGGCCTAAAACCAATATTGTGAGGTGTTCAGAATAGACTGGAAATGACTGGAAATTAATGTTATTGAGGTTAATAATACCGTAGGATCAAAATTACCCCCAAATTCTGTGATTTTAGCTGTTTTTATGGGGGGGGTTTCAAAAATCATCCAGATCCAAAAGCAAAACCCGAAAGGGTGGTTTTGGCAAAACCTATCTAGGTGGGTCATTCCGATCCGATCGCACGCAGCACTTCTTCACAGCGGTGCGTTCGGGTCTGAACTGCGCATGCGCAGCGTGCGCATTGTGCACGCGTGTTGTTGCTACCGCTGTCACCGGGCAACGACGCCGGTAACAAGGAAAGTGGTCGCAGCGGCGACCGCAAGAAGATTGACAGGAGGAAGACATGTCGGGGCGTCAACTGACCATTTTACGGGAGTGGTCAGGCAAACACAGGCGTGTCCAGGCGTTTTGAGGGCGGATGTCTGACGTCAAATTCGGGACCGGCATCACTGGATCCATCGCAAATGGTAAGTAGGTCTAGGGCTGGTCTTGTTTTGCTAGAAACTGTGTATTTTAGCATAGCAGGGCGTTCGCAGCCCTGCTATGCTAAAATACACTCCCCCATAGGCGGCGTCAGGTTGATCGCATGAGCAGCAAAAAGTTGCTATGTGCGATCAACTCGGAATGACCCCCCAGATCCAAACACAAAGCACGAAAATTGCCCGCCACACATCTCTAATAATAAACAATGACTTGCTAACTGCTTGTACAGTATATCTAGCACTGCTAATATTACACTAATCATTAATGGGACTGGAGAGGACACTCAGATAGGTCAGCTCAGCAAAACTGCAGTCAGTGTAGGCGGACAAATAGCTCAGCTCAGCAGCACAGGACAGGAGTGGATGAACAGGCAATTCAGCTCAGCCTGGAGTGGACAGATACAATAGTTTAGACTTCAGCTCAGCACAGCACACTTGTGTCATCAGCACTCAGCACAGACGTCATAGGCACACAGCTCTCTCCGGCGTCTGCTGTTAAATGGCACGAGTCACTGTTGCAGGTACTAATATTAAAACCTGCAAGATCCAACGCTTGGATGATGACGTTTTACCTATTTTTCCGAGCCTGGCGGGAAAATCCAAGCCGGCACTCGGACTCCCTTGGATCCCAGAAGTTTGGGTGGGTTTGGTTTTCCAAAAACCGAATCCACTCATCTCTACTGATAATGGTCCAAAAGGGAAGATGCATATTCAATAGCTTAAATAGGTCAGGTGCTCACCAGTGTTAAACACTATAATGTAATGCACAGTCACACCGTATGTGTGTTAGGAGTATGAAGGAAGATTATTTAACCAGGCCCTCAGCCGGCTAACATCCAGTATATTAATTCTCACCACTCTAGTAATAATTGAGTGTGGCTCAACAGGGTCTTCCATGACAACTTAGTTAATCATTCACCTAAAGGACCCTTCTGATGAAAGTACAGTACTTTTGCACAGAGCTTCAAAGTTATTAAGGAACTAAATCAACAGTGAGACAATCAGCCGTTATTAACAATTTTGGATCAGAAATAAAGGTTTGAAGTGTGCAGGAAAGTTTATACTGAACGACCACAGCGGGCACAGAGGGTGTGCACCAGGGCTAACTTTTTAGGCCTCACCCAGGCAGCCAATGGGCAAGCATCAGTTCATTTATTGTGATGCTGATACTGCAGTACCCCTGTGTGGTGAGTACAACATGGGCTTACCTGGTTCTTGGTCAGCTTCTCACCTGATATACTCTATTTCTGTACAACACCCTGCAGAGGTCAGGACAGTACCTAGAACAGACACAAAGAGATATGATTTGGGTGGTATGTAAAAAAAAAAAAAAAACGTATTTAATCTGCAACCATAATGTCTCTAAAACCAGTGCAGCTCAGTTATCTATACATATAATAAAGCTGTAAGGGTTGTGTCTGTACATAGCAATATTTAAAAAAAAATATAGTTCAAGTGACAGGTTGCGTTAAACATGCCGGCTGTCGGGATCCCGGCATGCAGGATTCCGGCCGCCGAAATCCCGACAGTCGACAATACTGACACCCGAAATAACGGAGCAACATGGCTATTCTCACTCGTGGGTGTCCACGACAGCCATAGATTGGGAACAGATTCTGTGGTGAGCACAGCAATGCCGCTGTCGGGACAGTTGCCATCCTGTCCGCCGGCAAATCGTATTTATTCCCTAGGGACTGTTTATGAACTATGGAGACAGAAAAAAACATTAAGAATTTTTGTCCGTCTGTTTGTCTGTCTTTTCGTTCTGGCATCATGCAAAAACTACTAAATGAATTTGGATCGTGTTTTCACTATTGTATACCGTAGCTTTGTAACCTAAATAAAGGAAAAACCAGACGCTTGACACTCGGCGCATGCAGTGTACAGGCTCCTCAAGCCCAAATGACTATGGCCCTCATTCCGAGTTGTTCGCTCGCAAGCTGCTTTTAGCAGCATTGCACACGCTAAGCCGCCGCCTACTGGGAGTGAATCTTAGCTTAGCAAAATTGCGAATAGAAATTTCTAAGCAGTTTCTGAGTAGCTCGACACTTACTCTGCCACTGCGATCAGTTCAGTCAGTTTCGTTCCTGGTTTGACGTCACTAACACACCCAGCGTTCGCCCAGACACTCCCCCGTTTCTCCAGCCACTCCCGTGTTTTTCCCAGAAACGGCAGCGTTTTTTCACACACTCCCATAAAACGGCCAGTTTCCGCCCAGAAACACCCACTTCCTGTCAATCACACAACGATCACCAGAACGAAGAAAAAACCTTGTAATGCCGTGAGTAAAATACCAAACTTCTTAGCAAATTTACTTGGCGCAGCCGCAGTGCGAACATTGCGCATGCGCAGTTTGCGGAAAATCGCTGTGATGCGATGAAAAAGAACGAGCAAACAACTCGGAATGAGGGCCTATATTTGTGTAATTTCTGAACTCACTTCTGACCCAAATGATCTGTTCAACAGGGTCAGACTCTTTCTCCAAATGCAGGTACAGCAGTAATGATAGGTTAAAGTCCTGATGTCTCCACCTCCCAAGATGGCCGCCTCAGTTGTTCTCAGCTGTTGTTCTCCTCACACTTTTCTCAGACCAATTGCCCCTCACCAACTGCTGCTCTTCTTCCTCCAAATGTCCCCAGCCTTCTAGCTGACCAATCACAGGGACCCCTCTCTGCTTGTGCATATGTAAAAATGCATAATGCAGTGTGGCAGCCATAAGACCTAAAATATTGCAATTATTACAATGCCGGGAACACCTTAGCAGTTGACTTGGGCCAGGCTCACATCAGGCCCCTCCAAGAACCTTATTACTTAGTACCCACTGCCCCTCCCCTCTTGGCGCCTATTGTGACAGCCTTTCAGAATCTGCAATGGTGGTGCAGCTGATAACAGGCAACTTACATACAAACATCCCAAGTTCCATTAAAGTTTTAAATCTTTTCATTACAGAAGTTAAAATCTTTGTTTTAATACTGTACTTAAATGCATTATAACTAAAAGGTTCCCACATTAAAGCTATAGTTACTATAAAAAAAAATATTTTAAAATACCTTGCATTAAGAAATCAGGGGAAGATGTATGATAGCGCACATATCATGCCTCCATAATGCTTCCTGCTTCTCCTCTTTACCTTGGTGAAGCAGGAAGCAATACTGATGAGATGTATGAACATCTCGTTTGCCTAAGTGTCTCTCCTCCAGGTCGGCTCCACTGGGCATGCACGATATCTCGCTAGCATCGCAAAATCTGTCCCTGCTGTGGTGATGGGGCAACACCAGTCAGTGCCATTGACTCTGATACCACTTCTCATCCATAATGCTGAAAAATACATATACCTCATAGTTAGTTATCCCTTTTCCCCATCCAACCTCATACCTCCCAACATGACCCTCTCTAGGAGGGACAGAATGCTCTGCTTCTGGACTTTTCTCTTAATTTATGATTGCAGGCACCTGTGTTGAACAGGTTAATGAATAAGAAAGGTGTTTCACCACAGGTGATGGCAATCATAAATTAAGAGGGAAGTCCAGGAGCAGAGCATTCAGTCCCTCCTGGAGAGGGTCATGTTGTGAGGTATGCAACCTTATGTTCTTGGAACTGCAAATTACCTGGTTGGGGAGCATGTTTTCAATTTCTAGGCGGCTCCGTTTTATTACAGCATCACATCTTTCTTTATGTAAATATAGTAGGTGCATTGTAAGTCTGTGAGACATATTGATGACTGATCTGTAATATTTCTGGCCGACTTTCCCTCCTATGTGCATGTTGAGTAGTTGGCATCACAACCTGCAACAGATGATCATTCTCAAATCAGAGATTTCTACCATGTGTTAACTCTTTTTGTTTCATCACGTGTTAGTGGAGGCATTGTTTATGGCAATGGCCCCCAACATCAAAGTGCATTAGTCAGGCAGATGTTTTCTAAAAGACATAATATAAAGCGATCTCCATTTGCACTTCTTCTGTGTGGAGTTTGCTGCTTTGCGTCTCACAAAACACGTCAGTCCTAGTTACATGCAGCTAGGAAAGTCGATGCATTGAAGTGGTGTCTCCAGGTGGTTGATTACGTTCATTATTTACTGTCCAAAAGACTTTTGGTGTTGATTGACCTTTGCTAACCTGAAACTCTCTTGTCAAAGCCAACTGCATTAAATATCATTTTAAGGCAAATCTCTGAAAATATAAATCCTGATTGTAAAGAATAATAAGCAATAGCTCAAAACGAAACCCGGTTTTTCTTAAAGAGCCACTAGCTTACATATTTGTAAACTATCATAATGTGCCGGTTTCTATTGTCTGAATAAATGTAACATCACATAGGTAGACAGTCAGAAGTGTGTACTTGTAGTGTAAACTATGGATTTAATTGTGCACTTATATCAGGTTGTGGTCATCTATAGACACCTGTCTGGGATGTACAATGAAGCTTGATCATAAGTGAATGCTGCTCCCAACAAACCCTTGTATGTGACTGCTTCAGTTTATTTCCTTGTGCACATAGTATTTAGGTGAACCCAGTTTAACCAGCACTAGACAGAATATGTCCTCTTGTCTTGCAGTCATCAAAGTTCTGTCCAGCTTTTACTTTGAAGGTTGTGTTGATTGATTTTCTGTATTTACTTTTATTTATCCATTTGCTAACCTTTATTTATATAACACCCACATCATTACCTTTAACAAAAACATTTAAGCATTTGGATCAGCCCCTACCCCAGTGGAGTTTATGGTTTTAACTAGTGATGAGCGGGTTCGGATCCTCGGGATCCGAACCCGCCCAAACTTCACCTTATTTTGCACGGATCCAAGCAACTCGGATCCTCCCGCCTTGCTTGGTTAACCCGAGCGCTTCCGAACGTCATCATCCCGCTGTCGGATTCTCGCGAGATTCGTATTCTATATAAGGAGCTGTGCGTCGCCGCCATTTTTCACTCCTGCATTGGAGATGATCGTGAGAGGACGTGGCTGGCGTCCTCTCAGTTTCTATGTTCAGTGGGCTGCAAATATCTGTGCTCAGTGTGCTGCAAATATCTGTGCTCAGTGTGCTGCAAGTGCAAATATCTACGTTCTCTGCCTGAAAAACGCTCCATATCTGTGCTCAGTGTGCTGCAAATATCTGTGCTCAGTGTGCTAATTGCTTTATTGTGGGGACTGGGGACCAGCAGTATTATATAGTAGGAGGATAGTGCAGAGTTTTGCTTACCAGTGACCACCAGTATTATACGTTCTCTGCCTGAAAAACGCTCCATATCTGTGCTGCATTGTAGTATATAGTAGGAGGACAGTGCAGAATTTTGCTGATGACCAGTATAACTTTATATATAGCAGTACGGTACAGTAGCCCACTGCTCTACCTCTGTGTCATCAAGTATACTATCCCATCCATACCTGTGGTGCATTTCAGTTTTGCACAGTTTGCTGACCACCAGTATATAATATATAGCAGTACGGTACAGTAGGCCACTGCTCTACCTACCTCTGTGTCGTCAAGTATACTATCCATCCATACCTGTGGTGCATTTCAGTTTTGCACAGTTTGCTGAACACCAGTATAAAATATATAGCAGTACGGTACAGTAGGCCACTGCTCTACCTACCTCTGTGTCGTCAAGTATACTATCCATCCATACCTGTAATGTATTTCAGTTTTGCACAGTTTGCTGACCACCAGTATATAATATATAGCAGTACGGTACAGTAGGCCACTGCTCTACCTACCTCTGTGTCGTCAAGTATACTATCCATCCATACCTGTGGTGCATTTCAGTTTTGCACAGTTTGCTGACCACCAGTATATAATATATAGCAGTACGGTACAGAAGGCCACTGCTCTACCTACCTCTGTGTCGTCAAGTATACTATCCATCCATACCTGTGGTGCATTTCAGTTTTGCACAGTTTGCTGACCACCAGTATATAATATATAGCAGTACGGTACAGAAGGCCACTGCTCTACCTACCTCTGTGTCGTCAAGTATACTATCCATCCATTCCTGTGGTGCATTTCACTTTTGCACAGTTTGCTGACCACCAGTATATAATATATAGCAGTACGGTACAGTAGGCCACTGCTCTACCTACCTCTGTGTCGTCAAGTATACTATCCATCCATACCTGTGGTGCATTTCAGTTTTGCACAGTTTTCTGACCACCAGTATATATAGCCAGTTTGTGCAAGGAGAGATTGATTGCTTCTTTTTTGGTGGGGGCCCAAACCAACCAGTCATTTCAGTCACAGTCGTGTGGCAGACCCTGTCGCTGAAATGATGGGTTCGTTAAAGTGTGCATGTCCTGTTCATACAACATAAAGGTGGGTGGGAGGGCCCAAGGACAATTCCATCTTGCACCTCTTTTTTCTTTCATTTTTCTTTGCATCATGTGCTGTTTGGGGACTATTTTTTTGAACTGCTATCCTGCCTGACACTGCAGTGCCACTCCTAGATGGGCCAGGTGTTTGTGTCGGCCACTTGGGTCGCTTAGCTTAGTCACACAGCTACCTCATTGCGCCTCTTTTTTTCTTTGCATCATGTGCTGTTTGGGGACTATTTTTTTGAAGTGCCATCCTGTCTGACACTGCAGTGCCACTCCTAGATGGGCCAGGTGTTTGTGTCGGCCACTTGGGTCGCTTACCTTAGTCACACAGCTACTTCATTGCACCTCTTTTTTTCTTTGCATCATGTGCTGTTTGGGGACTATTTTTTAAATCTGCCATCCTGTCTGACACTGCAGTGCCACTCCTAGATGGGCCAGGTGTTTGTGTCGGCCACTTGGGTTGCTTAGCTTAGCCATCCAGCGACCTTGGTGCACCTCTTTTTTTCTTTGCATCATGTGCTGTTTGGGGACTAGTTTTTAAATCTGCCATCCTGTCTGACACAGCAGTGCCACTCCTAGATGGGCCAGGTGTTTGTGTAGGCCACTTGGGTCGCTTAGCTTAGCCATCCAGCGACCTTGGTGCACCTCTTTTTTTCTTTGCATCATGTGCTGTTTGGGGACTATTTTTTAAATCTGCCATCCTGTCTGACACTGCAGTGCCACTCCTAGATGGGCCAGGTGTTTGTGTCGGCCACTTGGGTCGCTTAGCTTAGCCATCCAGCGACCTTGGTGCACCTCTTTTTTTCTTTGCATCATGTGCTGTTTGGGGACTATTTTTTAAATCTGCCATCCTGTCTGACACTGCAGTGCCACTCCTAGATGGGCCAGGTGTTTGTGTCGGCCACTTGGGTCGCTTAGCTTAGCCATCCAGCGACTTTGGTGCACCTCTTTTTTTCTTTGCATCATGTGCTGTTTGGGGACTATTTTTTAAATCTGTCATCCTGTCTGACACTGCAGTGCCACTCCTAGATAGGCCAGGTGTTTTTGTCAGCCACTTGGGTCGCTTAGCTTAGCCATCCAGCGACCTTGGTGCACCTCTTTATTTCTTTGCATCATGTGTTGTTTGGAGACTAGTTTTTAAATCTGCCATCCTGTCTGACACTGCAGTGCCACTCCTAGATGGGCCAGGTGTTTGTGTTGGCCACTTGGGTCGCTTAGCTTAGCCATCCAGCGACCTTGGTGCACCTCTTTTTTTCTTTGCATCATGTGCTGTTTGGGGACTATTTTTTAAATCTGCCATCCTGTCTGACACTGCAGTGCCACTCCTAGATGGGCCAGGTGTTTGTGTCGGCCACTTGGGTCGCTTAGCTTAGCCATCCAGCAACCTTGGTGCACCTCTTTTTTTCTTTGCATCATGTGCTGTTTGGGGACTATTTTTTAAATCTGCCATCCTGTCTGACACTGCAGTGCCACTCCTAGATAGGCCAGGTGTTTGTGTCAGCCACTTGGGTCGCTTAGCTTAGCCATCCAGCGACCTTGGTGCACCTCTTTATTTCTTTGCATCATGTGTTGTTTGGAGACTAGTTTTTAAATCTGCCATCCTGTCTGACACTGCAGTGCCACTCCTAGATGGGCCAGGTGTTTGTGTTGGCCACTTGGGTCGCTTAGCTTAGCCATCCAGCGACCTTGGTGCACCTCTTTTTTTCTTTGCATCATGTGCTGTTTGGGGACTATTTTTTAAATCTGCCATCCTGTCTGACACTGCAGTGCCACTCCTAGATGGGCCAGGTGTTTGTATCGGCCACTTGGGTCGCTTAGCTTAGTCACACAGCTACCTCATTGCGCCTCTTTTTTTCTTTGCATCATGTGCTGTTTGGGGACTATTTTTTTGAAGTGCTATCCTGTCTGACACTGCAGTGCCACTCCTAGATGGGCCAGGTGTTTGTGTCGGCCACTTGGGTCGCTTACCTTAGTCACACAGCTACCTCATTGCACCTCTTTTTTTCTTTGCATCATGTGCTGTTTGGGGACTATTTTTTAAATCTGCCATCCTGTCTGACACTGCAGTGCCACTCCTAGATAGGCCAGGTGTTTGTGTCGGCCACTTGGGTCGCTTAGCTTAGCCATCCAGCGACCTTGGTGCACCTCTTTATTTCTTTGCATCATGTGTTGTTTGGAAACTAGTTTTTAAATCTGCCATCCTGTCTGACACTGCAGTGCCACTCCTAGATGGGCCAGGTGTTTGTGTTGGCCACTTGGGTCGCTTAGCTTAGCCATCCAGCGACCTTGGTGCACCTCTTTTTTTCTTTGCATCATGTGCTGTTTGGGGACTATTTTTTAAATCTGCCATCCTGTCTGACACTGCAGTGCCACTCCTAGATGGGCCAGGTGTTTGTGTCGGCCACTTGGGTCGCTTAGCTTAGTCACACAGCTACCTCATTGCGCCTCTTTTTTTCTTTGCATCATGTGCTGTTTGGGGACTATTTTTTTGAAGTGCCGTCCTGTCTGACACTGCAGTGCCACTCCTAGATGGGCCAGGTGTTTGTGTCGGCCACTTGGGTCGCTTACCTTAGTCACACAGCTACCTCATTGCACCTCTTTTTTTCTTTGCATCATGTGCTGTTTGGGGACTATTTTTTAAATCTGCCATCCTGTCTGACACTGCAGTGCCACTCCTAGATGGGCCAGGTGTTTGTGTCGGCCACTTGGTTCGCTTAGCTTAGCCATCCAGCGACCTTGGTGCACCTCTTTTTTTCTTTGCATCATGTGCTGTTTGGGGACTAGTTTTTAAATCTGCCATCCTGTCTGACACTGCAGTGCCACTCCTAGATGGGCCAGGTGTTTGTGTCGGCCACTTGGGTCGCTTAGCTTAGTCACACAGCTACCTCATTGCGCCTCTTTTTTTCTGTGCATCATGTGCTGTTTGGGGACTATTTTTTTGAAGTGCCATCCTGTCTGACACTGCAGTGCCACTGCTAGATGGGCCAGGTGTTTGTGTCGGCCACTTGGGTCGCTTAGCTTAGTCATCAAGTGACCTTGGTGCAAATTTTAGGACTAAAAATAATATTTTGAGGTGTGAGGTGTTCAGAATAGACTGAAAATGAGTGGAAATTATGGTTATTAAGGTTAATAATACTATGGGATCAAAATGACCCCCACATTCTATGATTTAAGCTGTTTTTGAGGGTTTTTTGTAAAAAAAAAAACACCTGAATCCAAAACACACCCGAATCCGACAAAAAAATTTCAGGGAGGTTTTGCCAAAACGCGTCCGAATCCAAAACACGGCCTCGGAACCGAATCCAAAACCAAAACACAAAACCCGAAAAATGTCCGGTGCACATCACTAATAAAGTATTTACTACTCTTGTATTTAGGTTGATACTCATCATCCTTATCAGTATGCATTTGCACAAATTCTATACTAAATACTAGAGATGAGCGGGTTTGGTTCGTTGAGATCCGAACCCCCCCCCCCCCCCCGAACTTCACCCATTTTACACGGTTCCGAGGCAGCCTCGGATCTTCCCGCCTTGCTCGGTTAACCAGAACGCGCCCGAACGTCATCATCCCGCTGTCGGATTCTCGCGAGATTCGTATTCTATATAAGGAGCCGCGCGTCGCCGCCATTTTCACCCGTGCATAGGAGATTGAACGGAGAGGACGTGGCAACGTTCTCTACCCTGAAAAGCTCCGTAATCTGTGCTCAGTGTGCTGAAAATATCTGTGCTCAGTGTGCTGCAAATAATCTGTGCTCAGTGTGCTGAAAATATCTACGTACTCTGCCTGAAAATGCTCCATATCTGTGCTCAGGGTGGTAGTCATGTGACCGCCGGTCGGCTGACCGACAGTCACATGACCTCCTCCGTGAGCCCGACGGCTCACTATCCTGATGGTCGGCATGCCGACCAACAGGGACTATTTCCACTCGTGGGTGTCCACGACACCCATAGAGTGGGAATAGAACCCGTGGCGACCGCAGGTCGCCACCGAGCCCGCAGCGTGGCGAGCACAGCGAGCCCGCAAGGGGCTTGCTGCACTCGCCCTTCCCCGCCGGGATCCCGGCGTCGGTATGCTGCCGGGATCCCGGCGTCGGTAAGGTGACCGGCGGTCAGGAGACCGCCGGTCACCCGTACTACACCCCTGTGCTAAGTGTGCTGCAAATCTCTGTGCTCAGTGTGCTGCATTGTGGGGACTGGGGACCACCAGTATAATAAGATATACTATTCTATAGCTTCTATACTGCTTGTCAGGACACATGTGTCACAGTTATACCGCTCTGTACTGATATATATATATATATACAGTAATATATATACTATTCTATAGCTTCTGTACTGCTTGTCAGGATACGTGTCACAGTTACACCGCTCTGTACTGATATATACAATAATATATATACTTTTCTATAGCTTCTAGTATTACAGTGCAGCATTTTGGTGACCAACAGTATACATATATGGGGGGTCATTCCGAGTTGTTCGCTCGGTAAAAATCTTCGCATCGCAGCGATTTTCCGCTTAATGCGCATGCGCAATGTCCGCACTGCGACTGCGCCAAGTAAATTTGCTATGCACTTAGGAATTTTACTCACGGCATTTTCATCGTTCTGGCGATCGTAATGTGATTGACAGGAAATGGGTGTTACTGGGCGGAAACAGGCCGTTTTATGGGCGTGTGGGAAAAAACGCTACCGTTTCCGGAAAAAACGCAGGAGTGGCTGGAGAAACGTGGGAGTGTCTGGGCGAACGCTGGGTGTGTTTGTGACGTCAAACCAGGAACGACAAGCAGTGAAATGATCGCAGATGCCGAGTAAGTCTGAAGCTACTCAGAAACTGCTACGAGGTGTGTAATCGCAATATTGCGAATACATCGTTCGCAATTTTAAGATGCTAAGATTCACTCCCAGTAGGCGGCGGCTTAGCATGAGCAAATCTGCTAAAATTCACTTGCGAGCGAACAACTCGGAATGACCCCCATAGTACAGTACAGTAGGCCATTGCTATTGATATATTATTGGCATAGAATTCCACACATTAAAAAATGGAGAACAAAAATGTGGAGGGTAAAATAGGGAAAGATCAAGATCCACTTCCACCTCGTGCTGAAGCTGCTGCCACTAGTCATGGCCGAGATGATGAAATGCCATCAACGTCGTCTGCCAAGGCCGATGCCCAATGTCATAGTAGAGAGCATGTAAAATCCAAAAAAACAAAAGTTCAGTAAAATGACCCAAAAATCAAAATTAAAAGCGTCTGATGAAAAGCATAAACTTGCCAATATGCCATTTACGACACGGAGTGGCAAGGAACGGCTGAGGCCCTGTCCTATGTTCATGGCTAGTGGTTCAGCTTCACATGAGGATGGAAGCACTCATCCTCCCGCTAGAAAAATGAAAAGACTTAAGCTGGCAAAAGCACAGCAAAGAACTGTACATTCTTCTAAATCACAAATCCCCAAGGAGAGTCCAATTGTGTCGGTTGCGATGCCTGACCTTCCCAACACTGGACGGGAAGAAGTGGCGCCTTCCACCATTTGCACGCCCCCTGCAAGTGCTGGAAGGAGCACCAGCAGTCCAGTTCCTGATAGTCAAATTGAAGATGTCACTGTTGAAGTACACCAGGATGAGGATATGGGTGTTGCTGGCGCTGAGGAGGAAATTAACAAGGAGGATTCTGATGGTGAGGTGGTTTGTTTAAGTCAGGCACCCAGGGAGAAACCTGTTGTCCGTGGGACGAATATGGACATTGACATGCCTGGTCAAATTACAAAAAAAATCACCTCTTCGGTGTGGAATTATTTTAACAGAAATGCGGACAACAGGTGTCAAGCCGTGTGTTGCCTTTGTCAAGCTGTAATAAGTTGGGGTAAGGACGTTAACCACCTAGGAACATCCTCCCTTATACGTCACCTGGAGCGCATTCATCAGAAGTCATTGACAAGTTCAAAAACTTTGGGTGACAGCGGAAGCAGTCCACTGACAACTAAATCCCTTCCTCTTGTAACCAAGCTTCTGCAAACCACACCACCAACTCCCTCAGTGTCAATTTCCTCATTAGACATGAAAAACAATAGTCCTGCAGGCCATGTCACTGGCAAGTCTGACGAGTCCTCTCCTGACTGGGATTCCTCCGATGCATCCTTGAGTGTAATGCCTACTGCTGCTGGCGCTGCTGTTGTTGCTGCTGGGAGTCGATCGTCATCCCAGAGGGGAAGTCGGAAGACCACTTTTACTACTTCCAGTAAGCAATTGACTGTCCATCAGTCCTTTGCGAGGAAGATGAAATATCACAGCAGTCATCCTGCTGCAAAGCGGATAACTCGGGTCTTGGTAGCTGCGGTGGTGTTAAACGTGTGTCCGGTATCCACCGTTAATTGACAGGGAATTAGAGAATTGTTTGAGGTACTGTGTCCCCGGTACCAAATACCATCTAGGTTCCATTTCTCTAGGCAGGTGATACCGAGAATGTACACAGACCTCAGAAAAAGAGTTACCAGTGTCCTAAAAAATGCAGTTGTACCCAATGTCCACTTAACCACGGACATATGGACAAGTGGAGCAGGGCAGACTCAGGACTATATGACTGTGACAGCCCACTGGGTAGATGTATTGCCTCCCGCAGCAAGAACAGCAGCGGCGGCACCAGTAGCAGCATCTCGCAAATGCCAACTCGTTCCTAGGCAGGCTACGCTTTGTATCACCGCTTTTCATAAGAGGCACACAGCTGACAACCTCTTACGGAAACTGGGGAACATCATCGCAGAATGGCTTACCCCAATTGGATTCTCCTGGGGATATGTGACATCGGACAACACCACCAATATTGTGCATGCATTACATGTGGGCAAATTCCAGCACGTCTCATGTTTTGCACATACATTTAATTTGGTGGTACAGAATTTTTTTTTAAATGACAGGGGCGTGCAAGAGATGCTGTCGGTGGCCCGAAGAATTGCGGGCCACTTTCGGCATTCAGCCACCACGTGCCGAAGACTGGAGCACCAGCAAACACTCCTGAACCTGCCCTGCCATCATCTGAAGCAAGAGGTGGTAACGAGGTGGAATTCAACCCTCTATATGCTTCAGAGGATGGAGGAGCAGCAAAAGGCCATTCAAGCCTATACAGCTACCTACGATATAGGCAAAGGAGGGGGAATGCACCTGACTCAAGTGCAGTGGAGAATGATTTCAACGTTGTGCAAGGTTCTGCAACCCTTTGAACTTGCCACACGTGAAGTCAGTTCAGACACTGCCAGCCTGAGTCAGGTCATTCCCCTCATCAGGCTTTTGCAGAAGCAGCTGGAGAGATTGAAGGAAGAGCTAAAATGGAGCGATTCTGCTAGGCATGTGGGACTTGTGGATGGAGCCCTTAATTCGCTTAACCAAGATTCACGGGTGGTCAATCTGTTGAAATCAGAGCACTACATTTGGACACCGTGCTTGATCTTAGATTTAAAACCTACGTTGTATCTCTCTTTCCGACAGACACAAGTCTGCAGAGGTGCAAAGACCTGCTGGTGAGACACTTGTCAAGTCAAGCGGAACGTGACCCGTCAACAGCTCCTCCCTCACATTCTCCCGCAACTGGGGCTGCGAGGAAAAGGCTAAGAATTCCGAGCCCACCCGCTGGCGGTGATGCAGGGCAGTCTGGAGCGAGTGCTGACATCTGGTCCGGACTGAAGGACCTGCCAACAATTACTGACATGTCGTCTACTGTCACTGCATATGATTCTGTCACCATTGAAAGAATGGTGGAGGATTATATGAGTGACCGCATCCAAGTAGGCACGTCAGACAGTCCGTACGTATACTGGCAGGAAAAAGAGGCAATTTGGAGACCCTTGCACAAACTGGCTTTATTTTACCTAAGTTGCCCCCCCCCCCCCCCCCTCCTCCAGTGTGTACTCAGAAAGAGTGTTTAGTGCAGCCGGTCACCTTGTCAGCAATCGGCGTACGAGGTTACTTCCAGAAAATGTGGAGAAGATGATGTTCATCAAAATAAATTATAATCAATTTCTCCGTGGAGACATTCACCAGCAATTGCCTCCAGAAAGTACACAGGGACCTGAGATGGTGGATTCCAGTGGGGACGAATTAATAATCTGTGAGGAGGGGGATGTACACAGTGAAAGGGGTGAGGAATCGGACGATGAGGAGGAGGTGGACATCTTACCTCTGTAGAGCCAGTTTGTGCAAGGAGAGATTGATTGCTTCTTTTTTGGTGGGGGCCCAAACCAACCAGTCATTTCAGTCACAGTCATGTGGCAGACCCTGTTGCTGAAATGATGGGTTTGTTAAAGTGTGCATGTCCTGTTTATACAACATAAGGGTGGGTGGGAGGGCCCAAGGACAATTCCATCTTGCACCTCTTTTTTCTTTAATTTATCTTTGCATCATGTGATGTTTGGGGCCAATTTTTTTAAGTGCCATCCTGTCTGACACTGCAGTGCCACTCCTAGATGGGCCAGGTGTTTGTGCCGGCCACTTGGGTCTCTTAGCTTAGTCATCAAGCGACCTCGGTGCAAATTTTAGGACTAAAAATATAATTGAGAGGTGTGTTCAGAATAGACTGGAAATGAGTGGAAATTGTGGATATTGGGGTTAATATTACTATGGGATCAAAATGACCCCCACATTTTATAATTTAAGATGTTTTTGAGGGGTTTTTGAAAAAAAACACCCGAATCTAAAATACACCCGAATCCAACAAAAAAATTTCAGGGAGGTTTTGCCAAAACGCGTCCTAATCCAAAACACGGCCGCAGAACCAAAACCAAAACACAAAACCCGAAAAATGTCCGGTGCACATCTCTACTAAATACACCTGAACACACTTCAGTACATTGCGTAGGTAAAAAAAAAACATCAGTTTAAAACCACTGTCTTCTTTGGACCTTGGTGTGACCAGATTTTGTGTAACAAAATGGCTGACTTGCTGTGTCCTGTATGTGACCTATCTGGAAAGAAGAATAGTTTATGAAAGGAAAGGGATTTAAAAGTGGAAGAAGCAAGATAACGGTATAGTGCCAGACATAAAAAATTGTTTGTATATGCTAGCTGTTGCACTAGTCCTGGCCAGTCCAAGAAATAAATCACAAATGAGGTTATGAAACAGAGTAGAGAAGTGTCCCAAGGTTCAGTGGTTCACCTCTAAAAGGAATTTTGTGTCCATCTTGACTGTCCAAGCCCCAAATCTACTGTGAGATACTTACTTAGGATTGACTGACTGACTCATTAACCTCCAGCAACAAGAGAGTTTAAAAACAGAAAGGTGGGGCCCTATAACCTGTGAGAGGATAAGTGTGAGTAACATCCAGCTCCAAGGGTGTGCATTACCTTAAGGAGAGTCATAGAGACATGTTATGTATGAAAATTCTAACACTGCTCCTTCACGACAAGAGCTCCTAACTTACATGATGTTAGGACTCTGGGTTTATTTTTCTTTTCTTTTCGTGTGTGTTATTTTTTCATTGAAACTAATGCAATATAATCTGTTTATCCACAATTTAAAATATTCTTTTTCTGTGACAAAACCTTGGAAACATTTTTGGAATAAAATATACTTAAATCTAGCATATTATCTATGTCTCTTGTAGACTCTTGAGCCTACAGGTCCAAAGCTATGTACTTAGAGTATGTGTAAGAAAGTGTGATATATTAATATTTGAATGGGAAATGTAAAGTTCCCATTAAAGTCTTTTGTGGTGGCAGAGGAGATTTTGTATTTATCCTAAGCGACTGAACTGTGCATTCATCACGACCCAGCTGTTTTAGATTGTGGTATCTGAGTGCAGACTGGTATCATGACACCATCAGATACAGACCAGTTACAGTACACTCATTCATTTGCAAGTGGAGATGCAAATGAACCATTTTTATATCACCTGTTATTGTGTAAACTTGGTTCTACAGCATGTTCAGTGCAAAAACAAGATATGCTTTGCAACTGTGTATACACTGAACTCTGCATTGGCCCTTTTATCACAAAGCCATTTTTCTTACAAAGTACAGATGGAGCCACGCTAGTCGTGGCTCCATCTGTGCCTAGGTGCGCCCACCTAGGTGTGCCTAGGACTTGGCGTCTCCGTCTCCATGACGGAGGCGGGCCCCATTCACTTGAATGGAGAGAATCTCAGTCCGCGCCCGGTTGGAGATGCTCGTGCCCGGACAGAGACGCTCTGAATGGGAGCATCTCTGTGCACTCCCGGCGTGAGTAGGAGGACAGATCGCCTAGTCACGCCAGGAGTGCACGCCTGCGACTAGGGAGGCAAAGACAAGTATGGCTCCATCTGTATACTAACATTAAAATTTGTAAAATATGGAAGCTGTTACTTGAACAACTTATGCAAAATAAAATGTAATGTAAGAAAGGTATAGTGACTGTAAATGAATATGTATATAGGCAATATTTAAGCTGTTTAAATGTGCAATTGACATGGATCCAAGCACCTTATTGTTATCCCCAGCTCATCCATAGTATATGTTCCTAGCTCAGAATGGGGACGGAATATAACAAACTGTAGTTGATCAGATCACTGAAATGTTCACAACAGAAGAGAGTGTTTGAGGATAATCTTCTGTAACTGTGAAAAGCAGTGTACACATTAGAAAGATAAAGCTGCCACCTTGGTGTCACGCTGACAGAGAAGCCAATTAGGTAAGCATACACACTTACCAATCGGCTGCTCAATATGTCTGGCCAGATGCCATGACTGGGTGGGAAATTAAGCTAGCTGTAATGTCAGTGTCAGTGTTTCCTGCAACCAATGTATAGGCAGCTGGTGGGTTGCCCATACACAAATGCAGATTCACTAATATACTTTATATTTCAGATATATTGGCATCAACTGTTCTGCACGGCCGATCTAATATCAGTGAATTAAGTCATTTACAGACATATCGGGTCTACACCCCTTCCAATCTATTTGCAATATATTGTTCCTCGACATGACAAACAATACATTATATTAACCAGTGTGTATCAAGAATAAAAGAGAAAGAGGTAGAAAAAAGAGGGGATGTTGCGGGATAGGGTGTTGTTATAGATATATAGATGTATCAGAATTTTTCATATGAATGTGGGTTTACAGCAATGATCAATCTATTGGTGGTTTCTAAACATAAATTTCCCAACTCCAGGCCTCAGGGACCCCTAATTGTAAATTTTTATAGATCTGCTCAGTATCACAATTGAAAAAGTTAGCTCCACCTGTGGATTTTTTTTAATGTGTCAGTCAGTAATGATTATACTGTACCTGTACACCAACAAGAAGATCTATCAAACACACACAATTTGAGTCCCTGAGGACTGGAGTGGAGAAACACTGGTGTAAAATGATATAGGGCAGTATGTGACTGGAGCAGTGTTATTATATGAGAGAGGAAAATGAGGCACATAAGAAGCCACAGACTTAGATTTAGTTAGTGACAGTAGCAAGGCCAGCCAACAGCACAGAATGTATACTGTATGAGCAGATGTGCAGCTGCTGGCAGACTGATGCAGGAAGGCTGTGGTGTTAAACACCCCCCTACAGTATATAAACTATATTTCTTAATCCAACTTATTGTCTTACAATGGGCCGGATTCAGAGGTGGACACTCTTACAGGTGTGACTACATCTTTTTCCACTGTGCAACTGCTCATTTGTGCTAATACCGCAGCCAATGGAAGTTATACACAGACTCCCATATTCTGTAGTGCTAATACACTGCTTTGTGTATTAACATGCACCATCAGCTGTACATAGACTACACCAATGAACATCCCCCCAGGATTGCTCCATTGAACATGGCTGCTGAAATCAGTGCTACAGTACTAAAGAAAAATATGCAGTAGCTGGCCACGACACGCCCGCATCTAGTTATCCACCCCCATCACCTCTCATGAACTCCCACTAAAATCTCCTGCATCCAAATTTGTTCTTCGTCTGTCAGTGTTAACCACCGGGTGTTATGGAGATGTGAGATGGTGAACATTGCATATGTAAATAATAGGGAAAGATTACAAGAGAATCACATTATTTACCGATGAATGTTACATATAGCATTTTGTATTTTACTTTTAACATAGATATATTTAATACATTTTCCTTTTAATAAATATTTATGGCAAGTCTACAAGTAATATTAAAATACTGTAACTCTTCATAATTGCACAATGCATAAATAGATGGTAGCACAGACGTTATTTGCCAGAGATTTTATCTGCCATCTAATGCTTTGTTTCCATCCATCACAAAGACAAGAATGATTAATACTACAAGAATATTATAAATGATGTAATATATTAATTCTTATTGCAGTAATATCAAATTAAATTTGACAGTGTAGTATACTTGTGAAATATTGGTCTCTATTATTGGATATATTGAGTTATGGAAACAAGAGCTTTAGAATCTCTAGCAACATTGTATTACAACTTCTTCAGGATACCATTCAGTTGCTTAAAATATGTTTCCTGTTATTAAAGTCATAGCCCCAAGCAGGATGTTTGCTACATAACATAAATCCATAGAGACTTATATCTTATTGTGTGAACCGTTATTTCTTAGTGACATATTCTGCACAGGACCCCGTTCCAATACCAGCTGAATGGTGAAAGAAATTGAGATCATTTTTCTACTGAAAAAAATTATCATAGAGGCTGAAGAATTATACTTTATTTTCTGGGTTTACATCTTTTTATTTTCCTTTCAGATTTGTAATGACTATTTTTACATGTACATTTATATAAAATTTTAAAGTAGCCGTGTTATCACATATGTGCCTTCTTCTTCTCCCACATGACCGGTCCCTCCCCACTAATGCCCCCCGGGTGATGACATGAGGTCCACACACATGACCCAACTGTAATTATCTTTTATTTGCAGTTTCGTAAATAAAATACAATACTTCTGGGCTAGCTGTAATGTGATTTCTATGCACCACTGGCACTTTCCAGGTCATCTTCTAGGTAAGTGTCCAACTGTCTGCGTAACTATAGATTAATTTTCCATTTGTTCTTTAAAGAGCCACCACTACTGCACATACAGTAGTTCATAATATGTATTGAGCCCACCCTAACCAGACTCATCTATAATGGTATGTAAGGGTGAAAGTGGATGACTGGATCTGTTGACCTTTATATGTACCGTAACTGACCTATCAATTTACCACACATCACTTTCAGAAAATATGTTTTCTGCAAGTACCACCTCCATATTAGTAAACTCTTTCTTCGGGTCACATTGGTTTAAACAAGTAGTTATTCATCTCTGACCCACCCAGTAATACCTGTAGGTAGATCAGCGGAAACTGTGATGGTGTTATTACTGAACTGGGGTTAATACTGTAGAGCTGTATAATCAGCCTGCTGTTATATTTCCTGGCGGGTAAGTTACTTTGGGTTCTTGTAAATTGTGTTCTACAGTATTTCCATATTTATGTTCTTGAAGAAAGTTGTGCTGTCATTTTCTACAAATACACAAGTATTAAGTCCAGGCCATGAACCTGAACGATAAGCCTGTGTCATTTTAAGAGAGGATGGGGCCCCTGTGCAGCCTCCTCTGAATGGGCCCCCTGCTCTCTGCCGGGCGCCAGCAGCACTGTAGAGAGTCTGAGCCCTAGAACATGTGCAGAACTCTGGGAAAATGGTGCAGAAGCCATTTTCCCAGCGATTTCTCTACTGCACATGCACAAAACGCTGGGAAAATGGCCACTGCACCATTTTCCCATCGATTTCTGTAGGGCTGCTGTTGATGGCGCAAACATTGAAATATTCAAAAACATTGGTGCAGCGCGTGCGGTGTTGGTCCCCCTGGACTCAGCACCCATAAATACGCCAGTGGTAAGGGCCAGTGTTCTCCTACGTCAGAGACAGGCCCTGATATTATATATTGATAATTGTCAGTTATTAAGAGTCTACTTACTGCTGTGAAATGGTATAATTCTTCTAGCCATGGGACATAGATTAGGCCATACAGTTTTTGCTATTTTAAGAACTGTTTGCACTGTTTAAACAAGGGGATCTGATTCTGATTTGCACACAGCCATGTGTTTTGATGGTTGCCCATCTGTGACTTTATACAAATAGCCGACACCTTTCCTTGTGTACATCCATGTGACCAAATGTGCAAGGACAGAGATGTCCACTCTAAGCCTCTATGCACTCTGTATTACTGATCGCTGCGTCTTTATCCGCCATCAGTTGCAGTTTTGAAAATTGCTCCAGCCCTACGTAAGATGCAGTTCTCTGTCTGACCATGGCCTCCTATGCTTGTGGCTGTGCCTCTGGGAATGCAGCTGCTCTCACTGACACACCCGCGACACTCCCATAATACAAACACTGAATGGACCATTTAGTGTGGACTACTAGCCACCTCCCATTCACAGCTCAGAAACTCCCATCACTTCTGATACTGTCTGTCCCAATCTAAACAGCACCTTTTAACGTACACTCGCGGAATTCAATTGAGCGCCGGAGATTTTTTAAAAACCCGCAGGGCGGGGCCACAGGGTTTTGTTCTGCATTTACAGGAGACAAAATGAAGATGAAGTGATTTTTATAGAAATCACAGCGTCTCTATTCACACACCTTCAGAGCAAGTCTGATTTTCCTAAATTCATTATTTTTACATAAAATCACAAGTACAGTACTTGCTCTAGCACCACGGCAACACCAACTCCCCACCCTCTGTGACACCCCCCCCCCCTGCGTGTGTGTGACCCGCCTGGGAGGCAGCAGCAGGGAGAACTACATCTCCCAGCAGCCACCTCCCCTCCCAGCAGCTTCCTCCCCAGTGGGAAGAGGGAGGGGAGACCACCGGGAGACATGCGCATACCCGCTCTAATACAAAATTGGGTGTGATGTCCACAAGGTATTTTTGAGGGCTAAACCTTGCGCCCAATTGAATTCCCTCTTCTGTGTAACACTTCCGTTGTACAGGGTTTCAGAACTTTGGCCCTCATTCCGAGTTGTTCGCTCGGTATTTTTCATTGCATCGCAGAGAAAATCCGCTTAGTACGCATGCGCAATGTTCGCACTGCGACTGCGCCAAGTAACTTTACTATGATGAAAGTATTTTTACTCACGGCTTTTTCTTCGCTCCGGCGATCGTAATGTGATTGACAGGAAATGGGTGTTACTGGGCGGAAACACGGCGTTTCAGGGGCGTGTGGCTGAAAACGCTACCGTTTCCGGAAAAAACGCAGGAGTGGCCGGGGAAACGGTGGGAGTGCCTGGGCGAACGCTGGGTGTGTTTGTGACGTCAACCAGGAACGACAAGCACTGAAATGATCGCACAGGCAGAGTAAGTCTGGAGCTACTCTGAAACTGCTAAGTAGTTAGTAATCGCAATATTGCGAATACATCGTTCGCAATTTTAAGAAGCTAAGATTCACTCCCAGTAGGCGGCGGCTTAGCGTGTGTAACTCTGCTAAAATCGCCTTGCGACCGATCAACTCGGAATGAGGGCCTTTGTACGCATGTGCATTTGCAAATAATTGCTAGTACATGAACAACGGCATTTCATGTGGACTGCGTATGACTCAGAAACAGGCCCATAGAATCTACTGGTCAGTGCAACTAATGAGTCCAGTTTTATATTTTTTTAATAGGTCCAATTCAAAGACCTGCCAACCACTATTCTCTGTAATTTCCATTTAAACTTTTTAGATGCAATAAACCAGCAAAGCCTGCATAAGGCTGGCATCATCAGTGAGATAATGGGGGTTATTCAGAGTTGTTAGATAACCAAAAGAGTTAGCAATTGGGCAAAACCATGTTGCACTGCAGGTGGGGCAGAAGTAACATGTGCAGAGGGAGTTAGATTTGGGTGGGGTGTGTTCAAACTGAAATCTAAATTGCAGTGTAAAAGTAAAGCAGCCAGTATTTACCATGCACAGAAAAAATATAACCCACCCAAATCTAACTCTATCTGCACATGTTACATCTGCCCCACCTGCAGTGCACATGGTTTTGCCCAATTGCTAATTTTTTAGCTTGCTAACAACTCTGAATAACCCCCAATGTGCATTTTCAGAAACATGCACAATGCAAACAATTGTAAATGGCAAAGGCAAAAACTAAAATTCAGTGTCAACAGAAAGGAAGTGCGTCATCCACAGTAATGCCAAATCATTTCATTCCTGTTACAGTACAGACATGATCACTTGAAAGACATTACATATTGCAGCAATTCAGATCATGCTGTAATGTTGCATGAAGTCTCAAGACAGGAAAGTAGGAACATGCCAAGTCATATAAAACACATAGATTACCTCAAGGCATTCTTACTGTGTTACATGAATAGGTGTCACAAATTATAGCTTACCTGCTGAACTTGACAGTGTATATAAGACACTAGACATGTAAACATTAAAGGTCATACTTGCCTACTTTTGTAAAAGCACATCAGGGAGACTGTGAAAGTTAATACCTATAAGCACGGACCTGTTGCTACATCTGAGAGGCAGGTCATGAAAATTACTTACATCCAAATGTTGATTTACTTGTTGACGAAAAGACACTGATATTTTGCAGGATTTGTTTGTGTATTGTGTTTAAAAAGCGGTTCCATATACTGTAAGTGGCCACGAGAAACCTTATTTAAAATGCATGTAGCAATCGGGATCATTGTGCCGTATAACCAACACAGGGAAATGGCACTGATGATCCCATTTGAATGTATATATCTCTGATTTTTTTTTTTGCCCCAAAGAATGTAACAGATGCATAATGGGGGTAAGGTGCAATCAGAGGGAGTCAGGGAGATTGCTACTAATTCAGGGAGTGTCCTGCAGAATGACGGACGGTAGGCAACTATGGTAAAGGTAAAAAAAAAAAATCTAAATACATTCTGATATTTGCAACATTCACACATACATCCTGCAAAAAACAAGACAGTATTACCTACAAACTTGCACTGTCTTGCTCAAAGCCAGGAGTCCCTTCACTGGCAGCCAACCACAAGTACTGTTTTATTTTAAATATAGGGATTAAAAAAGCTTTAGGCAATATTTTTCCAACTGAGTATTTTTTTATATTACGTATTTAAGCATAAAGGGCTTTTATGCTGTGTTTCTCTTGTGGATGTTGGAGAATTGCAGCACTCATATGTAATGACTGTTATGACCATATCTAGCCCCTTCTGATTGACTTATTGCGTATTAACCCTCCGGCTGATAGAATTTATATCAGTAATTTTATATCTATAGTATATCATGTTGCAACTGTCTCTGAGGGATGCGATCAGGATGCCGGAGCTCGAAATGCCGGTGCCAGAATCCTGTGTCAAAGTGAAATTGCATATTTCAATATTTAGAATACGCTATGGCATTTATAAATGGATGCATCTACGATGCATGCGTCAATACGGTAAGGCGTGAATGACCATAACAGCAAGTTACTGTGAGCATTACGGTAGAAGATGCATTTGTTAATAAATATCATACTGTCACAAAATAACAAATCTCTTTTACACAAAATGTTTAATTATATTGATCTATACAAATTTGATATTCATGTTGCATTGGGTAAACCAACATGTTGGTGGCATGTTTAACCCAAGGTATAAGTTTTGTCTCTGATGAGATATTGTACTGTGTCCTGTGTATTATTGTATTATGTGTGTATATTGTATGTTCAGTGTTTATAATCCTGTCTTTATATAGATACTCCTGGGTCCCAGGTATGTTAATATTTGTCTTTCATTTAGACATTAACTATATGATATGCCCTTTGTGATCTGAGAGTCGATATTTATTATGCATTGTGTCTTAATTTATCTTTCTAATCTTTATTCTTTTTCTAGCCTGATTTTTTCGTTTTATCCTCTATCTTTACTTATGATTAGATATCTATCCGGTTGTATTGGGTATTTGTCAGTACTGTGTTATTTATTTCCCTTCAATAAGTGCAGCACAGCGCCGGCTTCCGTCCGGCGGCATGTGGAACACATAATACTTCCGGGCGGTGAAACGCACAGCACCCGCGGCTGGGGTTTTACCTATGGCCGTCTTTCCCTGTGTACGTTTTCATCTTCTACACACCACGGGGCTGATATTTTGTTACTATAATCAGTGCGATTTTGATCCTCTTCTTGGGTGTTTAGTTATATGACGCTCTCACAGCCGGTGCATGGTGCACATGGCACTTCCGATGTCTGACTTCCTGGAGGTGGAACGCACTGTGTCCATGGACCTCCGTGACATTTGGCTTTGTGGAACTATATTATCTTTATGTACAACTTTTTTGATGTATGGATTGGATACCTGTGGTTATTTTACCCTGAGTGTATACTAGTAGGTGTTTTGTCTGACTAGAGGCTCCGTTTGCCGGGTACACTGCACACTTCCTGTCTGGGGGTATATAAGGTCATTACACATGCTGGTTTGTTGTGTGGCTGTAGCAATATCTTGCATCTGACGTGACACCAGCTGGTGAGTATTGTATAACGCTATGGTGATATTCTTCAGTAGTGGATGGTTTATTTAGCATCTGTTTGACTGCCCATACCCTTTTATGTGACTTTTACCCATAGTGATGTTTTGTTTCCATTTATCTGGTTGAATCATTTGCTGAGAGCGGACATATTACGCTGTGAGTCGCACACCATGTGTATACTGGATGGTTTTGTGTTGTTGAATTTTTTCTACTAGACAGATTTGTTGATCTATTGCAGCCTATTTATCATATGAACTATGAATGGATACCACACTGCCACCATTTTGTCTGAATACGACATACTGAATTCTTTAAGTAAGTGGATGTCCTAAGTTTACTTATGGTCACACTGGTGCTGGCGTCTTGAAGTCTATACTGCGGTGTTTCTTAGTGATGTTTACATTGCACTATCCTTTGTCCATTGTCTAGGGTTACACAGACACTAAGTCTTCGTGCACCTATGGTGAATATGGTCTCAGTTTTGTTTTATGGGCAGCTTTACACCTTATATGCATACACAACTAAATGGTGTGAATATTTTTTAATTATATCTATTATACCATATGCGGTACCTGGGAGACTATCTTTGTGTTTTTGTTTGTGTCTGTATTATATTTGTATTTTTATTTTTATTTTTTGTTTCCTGTGGTGATCAGTATATGATGTTTTGAATTAATCTGTTGTACACGGAAACTTGTCTTGATAAAGATCCTAATGCAGGATCGAATCGTCGACAATAATAAGCCTGATTTCGACTGAAATAAAGCTATTGTGAAATTGAAGCTGTTGAAGACCCTCTAATTGGATGAGTGCACCTCCACATTGTTGGACTCTGTATATATACATATATATATATATATATATATATACTGTATATATATATATATATATATGTATTGTTCCATTAAATATCAAGGACACTACATAAGGATATTGTGTGTGGGATTACATTTTTCAGGGTCACATAAGCAGTAATCCGGTGGTTGCAAAGACATTGTCACATATTTCAGCAACAAGTTATTAGCAATACCGGATTCATGTATATTACTGTAAGATAATGTGGTGTGTTTGACTGGTCTTGGGGTGGTAACTCAGATGTAAACAACAGTAATCACATCTCAGGACTTAGTCATTGCCCACCGTTTGAGCCGACCAATGATCACCAGTGTACTGGATCTGCCCACCCCTGGACCAATAGTAGAAGACTCAGCCCCAGACATGTGCCTTCCCCAATACACAGTATATAAGTATTTCCCCTCACCCAGGAAGCTCAGTTGGTGCTGATTCTAAAATGGAGGTGACTGTCCACTGAGCAAAGGGTGATGTATGCTGGCTGTAATTGTTTCCCATGTAACTGTAACACTGTAACCCTATCTTTTACTTATATATGTTATACTTAATGATATACAGTACTGTACATATGTTATTTTGTATGCATACCATTTAATATCAAATACATATATATCTCTGAGTGTTGACCTCAGTATACCATGTGTGTGACTATTTGCTTTCTCTTAAGGGACATAGTGCTGCAACGTTCAGCGCACTATTATCATATATGTTAATAAGACGCAATTTGCGTCCGCAGTATATAATAATACTGGTATTTAAATGGTTATTTAAAATAATAGAAATTCACAGTTGGGTGCTCATCCAGGATCTATCATTACATGTCTATTATTTTAAATAACCATTTAAATACCAGTATTATTATATACTGGTATTTAAATGGTTATTTAAAATAATAGAAATTCACACCTGACACACGGCAAAAACCCAGAGCTGGAACTCTGACATCAATTGGAATACCGATGCCGGAAATCCTACCGCCTGCATCCCTATCCCTACCGCCTGCATCCCAACTGTAAGTATTGCAGGGTCTCCTAGAATTTAGGCCAAGGGTGGGGGATTAGGTTTAGACTGCAGGTAAGGGAGGGTTAGGGATTGGCTGCGGGAAGGGAGGCTTAGGGGGGTGTTCCCAGTGGGACTATTATATCGGGAGTATAGTGAGATTCAGGGACGCCAACACAGTTTAACAATCATTTATTTACAATATCATTGAGAAGAGTAAAAATATACTTATTCACTTTCCTTAAGGCAGTTAATTAGAATCCTGACATAAGATGTGGTCGCAGGGAGCGTCCTCTCATCCTCTTGCTGTGTAGCGCCTAGGTCTTGTCTGTCACAGAAACTCTATTCCCAACCTCAGGTCTCAATGGAGGCTGCCATCAGTCTAACGTGACCCTCTATTTAAACCAGAATTGAATTTCGCTAGACAGCGAACGTCTGCAAATCCATTCGCAACTCAATCACCATTGAATGATTTTTCCAGTCTGTGCGTAGCTCAGAATTTATTCCTACAGTGCAAAAGAAACAGGCTGATTGGGGCCAGAGCCGACGTCACACACCCGCCCTGAAAACGCTTGGGAACGCCTGCGTTTTCCATGACACTCCCAGAAAATGTCCAGTTACCACCCACAAACATCCACTTCCTGTCACTCATCTTGCGTGCGCCTAGCGATCAAAATTTTCTCACCAATCAGTTGCTGTTTGGGCTCGCATGTGCGCATTGCGGTGCATTCGCATGTGCAGTCATTCGATATTCGGCCGCTGTGCAATTTCGCACAAAAGCGATCAGGTTTTAATTAGGCACTATGTACTAAGACTTGGAGAGAGATAAAGTGGATGGAGATAAAGTACCACCTAATCAGCTCCATACTGCCGTGTCACAGGACATGTTTGGAAAATGACAGGAGCTGATTGGTTGATACTTTATATCGCTACATTTTATCCCTCACAAGGCTTAGTACATAGACCCCTATATTCCACCATACATGGGCAGCAGGGACGGCGTAATGGTTAGCATTACTGCCTCACAGCATTGAGGTCATGGGTTTGATTCCCAGCATGGCAAACTGTGTGGAGTTTCTATATTCTCTCCATGCTTGCGTGGGTTTCCTCCGGGTTCTTCGGTTTCCTCCCATAATCCAAAAATATACTGGTAGGTTCCCAACAAAATTATGTATGCATGTGGTAGGGAACATAGACTGTAAGTTCCACTGGGACTGATGTGAATAGCCAAATATTCTCTGTAAAGAGCTGCAGATTATGTGTGTGCTATATAAATAACTGGTAATAAAAAATAAATAATACAGTGTGTCATTCAGTGTGTTCCCCAAATGATACACTCTATGCTAGTACTGTATGTGCCATTCAGCTACCTGTAGACTGCAAACTTTGCTTAATAAAGATTTATACAATATTATTGAAATTTCTACTATCAAACTCTGCACGTCACAAAATTTTCTTACAAAGTTTCATAGAAAAATGTGTCTTCTTTTGATGCAATCACTTTGATGCATAAAATTAAGTAAATTAGAAAAACTGATTAAATTGCACAGAAGACATTGATGCATGAAATCATTTTGGCTCATACATATTACTACGTTGTAATTGAGGTGATGAACACATTTAGCTTAGGATTTTTATGGGGCACAAATGAATCACTTTATTTCATTTCTGTTGCTGTGTTGATTATAAGTATATTCTGTTATTGGCAGATTGGAACATTTTGATGCAAATAATCTAAGTGTTGGGAAAAAAACGTGAATTAAATGAAATACTCGATAAGAATTAGCGCTGTTTAACAATCCAAACTGCCTTGGATCAGTCAGGACTGTATTTACAGTGTGTACTATTGTAGATCACAGGGCATAAATATGATATTTTTTTTTAATATAAAAGTACATCCTTATCACCACCCAGTTTCAATGATTTTCCTGGATAACAAGGCAGGTGAAATAGGCCGACAAATCAAAATACAAGAAAATTCCAAGAAAAAGTATCTCTTGTCTACCTCACTTACAGTTCTGTACAGAATAGGGCCACCTCTACTGTATTTTTTTGTATTGCTTGGAAATGTTTATATTTATTTCCCTGACAACAAGGATCTGTGTGTGAATCTCCAATGTTTGTTTTAAAGCCATTATCCTTTCTTACTTTATCCCATGTCCATGTCTTCCTTCCTGCCTGATTCTTCTACACGTTATTCAGGGTCATCTGTCATCAAATGCCACTCCTGCTGCCAAAGGAATTACTAGTAGATCCTAGGTCATGATCTCATATAATCACAGCAGGGTCAATCTTAGAAAACATTTATTTTTTCTTCACTCCCATACACCCAAGAAATAACAGAGAAATAACGGAGAGTTCCTTGTGGGAAGATGCTGGTTGCCACTGTGGGATGGTGGAGGGCATAGCAGGGCAAAAATATGGCATTGTTCCCATGGTGCAATGCCCTAATTCATGACATCACGCAGAGAGGGTAAGGCAACAATGATATTATTTGCTCCCTCTGTCCTGCCCATTTCACTAGGACAGATGGTGCCCTGCTCTCCCAGGATTCTGTGGAACTCCCCAAAGTTACAGGAGAGTAGGTAAGCATAACTTTACTATACCTGTACAGGCATTTCTTAGTGTTAGGAAGCTTAAGAAGATATAAGCATTAAACCCACAGAACAAACCAACAAAGCAGTTCTAGAGTTCAACTAGATGATTATCTGAAGTACCAGTACCCCAAGGAATGTGGCTTCCAGAGGGGCTGCACATAGCAATCATATAAAAAGCCTCAAATGTTCGTAATCTTTAACAGCCCATAATACCCAGCATAAAATATTTCATCATACATATATCAGACCCTCCAACATGACCCGCCCCACTAGGTACAAAATGCTCTGTTTCTGGACTTCCCTCTTGATTTATGATTTCCATCACCTGTGTTGAACTAGTTAAATGATAAGAAAGCTGTTTCTTCACAGGTGATGGCAATAATAAATTAAGAGGGAAGTCCAGAAACAGAGCATTTTGTACCTAGTGGGGTGGGTCATGTTGGAGGGTATGCATATATGATATACAGTACATACCTCCAACCATCCATATTTCTGCAGGACAGTCCCAATTTGAGGACAGTGTCCCACCATAATAATCAGGACTGCAGTGTACTGAACAGCCTGGCAATTGAAATGTATATCCCATTCACTGCTACTCTGTATAGCAGGGTAATGGTGAATAGGTGCTGGGATGCACCTGCCAGTGGTGCTTTATACATTCAGCATATGTTATATACCTCTATTTTGAGACCATTAATGGAGCTTCAGCAAAATTTGGACTCAGTCTGGGGAATTAGGACATTCTTTGGGTACATTGAGGGTGATATTAGAACAGATTGGGGTATAAATCTTTGCAGGTCTGGATGGACGAGTGCTGTTACAGAATATTGATCATTACAAGTGACAGTGATATCCTTGGGTTCTGGGTTTTGCCTTATGCACACAGAAAAGAGCTGACATTATTACCAAATGTCTATTCAATGCCCTACCAACTGCAATTGCCCTTTTCCTCCTAAATGATTTTAACAAAGCCCTCCCCCACTTAATTTAGGATGATAGGCCTATGAGGCTATTGTCTAACATCATAAAGAAGCCTACAGTGTAGAGCAGTTATAGATGGGAAAGAGGGCTCCCTGACATAAATACAATAAATAACAGTGTAATACTCCCACACAGTGTAATACCTCCTGACTAGACTTTGAATCTACTGTAACTCCTTACTCTGTTCAGAGCATACTACCTAATGTGGAATACACAAAAACATATGCAGTCCTCCACCCTCTAAATTACTCTCAATGCTAACATTTTCTACCAAAGTATGGGACCTCTTCAAAGCTTATCTTACCCATCTCCCCTCCCCATGAGAGGGAGATTTAGAAACATTTATAATAATTGTGGGATGTGCGAGCTTTTCTTTTTTGGTGACACTATTACAGTTAATGAAACAGCTAGGATATATGGCAGTGGATGTACCAGCTAACCAGCTATGAGAACCTACCCATATTAGCTTGCATTATTACATTTGCTACTCTACTGATAAAAAATGAAAACAAATATTACCCAAAGCACATTGTAACAATGGATGAAAAAGTGAATATTTGACAATTATTAAACTTGAAAATAATAGGATGTGTAACGTCTTTTGTGGAGATGATAACTTCTGTATGAAAAAGTCGATAACTCTGAAAAAGACAGAGAAGCACAGAGTTCAGCATCTATTCACTGTTGGGCTTGTAAACACTGTCTGCTCCACTTCACTGAGTTTCTCAGCACAGTTGGGCTGTGCCTGGCATAGCAAATAAATTATTACTGCTAATCGATTTGCCTGCTTTTTCGTGCACCATTTTGAGCCTCTGCTTAAAAGTCTTTATGAGTAAAGAATAAGCTGGAACATGATTTAACATATTTGCCTTAGATATTTAGTTTGATGATTCATCTACAGTAAAAATGTACTTGGTTTATCTTTTTAGATCTATTTATATAATTCTGTTTGAATTTGGTTGCTGCTACCTTGCTACTTCCTAGATAGAGGTAGAATTAAATGCCAGAAATATGCTCAATGTGACAGTCAGGGTAATTAGCAAAGAGAAACCAGACCAGCACTGCTGCTGTATGTGAAAGTATTTGTTAATCTAAACCTAGCACATTTCAGTAGGAGAGGTACAGGTATGTCCTGCCTCATCTTGCACATAATTGCCTGCCGTGTACGTATGCATCGCTGCAGCGACTATGTGTACCTTGCTGCAGCTAGTCGCAGCCGTGCATATGCACCATGCATCCCTATGGAAGCGGGTGCATTCGCAGCCACGGGCCAACCGTTTGCGGATGCCGCCAATAGGACGCACAATGATCAGAGACAGATCTATATTTATATAACGATGAAATGTCAATATGTTAGAAAGTGGACATATCGTCCCTGGTGGTCCCGTGGTCACTTACCTGCTCCTGGTGACTCGCAGCGGTTTGCAGTTCCCTGTAGTCACGTGACCATTATTTCCGGGTCAGACCTTTGGAGTTCTGGAGTTCAGTTCCAGTGAATATTTCTCCCCCGGGGGCACTGCTACAGTATATATTCCTTTTATAATGGGTGCATTACTATGTATTTCTATTAAATTGAGGGCATTACAATATATTTCTATTATACTGGAGGCAGTACTATATATTTCTAGCCTTGCCTCCAGGGTGCAAAGAAAAGGTACTGTGCTGTGTGGCCACACCCCTAGTGTAATGTAGCCAGTATCGGACTGGGGCATGTAGGGCCCACCGGAGGAATGCAGTTTAGGGGTGTGGCCAGTCTGCACAGGGGCTGTGGCCTGCCACCAGACTAGTTTGACTAACCACTAGAGAGTGCAACGTCTAGGCCCCTTCATAAATATATACAGTAAATTCAGCTGCTGCATGTATAATAATGTACCAGAATAATAACAGCAATGCACTGTAGAAAATACACCATAGTCCAGTATATGGTAACATATCTATAATGTATGATTCAAGTGCACAGTCTGGAACCTGATCCTTGGAGGAGGAGGTGGTCCCCCCAGATAGTGGGGCCCACCGGTGGTTTCCCCTGTACCCCTGTGGGCCAGTCCAAGCCTGAATGTAGCCACTCCCCCTAGTGCCATGTGGCTACACCACCTCATGACACATGATCACGACCATTTTTCGGCACACTCGGTACCACTAAGAAAATATTTCTACTTGCACCACTGCCTATTCCTAACCACTACCCATAACCTTAACCCTCTCTCTAGTGTCTAACCCTAACTTGACATCATAACTGTTGACAATGTGCTGTCGACATTATTCATGATGATATTGACCTTTTGACTACATCCCCATTTCTCAGCACTTGGGAACATTGAAATATCTGTGGGGAACCTACACTGGAGCGCAAAGCCAAGCATGTTGTGAATACTGGAAGCCTCCGTAAAGCCGCACGATATTGGAAAAAGTGGTTTGATCACGCCATATGCAGATGTGCTTAGATTGACCTCGGTATTATTGTTGTCCTAAAAAAGACATACTACGTTCAAGTAAAATTTATTGACCAAAGCATTGTGTATCCCTGATAAAGGGAACACTGATTGATATTGCCCGTAAGCCAGGTACAGACTATAAGATATATTGTATAATATATTGTTTTCCTATGTGGATCGGGACAATATATCATACACAATGTATAGTATGTACCTCTGATCCATTGTATCCATGTGTACCTCTGATCAGTCGCTGAATTATTCCATTGGATGTGCTGCACATCTAATGGACAGTTCCACAGACGACGCATATGTGGTTACACTGCAATGACTGCGACCCTCGATCAGATTCTTCACCTATGGACACAGCACTCAGATGTGCGATGCCGGCAGGAGCCATCTTTTTTTCTTCAGATGCCTCCTACAGCATTACAATAATCTAGCAGTGAGAAAGAAATGGGTTTGGGGATTCCGCACAGGACCGTGGGTCAATTTAGGAATAGATGATATTGTGAATCTCTGAAAAAAACTGACTGTATAGACTATAGTCTATTATCTATCACGCTTGCCTATTATACAATATTTTTTGTTGAGGTGGCACCGAGTGTGATTATCAGTGGTGCTCCCAAGGTTAATGAACATAGTCAAGTATGCAAGTAGAAGAAGAAAAAGAAGTAACCTTGGTTGGGAGCACTCTATTTCAGAGACATCGGGTTGTAATGATTATTATGTTAAAACATAACTTTTATTTTACTATTGTAACCCCGCCTCCCTGGTAGGAGGGTTACCTATCAACTGGCATGCCTCCACCCATGCAGATAGATACACCCTGGTTTGCTTGGAAGAACCGTCCCCTAATTGGGTATTGGGTGACTTTATTTTCCAGACTTTCCCGGATCAGAATCTCCCGTAAACTCAGGACCAGCTATATCAGATAGATTTATTTATACCTTCAACAGTTAAACAATCAAGCTGCAAGTAGGCTTAGAATATATAGATATTATAGACCTTCTTAACAGTAATACTCTTACAATCCTATTTCACAAGGTTCATGCATGCAATACACAAAAAATATAACCACAGTCTAAATGACTATGGACCCGGGGATTATGCTTAATCGCTTACCCTCTGCGCAGTTCCAACACTCTAACAAGCAATGTGATCACTATAGGTGTCACTACTCGAGTCCGTACTAGTGCCCACGACTAATGGTGGGGATTTCTCCGTGATGATGTATCTTTTCACTACCAATCACCATTCCCTAGGGGTAACTTTTCCTTGATGAAGTTCTTTACCTCCTACTAGCGACTGAATATGTGGTGTCTTATGAGTCTTACTAGTCTGTGGTCGATAACGGGGTCTGACACTCGATAGGGACAAACAGTTGGATGCTCCTGGCTGTGATGATTTATCCTTTGATCCACTACAGGGTGTCCAAGCAACACTTTTTTTTTACCTTTCTCACTTTACTGCAAACTAGTTCGTTGAGAACAGATTATTCACTCAGTGTAGAAGGGTCCTCCACTCAATCCTAGTCAAATAGGGGTTAAGGTCTGGATTGAGTGTATTCACCGCTGATGGACGGTCATGGGTGATAGAAGCACTCTTCAGGCACTGTCCTACAATGGCAATACTTCCAATTGCTGCTCATTTAGGGGCGTGGACTCTCCTGTCAAATATCTGACCCCTTTCCTCACTACAGAAATGCCAGTGCTGATTAGGCCCACAGTCACGTCCCTGCTTGGTAGCTGGTGCTAGTGCCGGGAGAGAAGAAAAAGACTAGGCTTTCTAGCCACACCCACAATATATCCTTCAATAGTCACTTAGGGCAGGGGCCAACCTTTATAATGAGTGTCAATTACATTTATTATGTCCAAACTACCTTCTAGTGAGGGCTGGTAAGTGGCTAACCATAATGGACCTCAATGGCTAGTAATGTTCGTCTGGTGACGATATCAACACCGTAACCCTGTATACTCCAATCTCTATCCCCTTTACTCTTCACTCTTGCTGGTGCAGAAAAATAAACATGGGAGTGAGAATTCTCACTCCCATGTTTATTTTTCTGCACCAGCAAGAGTGACCAGATGATTTAAATCCTTCATATACCCTTATATATGAGTAAGTGATAAGGCAAATGATGGTCATTCTTATAAAAAAAAGTCTATACGTTTGTATCCAGAGTAATATCCATAAGGGGATATATTATTACCCTCTCCCTGCTTGGGCCAATATTCCTCTGTTAAATTGACCTTGGCCAGTGCCACCTTACCTACTACCATACCACACTGTATATGCCCAATCTCGTTCGATCTTGGAAGCAATACAGTGTCGGGCCTGATCAGTACCAGGTTGGATGACCACCTGGGAAGATCAGGTGTTGTAGGTCATATATGGCAGTACCATAGGAAGAGGTCTACCTGCATGGCTTCTGACATACAATTTATGCATTCAAGCAAAAGATAAATTATTATCTCTTTAATATTTTCACGGTTAAGAAAAAAAAAATTCTGTTCTTAACGTAAGCTGCATCAAAAAAATATTCTTTATTTTCAAAGTTGGTCCTTGTAGTTTCCTTTTATTAAGTATAGTAAAATAAAAGTTATGTTTTAACATAATAATCATTACAACCCGATGTCTCTGAAATAGAGTGCTCCCAACCAAGGTTACTTCTTTTTCTTCTTCTGCTTGCATACTTGACAATAATCTAGCAGTAGCAGCTACATAGAAACATAGAATTTGACAGCAGATAAGAACCACTTGGCCCATCGAGTCTGCCCCTTTGTTTTGGGTTTTTTTAACAATATTTTTATTTCAAACATTATTTGATCCTTATTTCTTTTTAAGGATATCCTTATGTCTATCCCATGCATGTTTAAATTGCTCTACTGTGTTAGCCTCCACCACATCTGATGGGAGGCTATTCCACTTGTCCACTATCCTTTCTGTGAAGTAATTTTTCCTCAAATTTCCCCTGGACATCCCCCCCTCCAGTCTCAATGCATGTCCTCGTGTCCTATAGCTTCTCTTCATTTGGAGAATGTTTCCCTCCTGGACTTTGTTAAAACCCTTGATATATTTGAAAGTTTCTATCATGCCCCCTCTTTCCCTTCTCTGCTACAAACTATACATATTGAGATTTCTAATGTCTCTAATGTATTAATATCCTTTTGAAGATATGGCCTCCAGAATTGAGCACAGTATTCTAGATGAGGCCGTACCAATGACCTATACAGTGGGATTATTACTTATTTCTTTCTGCTGCTGATTCCTCTCCCAGTGCAGCCAAGCATCTGACTAGTCTTTCTCATTGATTTGTTACATTGCTTACCTGCCTTTAAGTCACTTGAAAGTGACTCCTAGATCCCTTTCCTCCTCAGTAGTTTCCAGTATAGTGCCATTAATACTATATTTAGCCTTTGGATTTTTGAGGCCCAAGTACATGATTTTGCATTTTTTGTCATTACACTGTAATTGCCACACTCTTGACCATTCCTCTAGTCTACCTAGATCCTCAATCATTTGATTTGCCCCACCTGGTGTGTCTACCCTGTTGCATACCTTTGTGTCATCTGCAAAAAGGCATAATTTCCCTTTAATGCCATTTGCAATGTCACCAATAAAGATATTAAAAAGCACTGGTCCAAGTACAGATCCCTGGGGTACTCCACTGGTAACATTTCCCTCCTGTGAATGCACTCCACATACCACAACTCTCTGTTTTCTATCCTGCAACCAATATCTTATCTATTCAATAATCCTAGTATCCAATCCCAAGCTTTCAAGTTTATTTAGCAGTCTGTGATGTTGAACAGTGTCAAAAGCCATACTTTAGTCACACAGTCAATAAAGGTTTGTTTGACATGATCTCCCCCCAGTGAATCCATGCTGTTTTAGATCCTGTAAATTGCTGGATTTGAGATAGTCTACAACTCTTTCTTTTAAGAGTGTTTCTATCAATTTCCCTACTACTGATGTAAGACTCACTGGTCTGTAGTTGTTTGCCTCTTCCTTGCTTCCACTTTTGTGCAGTGGGACTACGTTCACTCTTTTACATTCATCTTAAATTAATCCTGTAGCAAATAAGAAATTGAATAATTCTGTCAGTGGAGTTACCAGCACCTCTTTAAGTTCTTTTAGTATCCTTGGATGTATCGCATCTGGCCCCATAGATTTGTCCACTTTCAGCTTTAAGAGTTCTGTTAGGACCTTCTCCTCAGTAAATGTACTTGTTTAATTTTCCTGAATATCCCTGCAACTTAATTGTGGCCCATTCCCCTCTCTTTCAGTAGTGAATACTGAGCAAAAATAATTATTAAGATGATCTGCTATTGCATTGTCTCCCTTAACAAGACTCCCACTCTGTCTTTAGTTTTATTATTCTGCCTTTTGTTTTTCTCCTTTCGCTTATATACCTAAAAAAAGGTATATAACGACTGCTTACCGTACAACCAGGGGCACTTTAAGAGAAGAGGGGGCTAGTGTACAGGCTCTATTCGATCACCCTTCTTTTTAGCAGCACTGTAGACATTGGCTTTGTGCCAGAGTCTACTGCAGATGCACAGATCTTCAGGAACATGATGCCAGCACCTTGTTCTCAATGACATCTATACTGTGCACGTGCAAATCACCAGAAAAATTGGCCACCACACCATTTTTCCTGTGATTTCTGCCTGCAGAGCCGGGTGCTACAGGACTCTGGAGGAGAAAATATAATTATATGGGTGCAGGCTGTGCAGTGTGGGCCTTCTGGTCCCAGAGGCTCATGTGGGCGATGCCTGGTGTGAGTGAGCTGACAGGTCCGTGCAACTCTGTTAGCACCGGATACCTTTGTGCTGGCCAAAAATGTACCTTGTTCACATAGCTTTTAAAGTAGCATTGCATTGCGATCAAAATTATATGCAGCATGCCTATATTCTGCATGAGACAGTGGTTGCACACAGAATATAGGCATGCTGCATATCATTATAATTAGCTAATGCTGCTTGTGTGTCCTATTCACATAATTTTGTGAATAAAATGTATTTTTGGGGAAAACACTGCACAAAAATACGCTCTGTGCCACCAAGTCACATAGGCTAGATGTAAGTAGACACATCTGTATGTATGTGAGCAGCAGATGTGAGACACGTAGGAGGGTGTCTCCAGACACAAGACGGAGGATGAACCCTTACCATTGTTTTTACAAGTCCCCTGCATCTAAATCGCTGTGTACACCACTGAAGCAGGCCCTATGTAAAAGGAGTATGAATGCAGGAGTACTGCAGTGGTGTCCCAATACTGTTACTAGTACTCAGGATCTCTGACTGGCTTGACTGTACCCATTACGTACAGTATAATTAAGGATCCCAATTAAAAAGCTATATCTGTGTTTGACAAAACATGGTAGATGTGAGGAGGGTGATTTTGTATTTTCTGATTTCCTTACTAGCATCTTTCACTAAATAAACTTTAGCCTATACGTGGATCTAACTTCCATTTAACGGTCCTGTGACAATGTAAATACACAAAGAATTAGCAGTGACAAGTTTTGGTCACTTGAAGGCCAACGACATATCAAACTGCATTATCCATCCTCACTGAAGACAGATCTATACCAACCACCAATTATCCCAACATAGCACCAGCTGCTGCCACTGAATAACAGCCGGTTGTCATTATGCAACTCTACATCCCTCACATTTCAAAATGATCACAATGAATTACAAAGGCATTAAATAGAGGAATAATTTATGAATTATAAATGCTAGTTGGCAGCCAAGGGATTCATTGCAGTTCATAAACGCTCACATTTACATAGAACAGAACAGATATTTCATTGTTGGTTCTGTGTGGGCAACAAGTTTGTGATAATCCTTTTATTGTAGCTGCGTGGAGTGTAAAGTGGTAAAAAGCAGCAGATCACTGTAATTATCAACATACACGCAAACATTAGACGGACAATGATGCTCTATTCAAAACAATAAGGAATGCATTTGTATGCACTCAATGATGCGTCAAATTCCATTAACATGTCACTGTGTTTACTGGGTCAAGTATTGCCAATGCCTCAGCAGTATTTGTCAAAATGTTTGAAAAGATTGCATTCCATAGCATATAAGTGGAATTAATTAAATGATATTGTACTTGTCAAATGTGCGATATACAGCAATAAGATTGACGTCTACTTTAAAATATTGTTTATATATGGGAACAGTCTAGCATGTGTTACCAGAAGAGCACGAGTACATCTGAAAACATTAAGAGCCTGATTCAGAGGTGAATGTAGAAGCACCCGCAGCTACATTTATTGCTGGTCACTCACCTGCACGGCTGCACCTTATGCAAATGCCGCTATAAAGCCCTTCCCTTTTGTACAAACAAATGCAGTAATGTAAAAGGACTGAGACTAATACCGAATAGTGTAGCCTAAGACACCACCATTGGTCACACCATCGAAACATGCATCAGCCCTATGGCAAGTTCAGCTTCTCTGTCCGTGTATTGCTTCCTATGTGAGTGATTGAGCGTTTGTGTATGCACACCCACAGCACTCCCATAATATGCCTATAAGGTGGACCATCATTGAGCATGCCTTAAGACACCTCCCTGTCACCACTCAGGAATGCCTACTACCAGCAGCAGATCCTACTTTTTTAAAGAGGGGTGGGGGGGGGGCTGCCTTGCCCCTGCCACTGCCCATGCTGCCTGCAATCAAAAGAGGAGGGAAGGAGATAGCCCCAACTGCCGGCCGGACCCCGGCACCTGCACAATTGATCTGACAGGCGTAGGGACCACAATTGATCTGACAGGCGCATGCACACAATCTGCAGTGGAACAGTGCATGCACAAAACACAAGCTTCTACGGACTACATCAGCTGCAGCATATAGAAGCTGGGTAGTTCAGCTCGAAAGGCAGGGAGTGGCTTCCCACAGAAAGCACGCTTTCTGCTAATTCCCAAAAACACCTCCCAATGGGACTGCCTGTCCTGTGTGTGATTGGCAGGTTGCACTTCCAATGGGAAGTCACTGTCAGTCACAGTGTAGCCAGTGCAGTTACAGACTGCAAATGGCTCATTGATGTAGCGGATTGTACAGGGGTGCTACAGGGCTGCAGCCCATAGGTAAAATCCATTACATTTCAATACACTTCTCTTTGCATACACTTGCAATTAAAACTGCAACTATGCAGGACACAATCAGTACACATGGGCAATGCAACTTAGAAACATGCACAGTGGCAAAAATTGTTTCACTGCGTAACACATCAGAAACGCACCCTCCTCTGAATCACACCCCAAGGTTCAAATGCCGTTTTTTTCACTATTGTGTAGATGCACCTCCTTTATGTGGGAGGTAAAATAAATTTATGGCCCAATATGGCTCTGGAAACATTTGCACAGGCTGATGAGTGAGGATGCAGTTGCATTGCAGGATACTGATGCCAGAATCCCGATTGCTGACAATGCCGCCAACCGGAATCCTGGCTCACAGGGGCTATTCCCACTCGCCGTTGCATGTATTTTGATGGCCGGCATCCCGACCATCGGTAATACATACAGATCCTCTACAATTGCACTGATGTTTTATTTAGCTTGTTTGGAGACTTTACATGCTCTAGAGAGTACTACAGATGTGTGCCACACCATTTTTGCTAGCTTTGGTTCTAATTTGTCATCCGATTTTGATTTTTCACAAATGCTGTGACTGGTTTTGGCTTTGGTTTTGGCTTTTTTTTTTTCATTTACAAAAAAAAGCTAAAAAAAGCTTTTTTGTTCCTACAGTATTACTAACCTCAATAACATTAATTTCCACTCATTACCAGTCAATTTTGACCATTTCACATCTCACAATATTGTTTTCATCCAGTTTAGGCCAAAGGCTACAGTGAGCTAATTGGTAACTAAGCGACAAAGCAGCGGTACAAATGCACAGCAATTTATAGCACATCTATGAAACATTGCCAAACAGCAGAGGTAGAAATGAAAAGTGGTGCAAGATGGAATTGTCCTTGGGCATTCTATACCAACCTTATGTTGGATATTAAAAAGGACATGCACAGTTTACCAAACCAAGCACTTCAGTGATAGAGATTGACACTTTTGTGGCTGAAGTGCTTGGTTTGTTTGGAGTGCGAACGCCTGTGCAGCAGAGCGCCTGCAAACACATTTTGTGCAAAACAAGACCAGCCCTGTAGTTACTTATCCTGTGCGATGATTGCTGCGACAAGTGACACGGTAATGACATCAGATACCTGCCCAGCAAATGCCCGACCACGCCTGCGTTTTTCCAAACACTCCCAGAAAACGGTCAGTTGACACCCAGAAACTCCCACTTCCTGTCAATCTCCTTGCGTTTGACTGTGCGATTGGTATCGTCACTAGAACCAGTGTGAAAAAAACACAAAGGAATTCGTACCCGTACAACGCGCGTGCGCATTGCGGTGCATATGCATGCATAGATTAGCTGTTTTTTTCACTGATCGCTACGCAGTGAACAACGGCAGCTAGCGATCAACTCGGAATGAACCCCTTTATTCACAACTCAGAATCAGCCCATAATTTGAGAAAGTAACTTTTTGCAATCACAATTTTGATGAGAAATATTCGATGGAACACCTTTTTTACTGCAAAAGTCAAAAGTGAAACAAAATAAAACTAAAAGGCATTTCAAAATGAGTAATAAATAGGTTTACCATACTATCCCTTTAAGCCAGGACACTCATGAATTACACAGGTTCTGTGGCTAATTAAAACCAGGTGAAAAGCAGGCTTGAAGTCAGCCAACAACAGAACCTGTGTAATTTATGTGTGCTCCGGTTTAAAGGAATAGTAGGGTAAGCCTAGATAAAGACTACTTAGTGATATTTATTTCACACTAGCTGAAGTCCACAGCGCTGCCCAGGTATATATTTTATTCATGAGTTGGAGGTAACTGTCAACATATTCAAAATAATTAGTAGTTTAGTAGCTCCTCCAATACACCCATGAGGTGGCTTCCCAATGTCATTTTGTTTTAGGGGTGTCGCCAGTAGCTCTGATCCCCAGCTTTCTTTGTGTTGCATTGCGAGATGGGTTTAAAGTTTTCCTTCTGTTATCAATGTTGCTATTCCACGGCTTTTGGGTACACAATTTTTTTTTTCTTCTCACCTCCATTTCTGTAATTTCTGTTACTTCAGGTCATCGATTTATAGTTATTTCAGTCAGTTATTTCAGGTCATTGAATCATGGTTATTTCTGTCAGTTATTACAGTTTATTAAAGTTTTCACCCAAACCCATCCAGTGGAAGATCCACAACATGCTTCCAGTGTCAAAGTTCTGCCCAATGTATACCAATGGGAGGTCCCACCGGGACCCCAACCCTATAATATGTTTTCTGGGATCCAATGTTACTGCTTAGTGAAGTTTTCATCAAAATCCATCTAGTGGCAGGCCCAGAATAGGCTCCTTGGGTCAAAGTTCTGGCCAGCATACACCAACAGGCGATCCAACTAGGTCCCCCAACCCCCTAGTATATCTTCTGAGATCCAATGTTACCACTCTGTAATGTTTTCATTGAAATCCATCCAGTGTCAGGCACAGAACAGGCTCCTCAGGCCAAAGTTCCTGCCAGCATAAACCAACAGGAGGTCTGACTGGGACTCCAACTCCCTAGTATGTCTTCCCGGGATCCAATGTTACCACTCTGTGAAGTTTTCTTCCAAATCCATCCAGTGGAATGCACAATACAGGCTCCCCAGGTCAAAGTTCCTACTGGCTCATTCCTCGGTAAAGTTCTGACTGACCCCAACCCCTTATGTCTTCTGGGATCCAATTTTACCACTCTGAAGTTTTCTTCCAAATCCATCCAGTGGAAGGCCCAGAAAAGACTCCCTGGGTCAAAGTTCTGACTGGTGCTCAACCCACCTAAAACCTGACCAGTATCCAACTGGACCACCTCGCATTGGTTTTATCCCAGTTGGTGCAGGGGTGTCTAAATACATAACCGGACAAACAAACAGACCAATGAATTTTAGATATAAGATCAGTGCCAATACCATTGGAGTTTACAATCTATTTTCCCTAGCAGACATACTCATACTATTTGTATGTTTTTAAGTGTGGGAGAAAACTGACACATGTATAGGACACCCATAGTAACATGCAGGGGCATAGGGAGGGTGGTTCTGGTGGAGGTCAAGCTCCAGGCACCCAAGATAGTACAGGGCGCCGCAGTTCGACTCCGCCGGAACCTCGGCCTGGCCGCACGCAGCTCGCAGCTGCAGCTGTCAGTCACTGTTGTTTATCTTTAGTGTTTGTAAGCGGCGCTACCAGGGGGTATAGCTACAGGGGGCACAACTACTGGGTCCATAACTACAGGGGGCATAACTGTGGCCACACCCCTTCCTATCCCTATGAATCCACTCTCCTATTTTTTGCTATGTTTGGCCTGTGGGGGGGGGCGCCAAAGGAAACTTTCGCCCTGGATGCCACAAGGTCTAGAAACGGCCCTGGTGGCCACGCCCCCAATTCAGTACAGGGGAGGGGGCGCTGAAACATACCTTGCTCCACACACTATGACACCTTGCTACACCTCTGGTAACATGGAGAAAACATCCACTATTTAGATTAAGAATTAGTCAGAATCAAGGAAAACTGTTCTCTTAATGGCCTTTGAAGAAGTTGCATCTTGAATGGCACTATTCTGTGTGATTTGACAATATACACAAAGGTTGCACACGGCAACACACAATGGGAAACTATGGTCTTGCAAGTTTTTATTAATACGGCATGTTTTCCAATAACCTCAGAAACCAACAGACTCTTTTCAAGGATTTTTCCTTTTGTACAGTATGTGATTTCTCACAACCACTTATTATTGTGTTTGGCTTGTTATTGTGTTGTGTTTTGTAACTTCAAGGTTACAAATGGAGACTTTTCTAAGTATATACAGTACTGTATATATTTATATCTATATACTGTACGTACATATGTATATATAATGGCTGTTTTTCCGAATCTTTTATATTGATATTATTTTGAATACTATAATGTAAGATTGCTACTAAATAACTTCTGCGGCCACTTAATAGCGACATATGATTTGAGTATCATTTAGTAACATGTTTCCCAGTCACTGAGCACCTTAGCACAGGAACTCAGGAGGGCACAGGTGGCATGGCCTTAGCACAGGAACTCAGGAAGACAAGGTGTGCCCCACTTAAACTTTCAAACGCTGACCCTTTTACTATTTGTGCCTTTGGTCTTGCCTCTCACCATTACCATCTGTGCTAATACAACTAAAGCCTTAATCCCTACACAGTGGAAATCATCCACTGCGTCTTCCATTCCAGAATGGTTCCAATGCCTTGATTTCATAATGGGTGCTTTGTGTGCGGTGCTCATGGGGCCCTGAGGTCGTGCCATATACCTGATATGTGCCGGCATCGGGGCTAACTGGATAGCCTCCTTGGGATCAATTAGCCAGGTTAGATTACCGCGGCTAATAGAATTCCCTCCTAGGGCTACATTAAATTTTTGGCAACAAACCTACTGAATCAGAAGGCACATGTGGCTTTAATAGCTCTGGAAAATAATAAAGACTTATTGGCACTGAGGTGAAAGAAGGCCATATTCAGTAAATTAATTGCTTTGATAATTTGACCACTGAGGAGAGGCAGGCTCTCAACTTCTTATAAAGAGACCATTCAGTGGTTATAAAAACAGCAGAGAAAGGGGAGCCATGGTCCTCCAGGACTTTAGGTCTCACAACTGTGAAATTAGGAGACAGTTGTCGAACACTTTCACATATTTGAAGGTAACCATCAACTCCAAACTGAGAAGCAAAAAGAGAGACAGGCAGCCTTAATTTGCTTGCTCTATCCAATACTTGGATAGATGAGTCTCTAAGCACATTTAGACCTTGCCATGGGCTAAATGTAATCGAGTTGCTGGAGGTACGGAACTTTGTGTGAGTCTGCCCGCCTGAAAGGCCCATCACATCTGTAAGGCACTCTTTACTTGAACCCATAGTACAACTCCTTGCCATTTACCTTCAACCATATGATAGGATGATGGGCAGCTACAGTATATGCTAGATCCAAATAATTTTTGACAGGGCTGACATTGACATGACATCTCCAACAGTGTTGCACAGGGATCAGTGAGACTTGTGCAGCCAGTAGAATGCACTCAGTCAAGGGGCAAAGCGGCACAAGGCACACTGCTACCCTTTTATTGGACTGCGTAAAGAAGGTGGCATTTGTCTGTTTTATTTGTATTGGCCCCAGCAATTTGTGATGGCAGCCCTGCCTTTGCATATAAGAAGGAGAGAGAGTTTTTGAATGTCACTGTTAGGGTATTCTCCCCTCTTTCTCAATATCTCAAATGCAGTACTTCCAGCAAGTTTCGTTCTCACTCGGGGGTTGCAGATCACGACAAGGTCTATGAGGGTTAACTCAGGAAACCACAGTGTGACTCAAATACATACAAAAGGCAGTACACCTTGAAGGCCTGTAACCTAATCAATAGGGAGTGAAGGGTAAAAGATTCAGGCCAAAATGTGCTAAAATGCAACTTTGCAAAGCCACAAGTTATTTTTGGCTATATTATGTGTGACATGGGAGACTTAATTAAAACTACACAGTTTGAAATCACATCCTTGTTTTATCAAACGGGAGGTACACAAGCAACTAAAGAAAAAGTGAACTTGAAGCCAGCAGAAAAGGAGGCAGATTCCTTACAAAGGGGTACTGACCGCCAGCATATTCATAATTGGTGCAGTGTGTGCGGTGCACATGGGCCCCTGGGGGGCCCAAACCACACACGCTGCACACATTTCTTTACCATTTCTTTTCCACTTCTCTGGAGTCCCCCGTTGGCAGCAGAAAGGGCACAAATAATCACTGGGAAAATAACGCAGCTGGCAATTTCCCAGCATTTTGTCATGCACACTAGAGAAATTGTTGGGAGAATGGCTGCCGCAACATTTTGCGCAATAGTGCTCAAACACTAATGTGCTTCAGGCTAGAGAGGAGGAGTCCGGACGGAAGAGGCTGCACAAGGGCCTCCTCCTCTTATATAGTATTAAAGTGTACCATCATCGATGAATAAATAAGTGTGCCCCTTTCATGAATAATTTATTAATGAACATGACTGTTCATTAACCACTTGCCTGGCATGGTCGTATCAGATGCGACCATGCCTGCAAGTGCTCTACTGTGATTACTGCTGATAGGTCAGCTTGGCAGAGTGTAAATTAACCCTCCCAAGCCACCCCCAGACCCCCCCCCTGTATACCTGGAGGCTGTCCCGGCTTTCAAAATGAAAGCTGTGATGGTCGCGATGTTCCCGATGTTCTGATGGTCACGATGTTCCCGATCGATGTTTCGGGGGGGGGCATTTTTTTAAAAAAAAATTATTTCTTTTTTTCTTTTTTTAGCTAAAATCATTTGGATAGGGTTAAATTTATGTTATTCACCTAATTCACTCATAAAAAAAAACCCGACAATTTCGGAGCGTTTTTTTGCGAAATAAATCGTCAGTTAAGTGTAGTGATGTGCACCGGACATATTTCGAGTTTTGTGTTTTGGTTTTGGATTCGATTCCACAGCCGTGTTTTGGATTCGGACGTGGCAAAACCTCCCTGAAAATTTTTTGTCGGATTCGGGTGTGTTTTGGATTCGGGTGTTTTTTTACAAAAAGCCCTCAAAAACTGCTTAAATCATAGAATTTGGGGGTCATTTTGATTAGAGATGAGCGGGTTCGGTTTCTCTGAATCCGAACCCGCCAGAACTTCATGTTTTTTTTCACGGGTCCGAGCGACTCGGATCTTCCCGCCTTGCTCGGTTAACCCGAGCGCGCCCGAACGTCATCATGACGCTGTCGGATTCTCGCGAGGCTCGGATTCTATCGCGAGACTCGGATTCTATATAAGGAGCCGCGCGTCGCCGCCATTTTCACACGTGCATTGAGATTGATAGGGAGAGGACGTGGCTGGCGTCCTCTCCATTTAGATTATAAGAGACTGAGAGAGATTTACTGGAGCTGACTAGGAGGAGTACTGTTACTGTAGAAGTGTAGAGACTGAGTGGAGAGAGTTTACTAGTGAGGACAGTGCAGTTTACTTTATAATCCGTTCTCTGCCTGAAAAAAGCGATACACAGCACACAGTGACTCAGTCACATACTAGAGATGAGCGCCTGACATTTTTCGGGTTTTGTGTTTTGGTTTTGGGTTCGGTTCCGCGGCCGTGTTTTGGGTTCGAACGCGTTTTGGCAAAACCTCACCGAATTTTTTTTGTCGGATTCGGGTGTGTTTTGGTTTCGGGTGTTTTTTTCAAAAAACACTAAAAAACAGCTTAAATCATAGAATTTGGGGGTCATTTTGATCCCAAAGTATTATTAACCTCAAAAACCATAATTTACACTCATTTTCAGTAGAGATGAGCGGGTTCGGTTTCTCTGAATCCGAACCCGCCAGAACTTCATGTTTTTTTTCACGGGTCCGAGCGACTCGGATCTTCCCGCCTTGCTCGGTTAACCCGAGCGCGCCCGAACGTCATCATGACGCTGTCGGATTCTCGCGAGGCTCGGATTCTATCGCGAGACTCGGATTCTATATAAGGAGCCGCGCGTCGCCGCCATTTTCACACGTGCATTGAGATTGATAGGGAGAGGACGTGGCTGGCGTCCTCTCCGTTTAGAATAGATTAGAGAGACACTTGATTTACTAATTTTGGGGAGCATTAGGAGTACTCAGTACAGTGCAGAGTTTTGCTGATAGTGACCACCAGTTTTATTTATAATCCGTTCTCTGCCTGAAAAAAGCGATACACAGCACACAGTGACTCAGTCACATACCATATCTGTGTGCACTGCTCAGGCTCAGGCCAGTGTGCTGCATCATCTATTATCTATATATAATATTATATATATCTGTCTGACTGCTCAGCTCACACAGCTTATAATTGTGGGGGAGACTGGGGAGCACTACTGCAGTGCCAGTTATAGGTTATAGCAGGAGCCAGGAGTACATAATATATTATATAGTGAGTGACCACCAGACACACAGTGCAGTTTATTTAATATATCCGTTCTCTGCCTGAAAAAAGCGATACACACAGTGACTCAGTCAGTCACATACCATATCTGTGTGCACTGCTCAGGCTCAGGCCAGTGTGCTGCATCATCTATATATATTATATATCTGTCTGACTGCTCAGCTCACACAGCTTATAATTGTGGGGGAGACTGGGGAGCACTACTGCAGTGCCAGTTATAGGTTATAGCAGGAGCCAGGAGTACATAATATTATATTAAAACAGTGCACACTTTTGCTGCAGGAGTGCCACTGCCAGTGTGACTAGTGACCAGTGACCTGACCACCAGTATATATAATATTAGTAGTATACTATCTCTTTATCAACCAGTCTATATTAGCAGCAGACACAGTACAGTGCGGTAGTTCACGGCTGTGGCTACCTCTGTGTCGGCACTCGGCAGCCCGTCCATAATTGTATATACCACCTAACCGTGGTTTTTTTTTCTTTCTTTATACATACATACTAGTTACGAGTATACTATCTCTTTATCAACCAGTCTATATTAGCAGCAGACACAGTACAGTGCGGTAGTTCACGGCTGTGGCTACCTCTGTGTCGGCACTCGGCAGCCCGTCCATAATTGTATATACCACCTAACCGTGGTTTTTTTTTCTTTCTTTATACATACATACTAGTTACGAGTATACTATCTCTTTATCAACCAGTCTATATATTAGCAGCAGACACAGTACAGTGCGGTAGTTCACGGCTGTGGCTACCTCTGTGTCGGCACTCGGCAGCCCGTCCATAATTGTATATACCACCTAACCGTGGTTTTTTTTTCTTTCTTTATACATACATACTAGTTACGAGTATACTATCTCTTTATCAACCAGTCTATATATTAGCAGCAGACACAGTACAGTGCGGTAGTTCACGGCTGTGGCTACCTCTGTGTCGGCACTCGGCAGCCCGTCCATAATTGTATATACCACCTAACCGTGGTTTTTTTTTCTTTCTTTATACATACATACTAGTTACGAGTATACTATCTCTTTATCAACCAGTCTATATATTAGCAGCAGACACAGTACAGTGCGGTAGTTCACGGCTGTGGCTACCTCTGTGTCGGCACTTGGCAGCCCGTCCATAATTGTATATACCACCTAACCGTGGTTTTTTTTTCTTTCTTTATACATACATACTAGTTACGAGTATACTATCTCTTTATCAACCAGTCTATATATTAGCAGCAGACACAGTACAGTGCGGTAGTTCACGGCTGTGGCTACCTCTGTGTCGGCACTCGGCAGCCCGTCCATAATTGTATATACCACCTAACCGTGGTTTTTTTTTCTTTCTTTATACATACATACTAGTTACGAGTATACTATCTCTTTATCAACCAGTCTATATATTAGCAGCAGACACAGTACAGTGCGGTAGTTCACGGCTGTGGCTACCTCTGTGTCGGCACTCGGCAGCCCGTCCATAATTGTATATACCACCTAACCGTGGTTTTTTTTTCTTTCTTTATACATACATACTAGTTACGAGTATACTATCTCTTTATCAACCAGTCTATATATTAGCAGCAGACACAGTACAGTGCGGTAGTTCACGGCTGTGGCTACCTCTGTGTCGGCACTCGGCAGCCCGTCCATAATTGTATACTAGTATCCAATCCATCCATCTCCATTGTTTACCTGAGGTGCCTTTTAGTTGTGCCTATTAAAATATGGAGAACAAAAATGTTGAGGTTCCAAAATTAGGGAAAGATCAAGATCCACTTCCACCTCGTGCTGAAGCTGCTGCCACTAGTCATGGCCGAGACGATGAAATGCCAGCAACGTCGTCTGCCAAGGCCGATGCCCAATGGCATAGTACAGAGCATGTCAAAACCAAAACACCAAATATCAGTAAAAAAAGGACTCCAAAACCTAAAATAAAATTGTCGGAGGAGAAGCGTAAACTTGCCAATATGCCATTTACCACACGGAGTGGCAAGGAACGGCTGAGGCCCTGGCCTATGTTCATGGCTAGTGGTTCAGCTTCACATGAGGATGGAAGCACTCAGCCTCTCGCTAGAAAACTGAAAAGACTCAAGCTGGCAAAAGCACCGCAAAGAACTGTGCGTTCTTTGAAATCCCAAATCCACAAGGAGAGTCCAATTGTGTCGGTTGCGATGCCTGACCTTCCCAACACTGGACGTGAAGAGCATGCGCCTTCCACCATTTGCACGCCCCCTGCAAGTGCTGGAAGGAGCACCCGCAGTCCAGTTCCTGATAGTCAGATTGAAGATGTCAGTGTTGAAGTACACCAGGATGAGGAGGATATGGGTGTTGCTGGCGCTGGGGAGGAAATTGACCAGGAGGATTCTGATGGTGAGGTGGTTTGTTTAAGTCAGGCACCCGGGGAGACACCTGTTGTCCGTGGGAGGAATATGGCCGTTGACATGCCAGGTGAAAATACCAAAAAAATCAGCTCTTCGGTGTGGAGGTATTTCACCAGAAATGCGGACAACAGGTGTCAAGCCGTGTGTTCCCTTTGTCAAGCTGTAATAAGTAGGGGTAAGGACGTTAACCACCTCGGAACATCCTCCCTTATACGTCACCTGCAGCGCATTCATAATAAGTCAGTGACAAGTTCAAAAACTTTGGGTGACAGCGGAAGCAGTCCACTGACCAGTAAATCCCTTCCTCTTGTAACCAAGCTCACGCAAACCACCCCACCAACTCCCTCAGTGTCAATTTCCTCCTTCCCCAGGAATGCCAATAGTCCTGCAGGCCATGTCACTGGCAATTCTGACGAGTCCTCTCCTGCCTGGGATTCCTCCGATGCATCCTTGCGTGTAACGCCTACTGCTGCTGGCGCTGCTGTTGTTGCCGCTGGGAGTCGATGGTCATCCCAGAGGGGAAGTCGTAAGCCCACTTGTACTACTTCCAGTAAGCAATTGACTGTTCAACAGTCCTTTGCGAGGAAGATGAAATATCACAGCAGTCATCCTACTGCAAAGCGGATAACTGAGTCCTTGACAACTATGTTGGTGTTAGACGTGCGTCCGGTATCCGCCGTTAGTTCACAGGGAACTAGACAATTTATTGAGGCAGTGTGCCCCCGTTACCAAATACCATCTAGGTTCCACTTCTCTAGGCAGGCGATACCGAGAATGTACACGGACGTCAGAAAAAGACTCACCAGTGTCCTAAAAAATGCTGTTGTACCCAATGTCCACTTAACCACGGACATGTGGACAAGTGGAGCAGGGCAGGGTCAGGACTATATGACTGTGACAGCCCACTGGGTAGATGTATGGACTCCCGCCGCAAGAACAGCAGCGGCGGCACCAGTAGCAGCATCTCGCAAACGCCAACTCTTTCCTAGGCAGGCTACGCTTTGTATCACCGCTTTCCAGAATACGCACACAGCTGAAAACCTCTTACGGCAACTGAGGAAGATCATTGCGGAATGGCTTACCCCAATTGGACTCTCCTGTGGATTTGTGGCATCGGACAACGCCAGCAATATTGTGTGTGCATTAAATATGGGCAAATTCCAGCACGTCCCATGTTTTGCACATACCTTGAATTTGGTGGTGCAGAATTTTTTTAAAAACGACAGGGGCGTGCAAGAGATGCTGTCGGTGGCCAGAAAAATTGCGGGACACTTTCGGCGTACAGGCACCACGTACAGAAGACTGGAGCACCACCAAAAACTACTGAACCTGCCCTGCCATCATCTGAAGCAAGAAGTGGTAACGAGGTGGAATTCAACCCTCTATATGCTTCAGAGGTTGGAGGAGCAGCATAAGGCCATTCAAGCCTATACAATTGAGCACGATATAGTAGGTGGAATGCACCTGTCTCAAGTGCAGTGGAGAATGATTTCAACGTTGTGCAAGGTTCTGATGCCCTTTGAACTTGCCACACGTGAAGTCAGTTCAGACACTGCCAGCCTGAGTCAGGTCATTCCCCTCATCAGGCTTTTGCAGAAGAAGCTGGAGGCATTGAAGAAGGAGCTAAAAGGGAGCGATTCCGCTAGGCATGTGGGACTTGTGGATGCAGCCCTTAATTCGCTTAACAAGGATTCACGGGTGGTCAATCTGTTGAAATCAGAGCACTACATTTTGGCCACCGTGCTCGATCCTAGATTTAAAGCCTACCTTGGATCTCTCTTTCCGGCAGACACAGGTCTGCTGGGGTTGAAAGACCTGCTGGTGACAAAATTGTCAAGTCAAGCGGAACGCGACCTGTCAACATCTCCTCCTTCACATTCTCCCGCAACTGGGGGTGCGAGGAAAAGGCTCAGAATTCCGAGCCCACCCACTGGCGGTGATGCAGGGCAGTCTGGAGCGACTGCTGATGCTGACATCTGGTCCGGACTGAAGGACCTGACAACGATTACGGACATGTCGTCTACTGTCACTGCATATGATTCTCTCAACATTGATAGAATGGTGGAGGATTATATGAGTGACCGCATCCAAGTAGGCACGTCACACAGTCCGTACTTATACTGGCAGGAAAAAGAGGCAATTTGGAGGCCCTTGCACAAACTGGCTTTATTCTACCTAAGTTGCCCTCCCACAAGTGTGTACTCCGAAAGAGTGTTTAGTGCCGCCGCTCACCTTGTCAGCAATCGGCGTACGAGGTTACATCCAGAAAATGTGGAGAAGATGATGTTCATTAAAATGAATTATAATCAATTCCTCCGCGGAGACATTGACCAGCAGCAATTGCCTCCACAAAGTACACAGGGAGCTGAGATGGTGGATTCCAGTGGGGACGAATTGATAATCTGTGAGGAGGGGGATGTACACGGTGATATATCGGAGGGTGAAGATGAGGTGGACATCTTGCCTCTGTAGAGCCAGTTTGTGCAAGGAGAGATTAATTGCTTCTTTTTTGGGGTGGGTCCAAACCAACCCGTCATATCAGTCACAGTCGTGTGGCAGACCCTGTCACTGAAATGATGGGTTGGTTAAAGTGTGCATGTCCTGTTTTGTTTATACAACATAAGGGTGGGTGGGAGGGCCCAAGGACAATTCCATCTTGCACCTCTTTTTTCTTTTCTTTTTCTTTGCATCATGTGCTGATTGGGGAGGGTTTTTTGGAAGGGACATCCTGCGTGACACTGCAGTGCCACTCCTAGATGGTCCCGGTGTTTGTGTCGGCCACTAGGGTCGCTAATCTTACTCACACAGTCAGCTACCTCATTGCGCCTCTTTTTTTCTTTGCGTCATGTGCTGTTTGGGGAGGGTTTTTTGGAAGGGACATCCTGCGTGACACTGCAGTGCCACTCCTAGATGGGCCCGGTGTTTGTGTCGGCCACTAGGGTCGCTAATCTTACTCACACAGCTACCTCATTGCGCCTCTTTTTTTCTTTGCGTCATGTGCTGTTTGGGGAGGGTTTTTTGGAAGGGACATCCTGCGTGACACTGCAGTGCCACTCCTAGATGGGCCCGGTGTTTGTGTCGGCCACTAGGGTCGCTTATCTTACTCACACAGCGACCTCGGTGCAAATTTTAGGACTAAAAATAATATTGTGAGGTGTGAGGTATTCAGAATAGACTGAAAATGAGTGTAAATTATGGTTTTTGAGGTTAATAATACTTTGGGATCAAAATGACCCCCAAATTCTATGATTTAAGCTGTTTTTTAGTGTTTTTTGAAAAAAACACCCGAATCCAAAACACACCCGAATCCGACAAAAAAAATTCGGTGAGGTTTTGCCAAAACGCGTTCGAACCCAAAACACGGCCGCGGAACCGAACCCAAAACCAAAACACAAAACCCGAAAAATTTCAGGCGCTCATCTCTAATTTTCAGTCTATTCTGAATACCTCACACCTCACAATATTATTTTTAGTCCTAAAATTTGCACCGAGGTCGCTGTGTGAGTAAGATAAGCGACCCTAGTGGCCGACACAAACACCGGGCCCATCTAGGAGTGGCACTGCAGTGTCACGCAGGATGTCCCTTCCAAAAAACCCTCCCCAAACAGCACATGACGCAAAGAAAAAAAGAGGCGCAATGAGGTAGCTGTGTGAGTAAGATTAGCGACCCTAGTGGCCGACACAAATACCGGGCCCATCTAGGAGTGGCACTGCAGTGTCACGCAGGATGGCCCTTCCAAAAAACCCTCCCCAAACAGCACATGACGCAAAGAAAAAAAGAGGCGCAATGAGGTAGCTGTGTGAGTAAGATTAGCGACCCTAGTGGCCGACACAAACACCGGGCCCATCTAGGAGTGGCACTGCAGTGTCACGCAGGATGTCCCTTCCAAAAAACCCTCCCCAAACAGCACATGACGCAAAGAAAAAAAGAGGCGCAATGAGGTAGCTGTGTGAGTAAGATTAGCGACCCTAGTGGCCGACACAAACACCGGGCCCATCTAGGAGTGGCACTGCAGTGTCACGCAGGATGTCCCTTCCAAAAAACCCTCCCCAAACAGCACATGACGCAAAGAAAAAAAGAGGCGCAATGAGGTAGCTGACTGTGTGAGTAAGATTAGCGACCCTAGTGGCCGACACAAACACCGGGCCCATCTAGGAGTGGCACTGCAGTGTCACGCAGGATGTCCCTTCCAAAAAACCATCCCCAATCAGCACATGATGCAAAGAAAAAGAAAAGAAAAAAGAGGTGCAAGATGGAATTGTCCTTGGGCCCTCCCACCCACCCTTATGTTGTATAAACAAAACAGGACATGCACACTTTAACCAACCCATCATTTCAGTGACAGGGTCTGCCACACGACTGTGACTGATATGACGGGTTGGTTTGGACCCCCCCCAAAAAAGAAGCAATTAATCTCTCCTTGCACAAACTGGCTCTACAGAGGCAAGATGTCCACCTCATCTTCACCCTCCGATATATCACCGTGTACATCCCCCTCCTCACAGATTATCAATTCGTCCCCACTGGAATCCACCATCTCAGCTCCCTGTGTACTTTGTGGAGGCAATTGCTGCTGGTCAATGTCTCCGCGGAGGAATTGATTATAATTCATTTTAATGAACATCATCTTCTCCACATTTTCTGGATGTAACCTCGTACGCCGATTGCTGACAAGGTGAGCGGCGGCACTAAACACTCTTTCGGAGTACACACTTGTTGGAGGGCAACTTAGGTAGAATAAAGCCAGTTTGTGCAAGGGCCTCCAAATTGCCTCTTTTTCCTGCCAGTATAAGTACGGACTGTGTGACGTGCCTACTTGGATGCGGTCACTCATATAATCCTCCACCATTCTATCAATGTTGAGAGAATCATATGCAGTGACAGTAGACGACATGTCCGTAATCGTTGTCAGGTCCTTCAGTCCGGACCAGATGTCAGCATCAGCAGTCGCTCCAGACTGCCCTGCATCACCGCCAGCGGGTGGGCTCGGAATTCTGAGCCTTTTCCTCGCACCCCCAGTTGCGGGAGAATGTGAAGGAGGAGATGTTGACAGGTCGCGTTCCGCTTGACTTGACAATTTTGTCACCAGCAGGTCTTTCAACCCCAGCAGACTTGTGTCTGCCGGAAAGAGAGATCCAAGGTAGGCTTTAAATCTAGGATCGAGCACGGTGGCCAAAATGTAGTGCTCTGATTTCAACAGATTGACCACCCGTGAATCCTTGTTAAGCGAATTAAGGGCTGCATCCACAAGTCCCACATGCCTAGCGGAATCGCTCCCTTTTAGCTCCTTCTTCAATGCCTCCAGCTTCTTCTGCAAAAGCCTGATGAGGGGAATGACCTGACTCAGGCTGGCAGTGTCTGAACTGACTTCACGTGTGGCAAGTTCAAAGGGCATCAGAACCTTGCACAACGTTGAAATCATTCTCCACTGCACTTGAGACAGGTGCATTCCACCTCCTATATCGTGCTCAATTGTATAGGCTTGAATGGCCTTTTGCTGCTCCTCCAACCTCTGAAGCATATAGAGGGTTGAATTCCACCTCGTTACCACTTCTTGCTTCAGATGATGGCAGGGCAGGTTCAGTAGTTTTTGGTGGTGCTCCAGTCTTCTGTACGTGGTGCCTGTACGCCGAAAGTGTCCCGCAATTTTTCTGGCCACCGACAGCATCTCTTGCACGCCCCTGTCGTTTTTAAAAAAATTCTGCACCACCAAATTCAAGGTATGTGCAAAACATGGGACGTGCTGGAATTTGCCCATATTTAATGCACACACAATATTGCTGGCGTTGTCCGATGCCACAAATCCACAGGAGAGTCCAATTGGGGTAAGCCATTCCGCGATGATCTTCCTCAGTTGCCGTAAGAGGTTTTCAGCTGTGTGCGTATTCTGGAAAGCGGTGATACAAAGCGTAGCCTGCCTAGGAAAGAGTTGGCGTTTGCGAGATGCTGCTACTGGTGCCGCCGCTGCTGTTCTTGCGGCGGGAGTCCATACATCTACCCAGTGGGCTGTCACAGTCATATAGTCCTGACCCTGCCCTGCTCCACTTGTCCACATGTCCGTGGTTAAGTGGACATTGGGTACAACTGCATTTTTTAGGACACTGGTGAGTCTTTTTCTGACGTCCGTGTACATTCTCGGTATCGCCTGCCTAGAGAAGTGGAACCTAGATGGTATTTGGTAACGGGGGCACACTGCCTCAATAAATTGTCTAGTTCCCTGTGAACTAACGGCGGATACCGGACGCACGTCTAACACCAACATAGTTGTCAAGGCCTCAGTTATCCGCTTTGCAGTAGGATGACTGCTGTGATATTTCATCTTCCTCGCAAAGGACTGTTGAACAGTCAATTGCTTACTGGAAGTAGTACAAGTGGGCTTACGACTTCCCCTCTGGGATGACCATCGACTCCCAGCGGCAACAACAGCAGCGCCAGCAGCAGTAGGCGTTACACGCAAAGATGCATCGGAGGAATCCCAGGCAGGAGAGGACTCGTCAGAATTGCCAGTGACATGGCCTGCAGGACTATTGGCATTCCTGGGGAAGGAGGAAATTGACACTGAGGGAGTTGGTGGGGTGGTTTGCGTGAGCTTGGTTACAAGAGGAAGGGATTTACTGGTCAGTGGACTGCTTCCGCTGTCACCCAAAGTTTTTGAACTTGTCACTGACTTATTATGAATGCGCTGCAGGTGACGTATAAGGGAGGATGTTCCGAGGTGGTTAACGTCCTTACCCCTACTTATTACAGCTTGACAAAGGGAACACACGGCTTGACACCTGTTGTCCGCATTTCTGGTGAAATACCTCCACACCGAAGAGCTGATTTTTTTGGTATTTTCACCTGGCATGTCAACGGCCATATTCCTCCCACGGACAACAGGTGTCTCCCCGGGTGCCTGACTTAAACAAACCACCTCACCATCAGAATCCTCCTGGTCAATTTCCTCCCCAGCGCCAGCAACACCCATATCCTCCTCATCCTGGTGTACTTCAACACTGACATCTTCAATCTGACTATCAGGAACTGGACTGCGGGTGCTCCTTCCAGCACTTGCAGGGGGCGTGCAAATGGTGGAAGGCGCATGCTCTTCACGTCCAGTGTTGGGAAGGTCAGGCATCGCAACCGACACAATTGGACTCTCCTTGTGGATTTGGGATTTCGAAGAATGCACAGTTCTTTGCTGTGCTGCTTTTGCCAGCTTGAGTCTTTTCATTTTTCTAGCGAGAGGCTGAGTGCTTCCATCCTCATGTGAAGCTGAACCACTAGCCATGAACATAGGCCAGGGCCTCAGCCGTTCCTTGCCACTCCGTGTGGTAAATGGCATATTGGCAAGTTTACGCTTCTCCTCCGACAATTTTATTTTAGGTTTTGGAGTCCTTTTTTTTCTGATATTTGGTGTTTTGGATTTGACATGCTCTGTACTATGACATTGGGCATCGGCCTTGGCAGACGACGTTGCTGGCATTTCATCGTCTCGGCCATGACTAGTGGCAGCAGCTTCAGCACGAGGTGGAAGTGGATCTTGATCTTTCCCTAATTTTGGAACCTCAACATTTTTGTTCTCCATATTTTAATAGGCACAACTAAAAGGCACCTCAGGTAAACAATGGAGATGGATACTAGTATACAATTATGGACTGCCTGCCGACTGCAGACACAGAGGTAGCCACAGCCGTGAACTACCGTACTGTACTGTGTCTGCAGCTAATATAGACTGGTTGATAAAGAGAAGATGTCTATGTAACTATGTATGTATAAAGAAGACTGAAAAAAATCCACGGTTAGGTGGTATACAATTATGGACGGACTGCCTGCCGAGTGCAGACACAGAGGTAGCCACAGCCGTGAACTACCGTACTGTACTGTGTCTGCAGCTAATATAGACTGGTTGATAAAGAGAAGATGTCTATGTAACTATGTATGTATAAAGAAGAATGAAAAAAAACCACGGTTAGGTGGTATACAATTATGGACGGACTGCCTGCCGAGTGCAGACACAGAGGTAGCCACAGCCGTGAACTACCGTACTGTACTGTGTCTGCAGCTAATATAGACTGGTTGATAAAGAGAAGATGTCTATGTAACTATGTATGTATAAAGAAGAATGAAAAAAATCCACGGTTAGGTGGTATTACAATTATGGACGGACTGCCTGCCGAGTGCAGAGACACAGAGGTAGCCACAGCCGTGAACTACCGTACTGTGTCTGCTGCGACTGGATGATAAATGATATAAAAAATATATATATATCACTACTGCAGCCGGACAGGTATATATTATATATTATATAATGACGGACCTGCTGGACACTGTCTGTCAGCAGAATGAGTTTTATTTTTATAGAATAAAAAAAAAAAAACACACAAGTGAAGTCACACGACGAGTGTTTAACTTTTTCAGGCAATCACAATATAAGTATACTACTAACTATACTGGTGGTCAGTGTGGTCAGGTCACTGGTCAGTTACACTGGCAGTGGCACTCCTGCAGCAAAAGTGTGCACTGTTTAATTTTAATATAATATGTACTCCTGGCTCCTGCTATAACCTATAACTGGCACTGCAGTAGTGCTCCCCAGTCTCCCCCACAATTATAAGCTGTGTGAGCTGAGCAGTCAGACAGATATATAATATATATAGATGATGCAGCACACTGGCCTGAGCCTGAGCAGTGCACACAGATATGGTATGTGACTGACTGAGTCACTGTGTGTATCGCTTTTTTCAGGCAGAGAACGGATATATTAAATAAACTGCACTGTGTGTCTGGTGGTCACTCACTATATAATATATTATGTACTCCTGGCTCCTGCTATAACCTATAACTGGCACTGCAGTAGTGCTCCCCAGTCTCCCCCACAATTATAAGCTGTGTGAGCTGAGCAGTCAGACAGATATATATAATATTATATATAGATAATAGATGATGCAGCACACTGGCCTGAGCCTGAGCAGTGCACACAGTCAGATATGGTATGTGACTGACTGAGTCACTGTGTGTATCGCTTTTTTCAGGCAGAGAACGGATATATTAAATAAACTGCACTGTGTGTCTGGTGGTCACTCACTATATAATATATTATGTACTCCTGGCTCCTGCTATAACCTATAACTGGCACTGCAGTAGTGCTCCCCAGTCTCCCCCACAATTATAAGCTGTGTGAGCTGAGCAGTCAGACAGATATGTATATAATATTATATATAGATAATAGATGATGCAGCACACTGGCCTGAGCCTGAGCAGTGCACACAGATATGGTATGTGACTGACTGAGTCACTGTGTGTATCGCTTTTTTCAGGCAGAGAACGGATATATTAAATAAACTGCACTGTGTGTCTGGTGGTCACTCACTATATAATATATGTACTCCTGGCTCCTGCTATAACCTATAACTGGCACTTCAGTAGTGCTCCCCAGTCTCCCCCACAATTATAAGCTGTGTGAGCTGAGCAGTCAGACAGATATATATAATATTATATATAGATAATAGATGATGCAGCACACTGGCCTGAGCCTGAGCAGTGCACACAGATATGGTATGTGACTGAGTCACTGTGTGCTGTGTATCGCTTTTTTCAGGCAGAGAACGGATTATAAAGTAAACTGCACTGTCCTCACTAGTAAACTCTCTCCACTCAGTCTCTACACTTCTACAGTAACAGTACTCCTCCTAGTCAGCTCCAGTAAATCTCTCTCAGTCTCTTATAATCTAAATGGAGAGGACGCCAGCCACGTCCTCTCCCTATCAATCTCAATGCACGTGTGAAAATGGCGGCGACGCGCGGCTCCTTATATAGAATCCGAGTCTCGCGATAGAATCCGAGCCTCGCGAGAATCCGACAGCGTCATGATGACGTTCGGGCACGCTCGGGTTAACCGAGCAAGGCGGGAAGATCCGAGTCGCTCGGACCCGTGAAAAAAAACATGAAGTTCTGGCGGGTTCGGATTCAGAGAAACCGAACCCGCTCATCTCTATCACATACCATATCTGTGTGCACTGCTCAGGCTCAGGCCAGTGTGCTGCATCATCTATTATCTATATATAATATTATATATATCTGTCTGACTGCTCAGCTCACACAGCTTATAATTGTGGGGGAGACTGGGGAGCACTACTGCAGTGCCAGTTATAGGTTATAGCAGGAGCCAGGAGTACATAATATATTATATAGTGAGTGACCACCAGACACACAGTGCAGTTTATTTAATATATCCGTTCTCTGCCTGAAAAAAGCGATACACACAGTGACTCAGTCAGTCACATACCATATCTGTGTGCACTGCTCAGGCTCAGGCCAGTGTGCTGCATCATCTATTATCTATATATAATATTATATATATCTGTCTGACTGCTCAGCTCACACAGCTTATAATTGTGGGGGAGACTGGGGAGCACTACTGCAGTGCCAGTTATAGGTTATAGCAGGAGCCAGGAGTACATAATATATTATATAGTGAGTGACCACCAGACACACAGTGCAGTTTATTTAATATATCCGTTCTCTGCCTGAAAAAAGCGATACACACAGTGACTCAGTCAGTCACATACCATATCTGTGTGCACTGCTCAGGCTCAGGCCAGTGTGCTGCATCATCTATATATATTATATATCTGTCTGACTGCTCAGCTCACACAGCTTATAATTGTGGGGGAGACTGGGGAGCACTACTGCAGTGCCAGTTATAGGTTATAGCAGGAGCCAGGAGTACATAATATATTATATAGTGAGTGACCACCAGACACACAGTGCAGTTTATTTAATATATCCGTTCTCTGCCTGAAAAAAGCGATACACACAGTGATTCAGTCAGTCACATACCATATCTGTGTGCACTGCTCAGGCTCAGGCCAGTGTGCTGCATCATCTATATATATTATATATCTGTCTGACTGCTCAGCTCACACAGCTTATAATTGTGGGGGAGACTGGGGAGCACTACTGCAGTGCCAGTTATAGGTTATAGCAGGAGCCAGGAGTACATATTATATTAAAATTAAACAGTGCACACTTTTGCTGCAGGAGTGCCACTGCCAGTGTGACTGACTAGTGACCTGACCACACTGACCACCAGTATAGTTAGTAGTATACTTATATTGTGATTGCCTGAAAAAGTTAAACACTCGTCGTGTGACTTCACTTGTGTGTTTTTTTTTTTTTTATTCTATAAAAATAAAACTCATTCTGCTGACAGACAGTGTCCAGCAGGTCCGTCATTATATAATATATAATATATACCTGTCCGGCTGCAGTAGTGATATATATATATTTTTTATATCATTTATCATCCAGTCGCAGCAGACACAGTACGGTAGTTCACGGCTGTGGCTACCTCTGTGTCTCTGCACTCGGCAGGCAGTCCGTCCATAATTGTAATACCACCTAACCGTGGATTTTTTTCATTCTTCTTTATACATACATAGTTACATAGACATCTTCTCTTTATCAACCAGTCTATATTAGCTGCAGACACAGTACAGTACGGTAGTTCACGGCTGTGGCTACCTCTGTGTCTGCACTCGGCAGGCAGTCCGTCCATAATTGTATACCACCTAACCGTGGTTTTTTTTCATTCTTCTTTATACATACATAGTTACATAGACATCTTCTCTTTATCAACCAGTCTATATTAGCTGCAGACACAGTACAGTACGGTAGTTCACGGCTGTGGCTACCTCTGTGTCTGCACTCGGCAGGCAGTCCGTCCATAATTGTATACCACCTAACCGTGGATTTTTTTTCATTCTTCTTTATACATACATAGTTACATAGACATCTTCTCTTTATCAACCAGTCTATATTAGCTGCAGACACAGTACAGTACGGTAGTTCACGGCTGTGGCTACCTCTGTGTCTGCACTCGGCAGGCAGTCCGTCCATAATTGTATACCACCTAACCGTGGATTTTTTTCAGTCTTCTTTATACATACATAGTTACATAGACATCTTCTCTTTATCAACCAGTCTATATTAGCTGCAGACACAGTACAGTACGGTAGTTCACGGCTGTGGCTACCTCTGTGTCTGCAGTCGGCAGGCAGTCCATAATTGTATACTAGTATCCATCTCCATTGTTTACCTGAGGTGCCTTTTAGTTGTGCCTATTAAAATATGGAGAACAAAAATGTTGAGGTTCCAAAATTAGGGAAAGATCAAGATCCACTTCCACCTCGTGCTGAAGCTGCTGCCACTAGTCATGGCCGAGACGATGAAATGCCAGCAACGTCGTCTGCCAAGGCCGATGCCCAATGTCATAGTACAGAGCATGTCAAATCCAAAACACCAAATATCAGAAAAAAAAGGACTCCAAAACCTAAAATAAAATTGTCGGAGGAGAAGCGTAAACTTGCCAATATGCCATTTACCACACGGAGTGGCAAGGAACGGCTGAGGCCCTGGCCTATGTTCATGGCTAGTGGTTCAGCTTCACATGAGGATGGAAGCACTCAGCCTCTCGCTAGAAAAATGAAAAGACTCAAGCTGGCAAAAGCAGCACAGCAAAGAACTGTGCATTCTTCGAAATCCCAAATCCACAAGGAGAGTCCAATTGTGTCGGTTGCGATGCCTGACCTTCCCAACACTGGACGTGAAGAGCATGCGCCTTCCACCATTTGCACGCCCCCTGCAAGTGCTGGAAGGAGCACCCGCAGTCCAGTTCCTGATAGTCAGATTGAAGATGTCAGTGTTGAAGTACACCAGGATGAGGAGGATATGGGTGTTGCTGGCGCTGGGGAGGAAATTGACCAGGAGGATTCTGATGGTGAGGTGGTTTGTTTAAGTCAGGCACCCGGGGAGACACCTGTTGTCCGTGGGAGGAATATGGCCGTTGACATGCCAGGTGAAAATACCAAAAAAATCAGCTCTTCGGTGTGGAGGTATTTCACCAGAAATGCGGACAACAGGTGTCAAGCCGTGTGTTCCCTTTGTCAAGCTGTAATAAGTAGGGGTAAGGACGTTAACCACCTCGGAACATCCTCCCTTATACGTCACCTGCAGCGCATTCATAATAAGTCAGTGACAAGTTCAAAAACTTTGGGTGACAGCGGAAGCAGTCCACTGACCAGTAAATCCCTTCCTCTTGTAACCAAGCTCACGCAAACCACCCCACCAACTCCCTCAGTGTCAATTTCCTCCTTCCCCAGGAATGCCAATAGTCCTGCAGGCCATGTCACTGGCAATTCTGACGAGTCCTCTCCTGCCTGGGATTCCTCCGATGCATCCTTGCGTGTAACGCCTACTGCTGCTGGCGCTGCTGTTGTTGCCGCTGGGAGTCGATGGTCATCCCAGAGGGGAAGTCGTAAGCCCACTTGTACTACTTCCAGTAAGCAATTGACTGTTCAACAGTCCTTTGCGAGGAAGATGAAATATCACAGCAGTCATCCTACTGCAAAGCGGATAACTGAGTCCTTGACAACTATGTTGGTGTTAGACGTGCGTCCGGTATCCGCCGTTAGTTCACAGGGAACTAGACAATTTATTGAGGCAGTGTGCCCCCGTTACCAAATACCATCTAGGTTCCACTTCTCTAGGCAGGCGATACCGAGAATGTACACGGACGTCAGAAAAAGACTCACCAGTGTCCTAAAAAATGCTGTTGTACCCAATGTCCACTTAACCACGGACATGTGGACAAGTGGAGCAGGGCAGGGTCAGGACTATATGACTGTGACAGCCCACTGGGTAGATGTATGGACTCCCGCCGCAAGAACAGCAGCGGCGGCACCAGTAGCAGCATCTCGCAAACGCCAACTCTTTCCTAGGCAGGCTACGCTTTGTATCACCGCTTTCCAGAATACGCACACAGCTGAAAACCTCTTACGGCAACTGAGGAAGATCATCGCGGAATGGCTTACCCCAATTGGACTCTCCTGTGGATTTGTGGCATCGGACAACGCCAGCAATATTGTGTGTGCATTAAATATGGGCAAATTCCAGCACGTCCCATGTTTTGCACATACCTTGAATTTGGTGGTGCAGAATTTTTTTAAAAACGACAGGGGCGTGCAAGAGATGCTGTCGGTGGCCAGAAAAATTGCGGGACACTTTCGGCGTACAGGCACCACGTACAGAAGACTGGAGCACCACCAAAAACTACTGAACCTGCCCTGCCATCATCTGAAGCAAGAAGTGGTAACGAGGTGGAATTCAACCCTCTATATGCTTCAGAGGTTGGAGGAGCAGCAAAAGGCCATTCAAGCCTATACAATTGAGCACGATATAGGAGGTGGAATGCACCTGTCTCAAGTGCAGTGGAGAATGATTTCAACGTTGTGCAAGGTTCTGATGCCCTTTGAACTTGCCACACGTGAAGTCAGTTCAGACACTGCCAGCCTGAGTCAGGTCATTCCCCTCATCAGGCTTTTGCAGAAGAAGCTGGAGGCATTGAAGAAGGAGCTAAAAGGGAGCGATTCCGCTAGGCATGTGGGACTTGTGGATGCAGCCCTTAATTCGCTTAACAAGGATTCACGGGTGGTCAATCTGTTGAAATCAGAGCACTACATTTTGGCCACCGTGCTCGATCCTAGATTTAAAGCCTACCTTGGATCTCTCTTTCCGGCAGACACAAGTCTGCTGGGGTTGAAAGACCTGCTGGTGACAAAATTGTCAAGTCAAGCGGAACGCGACCTGTCAACATCTCCTCCTTCACATTCTCCCGCAACTGGGGGTGCGAGGAAAAGGCTCAGAATTCCGAGCCCACCCGCTGGCGGTGATGCAGGGCAGTCTGGAGCGACTGCTGATGCTGACATCTGGTCCGGACTGAAGGACCTGACAACGATTACGGACATGTCGTCTACTGTCACTGCATATGATTCTCTCAACATTGATAGAATGGTGGAGGATTATATGAGTGACGCGCATCCAAGTAGGCCCGTCACACAGTCCGTACTTATACCGGCAGGAAAAAGAGGCAATTTGGAGGCCCTTGCACAAACTGGCTTTATTCTACCTAAGTTGCCCTCCCACAAGTGTGTACTCCGAAAGAGTGTTTAGTGCCGCCGCTCACCTTGTCAGCAATCGGCGTACGAGGTTACATCCAGAAAATGTGGAGAAGATGATGTTCATTAAAATGAATTATAATCAATTCCTCCGCGGAGACATTGACCAGCAGCAATTGCCTCCACAAAGTACACAGGGAGCTGAGATGGTGGATTCCAGTGGGGACGAATTGATAATCTGTGAGGAGGGGGATGTACACGGTGATATATCGGAGGGTGAAGATGAGGTGGACATCTTGCCTCTGTAGAGCCAGTTTGTGCAAGGAGAGATTAATTGCTTCTTTTTTGGGGGGGGTCCAAACCAACCCGTCATATCAGTCACAGCCGTGTGGCAGACCCTGTCACTGAAATGATGGGTTGGTTAAAGTGTGCATGTCCTGTTTTGTTTATACAACATAAGGGTGGGTGGGAGGGCCCAAGGACAATTCCATCTTGCACCTCTTTTTTCTTTTCTTTTTCTTTGCATCATGTGCTGATTGGGGAGGGTTTTTTGGAAGGGACATCCTGCGTGACACTGCAGTGCCACTCCTAGATGGGCCCGGTGTTTGTGTCGGCCACTAGGGTCGCTAATCTTACTCACACAGTCAGCTACCTCATTGCGCCTCTTTTTTTCTTTGCGTCATGTGCTGTTTGGGGAGGGTTTTTTGGAAGGGACATCCTGCGTGACACTGCAGTGCCACTCCTAGATGGGCCCGGTGTTTGTGTCGGCCACTAGGGTCGCTAATCTTACTCACACAGCTACCTCATTGCGCCTCTTTTTTTCTTTGCGTCATGTGCTGTTTGGGGAGGGTTTTTTGGAAGGGACATCCTGCGTGACACTGCAGTGCCACTCCTAGATGGGCCCGGTGTTTGTGTCGGCCACTAGGGTCGCTAATCTTACTCACACAGCTACCTCATTGCGCCTCTTTTTTTCTTTGCGTCATGTGCTGTTTGGGGAGGGTTTTTTGGAAGGGCCATCCTGCGTGACACTGCAGTGCCACTCCTAGATGGGCCCGGTGTTTGTGTCGGCCACTAGGGTCGCTAATCTTACTCACACAGCTACCTCATTGCGCCTCTTTTTTTCTTTGCGTCATGTGCTGTTTGGGGAGGGTTTTTTGGAAGGGACATCCTGCGTGACACTGCAGTGCCACTCCTAGATGGGCCCGGTGTTTGTGTCGGCCACTAGGGTCGCTTATCTTACTCACACAGCGACCTCGGTGCAAATTTTAGGACTAAAAATAATATTGTGAGGTGTGAGGTATTCAGAATAGACTGAAAATGAGTGTAAATTATGGTTTTTGAGGTTAATAATACTTTGGGATCAAAATGACCCCCAAATTCTATGATTTAAGCTGTTTTTTAGTGTTTTTTGAAAAAAACACCCGAATCCAAAACACACCCGAATCCGACAAAAAAAATTCGGTGAGGTTTTGCCAAAACGCGTTCGAACCCAAAACACGGCCGCGGAACCGAACCCAAAACCAAAACACAAAACCCGAAAAATTTCAGGCGCTCATCTCTAATTTTGATCCTATAGTATTATTAACCTCAATAACCATAATTTCCACTCATTTCCAGTCTATTCTGAACACCTCACACCTCACAATATTATTTTTAGTCCTAAAATTTGCACCGAGGTCACTGGATGACTAAGCTAAGCGACCCAAGTGGCCGACACAAACACCTGGCCCATCTAGGAGTTGCACTGCAGTGTCAGACAGGATGGCACTTCAAAAAATAGTCCCCAAACAGCACATGATGCAAAGAAAAAAAGAGGTGCACCAAGGTCGCTGTGTGACTAAGCTAAGCGACCCAAGTGGCCGACACAAACACCTGGCCCATCTAGGAGTGGCACTGCAGTGTCAGACAGGATGGCCTTTAAAAAAATAGTCCCCAAACAGCACATGATGCAAAGAAAAAAAGAGGTGCAATGAGGTAGCTGTGTGGCTAAGCTAATCGACCCAAGTGGCCGACACAAACACCTGGCCCATCTAGGAGTGGCACTGTAGTTTTCTAACGAGAGGATGAGTGCTTCCATCCTCATGTGAATCTGAACCACTAGACATGAACATAGGCCAGGGCTTCAGCCGTTCCTTGTCACTCCGCGTCGTAAATGGCATATCGGCAAGTTTACGCTTCTCATCAGATGCTTTTAATTTTGATTTTTGGGTAATTTTACTGAACTTTTGTTTTTTGGATTTTACATGCTCTCTACTATGACATTGGGCATCGGCCTTGTCAGATGACGTTGATGGCATTTTTCAACGTCTCGGCCATGACTAGTGGCAGCAGCTTCAGCACGAGGTGGAAGTGGATCTTGATCTTTCCCTATTTTACCCTCCATATTTTTGTTCTCCATTTTTTAATGTGTGGAATTATATGCCAGTAATATATCAATAGCAATGGCCTACTGTACCGTACTGGTATATATTATATACTGGTGGTCAGCAAAATTATGCACTGTCCTCCTACTATATATACTGCGCAAAACTTAAATGCACCACAGGTATGGATGGATAGTATACTTGACGACAAAGAGGTAGGTAGAGCAGTGGACTACTGTACCGTACCGATATAATACTGGTGGTCACAGGTCAGCAAAATTCTGCACTGTCCTCCTACTATATACTACAATGCAGCACAGATATGGAGCGTTTTTCAGGCAGAGAACATAGATATTTTCAGCACACTGAGCACAGATATTTGCAAGCACACTGAGCACGGATATTTGCAGCACACTGAGCACAGATATTTGCAGCACACTGAACACAACTGAGAGAACGCTGCACACGTCCTCTCCCTATCATCTCCAATGCAAGAGTGAAAATGGCGGTGACGCGCGGCTCCTTATATAGAATACGAATCTCGTGAGAATCCGACATCGGGACGATGACGTTCGGGCGCACTCGGGTTAACCGAGCAAGGTGGGAAGATTCGAGTCCGCCTCGGAACCGTGTAAAATGGGTGAAGTTCGGGGGGGTTCGGATTCCGAGAAACCGAACCCGCTCATCACTAGTTAAGTGGTTAATAAACGTTTAATACATAGTATGAAAATAAGATGTAATTGAGTAAAGACAGCACAGTATGATAAAATAATAGGCAAACAGCAGTTTTTTTTTTTAAAAATACATTTTTATAGAGAGAGAGATACTCCACTCTATTCAGTTGTTATCAGAGATTGATTCAGTGGGAAGTCCTGGGGAGCCTCATTGCCTAAAGCTGAGAACACACTTTTTCGATCCTCACTTGATCGGGTAAAATGCTCCTGATCAGCTGTGCTGTGTTTGTATCTGTGGCAGAAAATAGTGTGTCTGTCCCTTTAAAGTTTACTTACAGGTCCACAGCAGAAAGGGGAAGCGCTGGCACAGCAGGAGTTAAGTGTAGACCCTGGTCCAATTATGTGGTCTGAGTGCCAATTCCCCCATTTCAACACTGTGGGACCACAGAATTCTACAAGAGCTCCAACGTTATTTGCTTGTGGCGATCATTATACCTTGGCTATGGAAAGCTAGAAATGTAGTAATTGTTATTCAAAAGTGTGTCTTTCATTAGGCTTGTCATTACCACATTATAGATTGTGATTATAATATGCCAATCTGTGATGAAATTGATTGTCTTTTGCATTTTTGAATGATCCATAGTGATGTGAACTGTATCCAACTCGCTTCTCTTTATTTTTCTTTGATGCCCAATTAGTTTTGTGATTATTTGTGTTTTATGCCAATTAACCAATCATCATCCTCAATCCAGAGTTCATTGTGGCTGAATAAAAAGACATCCTGTTGGAATTGCTGACTCACTCCTGTTTCGTATTAATCTATCCTTCCTCTCTGAGTAAGGTACTACAGAACACACAGACCCATCACTAAATTATATATATTCCAAGAAAGGAAAGCAAACCAATTAAATCTAATGTCCTAAAGCCCCCTACACACTGGTCGATACAGTGAGCGATATGGACGATATTGTTAAATTTTTTAACGATATATCATTCATATCATTCAATGCGGAGCCACCCATGATGAATGATGCGCGTCCCAGCGCTCGTTCATTGTTGGTCTCCCGTCGTTTCAGCATGCAGGTCGATATGAACGACCTGCATGTTCGGGAATGGGGCCGGGTGACATGGGGAGGGAAAAACTTTCACTCCCCTTGTCACCCATACCTGCAGCAGGTCGCCCGTCGGCCGAATCAGCCACCTATGACGCAGGTTGACGAGTGTGTAGGGGGCTTTATGTACAGCAATCACCACCACATAGCTGTCTCCATTTGATTTGTTCTGAGTGCTTAGAAACCCCCTTTGTGTGCCACTGTATGATCAGGAAGATAACCATTAAGAATAAAATTAAATCTCTAGGTATGAATGACAAAGAAGAATATAAACCTTACTTGGAAGAATAAATTAATTCTAATGGGATATGCTACTAGATTCTGAGGTGGGAATAAAGCAATAATGAAGTAAGTAACTGTGCACCTGGGCAAACCTCACTGTAGGTGTGGTAAATGTAAAATGTGCAGAGAGATTTAGATTTGAGAGGGGCACATCCAAACAAAAATCGAAATTGCAGTTTAAAAAATAAAGCTGTCCAGCATTTGTGGGTTGCATGCAAAAGCAGCCAGTATTTACCCTGCATGCAAAAAAAAAAGTTATTGCAACATGGGGGTATATTTACTAAGCTCCCGATTTTGACCGAGATGGTGTTTTTTCTTCAAAGTGTCATCTCGGGAATTTACTAAACTCAAATCACGGCAGTGATGAGGGCATTCGTATTTTTATTACGGCTGTGTAGTAAAATTATGAATGAATACACCATCGGTCAAACGCGGCTGTTTAGGTATTGAACACGGTCATTTACAAACCATTCGTATTTGAAATCTCTTCCATGAAAATGCATGTGCGGCCGTGAAAAAATACTAATCGTACGAAAAGCCTAAAAAAAAATAGACCTGCTTTTGAGAAGCGTGTTTACATGTGTTGCCAATTCTACATTACTCACACCTGACTTTTTGGACCTTTAAAAGGGGCCCCAACACATTTTTCTCCTCTCTCACTCTGAAATGGCTGCTACTGTGTGTAGTACTGCTGTCTTGTTTGCTGGGGGATACCTGACACTGCTCCATGAGGCTACAATAAACCCAGGCAAGGAAAAACAACATGGTCAGCAGGTTGTACTGTACAGGTTAAGCGTAGGCTGGGCATGGCTTGTTTTTTTAGTGGGCGTTTAAACGATAACAAATTGGCTGATGACCATGTTTTACAGATGGTCCGACTAAATGTAAATAACATTTTCCATCTTTATGACCTTGCCAAACTGAACCTAGACCCTGAGACAGCACGCTCTCGCTCTGTCTCAGGCCTGCACAAACTCCTGGCTGTGTTGCACTTTATGTCTACTGGCAGCTTCCAGCCTGTGACTGGCGATGTCATTAGTATCTCACAGGCCACCTTTTCTAAATATTTAATTCAGGTGAGTTAAAACATACATACACGTCTACGTCTAAGTGGTGCTTCTGTAATGTAATATAACACAGTATTGTATTGATTACAGGTCATGACACTCACCTTTAATTTAGGAATGTCCACTCAGGTTTTGGATGTCTAGGATGGCCACATAGATGCCTCTCTCTGCTTCCCTACCCAGGAGTCGCAGTGGCATGCAGTCAGGGTAGCTTTATCTGATCTTGCGGCCATGCCAATGTGCTGGGTGCCATAGATTACACACACGTCGAGCTGAGGCCACCTAGGGGCAGGCAATATATTTATACCAATAGACATCTGGCCCAAGACACTAATGTGCAGGTGGTTTGTGTAGCTAATTAAACAATACACATATTCCGTGTTAACAATTTATTAAGTTGAACACAGGCATTTTTGTTCAAACAAATAAACATAATTTTTTAATGTACAAACTATTTATTATCAGCAGGCATGATTATTATTTTTTTGTGTGTGTGCTGGGTGCCGAGGATTGGGCTGGCTCGTTGGTCCGGGTTCGACTTGAGCGTCTAACTGGGGATTGAACTGGGGTCTGGCTTGGTGTAGTTGTCCCCGAGCTAGAGGTGACTTGGTGTGATGCCAACACATTAAGGCTTTGACTAAGTATGTTTAAGCTTGCAGTGAGTTGCGTATTAGCGGCAGTGTTGCTTGCTATTATTCTTGAGAGGTTGTCGTTGATAATTTGGTTGTGTTGTATTATCTGGATTAGGGATTGTTGCTGCCGCTGTTGATCATCCATGATGCATTGGAGGTTTGCTTGCATTTGGCTGTTGTCTGCCCTCATCTGCTCCATTGAGTTGGCAATTCTGCCCACCTGCACTATAAGTCTGCCTGAGTTGCGACTCAGTCTAGGCAGATGATGGGGCAGACTTGACAGGTATTGGCTGTGGGTGTTGAGGCACGCATAGTGTTGCGCCTGTTGTGTGGCCCAACGGCTCCAAAACTCAGGGCCCATTTGTGTCTGGGGTGGTGTTGTGCTCAATTGGGGGCTGTGGGATGTTTGGGGTGGTTGGGGTATGTCCTGCGGCGTGGTTGGCTGGGTAGGATCGATGGCCTGCAGGTGTAGTGTGAAAGTATCCTGCTGGTCACTTTCCTGCTGGACTTCCTCGGTGATGATGGCTGGGTCTGTATGGGGTTGAACACAGCCACTATTTAGTAAATATTTAGCATTGGTGTTACTATAGCTTTACGTCAACATGCATTACTTCTTAATATTCATGTTGTAATTGCTAAATAGATTGTGGCCTAAACTTAACTATGTTGTTCACCTTTTTGTAAAAATATGTGCCTTCTAACGTTCACTACTCAGTTGTAAAAAGTTTGTGGGAATTGTTGGATTCTGAGCCATAATTAATGTGCGAACACGAAGAACTCTAACAAATACAAATTACTACATTTACATATTGGGTATGATGCTTCCTTTGGAACAACACACACAATACAATAAATGTGTTGACCAATACACTCATACATTGTTCAAGGCAGTCAGTGGTCTGCCCAAAACGTTAACAAATATAGTGGTCAAAAATGTACACATTAACAATGGGTGAAAAAGTATTAAGGTGCCCTATGTTTCGAACTGGTGATGTTGGCCATGCAAAACAATTGGATGAGACTGAACATTTATGTAGGTGTTTTTCGCAAAAATTAAAACTATAAATATTTGTTGATATGGCCAACATCACATCTGACAATTAACCATCTAAAAAAACCTTACCACCATGTGCTTGTTGTTGGTGATTATTACAAGGATGACTGGTCATTTGTGTCATTTTTTTTGCTGTGCACAAACAGTGGTGCAGATGTATAAACCTGGAGAAGGCATAAGGAAGTGAAAAACCAGTGGTATGTGCAAGGTGATAAAGGCAAAAGGCAAACAGCTCCAATATGTAAATTAACAGTTGTGTTTATTTTGTGCTGCTGCCTTTATCACATTGCACATATCACTGCTTTTTCACTTCCTTATGCCTTCTCCAGGTTAATATCTCCACCACTGTTTTTTTACTTATTTACAGGTAATTGTTATGTTTACTCACCAGACAACTGAGGGGATTGTGGATCCTCACTTTGTGGGCTGACCAAAAGAGCTAGTGGTGGCAGGGCCGACACTGCGGAGATGCGCCGTTGGGGTGGTGATGCTGGTGCTGGAGATTCAGCCTCAAGACGGCGTCTCTTGGTTGGCCTCCTAGCCACAGTAACCGAGCCCTGTGATGGGCGCCTTAGTGGAGGGGGGTTTGCAAAAGAAGAACCTATGTGATAAGATAAACATTTACATTTTGTATTTCTATGTGTTTGCAGAATATGTGTTTACAGTAAAATCTTACCTGCATTGCCACCATCTGCATCTCTTGGCAGTGTTGGATGTGTCCTGGCTGTGCTGTTTCTCTTTCGTACTGTAGAAATATGAAGAATGTCCTTATGAACATACTATTTTGTTGATATGTTTATGCAAATTCCTTATTGTGATGTAAACATATGTGGAAACTGATGAGAAGTAAACTAAACGATGCTTATGCTTTTCTGCCTGACTTCATTGTGTGTGTATACTTTAAATAAGAAACAATTTCACCAAATAATTCATACACAAAGGCGCATAATGCACAATATTATACTACTTAAAACCCAAACGTCGTAGCTTGACACAACCACAATATTGCACGCTAAGGTACCAATTTTTGATGCTAACAAGAAAACACTAGCCACAAATATCTGCAAAAAATTGTAAACATCAAAACCAAATATGCATGAAAAATCACATCAAGCACACAAAGGACAACCCAGAACAACACACAATAAACATAAATCCTATGAAATTGTCAAAAAAAATACTTTGCATAAAACATATTCATCACACTTCTTTAAGGCAAGGCATGATGGGACTTGTAGTTTTACAACAGCTGGAGAGCCACAGGTTGGCCAGGCCTGCACTACATCACCAACACATTAGAAGAATGAACCAACTTACAATCACAATTAGCTAGAAGACATTTCAGACAACTAAGGACAAAGCACAGATGTTTAAATTTTAAACAACAAGACAAATAACTCACCATCCTGCCTTGGCCGATCCGAATCCCGGACATGAGTCGCACCAACCACTTCTGGCGGAATGAGAGTACGCACAGGCTCCTCCCAATCCCGATAAGACGCTCGGAAGGGGTGTCCACCCCCGGTTTGGCGGGCTGATTTAGCCTCCTTGGCCATCTTCGCCTTGACACGGCGCTTTATGTCATAAAAACGCTTACGACACGTGTCCTCGGTCCGCCTCACCACACCCTCACTATTAACAGCCACAACGACCTTCCCCCACAGAACAGTCTTCCTGCGTGACGACACCTTTGCAGCATCATGGCCAATCAACTGCCGATGATGCCTCATCAGCTCCCACACCAAAGCCATATTCTCAGCGTAGCTGAATTTAACATTGCGGCTCGTCTTTGTAGTGGTGCGTGGCTGCGGAGCAAAAACACCATCACTCTCACTAATACTGGAGGCCGCAGCAGCAACCTCCCCCTCCTCCTCACTAACCTCCTCCACCTCACTAACCTCCTCCACCTCACTCACCTCCACCCTCTCACTCACCTCCTCCACCTCACTCACCTCCTCCTTCTCACTCACCTCCTCCCTTTCACTCACCTCCTCCACCACACTCACCTCTGACTGGGACATAATCAGGACAAACAACAAATAACACTGAGAAAAAAATACAGTAAACACACTCTTCCACTACCACTACACACCACACACCAAACACACACACACTCACTCACTCACTCACAAACAATGACAATAGACGTAAAAAAAAAACAATGACAAAAACCTAGACAGACTTTTAAATAACTACACAACAAGTATGACAATACTACTTACACACACAGTACAGCACTCAACAATTGAAAATAACCTCCTCAAATCCTTCACAAACTCACCAACTCCTAACACACCTTCCTCTCACCTCTCCACTAGCTAAACCCACGAGGTTCGGACGGTTTGGGGTGTTTTTATAGTAATGTGCACAGACACTCCTCCATCACGAATCAAACCAATCATGGACGAGTGACAAAAACGAAACTTAGAAAAAAAATGCGGCCGGGAACGGATAAACACTGCCATAACAGAAATGTGACGCAGTCGTAAAAAAAACCTCATAACACGGCCGCAAAACCACAAAATCGTCCGCATTCTAGCTTACAAAACCACAAATGACATTGACATCGGAAAACACGAAAAATAAAAATACGACAGGTTAGTAAATGAGGCGTAAAATTTTCAAAAAGTTGCAAAATCACACATTCGATGTCATTCATGATGAATCTCCCTCCAAACCGGTACAAATACGAATTTTAGTAAATTTACCCCATGGTGTGTCCAGGTGCACAATTACATGCTCTTTTTTGCTTTAGTCTTGCTTCAGAAACAGGTCTGTAGTCTCCAAAATAACTACGAGAATGAAGACCAATATGTACATAGAGGTTTTAGGGGCATATGTACTAAGCTTTGGAGAGAGATAAAGTAGAAGATAAATTACAAGCGATTAGGGCCATATTTGGTGTTATGCAGTACGGTATATGTATAACCTTGCCCCAGACACTGACCAGTTCTAGAAATCTGGTAGTCTCTTTGAACAGTACCGATGAACTACTGTACTGTCACTGCAGCAAGTGTGGCTACTAGTTGAAACAGATGGGAGTGGGGTCTATCACAGCAATTCTCAGAGCAGAGAAGAGTTTCATTATGTTAAAGTGTCATCATCGGGCACTTACCCAAATTATTTGGTCATGTACATAATGCACTATTTTGGTCATGGACATCATGCACTGATTTGGTCATGGACATCAGGTTAGCAGATTGTTTTACATTGCCTTAGAAAAGGAGGAGCTGTTCAACAGAGGGACGTCACGTGACTATGAAGAATTAATATAATGTAATATATTATATTAACTCCATAATGCCTCTGGCCCCTGTATGTGTAAATACAATACTGGTTAAAGCTACAATACTGTGTAAGTTCTATTTATGGGGGTGATTCCGAGTTGTTCGCTCGCAAGCTGCTTTTAGCAGCATTGCACATGCTAAGCCGCCGTCTACTGGGAGTGAATATTAGCTTATCAAAATTGCGAACGAAAGGTTCTCAAAATTGCGAATAGAAATTTCTTTGCAGTTTCTGAGTAGCTTGAGACTTACTCTTCCAGTGCGATCAGTTCAGTGCTTGTCGTTCCTGGTTTGACATCACAAACACACCCAGCGTTCGCCCAGACACTCCTCCATTTTCTCCAGCCACTCCCGCGTTTTTCCCAGAAACTGTAGCGTTTTTTCACACACTCCCATAAAACGGCCAGTTTCCTCCCAGAAACACCCACTTCCTGTCAATCACATTACGATCACCAGAACGAAGAAAAAACCTCGTAATGCCGTGAGTAAAATACCAATCTTCATAGCAAATTTACTTGGCGCAGTCGCAGTGCGAACATTGCGCATGCGCAATAAGCGGAAAATCGCTGCGATGCGAAAAAAATTACAGAGTGAACAACTCGGAATGACCACCTATGTCCCTTGTGAGACCCAGTTCACATATTATGATTAAAATCTAATCTTCAGATGGAAAATATAAAAAAACATCCTATAGATACAGACCATACAAAGAGATCATTCTTGACCATAATTAATTTGAGGTCAGCGTTTATAGCACATGCAGAGATTAAAACTGATTAAAATATACAAAAACATTAAAATTAGATTTATTTAATAATTTTCATGCCTTTTCATAATAAAAGCTCAAATTTAATGATTTTTTTTCACTCTTGCAGTTGATATTTCATAAGACCTGCATAGCTGTTCCTGGAAGTACTGTTGAAGGTCTTCCCGCCAGACTCGGATTCCACTTTGAGGCAAAATGTTATCCGAGCAGTGTCGGATTTTGACCCGCTGGTTTTGGATTCTATATAAGATGCCATGACCGGATCTCAGCGCCATTTCACTCTCAGGCACGCTGCTGAATGCTGCACTGTACTCTGCTGTATTGGCTGTGCTGAGACTCCAGAATCACAAGTGGCTGTGCTCTCTAAAGTGACTGTGTATGGTGCCATGCTGCATGCTGATGTAAGTTGCACAGTAATCTTCTGTATTGGCTGTGCTCTGTCCAGAGACTCCAGACTCACAAGTGGCTGTGCTCTCTAAAGTGACTGTGTATGGGGGCATGCTGCATGTTATACTGTACTCTACTATATTGGCTGTGCTGTATCCAGAGACTCCAGACTCACAAGTGCCTGTCCTCTGTGTAGACAATGGGTTTAGGGGCATGCTGTGGTATGCTGCGCTGTACTCTGCTGTATTGGATGTGCTCTTTATAGTCAATGTGTCTACAGGGCATGCTGCATGCTGCTGTATGCTGCACTGTGCTGGGATGTATTGGCTGTGCTGTGTTCAGAAACTGCAGACTCACAAATGGCTGTGCTCTGCATAGTCAATGTATATAGGGGCACTCGGCTGTATGCTTGCCGTACTCTGCAGTAAATTGTACTGTATGGTCCACTTTACCTAATGCGCTTTGTTCATGCAGTTTGAACTGAGCTGCAAGTTCAAAAGCAGAGAGAAAAAAAAACATAAAAAATAAATAAATAATATATATATATATATATATATATATATATACAGTTGTGCTCATAAGTTTACATACCCTAGCAGAATTTGTGATTTTCTGCCCATTTGTCAGTGTATATCAATGATAACTCACAAACTTTTCTTTCACTCATGGTTAGTGGTTGGGTGATGCCATTTTTTGTCAAACAACTGTGTTTACTCTTTTTAAATCATAATGACAACAGAAACTACCCAAATGACCCTGATCAAAAGTTTACATACCCCAGTTCTTAATACCGTGTATTGACCCCTTTAACATCAATGGCAGCTTGAAGTCTTTTGTGGTAGTTGTGGATGAGGCTCTTTATTTTCTCAGATGGTAAAGCTGCCCATTCTTCTTGGCAAAAAGCCTCCAGTTCCTGAAAATTCTTGGGCTGTCTTGCATGAACTGCACGTTTGAGATCTCCCCAGAGTGGCTCAATGATACTGAGGTCAGGAGACTGAGATGGTCACTCTAGAACCTTCACTTTATTCTGCTGTAGCCAATGATAGGTCGACTTGGCCTTGTGTTTTGGATTATTGTCATGTTGGAACGTCCAAGTACGTCCCATGCGCAGCTTCCGGGCTGATGAGTGCAAATTTTCCTCCAGTATTTTCTGATAACATGCTGCATTCCTCTTGCCATCAATTTTGACCAAGTTTCCAGTGCCTTTGTAGCTCACACATCCCCAAAACATCAGCGATCCACCTCCGTGTTTCACAGTAGGAATGGTGTACCTTTCATCATAGGCCTTGTTGACTCCTCTCCAAATGTAACGTTTATTGTTGTGGGCAAAAAATTTTGGTCTCATCCCTCTAAATGACTTTGTTCCAGAAGTTTTGAGGCTTGTCTCTGTGCTGTTTGGAGTATTGTAAGCGGGATGCTTTGTGGCATTTGCGTAGTAATGGCTTTCTTCTGGCGACTCGACCATGCAGCCCATTTTTCTTCAAATGTCTCCTTATTGTGCATCTTGAAACAACCACACCACGTTTTTTCAGAGAGTCCTGTATTTCAGCTGAAGGTATTTGTGGATTTTTCTTTGCATCCCGAACAATTTTCCTGGCAGTTGTGGCTGAAATTTTTGTTGGTCTACCTGACCGTGATTTGGTTTCCACAGAATCCCTCATTTTCCACTTCTTAATTAGAGTTTGAACACTGCTAATTGGCATTCTCAATTACTTGAATATCTTTTTATATCCCTTTCCTGTTTTATACAGTTCAATCACCTTGTCCCGCAGATCCTTTGACAATTCTTTTGCTTTCCCCATGACTCAGAATCCAGGCACGTCAGTGCAGCACTGGATTAAAGATGCAAGGGTCTTTCAGGAGTCCAGAAACTCACTGACCTTTTATACACATACACTGATTACAAGCAAACAGATCACAGGTGAGGATGGTTACCTTTAGCAGCCTTTCAAACCCGTTTGTGTCAACTTGTGTGCATGTTATCAGGCCAAAATCTCCAGGGTATGTAAACTTTTGATCAGGGTCATTTGGGTAGTTTCTGTTGTCATTATGACTTAAAAAGAGTAAACACAATAGTTTGACAATAAATGGCATCACCCAACCACTAACCATGAGTGAAAGAAAAGTTTGTGAGTTATTCATATTCTCTGACAAATGGCCAGAAAATCACAAATTCTGATAGGGTATGTAAACTTGTGAGCACAACTGTGTATATATATATATATATATAGAGAGAGAGAGAGAGAGAGAGAGAGAGAGTTAAGTTTTATTGTTTGTACTGTTTGGTGCGCTTTACCCTAGTGTGCTTTGTTTACATGCATCTCTAAGCTATGTGATTCAACACAGTTTAAACCGAGCTGCAAGTTCAAAAACAGAAAAATAAATAAAAAAATATATATACAGTATATATTTAAGTTGCATTGTTTGTACAGATTGGTGTACTTTACCCTAGTGCGCTGTATTGACTTTGTTCAAGGACAATTCCATCTTGCACCACATTTCATTTCTGCCACTGTTGTGCGGCAATGTTTCTTAGATGTGCTATAAACTGCTGTATGTTTGTCCCGTTCCTCTGTCACTTAGTTACCAGCCAGCTCGCTGAAGCCTTTGACCAATATTGGTGAAAACTATTTTGTGAGATGGTCAGACTTGACTGGAAATGACTGTAAATTAAAGTTACTGAGGGTAATGATACTCTAGGAACAAAAACAAATCTCAAATTATGTGATTTTAGCTTTTTTTGTAAATTTTTTGAAAAAATGCAAATCCTAATTTAAAATCAGTCACGGCAGTTTGGCAAATCCAAATCCAAAACCGAACGATGAATCAGAGCCAAATACAAATCCATTAAAAATGGTCTGGCTCACATCTCTACTCTCCATTATCCTCTCTCTATCTGCTGCATACCCTCTGTCATACTTTCTGTATCCACTGCATTCCCTCCATCGTCTTCTCTATATCCCCCACTATCCCCTGAATGCTCTCCATTATCATCTCTGTATCAACTGCATGCCTTCCATCATCCTCATCATCCTCCCTGTAGCCCCCACTATCTCCTGCATACTATCCATCATCCTCTCTTTATTTTCCACTGTCTTCTATACCCTCCATCATCCTCTTTGTATACCCCACTATACCCTGCATACTCTACATCATTCTCTCTGTATCCTCCACTATCTTCTGTATACCCTCCATCATCCTCTCTGATCTCCCACTATCCCTATACGCATCGCAGCAAAGTTATAAGAGGACACATCTGTTAGGTGTAAGGGACATTACTGTGTGGCCTTATTTATTTATTTATTAATTAACAGTTTCTTACATAGTGTAGCATATTCCATTGTGCTTTACAATTGGAAAAAACAGTAATAGAACAAACCAGGTAATAATGGACAGACATAGAGGTAGGAAAGCTCTGCTCCCAAGCTTGTAATCTAGAGTAGGATAGTTTATGAAGGATTCTGTTTGTGGCGGATACAGAATTTGATAAGCTTATCTGAAGAGGTGAGTTTTCAGTGAACCCTTGAAGGTTTGGAGACTAGAGGAGAGTCTAATTGTGTGTGGGAGGGGATTCCACAGAGTGGGTGCAGGTCCTGCAATTGTTAATGCGAGCGAGTAATAAGTGTGGATGAGCGATGCAGGTCTTCTGCAGAGCGAAGAGGTTGTGTTGGGAGATATTTTGAGATAAGAGATGTATAATGATGTAGTTTGGTTAATAGCCTTGTGTGTAAGTAAAATTATTTTATATTAGAAAACAGGTACCCAATGGAGCGACTGACAGAATGGATCAGCAGATGATGAACGTTTAGAGAGGAAGATTAGCATTGCAGTGTCATTCAGAATAGATTGCAGTTGTAAGAGTCTGCTCTTGGTAAGACCAGTAAGGAGACAATTGCAATAATTAATGCAGGAGATAATAAGAGCATGGATTAGAGTTTTTGCAGTGTCTTGTGTAAGGTATTGTTGTATCATCAATGGTTTTTAGTTGTATTTAACATGCTTTTAAGACAGATTGAATGTGGGGAACGATGGACAGTTGGGAGTCAAGGATGACAACTAGGCAGTGAGCTTGTGGGATAGGGTTGATTATCAACAGTGATAAAGATATCAGGTTGGCAACTACTGTTGACTTGTGGAAATATAATTAATTCTGTTTTTGGAAATATTAAGTTTGAAGTGCGAGGTGACATCCAAGACGAAACAGCAGAAAGGCATTCATTGACTCGGACAAAAACAGAAGGTGACAAATCAGGGGAGGATAGGTAGATTTGAGTACCATCTGCATACAGCTGATATTGAAGTCCAAAAGAGCTGATTAGTTTACCATTAAGTATTTAAAAGGCACTACTACTGTGTGGCATTATGTATATAAGGTGCATTACTACTGTGTGGCGTAACATTATAAGAGGTACTACTGTGTGGCATAATGTGCTATAAAGGGCATTACAACTGTGTGTCATATATATTGTGAATAAGGGGCTGTACTGTGTGGCATAACATACAGTATATAAGGGGTACTTCTGTGTGGAGTAACATGATTAATTGGCATTACTGTGCAGTGTAATGTGAATAAGTTACATAGTTACATAGTTACATAGTCAGTGAGGTTGAAAAGAGGCAAAATGCCCATCGGGTTCAACCTGTATTCTGCATTAATCTGTTTATTTTATAATGTGCATGCTGAAGTAATGGTTTAGTACCGATTTACAGCAATGATTCCTACCACTCCCAGATAATTTTAATGTCAATATGAAAAATGCTAAAGCCCTTGATACGTTTTCCTGTTAGAAATTTGTCCAATCCGTTTTTAAATGCATTTACAGTGTTTACCATTACTACTTCCTCCGGCAGTGAGTTCCAAATCTTTATTCCCCTTACAGAGAAGAACCCTTTCCTACGTTGCATACAGAATTTTCTCTCTTCTAGCCTCAGTGAGTGCCCACGCGTCCTATACAGAGTTCTTTTAATAAACAAATCCGTTGCTAGCTCCGTGTAATGCCCCTTTACATATTTGAAGATATTAATAATGTCTCCTTTTAGTCTCCTCTTTTCTAGTGAATACATATTTAATTTAGTAAGCCTCTCCTCATATTCCAGTGTCTCTAAACCTTTAATCAATTTAGTAGCTCGTCTTTGAACTCTTTCTAGTTCCGCGATATCCTTTTTGTAATATGGGGCCCAGAACTGAACGCAATATTCCAGGTGTGGGCGTACCAATGATTTGTACAACGGCAGGATTACATCCTCATCCTTGGTCTCAATGCCCCGTTTAATGTACGCAAGCACTTTACTTGCCTTTTTTGCTGCAGTTTGGCATTGTGTACTGTTACTAAGCCTATTATCTATGAGCACCCCCAAATCTTTTTCCACCATAGTTACCCCTAGATTTTCTCCATCTAGAGTGTAGGATGCAAGTGTGTTTTTTTGTCCCAAAATGCATAACTTTGCATTTTTCTATGTTGAACCTCATTTTTCATTTAGACGCCCAGAATTCCAGTTTAACTAAGTCATTCTGTAGAGACTCCACATCGGTTTCTGAGTTAATTACCTTCCACAGTTTCGTGTCATCTGCAAAGATTGACACTGTGCTTTCCAGGCCAATTCTTAGATCATTGATAAATATAATGAACAGCAGTGGGCCAAGAACGGACCCTTGTGGTATTCCACTGACTACTGGTGCCCAGCTGGAGAACATCCCATTTACCATTACTCGTTGTTCCCTGTTATCCAACCAATTACCTATCCAAGTACAAATAGTATTTCCTAGCCCAAGTTCCCTTAATTTGTGGACCAGTCTTCTATGTGGCACTGTATTGAAGGCTTTTGCAAAATCTAAGTAAACCACGTCCACTGCTTTTCCATGGTCAAGATTCTTGCTCACTTCCTCGTAGAAGCTAATTAAGTTGGTTTGACATGATCTGTTCCTTACAAACCCATGTTGACTTTTAGTAATAAACTTAGTTGCATGTAGGTGCTCCTCTGTGCTATCCCCCAAAATGCCTTCTAATATTTTACCCACTATAGAGGTTTAACTAACTGGTCTATAGTTTCCAGGATTATTTTTAGTTCCCTTTTTAAATAAAGGCACTACCTCAGCTATGCGCCAATCCTTTGGTACCATGCCTGATCTAATCGAAATATTGAAAATCAGGTATAGTGGTTTAGCTAGCTGTGTCCTAAGCTCCATAATAACTCTCGGATGAAAACCGACTGGGCCTGGTGATTTATTAATCTTTATTTTGCTTATTCTCTCCAGGACTACTTCCTCACTTAAATATGTATCTAGCCAAGAGTCATTACATTCACTGTCGTTAAGCAATACTGTCACCTGTGCATCCTCCCTGGTGAATACTGACAGAAAAAAATTGTTCAATATTTCCGCTTTTAATTTGTAATTGTTTGTCAAGGATCCCAATTCATCCTCTAATGGGCCCACGTTCTCCTTCTTCAACCTTTTACTGTTTATATAGTTATAAAACTTTTTAGGATTGGTTTTACTCTCAATAGCTATTTGCTTTCCGTTAGCAATTTTAGCTGCTTTTATTACTTTTTTGCGTCTTTTATTGCATTCCTTGTAAAACCGTAACGACTCCTCCCCTCCATTAGATTTAAATGTTTTAAAAGCACGCCTCTTATTAGCCATTGCTTCTTTGACCTCCTTATTAAGCCACATTGGTCTGTGCTTAATACTCCTCCGTTTACTGCTCATTGGAATGAATTTGTGAATATTGCTTTCAAGCAACCCTTTTAAAGTATCCCACATTTCCGAAGTGTCCTTGCCATGAAACAACTCATCCCAGTCAATGCAGTTTAGTGCCCATCTCAGCATATTGAAGTTATAAAGTTTAATGTTTAGGTTGCTCCCTTATAGTTATTTTTCTTGAAACTGATGTCAAAAGTGATCATATAATGATCGCTGTTTCCCAAGGTCTCCCCAACTTTAATAAATTGCACTACTGTGTGGCGTAATTTGAATGGAGGGGGGCAAATTACTAGCTTTCACGGATGACAAAAATTCTAGTATCGGCCCTGATAGAGGAGACAAGATGTATCAAAGCAGAGGACTGATCTAAGCTAAGTGACATCACACAGGCTGTTTTGTATGTAAGCAAGTCACATGATCAGCATATTGAAATGAAAACTCATTTCATGCCTGTATTTTAACATTGCTATCCATTTATCATCTACCTATTAATCTCTTCAGTGGTATGCCCAGAAATCTTGGAAGATTTCCAGGCATGCTACTGACTGATTTCCCGGGGACAGCTGTGCAGTGTGACGGCACCCGGGAATCAGCATAAGCTATTATGGAGTTAAGCCCGCCCCCCGGACTCCTACTGGCCGGGGGCTTGCGTAATAGTGAAATGGTTTATGCTGATTCCAGGCACCGCTATGCGGCCAGGAATCAGTGCCGACGCAGGCGATCCCCGCCTGCTCACCTCACCTGCTCACTCCACCTGCTCACCACCCCACTTGCACTTGCTAACCCACCCCCCTTTGCACTTAACCCCTGTATCCCGTGAATAAAATACACATTTTTGTATTTTTTCTTTGCTAAAAATCCACTGTTTTAGGTTTTTTTTTTTTGCATCAGCACTGGTGCTGGAGATGTCCGTCGGTGTTTCCCTGCGGGTAATCGCCCCTCTGCACTCCCCTTTCCTGTACTTTAACCCCTGTGTGTCCTTTTTTGTAAAACCCACCACTGAAGGGGTTAATCTATCTAACATTTAGGATAAAATAACATGGGCCCTCATTCCGAGTTGTTCGCTCGCTAGCTAATTTTAACAGAAATGCAAACACAAAGCCGCCGCCCTCTGGGAGTGTATCATAGCATAGCAGAATTGCTAACGAAAGATTAGCAATTGCTAACGAAAGATTAGCAATTCTGCTATAAGTATTTCCTTGCAATTTCTGAGTAGCTCCAGACCTACTCCTAGATTGCGATCACCTCAGTCCGTTTAGTTCCTGGTTTGACGTCACAAACACGCCCAGCGTCCGGCCAGCCACTCCTCCGTTTCTCCAGCCACTCCTGCGTTTTTACCTGGCACGCCTGTGTTTTTTAGCACACTCCCTGAAAGCGGCCAGTTTCCGCCCAGAAACACCCACTTCCTGTCAATCACACTACGAGCAGAGCGATTGAAAAGCTTTGTTCGCCCGTGAGTAAAATAGCATAGTTTTGTGTAAAATTGCTTAGTGCGTGCGCCCTGCTGTCCATACGCATGCGCAGAACTGCCGGATTTTAGCCTATTAGCAACTCTGCTAAAAATAGCGAGCGAACAACTCGGAATGACCACCATGGTCAGAAGACATACAGTATTAACAGATACAGTTGATAACTGACAGCTGTATAGAAAATCACATGATCAGATTGTTGTGGTTATTAATTATATTCTATTGGCATTCCACCCCTAATATCCATTATCTATCTAATCTAACCTTTATCTTAAAATGAGCTTTAGTGGTGTATAAGTAGTGTATTTCCAGCTAGTGATGTGAGGTACGTGTCCACGGGTACCACTTGATGAGGGCAGCAAGCAGTCTGCCCCCGACTCCTGCATCACAGTAGCTGGTCCTTTTTTTCTTAAGCACTCGCTGCCGGAGATTTGCGGTGCTAGAAGTAGTTGGGGCTGCCGTCTGCTTCATTGCTGTCCAGAGCCTAGAGGCATCTTCTCGAAGAAGAACAGAGGGGCAGATGTATTAAACCTAGAGAAGGGATAATGAAGTGATAAAGCAGTGATACAGTAAGTGCAAGGTGATAATGCACCAGCCAGTCAGCTCCAAACTGTCATTTTTCAAATCCGTAATGATTGGCTGGTGCGTTATCACCTTGCACTTATCACTACTTTATCACTTCTTTATCCCTTCTCCAGGATAAAACATCTGCCCCATTGTCTGAGCAGACAGTGACGCAATCGTGAAGACATGACAGGCAGAGGCAGTGGCAGTGCAGCTTGCTGATGCCTGTCACTGCTGTGTGGCTATGCAGCTATGCTGAACTGCAGTGTCCACGGAGCTGCTGTGCTAGTTGCAGGTGATGGCTTTGGCCATCAGAGACACTGGATCTATGTCTGGTGGCACTGGCTGCCTTAATTAGAATTTACCCTTATTGGAATGTAAATATTGCACATATAAAGTATTTACACAGGGCCAGTTCTAGACCTTGTGGCGCCCAGGGCTAAAGTTTCCTTTGGCAAACCCCCCCCCCCCCACATCCCCCGAACAGGTAAAACAGGGTTACTGCGCGCCAAAGGCACTCATAAAAAAATAGGGGCATAGCTTCATAGGGAAGGGGTGTGGCCCCTGTAGATTTTCCCCCAGTAGATGTGCCCCTGTAGTTATGCCCCCAGTAGATGTGCCCCCAGTAGAGATGCCCCTGTAGTTATGCCCCCTTAGCTGTGCCCCCAGTAGAGATGCCCCCAGTAGATTTGCCCCAGTAGAGATGCCCCCTTAGATGTGCCCCTAATAGAGATGCCCCCAGTAGATTTGCCCCCAGTAGAGATGCTCCCTTAGATGTGCCCCCCGTAGATTTGCCCCCAGTAGAGGTGCCCCTGGTAGATGTGCCCCCAGTAGAGATGCCCCTGTAGTTATGCCCCCAGTAGAGATCCCCCTGTAGATTTGCCCCATTAGATGTGCCGCCAGTACAGATGCCCCTGTTGTTATGCCCCCTTAGATGTGCCCCCAGTAGAGATGCCCTTGTAGTTATGAACACCAGTAGAGATGCCCCCTGTAGATTTGCCCCCATTAGATGTGCCACCAGTACAGATGCCCCTGTAGTTATTAGAGATGAGCGGGTTCGGTTCTCAGAGAACAGAACCATACCGAACTTCACCATTCGAGTCCAGATCCGAGCCAGGCTCGGTTTTTCCTGCCTGACTCGGAAACCAGAACGAGGCAAAACGTCATTATCCTGCTGTTGGATTCTCGCTGGGTTTGGATTTCATATAAGGAGCCGCGCTTCCCCGCTATTTTCACTCCGGCATTGGAGAGTGTAGAGAGAGGACGTGTCTCATCAGTGTCCTCGGTGTCCTCTGTGGTAGTGTCTCGTGCTGTATTTGTCCAGTCACAGTGTTTGTGTTCTATTGCTGCCATATGTCCACTGCTGCTGTGTTGTGCTGCATCAGTTCAGTGGTGGTGTATTGTGCTGCATCAGTCCAGTGGTAGTGTCCTGTGCATCAGCAATCAGTCATTCCAGTGACCAGGCAGTCACAGTGGTATACAGTGCTGCTATATGTCCACTGCTGCCGTATTATAATAATAATAACAACAACAAGTCCCTTACGGTATTGCTGTGTTGTCCTGCATCAGACCAGTGGTAGTGTCCTGGCCATCAGCCATCAGTCAGTCCTGTGCCGCATATTGTGTTATATAACTCCCAAAAAATAATAGAGAACAAAAATGTGGAGGATAAAATAGGGAAAGATCAAGAACCACTTCCTACTAGTGCTGAAGCTGCTGCCACTAGCCATGACATAGACGATGAAATGCCTTTAACGTCGTCTGCCAAGGCCGATGCCCAATGTGATAGTAGAGGGCATGTAAAATCCAAAAAGCCAAAGTTCAGTAAAAAGACCCAAAAAAAAGAAATTTAAATGGTCTGAGGAGAAATGTAAACTTGCCAATATGCCATTTACGACACGGAGTGGCAAGGAACGGCTGAGGCCCTGGCCTATGTTCATGACTAGTGGTTCAGCTTCACATGACGATGGAATCCCTCATAACTGAGGCCTTGACACTTATGTTGGTGTTAGACGTGCGTCTGGTATCCGCCATTAGTGCAGTGGGATTTAGACAATTGATGGAGGTATTGTGTCCCCGGTACAAAATCTTATCTAGATTCCACTTCACTAGGCAGGCGATACCGAGATTTTGCCATTTAATTCCAGTGATTTGGACGTATAATTCCAGTGATTTTGCCATTTAATTCCAATGATTTGGATGTATAATTCCAGTGATTTTGCCATTTAATTCCAGTGATCCTCCCGTATAATTCCAGTAATCCTGCCGTGTAATTACAGTGATACTGGTGTATAATTACAGTGATCCTGCCGTATTAATCCAGTGATCCTGCCATATAAGTCCAGTGATCCTGCCGTATAATTACAGTGGTACTGGCGTATAAGTCCAGTCTATTGATACTGCCGTATATATATATATATATATATATATATATACCCTGTTGCAAAGCCGATTACTGAGGCCATAACAACTATGCTGGTGTTAGACGTGCATGCAGTATCCACCATTAGTGCAGTGGGACTGCAGTGCCAACCCTAGATGAGCCAGGTGTTTGTGCCACACACTTGTGTCGCTTAGCTTAGTCTTAAAGCTACCTCATTGCCCTCTTTTACTTCTTGGCATGATGTGCTGTTTGGGGACTATTTATTTAATACGCCATCCTGTCTGACACTTCCGTATATGTCCAGTGGTACTGCCATTTAATTCCAGTGATTTGGACGTATAAGTCTAGTGATTTTGCAGTATAATGCCAGTGATTTTGCAGTATAATTCCAGTGATTTTGCCATTTAATACCAGTGATTTTGCCATTTAATTCCTGTGATTTGGACGTATAATTCCAGTGATTTGGCCGTATAATTCCAGTGATTTTGACGTATAATTCCAGTGATTTTGACGTATAATGCCAGTGATTTGGATATACAATTCCAGTGATTTGAACGTATAATTCCAGTGATTTTTGCCATTTAATTTCAGTGATTTGGACGTATAATTACAGTGATTTTGCAGTATAATTACAGTGATTTGGATGTATAATTCCAGTGATTTGGATGTATAATTCCAGTGATTTTGCCATTTAATTACAGTGATTTGGACGTATAATTCCAGTGATTTGGACGTATAATTCCAGTGGGAATTGCTTGTGTCGCTTGGCTTAGTCATACAGCTACCTCATTGCACCTCTTCTACATCTTTGCATGAGGTGCTGTTTGGGGCCTAGTGTTTGAAAAGTGCCATCCTGTCTGACACTGCAGTGCCACTCCTAGATGGGCCAGGTGTTTGTGCCGCACACTTGTGTCGCTTGGCTTAGTCAAACAGCAGCCTCGGTGCACCTCCTTTTCTTCTTTGCATCATGTGCTGTTTGGGGACTAGTTTTTGAATAGTGCCATCTTGTCTGCAACTGCAGTCCCACTTCTAAATGGGCCAGGTGTTTGTGCCACACACTTGTGTCGATTAGCTTGGTCATACAGCCACCTTGGTGCAACTTTTAGGCCTAAAAACAATATTGTGAGGTGTGAGGTGTTCAGAATAGACTGGAAATGAGTGGAAATGAATGTTATTGAGGTTAATAATACCGTAGGGCCAAAAATACCCCCAATTTCTGTGATTTTAGCTGTTTTTATGTTTTTTTCAAAAATAATCCAGATCCAAACCAAAACACGAAAGGGTGGTTTTGTCAAAACCAAGCCAAAACCAAAACACACGAAAGTGGAATCAGAACCAAAACACGAAAAGTGCCAGCCGCACATCTCTAGTAGTTATGCCCCCTTAGATGTGCCCCCAGTAGGTGCCCCCCTGTATATTTGCCCCCATTAGATGTGCCCACAGTAGAGATGACCCTGTAGTTGTGCCCCCAGTAGATTTACCCCATTAGATTTGTCACCAGTAGAGATGCCTCTGTTGTTATGCCCCCTTGTAGTGCCGCTTACAAACACAAAAAAAACCACACTGCCCACGGCGCTTGCTGCAGCCGGAGTGCGGGTGCTGGTGGGCGGCAGGAGCCTGCGGCCATACCCTAGGGTCGCAAAGACCCGGGTGCCTGCCCTGCTTGCCCCTGACTAGATCCACTACTGTAATTATAGTATTTAAGTATCACGCCACTTACTTATTCAACTATTTACAAAACATCTTTGATGTTTTGCAATTTGTCTTCCAAACTATGAGGGCAACACAACATTTCCATACCTGCTAAAAGTCTATTATCATTTAAGTTAAAATACTGTAAGCTTACATTACATTACATTACATGGTCAGCAGATATACAGATGTGGGCTCATACACCTAGCCTTCATCTATATATCTATATTTTTAGATCAATAAAAAGGCACAGTTTTTGTTTTGTTAGCTAAGCAGACTGCATCCTTTCAAATACCATCTGTCTCAGCCTTCAGCCTAGTGCCTGACATTAACTTGTTTTCAATTTATGCAATTTGAGAACATTAGTTTCCACAGCTTGGACCATACAGCAGTGTATGTTGTTCCAATTAAATATACAGTTCTGCATTAGCATAAAAATTCTATATTTACTACCAGAAGAACACAACTAGTTGGAACACCACATTGCCAGCTAATACAATTTTCAGGAAAACCTGAAACAAACACAGAGCTATAGCAAAAATCAAGCTACCTAAAGGAATGTGTATACACTGTATATGCCTTATTGTATATTGTAGAATTGCTGGTGAACCCATATCAGGGAATATTAAAGTTCAGGAGAAATTTGCAGCAACTGAAGCATGTAATCATTCCAGCATGGTTGGTGTAGCGCTTAGCATTACCATCTCATAACTCTGAAGTCATGAGTTTAATACTCGATTGTGCATAGTTTGCATGTTCTCCGTGTTTGAGTAGGTTTCTGATAGGTACTCTGTTTTTTGCACACTCCAAAAACATACATCTATATTAATTGGCTTCTGTCATTAAAATTAAGTGTGTATTATGGGTTATGTTCAATATTCTGGCTGTCGGGATCCCAGCAGCTGAAAACGAGTTTTATGGTAAGAACTTACCTTTGTTAAAACTCTTTCTGCGAGGTACACTGGGCTCCACAAGGAATGGACAATGGGGTGTAGAGTAGGATCTTGATCCGAAGCACCAACAGGCTCAAAAGCTTTGACCTTCTTCCCAAGATGCATAGCGCATTATCCTATATAACCCCGCCTCCGTGCACAGGCGCTCAGTTTTGTTAACCAGCCCAATGCAGTAGCAAGTAAAAGAGACGACAACTGCCAGTTGCCACAAACACCACACTCTCCCAACAGGAGAAGTGTCAGCGGCTAAAGCCATACCAACCCGAAGAAGCAAAGTGCGTCAGGGTGTGTGCCTTGTGGAGCCCAGTGTACCTCGCAGAAAGAGTTTTAACAAAGGTAAGTTCTTACCATAAAACTCGTTTTCTGCTGCGGGGTACACTAGGCTCCACAAGGAATGGACAATGGGGATGTCCTAAAGCAGTTCCTTATGGGAGGGGACGCACTGTAGCGGGCACAAGAACCCGGCGTCCAAAGGAAGCATCCTGGGAAGCGGCAGTATCGAAGGCATAGAACCTTATGAACGTGTTCACAGAGGACCATGTAGCCGTCTTGCACAATTGTTCAAGGGTCGCACCACCTTGGGCCGCCCAAGAAGGTCCAACAGACCAAGAAGAATGGGCCTTAATGTGATCAGGAGCAGAGAGACCAGCCTTCACATAAGCATGTGCAATCACCATTCTAATCCATCTGGCCAGAGTTTGCTTGTGAGCAGGCCAGCCCTGAAACCCAAACACAACAAAAAAAAATCAGATTTCCTAATAGGAGCAGTTCTCTTCACATAGATACGGAGAGCCCGTACCACATCCAAAGACCGCTCTTTGGGAGACAGATCAGGAGAAACAAGTGCCGGAACTACAATGTCCTGATTAAGGTGGAACGAAGAAACCACCTTAAGTAGATAGCCAGGACGAGTCCTAAGAACCGCCCGGTCACGGTGAAATATCAAATATGGGGAACTACAGGACAAGGCACCCAAATCCGAAATTATTCTAGCTGAAACAATAGCCAGCAGAAACACCACCTTAAGGGAAAGCCACTTAAGGGCAGCTGAACCAAGAGGTTCAAACGGAGACTCTTGTAACGCCTCCAAAACCACCGACAAGTCCCAAGGAGCTACAGGCGAGACAAAGGGAGGTTGGATACGCAACACGCCCTGAGTAAAGGTATGCACATCAGGTAAGGTCACAATTTTTCTCTGAAACCACACCGACAAGGCAGATATTTGAACCTTGAGGGAGGCCAGACTCAGGCCTAAGTCCAGGCCCTGCTGAAGAAAAGCCAACAACTTGGCTATACTAAACTTGGAAGCGTCATAATCGTTAGATGCGCACCAAAGTAAGAATGCCAGACCCTATAGTAAATCCGAACCGAAGCCGGTTTCCGGGCCCGCAACATAGTTTTAAAGACCGCCGCAGAAAACCCTTTAGCCCTCAAGACAGAAGCTTCAAGAGCCATGCCGTCAAAGTCAGCCGGGCTAGGTCCTGGTAGACACAGGGGCCCTGAACGAGGAGGTCTGGGCGTTGTGGAAGTAGAATTGGACGTTCTGACGATAGGCCTTGCAGGTCTGAGAACCAGTGTCGTCTGGGCCACGCTGGAGCTATGAGAAGCAGAATTCCTTTTTCTTGCTTGAACTTCCAAATTACCCTGGGCAGGAGTGACACCGGAGGGAACACGTACGGCAGCTGAAACATCCACGGTACCGCCAGCGCATCCACGAATGCTGCTTGAGGATCCCTTGTCCTTGCTCCGAAGACCGGAACCTTGTGATTGTGTTGAGACGCCATCAGATCTACGTCTGGAAGACCCCACCTTTCCACTAGGAGTTTAAACATTTCTGGATGGAGGCCCCACTCGCCGGCATGCACGTCCTGACGACTGAGAAAGTCCGCTTCCCAATTCAGGACTCCCGGAATGAATATTGCCAATATGGCCGGTAGATGGCGTTCTGCCCACTGTAGAATCCGTGAGATTTCCTTCATTGCTAGGCGGCTTGGAGTGCCGCCTTGATGATTTATGTAAGCCACTGTGGTGGCGTTGTCTGACTGTACTTGAACAGGACGGTTCTGAATTAAATGCTGGGCTAGGTTCAAGGCATTGAAGACCGCCCGCAACTCCAGAATATTAATTGAGAGGAGGGACTCCTCCTTGGTCCACCGCCCCTGAAGGGAGTGTTGCTCCAGCACCGCGCCCCAAGCTCTTAGACTGGCATCTGTCGTCAACAGGACCCAGTCGGATATCCAGAACGGACGGCCCCTGCACAGTTGTTGGTCCCGGAGCCACCAGAGCAGCGACAGATGGACCTCTGGAGTCAATTAGATCATTTGAGACCTGATCCGGTGAGGCAGGCCGTCCCATTTGGCTAGAATCAGCCTCTGGAGAGGGCGAGAGTGAAATTGAGCGTACTCCACCATGTTGAATGCTGACACCATGAGGCCCAGCAACTGCATCGCCGAATCTATCGACACTTGCGGACGAGATAGGAAGCAACGAATCCTGTCCTGAAGTTTCAGGACTTTCTCCTGAGACAGAAACAACCGCTGGTTGTGAGTGTCCAATAGTGCTCCCAGATGCACCATGCTCTGAGCAGGGTTCAGGGATGACTTCTTCCAGTTGATGAGCCACCCGTGGGCTTGCAGAAACCGGACCGTCACATCTAGATGACGCAGGAGAAGTTCTGGGGAATTTGCCAGGATTAACAAGTCGTCCAAATACGGCAGTATCCTGACCGCTTGACGGCGGAGTACCACCGTCATCACCGCCATGACTTTTGTAAAGACTCGCGGAGCCGTTGTTAAACCAAAAGGTAACGCCCGAAACTGGTAATGGCAGTTGCCAATCGCAAATCTCAGGTATTGCTGATGAAACACTGCTATAGGAATATGCAGGTAAGCATCCTGTATATCCAGGGAGACCATGAAGTCCCCAAGTTCCAAGGCCAGAACTATAGAGCGAAGGGTTTCCATCCGGAACCTGGAAACCTTCACAATCCTGTTCAATGCCTTGAGGTTGAGAATGGGCCTGGAGGACCCATTCGGTTTCGGGACTAGAAACAGCGGAGAATAGTACCCCCGGCCCCTCTGCGCAAGAGGCACCTGTACTACGACTCCTGTATCCAGGAGGGTCTGTACCGCCGAATGTAGAGTGTTTGCCTTTGTCTTGTCCAATGGGACATCTGTCTGGCAAAATCGATGAGGGGGTCGGTTTTTTAAGGCTATGGCGTAACCTCGCGTGACAACTTCCCGTACCCAGGCATCTGAAGAGGTCTTCAACCATTCCTGGGTATACCCTAGAAGCCTGCCCCCCACCCTGGGATCCCCCAGAGGGAGGACCGCCCCATCATGCGGAAAGCTTATCTGTCTTGGAAGCTGGCTGACGGACCGCCCAGGCTCTTTTGGGTTTAGGCTTACCAGGTTTGGAAGTGCGGGCCTGCTTGTTGTACACCTGACCTTTTGCTTTACCTGAAGGAGGAAAGGGGTAAAGGAAGTACCTTTAGCCTTCGACACAGAAGGAACAGTACTTGGCAGACAGGCAGTTTTGGCAGTAGCCAAGTCAGCCACAATCTTAATTAAATCCTCCCGAAACAGAATATCTCCCTTAAAAGGGAGTACCTCCAGGGTTTTTCTAGAGTCCAGATCCACAGACCAGGATCTCAGCCACAATATCCGGCGAGCCAGGACTGACGTAGTAGAGGCCTTGGCTGCCAGGATACCGGCATCAGAAGCCGCCTTTTTAATATAACGAGAAGTTGTGACAATATAAGACAGGCATTGTCTAGCATGGTCAGAGGAGATTTCAGCATCTAACTCCAAGGCCCATGCTTCAATGGCCTCTGCAGCCCAAGTAGCTGCAATAGTGGGCCTTTGTGCAGCACCTGTGAGGGTGTAAATCACTTTCAGATAACCCTCCACACGTTTATCCGCAGGCTCTTTTAGAGATGTGATGGTGGTGACCGGTAGAGCTGAAGAAACCACCATCCTAGCCACATGTGAGTCCACTGGAGGAGGCGTTTCCAAATTCTTAGACAGCTCCGGCGCAAGGGGATAGCGAGCCAGCATCTTCTTTTGAGGCACAAACTTCGTACCCGGGTTTTCCCAGGGTTCCTGACGTATATCCACTAGGTGGTCAGAGTGAGGTAAAAGTTGTTTAACCACCTTCTGACGCTTGAACCTATCTGATTTCTTAGGAGGAACGGATGGCTCGGGATCATCCGTAATCTGTAAAATTAATTTAATAGCCTCAAAAAAATCAGGAACATCCACATGTGAACCACCCTCCCCATCAGCCGTATCTGAGTCAGAACCTGTGGGGTCAGTGTAAGTGCCGTCTTCATCCGATGAGGTGTCAGTGACAGCAGTGGATTGTGAGGAGACAAGCATTCGCTTAGAGGACCCCTTGGACGTACTGTAGGCGAGCGACGGTCAGACTTTTTAGTAGTCAGGGACTGGTTCAACTTCTTTATTTGAGCATATAAATCGTCCGCCCACGGCGGGTTAGCTGCAGGGACCACAAACGGTTGCACCGGCATTGGGGGTCCCATAGGGGGTGTTAGTTTATGAACTAGCGTATGCAGAAGCATGGAAAAAGTGGCCCACAGCAGGTCATTATTTGGCCCCGTTGCCACCGTCCCACTGGGGGGCAAGGAGCCCCCAGAACCAGAGCCCAAAGCTGCTATATTCTCCTCCTAGGTATCTGCGGCTTCAACAACACCGGCACTGTATTCAGCACCAGAACTGTTACCCTCAGAAGCAGACATGATATAACTTACAGTATCAGGTAACACAGTACAATTTGTCAGCAGCACAATACCTCTAGCCCAAACCCCTGCGCAGTGTAGTCAGCACCAGCAGAGATAAAGGAGAGATATGGTGACTAAATCACAGAGAAAAATACGTAATACAGTATATCTTTGTGAAAATCCTATATTAGATAAAACCTGACGCACCAAGCCCCCTCAGGTTATAGAATATAGGGATAGCAGGTTGAGTGAAAGACACTAAATGGACACCACTCAGCTATCAAATGCACACACAAATAGTCACAGTCTGTACAATGCAGAGGTTATTACTAACAATAATACTGCACTGGACTAGCTTACACAGCTATATAACTAACAATAGCTATAACAGTACACAGTAAGAACTGGATGTATAGCACAGGGTAATTGTACTAGGAAACCCTGACTAAGTGCACTCTTTCTTAACTAACACTGACTAAAAAAGGCAGGTAGAATACTTAAGTGTCTTGTAAAGTCACAGCACTGACAACCAGGCAGCTTTATATAGGAGGATTTGCCCAAGCATTCCCAGGAACAGTGAGCTGAGGGATAATGGCGCCGCAGACACTGCCAGTGAGTGAGGGAGAGACAGATATGCAGCTCCAGGGCGGGAACATTTGCAGAAAATGGAGCCCTGGGGCTGGGGGAGGGGCTTCAGGTCCAAGCTCTATCCCCCTGCTGGCAAAACCACCAGGTACTGCGGGCTCTAATAAAACGGTTTATAGAGAAAACCTGACCTGTCCCATGCCCTGGTGATCTAGTGGGATCGCCTGTACTGCCACAGTGCCCACCACCAGCGCGCGCGGCCCGCCTCCCACTGACCGCGCCGGATCGCGATAAAGACCGGGTCCCGCAAGCGGGACCCACTTACCACCTCCCGAAGCGCGGCCACGCGATCCCGGAGAGCCCCCATCGTGTGTGCCTGACAAGAAGAAAACTGGAGCCTCCTGCTGTAGTTACCCAGCAACCAGGGCTCGGGAGTGTACAGCGCCGCTGGGGGAGAGATGGAGCTGCAGCACGCAATGTCTACTGACATCCAGCACAATCTGTGCTCTGCTGCAGCCCTTGTAGTCTTCTTTTTTTCTCAGAAAAAGCTTTTTCTGGAGCTGCTGTCATACGCGCACGCAGGGGGGGTTTCCGAGTACCCAGAAACCCCCCTCTGGCCGCCGATCCTCAGAACTGAACACTTATTTATTTTGTTTTTATAGCGGTACATACCGCTCCAAGTGAGGAGCTTAGGCGGGCAGGCAGTGTCTCCGGCTGTGACACTGTCTGTGTCTCTAGGCTGTGACGCGGCTCCGGCAGCGTCCTAACAGAGACACAGACAGTGACTAACTGTCGTGCCTGTACGGGGAAGGGAACGGCAGTGCGGAGCTCATCTGAGGCAGCAGTTCTTGCAGGGGGAGTTCAGGGAGCCGAAAGAGGTGCGGGATAGTGGCGAAGGGGGAAAATGCCGTAACAGTGAGGCAGTCTCCTATCTACAGCAGGCAGGTGAGTGTACGGTATCATCAATTGAGGAGACTCAGTGGGTGGGGGCAATGGGGGAGGTTGTCTATAATGCATTGCGCTGGCCAGGTGCTAATGGGGATGTGGATATGTGTGTGTGTGTGTGTGTGTGTGTGTGTGTGTGTGTGTGTGTCTGTCTGTCTCTCTGCTGTGTGTAATAGGCTATATGTATGTATATGCATATGTTTAAATGTACTGTGTGTGTGTGTGTGTGTGTGTGTGTGTGTGTGTGTGTGTGTGTGTGTGTGTGTGTGTGTGTGTGTGTGTGTATATATATATATATATATATATATATAGTGTGTTTGCTGCATATGGTTCATCACTCAGGAGTGAAACATCTGTGAGGTGATTTTATATATATATATATATATATATATATATATATATACACACATACAGTACATTTGAACATATGCAGGATTTTCATGGTGTGGTTTCCATACATGTATGTCATACATTTATGGAAATGTATGTATGTATGTATACCTCCTGGTTCCTTGAATAACTTTGTTGATGCTGTAACTTTGTTGGACTATTTGCTCATGTGCAACTACCTTGAAAAAGGTCCCAGCCGGGGACCGAAACGTTGGTGAGCCCTTTCAATTTCTGTTTATTATGGACAAAGGAACCATTATATAATTTTTGGAATACATTTTTTGACATTTATTAAGCAAGTCTGGAGAGTGCTATCTGTCGTCCACTTTGGTGGATGTACTCTGTATTGTACTATTAGTCTGACCTCATATGGGCCAGGCTTTGATTGGCACCCCAGCAGCTACCTGTGTTGGGTGAGAGTGCGGGACTTCCCTGCTTTATGTATGTATATATATATATATATAAAAAAAATATGTGTATATATATATATATATATATATAATTTTTATATATATATATATATATATATATATATATATATATATATGTATATATGTCTCCATACAGTGACATACATGTATGGAAACCCCCCCATGAAAATCCTGCGTTTGCCACTGGCTGTGAGCAGCTCTTCCTGTTACATGCTTGCACTGCAAGCACCAACTACAAACTGAGCTCCTGTGCACGGAGGCGGGGTGATATAGGAGGCGGCGCTATGCATCTTGGTAAGAAGGTCAAAGCTTTTGAGCCTGTTGGTGCTTCGGATCAAGATCCTACTCTACACCCCACTGTCCATTCCTTGTGGAGCCCAGTGTACCCCGCAGCAGAAATACAGTCACCAGAATCCCGACATTCATCAGAATCCCAACACCAGAATCCAGAAAACATCAGGATCCAGACACCAGAATCCCGACAGCCGGGATCCCGACGGTAAGTATAGCCTGTAGATTAGGGTTAGGCTGCAGGAAGAGGGGAGGGAGCATTAGCCGCCACCCGGGGGGTTAGGGTTAGGTTGCGGGAGTCAGGAGGTTAGGGTTAGGCATTACTGGGGGGGTTAGGCACTAATGAGGCAGGGTGAGGGTTAGGCTGCGGGGTGTGGGGAGTTAGGTTTCGGCACTAAACGAGGAGTATAGGGATAGGCACTAATGCGGGAGGTTAGGGTTAGGCTGTGGTAAAGGAGGGTTAGGGGGGAAGGGGGTTGAGATAGAATGGTTAATTCACCCCTGTCGGGATCTTCATCATCAGGATGCCAGTGTATGTATTTTGATCGCCGGAATCTTATAACCAACCCTGTATTATGTGTAGGAGCATAATTAGGGGGAGGACAAGCTGTGACACTGCTCATGTCAGCACAGCATTCCTCTTTCTGGCAGGACTACAATGCCAGGGACCCCACCCTCTTGTTGTGACATCATAAGATCACATGTTCAAGAGGCAGGGCAGTACAGGCCACCCTATCGATCGGCTACGGCCTTATGTATGTGTGGTTTATGTGATATGAAAATGAAACATAAAGCTTCAATGGTGCAGGGACTGCTGTAAATGGCTGTCTATAGTGCTGCATAATGTGTGTGCTATATACAGTATAACTAACTGTTAATAAATTAAACACTTGCTGTTTTACATAGCCAATATGACAAGCAATACAGTACTTTTTAAACACCGTTATAAATTTGCAAGTTTACAGAATGCATTCATTTTCAACATCATTTTCAGTAACTGTTGTTTATTCTCTACTGTAATTTAATAATGTATTTTTTAAAAAGCCATTATTTTGTAATTCATTTATATGTTCCCTTGTCATTACTTTGAATATTATAAACGTTCTGCTTTTATTTAATTAGTCACCATGTCCTATTTCACCTAATGCATAACATCAAAGAGTAGTGTACCTTAATCACAATATTAATTTCTCCGGCTGTCGGCTTATGTCAGTCACACAATAATCAGTAAACATTCACAGTCATCATAAGATTAGACTCACAGTCCTGATTATATGTAAATGGATCCAAACAGATACCTACTATATATGCAAAGTCAGAATCAATTTATAAAGTTTCTAAAGTATAAAGTTAAAATGTAATTTTATAATGCACTATGTAGTAGTTTAAAAAATCAACATTTATTTAATGAAAACTGTATATTATTATATCTGTTGTATTGGTGTAGGAGTCCTGCTTCAAGTACGGAGTAGGACTTTAAAGCTTCTATTAAATCAGACACTTTGCCTTTCACACTCACACTAATTCTTCTTGCCATACTATTTAAGAATTCTTGTTTTCAATCTATCAAGCACAGAAGGACAGAAAAATCCTTTAATACCGTTGTGCCATTAAGCGCAGTTACATCTTGTTGCACCCCTGAAATTACTTCCAGGGAACCAAAAGGGGGGAGTTAGCAGATACAGGGCAGTAGGGAGCCTGGCTGGGCTCAGGTACTTTTTAGGGTGTGTGGCCTAATCAGAGGAGGCGTGGCCATGCAGCCTTAGAAAAAGATACAGAAAAAATTGTATTCTAATTGCCTCCCCCTGGCCGCACTGCAGCCCAGCACACAGCAGAGCACCCTCCCCACCTCCCCTTTCAGTGCCTCTGAGCAGATACTGTGCTACAGAGTATTGTGCTACAGATGTAGGGAGAAAAAAATGTCTATTGTTTGACATGAGCTACTGTAGGAATATTCTGTACTCTATTAAATGCTACCCCCATGTTGCTCTATGAATCATGCAACATGCCACAGGCTCCTAATTGCCCAATGTGATGTCATGGTAGAAAGCATTACTGTAAGCTTGCCACACATTATAGGTGGCTGAGCATTACTAAGGCAAAACCTTAGGTGAGTTTAAGGGTCAGGCCACCCTAGGCACAATATTACTGCCCCCCCCCCAGCCCCCCCCCCCCCCTCACTAACCTTTTTTAACATTTTCATTATTAGATTATTAGTTGTAACTTGACAGTGTACTGTAACAGTACGGTTTCATTTACCGGGACTGCATACACATGCTACAGCTGGTGTCCTCTCACTGGCAGCGCAGCATCTCTCACTGGCTCTCTCACTCGCATCAGGTGGCTCGCAGCCCTGCAGGACTTCTTTATGATCCTGGATGGTTCGGGGGTTGCTGCTAGGGCTGCCACCAGAAATTGTCGGGTCTGGGACTGACAAAATAGGCAGCCCCCCCCCCCTTCCTCCCTGCTTTTACAAAAAATATTTTAGGCTGGTAGAGCACGTTATACACATTACGCCGGTAGTGAACATTACGCCAGGTAGAGCACATTACGCCGGTAGAGCACATTACGCCAAGTAGAGCACATTATAAACATTACGCAGGTAGAGCACATTACGCCAGGTAGAGCACACTACGCCAGGTAGAGCACATTACGCCAGGTAGAGCACATTACGCCAGGTAGAGCACATTACGCCAGGTAGAGCACGTTATACACATTACACAGGTAGAGCACATGACACCCTGAGCATGAAATCCCCTGGCACCATGCATGGAACCAAGATCATGAAACTCTTGGCAACAATCAGGTAATTTAAAAGTAATTAGAAGCCTTACTGTAGGGCTTAATGTGTAATGGGCATTGCGGTGTGTGGCAAAATGTATCACAGACATTGTGGTATGTGGTATAATGTATAATGGGCATTGCAGTGTGTGTCATAATGTGTCACAAGTATGACGGTGTGTGGTATACTGTATCACAGGCATGGTATGCGGTATGATGTCTCAGGGGCATTGCAGTGTGTGGCATAATGTATAACGAGCATTACGGTGTGTGTCATAAAGTTATTGTATTAGGATGTGGCACGGCGTGATGTCATGATGTCACACTGCGCCAGTGAAGAGAAAAGAGGAGCTGCTGGATTGAAGAGCTCAGTACAGCAGGGGCAGATAGGGTGGGAGAGAGGACGGATTTACAAAGGGTAAGTATGTAATGTATCATATATCATGTGTGTGTTTGTGTAATTGTTGTTGTTTGTGTGTGTTGTGAATCTGAGAACGGGTCCTGGGGCTGGCTGAGTAGCTGTCATGTCATAATGTGTATACTGTGCTCTACCAGCGTAATGTATATAATGTGCTGTACCGGCGTAATGTGCTCTATCTGTCATAATGTGTCACAGGCATTCTGGTGTGTGGCATAATATGTCAGAGGAATTACAGTGTGTGGCATATTGTGTAATGGGCATTATGTTGTGTGGCACAATGTCTAGGGGCCATTGCAGTGTGTGGCATAATGTGTAAGGGGCATTACTATAAGGAGTAAAAATTACAAATAATGTAAGGGGCATGAATCAGGATTATAATTTTTTTCCTGAGGTCGCCAATGTCTCTGTGTGCAGGTTGAAAAACTGGGGTATAAGGTAGTCTTTTCCTGCAATGCCACACCCATTTCAGTGAAGCCACGCCCATATTAATAAGGCCACACCCCTTTCTCGACATGCACAAATTCATCACTTTACTAGTGACAATTATGGGGGGCGCCAGATACTTTTTTGGCTTGGGGGAGAAACATTTCTAGTTACGCCACGGTCTCAGAAGAAGAGTTGTTGATGCTCACCACGCTGGTAAAGGTTACAAAAACTCTGTCTAAAGAGTTTGGACTTTACCAATTAACAGTCAGACAGATTGTGTACAAATGGAGAAAATTCCAGTTCATTATCACTCTCCCCATGAGTGGTTGACCAACAAAGATCAAGGTATCTAATAGTTTGCAAGGTTACAATGGAACCCAGGGTAACCTCTAGGCCACAGGTTCTCAAACTCGTTCCTCAGGACCCCCACACAGTGCATGTTTTGCAGGTCTCCTTATAGAATCACAAGTCAACCTGTGGACCTTTTAAAATGTGTCAGTGAGTAATTAATACACCTGTGCAGCTGCTGAGTTACCTGCAAAACATGCACTGTGTGGGGTCCTGAGGACCGAGTTTGAGAACCTATGCTCTAGGCAACTGAAGGCCTTTCTCACATTAGCTAAGGTTAATGTTCATGAGTCCACCATCAGTAGGACACTGAACAACAATGGTGTACATGGCAGGATTGTAAGAAGAAAGCCGCTGCTCTCTAAAAAGAACATTGCTGTCCATCTGCAGTTTGCTAAAGATAACCTGGACAAGCCAGAAGGCTATTGGAACAATGTCTTGTGGACAAATGAGTCCAAAGTAGTGCTTTTGGTTTAAATGAGAAGTGTTATGATTGGAGAAAGGAGAACACTGCATTCCAGCATAAAAACTTCATACCACCTGTGAAACACGGTGGTCGTAGTATCATAGTTAGGGCCTGTTTTGCTGCATCTGTTCCAGGGCAACTTGCCATCACTGATAGGACAATGAATTCTGATTTGTACCAGAATATTCTAAAGGAAAAAAGTCAAGACATATGTCCATGAGCTGCATCTCAAGAGAGTGTGGGTCATACAGCAAGACAATGACCCAAAGCACACAAGTCATTCGACCAAAGAATGGTTAAGAAGAATACAATTAACGTTTTTGAATGGCCAAGTCAAAGTCCTAACCTTAATCCAATCGAAATGTTGTGGAAGGACCTGAAGCGAGCAGATCCTGGGAGGAAACCCACCAACATTACAGAGTTGAAGCTGTTTTGTACTGAGGAATGGGGTAAAATTCCTCCAAGCCGATTTTCAGGACTCTAATTACTCGAAATGTTAACATGCAGTTATTGCTGCACAAGGGGGTCATACCAGGTACTGAAAGCAAAGGTTCACATACTTTTGCGACCCACAGATATGTGATATTGGATAATTATCCTCAATAAAAAAAATAGCACGTCTATTTTTTTTTTTTTGTCTCATTTGTTTGATTTGATTCTCATTATCTACTTTTAGGACTTGTGTGAAAATCTGAGGTAGTTTTAGGCCAAATTTCAGCAGAAATATAGAAAATTCTGAAGGGTTTAAAAACTTTCAAGCACCACTGTATAATATTTAAATATTGAGAAAAAATATTTTTAAACTATATTAAATTTAGTGATGAGCGGGTTCGGTTTCCGAGAAACCGAACCCACCCGAGCTTTACCTTTTTTACACGGGTCCGAGCAGACTCGGATCCTCCCGCCTTGCTCGGCTAACCCGAGCGCGCCCGAACGTCATCATCCGGCTGTCGGATTCTCGCGAGATTCGGATTCTATATAAGCAGCCGCGCGTCGCCGCCATTTTCCACACGTGCATTGAGATTGATAGGGAGAGGACGTGGCTGGTGTCCTCTCCGTTTATATACTAGTTATATACTACACAGTTGATCTGATTGCTTAGCTTATTGTGGGGAGGATTGGGAAGCAGCTGTTAGGAGGAGTACAGTGCAGAGTTTTTCTAATAGTGACCACCAGTTTTTTATCCGTTCTCTGCCTGAAAAAAACGCTCCATACCATATCTGTGCTCAGTGTCCAGTGCTGCATGATATATCTGTGCTGAGTGCTCACACTGCTTAATTGTGGGGACTGGGGAGCAGCTATAGCAGGAGTACAGGGCACAGTTTTGCTGACAGTGACCACCAGTATACGTTTGTCTGCCTGAAAAACACTCCTGTGGTGTCTTTTTTTTTTATACTATAAACGCAGTCTGCTGACAGTGTCCACCAGGTCCATTATACTGTATATAGCAGTACGGTAGGCCACTGCTGTACCTACCTCTGTGTCGTCACTCGTCGTCCATAAGTATACTAAGTATCCATCCATCTACATTGTATACCTGTGGTGTCTTTTTTTCTTTATACTAAGTATAAACGCAGTCTGCTGACAGTGTCCACCAGGTCCATTATACTGTATATAGCAGTACGGTAGGCCACTGCTGTACCTACCTCTGTGTCGTCACTCGTCGTCCATAAGTATACTAAGTATCCATCCATCTACATTGTATACCTGTGGTGTCTTTTTTTCTTTATACTATAAACGCAGTCTGCTGACAGTGTCCACCAGGTCCATTATACTGTATATAGCAGTACGGTAGGCCACTGCTGTACCTACCTCTGTGTCGTCACTCGTCGTCCATAAGTATACTAAGTATCCATCCATCTACATTGTATACCTGTGGTGTCTTTTTTTCTTTATACTATAAACGCAGTCTGCCGACAGTGTCCACCAGGTCCATTATACTGTATATAGCAGTACAGTAGGCCACTGCTGTACCTACCTCTGTGTCGTCACTCGTCGTCCATAAGTATACTAGTATCCATCCATCTACATTGTATACCTGTGGTGCCTTTTAGTTGTGCGCATTAAAATATGGAGAACAAAAATGTGGAGGTTAAAAAAATAGGGAAAGATCAAGATCCACTTCCACCTTGTGCTGAAGCTGCTGCCACTAGTCATGGCTGAGACGATGAAATGCCATCAACGTCGACTGCCAAGGCCGATGCCCAATGTCATAGTACAGAGCATGTAAAATCCAAAACACAAAAGATCAGTAAAATGACCCAAAAATCAAAATTAAAAGCGTCTGAGGAGAAGCGTAAACTTGCCAATATGCCATTTACGACACGGAGTGGCAAGGAACGGCTGAGGCCCTGGCCTATGTTCATGGCTAGTGGTTCAGCTTCACATGAGGATGGAAGCACTCATCCTCTCGCTAGAAAAAAGAAAAGACTTAAGCTGGCAAAAGCACAGCAAAGAACTGTGCGTTCTTCGAAATCACAAATCCCCAAGGAGAGTCCAATTGTGTCGGTTGCGATGACTGACCTTCCCAACACTGGACGGGAAGAGCTTGCGCCTTCCACCATTTGCACGCCCCCTGCAAGTGCTGGAAGGAGCACCCGCAGTCCAGTTCCTGATAGTCAAATTGAAGATGTCAGTGTTGAAGTACACCAGGATGAGGATATGGGTGTTGCTGGCGCTGGGGAGGAAATTGACAAGTAGGATTCTGATGGTGAGGTGGTTTGTTTAAGTCAGGCACCCGCGGAGACGCCTGTTGTCTGTGGGAGGAATATGGCCATTGACATGCCAGGTCAAAATACAAAAAAAATCAGCTCTTCGGTGTGGAATTATTTCAACACAAATGCGGACAACAGGTGTCAAGCCGTGTGTTGCCTTTGTCAAGCTGTAATAAGTAGGGGTAAGGACGTTAACCACCTCGGAACATCCTCCCTTATACGTCACCTGCAGCGCATTCATCATAAGTCAGTGACAAGTTCAAAAACTTTGGGCGACAGCGAAAGCAGTCCACTGACCAGTAAATCCCTTCCTCTTGTAAACAAGCTCCTGCAAACCACACCACCTACTCCCTCAGTGTCAATTTCCTCCTTACCCAGGAAAGCCAATAGTCCTGCAGGCCATGTCACTGGCAAGTCTGACGAGTCCTCTCCTGCCTGGGATTCCTCCGATGCATCCTTGAGTGTAACGCCTACTGCTGCTGGCGCTGCTGTTGTTGCTGCTGGGAGTCGATCGTCATCCCAGAGGGGAAGTCGGAAGACCACTTGTACTACTTCCACTAAGCAATTGACTGTCCAACAGTCCTTTGCGAGGAAGATGAAATATCACAGCAGTCATCCTGCTGCAAAGCGGATAACTGAGGCCTTGGTAGCCTGGGCGGTGAGAAACGTGGTTCCGGTATCCATCGTTAATTCAGAGCCAACTATAGACTTGATTGAGGTACTGTGTCCCAGGTACCAAATACCATCTAGGTTCCATTTCTCTAGGCAGGCGATACCGAAAATATACACAGACCTCAGAAAAAGACTCACCAGTGTCCTAAAAAATGCAGTTGTACCCAATGTCCACTTAACCACGGACATGTGGACAAGTGGAGCAGGGCAGACTCAGGACTATATGACTGTGACAGCCCACTGGGTAGATGTATTGCCTCCCGCTGCAAGAACAGCAGCGGCGGCACCAGTAGCAGCATCTCGCAAACGCCAAATCGTTCCTAGGCAGGCTACGCTTTGTATCACCGCTTTCCAGAATACGCACACAGCTGAAAACCTCTTACGGCAACTGAGGAAGATCATCGCAGAATGGCTTACCCCAATTGGACTCTCCTGGGGATTTGTGACATCGGACAACGCCAACAATATTGTGCGTGCATTACATCTGGGCAAATTCCAGCACGTCCCATGTTTTGCACATACCTTGAATTTGGTGGTGCAGAATTATTTAAAAAACGACAGGGGCGTGCAAGAGATGCTGTCGGTGGCCCGAAGAATTGCGGGCCACTTTCGGCGTTCAGGCACCGCGTACAGAAGACTGGAGCACCACCAAACACACCTGAACCTGCCCTGCCATCATCTGAAGCAGGAGGTGGTAATGAGGTGGAATTCAACCCTCTATTTGCTTCAGAGGATGGAGGAGCAGCAAAAGGCCATTCAAGCCTATACATCTGGCCACGATATAGGCAAAGGAGGTGGAATGCACCTGTCTCAAGCGCAGTGGAGAATGATTTCAACGTTGTGCAAGGTTCTGCAACCCTTTGAACTTGCCACACGTGAAGTCAGTTCAGACACTGCCAGCCTGAGTCAGGTCATTCCCCTCATCAGGCTTTTGCAGAAGAAGCTGGAGACATTGAAGGAGGAGCTAAAACAGAGCGATTCCGCTAGGCATGTGGGACTTGTGGATGGAGCCCTTCATTCGCTTAACCAGGATTCACGGGTGGTCAATCTGTTGAAATCAGAGCACTACATTTTGGCCACCGTGCTCGATCCTAGATTTAAAACCTACGTTGTATCTCTCTTTCCGGCAGACACAAGTCTGCAGGGGTTCAAAGACCTGCTGGTGAGAAAATTGTCAAGTCAAGCGTAACGTGACCCATCAACAGCTCCTCCTTCACATTCTCCCGCAACTGGGGGTGCGAGGAAAAGGCTAAGAATTCCGAGCACACCCGCTGGCGGTGATGCAGGGCAGTCTGGAGCGAGTGCTGACATCTGGTCCGGACTGAAGGACCTGCCAACGATTACTGACATGTCGTCTACTGTCACTGCATATGATTCTCTCACCATTGAAAGAATGGTGGAGGATTATATGAGTGACCGTATCCAAGTAGGCACGTCAGACAGTCCGTACGTATACTGGCAGGAAAAAGAGGCAATTTGGAGGCCCTTGCAGAAACTGGCTTTATTCTACCTAAGTTGCCCTCCCTCCAGTGTGTACTCCGAAAGAGTGTTTAGTGCAGCCGCTCACCATGTCAGCAATCGGCGTACGAGGTTACTTCCAGAAAATGTGGAGAAGATGATGTTCATTAAAATGAATTATAATCAATTCCTCCGTGGAGACATTCACCAGCAGCAATTGCCTCCAGAAAGTACACGGGGACCTGAGATGGTGGATTCCAGTGGGGACGAATTAATAATCTGTGAGGAGGGGAATGTACACAGTGAAAGGGGTGAAGAATCGGATGATGATGAGGAGGAGGTGGACATCTTGCCTCTGTAGAGCCAGTCTGTGGAAGGAGAGATTGATTGCTTCTTTTTTGGTGGGGGCCCAAACCAACCAGTCATTTCAGTCACAGTCGTGTGGCAGACCCTGTCACTGAAATGATGGGTTCGTTAAAGTGTGCATGTCCTGTTTATACAACATAAGGGTGGGTGGGAGGGCCCAAGGACAATTCCATCTTGCACCTCTTTTTTCTTTCATTTTTCTTTGCATCATGTGCTGTTTGGGGAGTATTTTTTTGAAGGACCATTCTGCGTGACACTGCAGTGCCACTCCTAGATGGGCCAGATGTTTGTGTCGGCCACTTGGGTCGCTTATCTAAGTCACACAGCTACCTCATTGCGCCTCTTTTTTTCTTTGCATCATGTGCTGTTTGGGGAGTATTTTTTTGAAGGGCCATCCTGCGTGACACTGCAGTGCCACTCCTAGATGGGCCAGATGTTTGTGTCGGCCACTTGGGTCGCTTATCTTAGTCACACAGCTACCTCATTGCACCTCTTTTTTTCTTTGCATCATGTGCTGTTTGGGGAGTATTTTTTTGAAGGGCCATCCTGCGTGACACTGCAGTAACACTCCTAGATGGGCCAGGTGTTTGTGTCGGCCACTAGGGTCGCTTAGCTTAGTCACACAGCTACCTCATTGCGCCTCTTTTTTACTTTGCGTCATGTGCTGTTTGGGGAGTATTGTTTTGAAGGGCCATCCTGCGTGACACTGCAGTACCACTCCTAGATGGGCCAGATGTTTGTGTCGGCCACTTGGGTCGCTTATCTTAGTCACACAGCTACCTCATTGCGCCTCTTTTTTTCTTTGCATCATGTGCTGTTTGGGGAGTATTTTTTTGAAGGGCCATCCTGCGTGACACTGCAGTGACACTTCTAGATGGGCCAGGTGTTTGTGTCGGCCACTTGTGTCGCTTAGCTTAGTCACACAGCGACCTTGGTGCGCCTCTTTTTTTCTTTGCATCATGTGCTGTTTGGGGTGTATTTTTTTGAAGTGCCATCCTGTCTGACACTGCAGTGCCACTCCTAGATGGGCCAGATGTTTGTGTCAGCCACTTGGGTCGCTTATCTTAGTCACACAGCTACCTCATTGCGCCTCTTTTTTTCTTTGCATCATGTGCTGTTTGGGGAGTATTTTTTTGAAGGGCCATCCTGCGTGACACTGCAGTGCCACTCCTAGATGGGCCAGGTGTTTGTGTCGGCCACTAGGGTCGCTTAGCTTAGTCACACAGCTACCTCATTGCGCCTCCTTTTTACTTTGCATCATGTGCTGTTTGGGGAGTATTTTTTTGAAGGGCCATCCTGCGTGACACTGCAGTGCCACTCCTAGATGGGCCAGATGTTTGTGTCGGCCACTTGGGTCGCTTATCTTAGTCACACAGCTACCTCATTGCGCCTCTTTTTTTCTTTGCATCATGTGCTGTTTGGGGAGTATTTTTTTGAAGGGCCATCCTGCGTGACACTGCAGTGACACTCCTAGATGGGCCAGGTGTTTGTGTCGGCCACTTGTGTCGCTTAGCTTAGTCACACAGCTACCTCATTGCGCCTCTTTTTTACTTTGCGTCATGTGCTGTTTGGGGAGTATTTTTTTTGAAGGGCCATCCTGCGTGACACTGCAGTGCCACTCCTAGATGGGCCAGGTGTTTGTGTCGGCCACTAGGGTCACTTATCTTAGTCACACAGCTACCTCATTGCGCCTCTTTTTTTCTTTGCATCATGTGCTGTTTGGGGAGTATTTTTTTGAAGGGCCATCCTGCGTGACACTGCAGTGCCACTCCTAGATGGGCCAGATGTTTGTGTCGGCCACTTGGGTCGCTTATCTTAGTCACACAGCTACCTCATTGCGCCTCTTTTTTTCTTTGCCTCATGTGCTGTTTGGGGAGTATTTTTTTGAAGGGCCATCCTGCGTGACACTGCAGTGCCACTCCTAGATGGGCCAGGTGTTTGTGTCGGCCACTAGGGTCGCTTAGCTTAGTCACACAGCTACCTCATTGCGCCTCTTTTTTTCTTTGCATCATGTGCTGTTTGGGGACTATTTTTTTGAAGGGCCATCCTGCGTGACACTGCAGTGACACTTCTAGATGGGCCAGGTGTTTGTGTTGGCCACTTGTGTCGCTTAGCTTAGTCACACAGCGACCTTGGTGCGCCTCTTTTTTTCTTTGCATCATGTGCTGTTTGGGGACAATTTTTTTGAAGGGCCGTCCTGTCTGACACTGCAGTGCCACTCCTAGATGGGCCAGGTGTTTGTGTCGGCCACTTGGGTCGCTTAGCTTAGCCATCCAGCGACCTTGGTGCAAATTTTAGGACTAAAAATAATATTGTGAGATGTGAGGTGTTCAGAATAGACTGAAAATGAGTGGAAATTATGGTTATTGAGGTTAATAATACTATGGGATCAAAATGACCCCCAAATTCTATGATTTAAGCTGTTTTTTAGGGTTTTTTGAAAAAAACACCCGAATCCGACAAAAAAATTTCGGTGAGGTTTTGCCAAAACGCGTCCGAACCCAAAACACGGCCGCGGAACCGAACCCAAAACCAAAACACAAAACCCGAAAAATTTCCGGTGCACATCACTAATTAAATTACAAAAAAAATAAAGAAAACAATGTTATGAACAGTTTTGAAGGGAAAAGTTGTCAGTTAAGTGGTTGCTGGAGCAATGGCCCTCATTCCGAGTTGTTCGCTCGCAAGCGGATTTTAGCTGATTTGCTCATGCTAAGCCGCCGCCTACTGGGAGTGAATCTTAGCATCTTAAAATTGCGACCGATGTATTCGCAATATTGCGATTACACACCTCGTAGCAGTTTCTGAGTAGCTCCAGACTTACTCGGCATCTGCGATCAGTTCAGTGCTTGTCGTTCCTGGTTTGACGTCACAAACACACCCAGCGTTCGCCCAGACACTCCTCCGTTTCTCCGGCCACTCCTGCGTTTTTTCCGGAAACGGTAGCGTTTTTTCCCACACGCCCATAAAACGGCCTGTTTCCGCCCAGTAACACCCATTTCCTGTCAATCACATTACGATCGCCTGAACGATGAAAAAGCCGTGAGTAAAATTCCTAAGTGCATAGCAAATTTACTTGGCGCAGTCGCAGTGCGGACATTGCGCATGCGCATTAAGCGGAAAATCGCTGGGATGCGAAGATTTTTACCGAGCGAACAACTCGGAATGAGGGCCAATGTTCTCAAAAATTGGTACACATATGCCTTACACTCTGGAAACAAACCCTGTGGGGGGAAGACACCCCTAGCACCCCTAGGGGTAAAGCAGCAGCACTGAGTATTTCAGCAGACAGCATAACCCTGGAATGCCTTCAGCAATTTACAACAAACGTGGTACACATATGACTCTCACTGTGGAAACAAACACTGAGGGGGTCAGACACCCCTAGCACCCCTAGGGGTGAGACAGCAGCACAGAGTATGTCAGCAGACAGCATAACTGTGGAAGGCCTGGAGAAATGTATACCAAACTAGGCACACATCTGACTTACAATCTGGGAACAAACTCTGTGGGGGTTAAACACCCCTAGCACCCCCAGGGGTGGGACAGCAGCACAGAGTATTTCAGGAGACAGCATAACTCCCGAATGCCTGGACCAATTTACAACAAACTTGACTTATATGTCTTGACAAATATGACTTACAAACTGGGAACAAACACTGTGGGGTAAGATACCCCTAGCATGCCTAGGGGTGAGGCAGCAGCACAAAGTTTTTCAGCAGACAGCATAACTCTGGAATGCATGGAGCAATTGACTTCTATGACTTGACAAATATGACTTACAAGCTGGAAACAAACACTGTGAGGGTAACACACCACTAGCACCCCTAGGTGTGGGCAAGTAGCCAGGGCCGTCTTTTTGTATGAGCTCAATGGGCTCTTGCCCAAGGGACCCAGGAGTAAAAGGGCCATAGGCTGATAGCTGAGGGTCCCCTCTTTCTAGGGGTACCGGATTTTTGAAAATCGGCCCTGGGGAACTGGAGATATCCAACTTCAAAGCAGTGGTCCCCATCCACGCCTGTTAATTGTTCTTCCCAGCCAGATATCTCGGGTTCTTTCTGATATAGAGTTTTTTCTGAGGGTATACTCCAAAAGCCGTGACTCTCCCCTTTTGGATAACACTGGCAGCTTGTCTCTACTATGCCCAGAACCAGAGATATCAGCCTCCCAGCAGCTGGTCCCTGCTCCAGCTCCACATGCCTAATATGCAGTTTTATATTTTCATTGGTGGATTGCTCTGGCTCCTGAACTATGATCCCCAAGTTCCCAGTACCTGCTGAAAGGTGGGACTCTCTAGTTATTTTTATCCCATTAAAACTAAGAAATCTATTTCCAGGAACTGTAGATATCTGCAGTAAAGCAAGCTGCCCTCCCACCAGAAAATTATGAATATTAAGCCCTCTCCATTATCGACCCCTCCTCTGCGTATTAAACACCCCCTACCACCCTGGAAGTCATGTACTAGGGCCCTTTCATTCAGTCCAATGTCCCCTTCTACAGTTTAGTGTTCTCCTCCCTGCCCCATCTGTGCAGTAAAGGATTAATTAGCATAAATTATTTCTCCATGTCCTACATGCTGAGTGAAAGATAGAACACCCCTTACTGCCCGCAGGACATCAAAGCTGCCGCTGATAGCACTTCCCACCCCTACCACTGATGGGTGGGTAGGGGCCCCAGTGCATTGCTGTGCCCAGGGGCCTACACTGTTGTTAAGATGGCTCTGCCAGCAGCACACACTATATCAGGACATGCACGATGTGTCAGTGATGACAGGGCTGCATGTGACAGGGCCAGTGACATGATGTGAGGAGGAGAATGCAGGTAGCACAAACCCATACACTGAGAGTTATATAGTTGAAGTAGCACGGTCCCCCAGCAGCACAGAGTATATCAGGAGATACATAATGTGCTGCGCTATATAAGAAACTGTACAAAAAACGATAATTTCACAGGGGCACTGAGGCAGCAGGAAGCCACAGAGTTGTATAGTGGAAAGAGCAGGGTCCCTTGGGAGACCAAAAAGGGGTCCGGCCACTACATTAAGTGCGTCAGGGAAGAAAGATATGCCTGTATACTAGATCTCCAACCAACGTAAATTAACGAACAACTATCATTCTAATTTACCATCCTCATCCCGTAGCAAAGCACGGGGATTCAGTTATATACAATGTTATTTATACTGTGTGTTTAATATTTACATTTATTTTTGTAAACAGAAGTTCTTAAAATCCCGGGCAACGCTGGGGTACTCCAGCTAGTATATAATAAAACATACAATGCTTCATAATAAAGTAAAGGATTCTGGGAATGTGACTTTTCACACAGCCCTTTCCATATCTGTTAGCTCCAACTTCTATGCCCTGAAAAATATGATCGTGATAATGACTGCTGTGATTGCTAATGAAATACATAAACAACTGAATTTAATATTTTTAAAAAGTTCCACTTCATTAGAATGCAGCACATTAACAGATAAACAAAAAGAAAAAAAATATAAAGATCATAATCTTTGTTCCAGCAACAGAGGCAGGGTTTTATCAGGCAAGTTTTGAAAGGCATTGTCTTGTGAAATATATTTCAGGCTGAATTACTAAAGTTTGAAGATTATTTGACTTTGTCTTCTCTTTGTGAAAGAAAAAAATAATTATTATTTGTTCACTGGCTTGACAGACGTTGGACGCGGTAAAAATGTTTATGACAGAAATCCATTCCAGAAAAGATGCAAGGTTTCTGTGATGTGATTTAGATCTGGTTTACACATGGCAGGATGCTCTCAATCGTTTTAACCTATGTGATGAAAATGATAATTGCTGTGGAGAACGAGGAATATGTGTTTGTATCAAGTGCCAGTCACAGGCAGGTGGAGTCTGATGGTCGTCAAGCACTGACAAATATTCATGAGCAGCTCTAGATGCTGCCTTGTTTTAATGATGAGGACAAACATGAAAGATTCTGATAAACTCAGTCTTCTCCAGAGTGAGTTACTAGACACTGATGTATTCAAGGGGAAAACACAGCTTTCTCATTATCATATGATTATATGATGGCCACTCTGCCTGAATCCAGTACACATGTTTAAAAAGACCTACACGGCATATAACGCCGTGAAAAAAATGGGATTATATAAATTGAGATTTTGAGATTACTGTATATGAGGTTGTTTGATTTGTATGTGTATCTATCTATGTGTGTATACATATATGTAGAGAGATGTGTCCTCTTATATCCTTGCTACAATGCGTATATATCACAGCAAGGACTGTACTGCATAGCCGGTCGCGTGCAAACGCATGCTCCCGCTATGCCATAGGCTTGAATGGGAGCCAACGTGCACCCACCTCCCATTCACTTCATTGGGACTCTGCTGCAATGCAAACTATCCCGCTGCAGCACGCTGCAGAGCTGTAGTGGGACACATCTATTTGTATATTATATATAGATATATACAGGGTTCAGTATGCATTATGCATTACCGGCGGCTGGGATGCCGGCCAGAATGCCAGCAGCAGGGTGAGTGCTAGAATGCCCCTTGAGGGCTTGCTGCTCTCGCCATGCTGCAGCACGGTGGCTCGCTGCACTAGCCACAGGTTATATTTAGATCTGCTTTACACATGGCAGGATGCTCTCAATCGTTTTAAACTATCTGATGAAAATGATAATTGCTGTGGAGAACGAGGAATATGTGTTTCATATTCCTCGTTCTCCACAGGTATTCCGGAGGCGGCATTTTACCGCTAGTTGGGATACCGGTGTTGGCATTGTGACTCCAGGGGTACAGGAGATGTGGCTTCAGCGATCAGCTTTGAACTGCGCATGCGCTGGCGCACATAGTTACATAGTTACATAGTCAGTGAGGTTGAAAAGAGGCAAAATGGCCATCGGGTTCAACCTGTATTCTGCATTAATCTGTTCATATTATAATGCTCCTGCTGAAGTAATGGTTTAGTACCAATTGACAGCTATGATTCTTACCACTCCAGATAATTTAATGTCAATATGTTAAATGCTATAACCCTAGATACATTTTCCAGTTAGGAATTTGTCCAATCCGTTTTTAAATGCATTTACATAGTCTGCCATTATTACCTTCTTTGGCAGGGAGTTCCAAATCTTTATTGCCCTTACTGTGAAGAACCCTTTCCTACATTGTGTACGGAATTTTCTCTCCTCCAGCCTCAGCGAGTGCCCATGCGACCTATACAGATTTCTTTTAATAAACAAATCCGCTGCTGGCTCCTTGTAATGACCCTTTACATATTTGAAGATATTAATAATGTCTCCAATTAGTTGCCTCTTTTCTAGTGTATACATATTTAACCAAGTACGCCTTTCCTTGTACTCCAGTGTCTCTAACCCTTTAATCAATTTAGTAGCTCTACTTTGTACTCTTTCTAGTTCCCCGATATATTTTTTATAATATGGTGCCCAGAACTGAACACAATAATCCAGGTGCAGACGTACCAATGATTTGTACAGTAGCAGGATTACATCCTTATCCCTTGTCTCAATGCCCCGTTTAATGCACGCAAGCACTTTACTTGCCTTCTTTGCTGAAATTTGACATTGTATACTGTTATTAAGACCATTATCTATGAGCACCCCCCAAATCTTTTTCCACCACAGTTACCCCTATATTTTCCCCATCTAGAGTGTAGGATGCAAGTGTGTTATTTGTCCCAAAATGCATAACTTTGCATTTTTCTATATTGAACCTCATTCTCCATTTAGACGCCCAGGTTTCCAGTTTAACTAAGTCATTCTGTAGAGACTCCACAACGCCTTCTGAATTAATTACCTTACACAGTTTAGTATCATCTACAAAGATTGACACTGTGCTTTCCAGGCCTATTCCTAGATCATTGATAAATATAGTGAACAGCAGCGGGCCAAGAACGGACCCTTGTGGTATTCCGCTGACTACTGGTGCCCAGCTGGAGAACATCCCAGTGACCACTACTCATTGTACTCTGTTATCCAGCCAATTACTTATCCATGTACAAATAGTATATCCTAGGCCAAGTTACCTTAATTTGTTGATCAGTCTTCTATGAGGCACTGTATCGAAGGCTTTGCAAAATCTAAATACACCACGTCCACTGCTTTTCCCTGGTAAAGATTCTCGCTCACTTCCTCATAGAAGCTAATTAAGTTGGTTTGACATGATCTGTCCCTCACAAACCCATGCTGACTTTTGCTAATAAACTTAGTAGCCTGCAGGTGGTCCTCTATGCTATCCCTCAAAATGCCTTCCAATATTTTACCCACCACAGAGGTTAAACTAACTGGTCTATAGTTTCCAGGATTATTTTTAGTTCCCCTTTTAAATAAAGGCACTACCTCAGCTATGCGCCAATCGTTTGGTACCATGCCTGATCTAATTGAACTATGGATAATCAAGTATAGTGCTTTTTGCTAACTGTGACCTAAGCTCCATAATAACCCTCAGATGAAAACCGTCTGCGCCTGGTGATTTATTAATCTTTATGTTGCTTAGTCTCTCCAGGACTACTTCCTTACTTAAACAAGCATCAAGCCATTACCTTCACTATCGTTATACACTACTCTCACCTGCTCATCCTCCCTGGTGAATAATGAGAAAAACATTTTTTCAATATTTCCGCTTTTAATTTGTCATCGTTTATCAAAGCTCCCAATTCATTTTTTAATGGGCGTACATTCTCCTTCTTTAATCTTTTACTGTTTTTATATTTATAAAACTTTTTAGGATTGGTTTTACTGTCTATAGCGATTTGATTTTCCTTTACAATTTTAGCTGCTCTTATTACTTTTTTGCATCTTTTATTGCATTCCTTGTAATACTGGAATTACTCCCCTCCCCTCCATTAGATTTAAATGTTTTGAAAGCAAGCTTATTATTAGCCATTGCTTCCTTGACCTCTGTATTAAGCCACATTGGTTTGTGTTCAGTGCTCCTGCGTTTACTACTCATGGGAATGAATTTGTGAATATTGCTTTCAAGCAACCCTTTTAAAGCATTCCACATTTCCGATGTGTCCTTACCATGAAACAAAACTTCCCAGTCAATGTCGTTTAGTGCCCGTCTCAGCATACTGAACTTAGCTTTTCTAAAGATAAATGTTTTGGTTGCTCCCTTATGGCTATGTTTCTTGAAACTGATGTTGAATGTGATCATATAGTGATCACTGTTTCCCAAGGTCTTCCCAACTTTAGTGTTTGCTATAATGTCCACATTATTGGTAATAACTAGGTCCAGAATAGTTTTACCTCTAGTTGGGTTCTCGACTAATTGAGTCAAGAATTGATCCTTTAATGTATTTAAAAACCTGTTGCTCCTAGTTTTTACACATAAATTGTTGCTCCAATTTATATCAGGATAGTTAAAGTCCCCTAACACTAGGATGTCCCCGATTCCCGCTGCTTGTTCAATTTGCTGTAAGAATTGTTCCTACTCATGTATGCTAATATCCAGTTGCTTGTAGCACGTGCCAATGACTAGTTTCTTTGCTTCAGTGCCCCCACTTGTGATCTCAACCCATAGTGACTCCACGTTTTCTCCATTCCCCTCGTAAATAATATCTATTAAGCATGGTTTAAGAGATGGTTTAAGAGATGGTTTAACAAAGAGACATAACCCTCCTCACCTTTTGTCAGCCTTATCCCTCCTGAAAAGAGAATATCCCTCCAAAAACACAACCCAGTCGTGAGAGTCGTGCCACCATGTTTCCATAAAACTTATAATATCGTACTGAGACTTTGATACAAGCCATTCCAATTGCCCCATTTTACCTGATAGGCTTCTTGCATTCGCAAGCATACATTTTAGCTTAGTATTTCCCTTGCCTGTTTGTTTTAATGGTGTCTGGACTGTTAATCTCCTCCCTCCTTTTCCACCCCAATCATACTTAATACAGCCTTCCTCACTACTATCTCTATTTGACCTAATAAGACTTTCTATACCCCTCTACCTGATGTTAGTATCTTCCCTTATGCTATGGACATCTTTTTCTATATACCGTATTTTTGAGCAATAATCATCAGTAAGTAATACATTTGGAATATCTTGGGCAATACCTGTGTCAGTAATTCCAGTGTCAATACCCATGCAGATACCCTTTCCCTTGCTGGCTGGTCTTTCGCTCCCCCCTTCTCCACCCCCAAATTGTTCACTACCCCCATCCTTACTGTTCTCTCTGTTTGACCCGTAGCTTCTAGCTAAACCCTCCCCCAGGCTCCTAGTTTAAAAGATCTTCCAACTTTCTAACCATCCTACTCCCCAGCACCGCAGTCCCCTCCTCATTCAGGTGCAATCCACTGCGACAAAAAAGATGGCGCCTGACTATGAAGTCCACCCAGTGTTCAAAGAACACAAACCCCTCCTTCCTACACCAGTCTCTAAACCACACATCTCCTCCCTAATCTCCCTAATCTCCCTCTGCGTCCCTGGGCTAGCGAGTGGCACTGGTAATATAACCCAAACCCCTCCTTCCTACACCAGTCTCTAAGCCACATATCTCCTCCCTAAGCCTCCCTAATCTCCCTCTGCCTCCCTGGGCTAGCGAGTGGCACTGGTAATATTTCGGAGAATGTTACCCTAAATGTCTTTGCCGTAATTTTCTTGCCTAATTCCCTATAGTCTTCTTAAGGACATCCCACATACCACTAACTTTGTCATTGGTGCCAACATGGACCAAGGCCGCTGGGTCTTTACCAGCCCCTCCCAGCAATCTATCTATCCAGTCAGCGTTGTGCTGTACCCAAGCACCCATAAGACAACAGACTGTACGGCGATATTGGTCTCGGTAGCAGATTGCCCTGTCTGTCCTCCTGATAATAGAATCCCCTACCACCACAATCTGACTATGTACTTCACTATCTTTTTTCCCATCAGTACCGGGGGAACTGCTTCTCTGGTTGCTAGAGGGAACAGTCTCCTCCGGTTCCATCATTTCCTCACTGCTGTCCTCGGAATCTTCGTCCAATCGGGCGAATTTGTTGGGGTTTGGCAGATCAGAGATATCCTGTCTCCTCTTCCCCCTCTTCTTTTTCCTTCTAACCGTGACCCAGCTGTCGACCTGATCACCCTCGTCTACCAGTGTTCCCCTCTGCAACTCCTCCACTGTTCTATCTAAACTTTGCTCAAGATTGTGAATGTCCCTCAGTGGCGTAACGGTCCGCTCTAGATCAGTTACCTGAGCTTCCAGGGTGGCTGTTCGCTCACATTTCGCACAGATGTTCCCACACTTGGATTGTTGTGCCAGGTGCACATACATAATGCATGACATGCACTGAGTGAGATCCTCAATCGCGGCCCCACCCATTTTTAATATGTGCTAACTCCCTGTTACCTTCCAAAAATTAAAAAGAGAGGGACAATCTATATATAAGGACAATATATAAGGGACTAAAGGACAATAAATAAACAAATGACAAATATAGGATAAATTAAGTACAAATTAAGTACAATAAAATACAGTAATGAACAAAGGGAGACAATCGATTATACAAAAAAAGTAGGAAAAGTTAATACTTATCTGCTCCCTTCTCTTCCGATCAGCACTCAGATGCAGTGGCTCAGGCTGTGGTTGTGGCTGCGGGATGCTCGTTTCCCGTCAGGTTCACCTTGCTGCTCTGGCTCACGGCTCTAACTCCCATGGCTCACGGCACGGCTTCCCTGGCTCACTGCTCATGGCACCCCCGGCTTACTGCACGGCTTGGCTCCCTCAGCTCCCGGCACGGCTCCCTGCTCAGTGCTACCCCGGGTCACTGCTCATGGCTACCCAGCTCACTGCTCATGGCTCCCTGGCTCACTGCATGGTCCCTCGGACTCACCGCACTGCTCCCCCGGCTCCCTGCACGGTACAGCTAACAGTACTTGCACCTTACAGCTGGTGCGGCCGCTCCGTCCCTCTCCATCCTGATTGTGTGCGCACTCCGACTCCCGCTCGTCACTTCCAGTTCCCGCTTCTCTCAGCATCTCTCAGCCTCTCAGTAATCAAGCCGACAGCTGTCTTAGCCCTGAAATCACCTCTGCCTGATTGACAGGCAGAGGCGGTCGCTAGGTGGGAGGGGGCGGGCCCGGCGGCCTTTGGCTGCCGCTTAGGGGGCGCGGTCTAGGTAACGCAGGCATGCCCGGACCGTTGGGGGGGCGAGCAGCAGTGGCTGCATGACGTCACACGCAGCCGCTGCGACCCTCACAGCGGTGAGTAGCAGGAGCTGCGCTGGTGGGGAGCTAATCTTCCAGTACAAAAGCACTGCCGCTGTGCGATGCTTTTATACTTGTGTAACGGTGTAGGGCCTGACATGCGGGGTGGACTAGCCCTATGCTGTGCGTCCCCCCGCATGTCAGGGAAGCTGATCGTAGATGTGCTAAATTTAGCAGATCTACAATCAGGTCTGAATTGCCCCCATTGTCTCTAACCCACTCATAATATCTTCCAAAGATTACATATAGTCACATTATATGGCGAGTCATTGGACAAATGATTAAGCTTTTGCAAGATATAATTCAGAACCAAGAGAATCTGGAATTGGACGAGTATTGTTGTGTCTCCATTGAAAAAATAATATGACCAAAAAATTATGTAACTTGAGATATAAAATATTCTTATTATTGTGATATTATTTCATATTGAACATTACTTAGGCAGTAAACACTAAATAGAGAATTGTGAAGGCTAACTTCAAGCTCAAGGGGGAGTTTTAGCAAAGCTTGGAGGTATAAATTGGAAAGAGATAAAGCATACCTCCAAACTGTCCCGATTTTTGCAGGAGAGTCCAGTTTTTGGGGTCTGTCCTGCTGTCCCTCCCACGGGCCGCAGTGTCCCGTGGAGGGGGGGAGGGCAGTTGGGAAGTTTCCCTATCACTCGTTGCTCTGCTTAGTTCAAAGCAGCGCTGAATAAATGCTGTGCCTGTTCCAGTGAACCAGAGGGACTAGGGGCATGGCCAGCAGCTCACTGAGCAATGGCTGTGTCTCCACTGTGACGAAAATGGGAGGCTTGGCTCGTAAGCGCATCCTTCATGTGAAGCCATGCCCCTTTCCAATAGGACATGCCCCCTGTTCGGCATTGTGCGGCTTCGCCATGTGTGGTGTCCCGCCTTCAAACAGCCATATGTTGGGAGGTATGATAAAGTACCAACCATTTAGCTTCTGTCATTTTACAGGCTGTGTTTAAAAAATTACAGTTAGTAGCTGATTAATTGGTACTTTATCTCTTTCCATTTTATCTCCCTTCCAAGTTTTGCTAAATTTCCCCCTAAGTGTACAACTTTCTTTACAAATTCTAAATATTTCTAGTACATAGGTTCATATAGAGATGTACAGCTGGCAATTTTCATGTTTTCTGTTTTGGTTTTGGTTCTGGTTCCATGCTCGTGGTTTGGATCTGGATTGGTTTTGCCAAAACTACCCTTTCGTGTTTTGGTTTTGGTTTTGGAAGTGGATGATTTTTTTTGGGGGGGGAAAACCATAAAAATAGCTAAAATCACAGAATGTGGGGGAAATTTTGATCCTACGGTATTATTGACCTCAAAAACTTTAATTTCCACTCATTTCCAGTCTATTCTGAACACCTCACACCTCACAATATTGTTTTTAGGCCAAAAGGTTGCACCAAGGTGGCTGTATGACTAAGCTAAGCGACACAAGTGTGCAGCACAAACACCTGGCCCACCTAGGAGTGGCACTGCAGTTGCAGACAGGATGGCACTTAAAAAAAACTAAGCCCCAAACAGCACATCATGCAAATAAAAAAAAAGAGGTGCAATCAGGTTGCTGTATGACTAAGCTAAGCGACGCAAGTGTGCGGCACAAACACCTGGCCCATCTTGGAGTCGTACTGCAGTGGCAGACAGGATGGTAGATATAAAAAAAAGGTCCCAAACAGCACATCATGCAAAGATGTAAAAGAGGTGCAATGAGGTAGCTGTATGACTAAGCTAAATGACACAAGTGTGCGGCACAAACACCTGGCACATCTAGGAGTGGCACTGCAGTGTCAGACAGGATGGCACTTAAAAAAAAATAGTCCCCAAATAGCACTTCATGCAAAGAAGTAAAAGGGGTGCTGTATGGCTAAACTAAGCAACACAAGTGTGCAGCACAAACACCTGGCCCATCTAGGGTTGGCAGTGCAGTCTCACTGCACTAATGGCAGATACTGGACGCACATCTAACGTCAACATAGCTGTCAAGGCCTCAGTTGTCTGCTTTGGATATCAGTGGACTTATAAGGCAGTATCACTGGACTTATACGGCAGTATCACTGGACTGGATTTATACACCAGCACCACTGGATTTATACGGCAGTACCACTGGACATATACAGCAGTACAACTGGACATATACGGCAGTATCACTGGAATTATATGGCAGTACCACTGGACATATACCTCAGTATCATTGGATTTATATGGCAGTACTGCTGGACATATACGGCAGTATCGCTGGACTGGATTTATATGCCAGTACCACTGGATTTATACGGCAGTACCTCTGGACTTACACGGCAGTACCACTGGACATATATACGGTAGTACCACTGGAATTATACGGTAGTATCACTGGAATTATACGGCAGTACCACTAGAATTATACGGCAATACCATTGGACTTATACTGCAGTACCACTGAACTAAATTTATATGGCAGAATAACTGGATTTATACGCCAGTACCACTGGAATTATACAACAGTATCACTGGAATTATACGACAGTGCCACTGGACTTATACAGCAGTATCAATGGACTGGATCACTGAAATTATATGGCAGTACCACTGGACATATACGGCAGTATCATTGAAATTATATGGCAGTACCACTGTACATTTACATCAGTATCACTGGAATTATATGGCAGTGTCACTGGACTTATATGGCAGTATCACTGGACTGGATTTATACGGCAGTACCACTGGACATATATGGCAGTATCACTGGACTGGATTTATACGCCAGTACCACTGGATTTATACGCCAGTACACTGGATTTATACTGCAGTACAACTAGACATATATGGCAGTACCACTGGACATATACGGCAGAATCACTGGACATATACGGCAGAACCTGGTTGCAGGATAGGAAACAGACAGCTGTAGTTAATGGAGTGCAATCTATGGACGGAAATGTTACCAGTGGAGTACCCCAGGGATCTGTACTTGGTCCAGTTCTCTTTAATATCTTTGTTGGTGACATTGCAGATGGTATTGAAGGGAAGGTATGCCTTTTTGCAGATGATACAAAGATATGCAACAGGGTAGACACACCGGGAGGGGTAAAACAAATGATTGATGACCTAGCTAGGCTTGAGAAATGGTCAAGAACGTGGCAACTACAGTTTAATGCTAAAAAATGCAAAATCATGCACTTGGGTCTCAAAAACCCAAAGGCTAAATATAGTATCAAGGGTACTATAATGGAAACTACTGAGGAGGAAAGGGATTTAGGAGTCACTATTTCAAGTGACTTGAAGGCACGAAAGCAATGCAACAAAGCAATGAGAAAGGCAAGTCAGATGCTTGGTTGCATAGGGAGAAGAATCAGTAGCAGGAAAAAAGAAGTGATAATGCCACTGTATAGGTCATTGGTGCGGCCCCATCTGGAATACTGTGTCCAGTTCTGGAGACCATATCTCCAGAAGGATATAAATACATTAGAGAGTGTACAAAGAAGGGCAACTAAAATGGTGCATGGCCTACATCACAAAACGTACCTGGAAAGGCTAAAAGATCTTAACATGTATAGTTTGGAGGAGAGAAGGGAAAGGGGAGACATGATAGAAACTTTCAAATATATCAAGGGTCTTAACAAAGTTCAGGAGGGAAACATTCTTCAAAGGAAGAGAAGTATTAGAACTCGAGGACATACACTGAGACTGGAGGGGGGGAGGTTCAGGGGAAATTTAAGGAAAAATTACTTCACAGAAAGGGTAGTGGATAAGTGGAATAGTCTCCCATCAGAGGTGGTAGAGGCTAAGACTGTAGAGCAATTTAAACATGCTTGGGATAGGCATATGAATATCCTTACAAAGAATTAAGGTTCAAAAAGGGTTGAGATTACCTAAAGGATAAAAAAAAAGGGGCAGACTAGATGGGCCAAGTGGTTCTTATCTGCCGTCAAATTCTATGTTTCTATGTTACCACTGGACTTATACAGCAGCTCAGGGACACCACCAATGGACTGATGCAGGACAACACAACACCACTGCAATGGACTGGACTTATACAGCAGAACTGGACATATGGCAGCAGAGGACACCACCCCTGTGACTGGACTGATGCAGCACAAGACACCACCACTGGACTGATGCAGCAGAAGACAGCACCACTGCACTGGAATTATACAGCTACACTGGATATATGGCAGCAGAGGACACCACCACTGTGACTGGACTGATGCAGCATAAGACATTACACTGGACTGAGCAGCACAAGACAGCACTGGAATCGCCACCCTACTTTATCTCCCGCACAGATACTGAGGACAGAGACATGTCCTCTCGCTACACTCTCCAATGCCGAAGTGAAAATGGCGGCGACGCGCGGCTCCTTATATGGAATCCAAACCCCAAGAGAATCCGACAGTGGGATGATGATGTTTTGCCTCATTCTGGTATCCGAGTCAGGCGGAAAAACTCGAGCCGGGCTCGGGTAGTGAAGTCCGGTAGGGTTCGGGTCTCAGTGAACCGGACCCGCTCATCTCTAGTTACATATAGGGGTGTGCTCCGGCCATTTTTCGGGTTTTGTGTTTTGGTTTGGATCTGGATCTCCTTTGTGTTTTGGATCTGGACTGGTTTTGCCAAAACCACCCTTGCGGTTTTTGGTTTTGGTTTTGGTTCTATATTTTGTTGAAAAAATCATTAAAACAGCTAACATAACAGTATTTGGGGATGTTTTTGTTCCTACAGTATTATTAACCTCAATAACATTAATTTCCACTCATTTCCAGTCTAGTCTGAACACCTCACAGCTCACAATATTGTTTTAGGCCAAAAGTTTGCTTCGAGGTAGTTGGATGACTAAGCTAAGCGACAGTTGTGGGCCGCACAAACATGGCACTGCAGTGGCAGACAGGATGGCAGTTTTAGAAACTATGCCCAAAAAATTCTCCAAAGAACACATAATACAAAGAAAAGAGGTTCAAGATGGAATTGTCCTTGGGTCCTCCCACCCACCCTTATGTTGTATATATTAAACAGGACATGCACAGTTTAACAAACCAATCATTTCAGCGACAGGGACTGTCACTTGTGGCTGAAATTATTTGTTTGTTTGGACCCCCACAAAACAAGCTGGCAATGGGCAGTGCAACAAACTGGCTTGAGTACTTTAAATAGACATGATGTCGCAGAGCCGGCCATAGGCATAGGCAAACTAGGCAATTGCCTAGGGCATTTGATATGCCTAGGGGCATCAGCAGCTTCTGCTGATTAAAATGATATGCGGCATGCCTATATTCTGTGTGTAGCATTTAATATGCAGATACAGCCACACTCTCACAGTATATAGGCATGCTGCATATCATTTTAATCAGCAGAAGCTGCTTGTGCATCCTAGCCACATAGCAATGCAAATAAGATGCATTTTCATTAAAGAAAATGTGCCCGATGTTAACATTGATGCAAGATTTATGAGGACACATCTGTATGCAAGCAGAAGCAGAGGTCACAGTTTTAGTGGCAGTGTGAGTGCTGTGTGCATGTGAGTGGGTTGGTTGTGCAGTAGTGTTCAGAATATGTGTAAGGAGCATTATGTGTGTCATGTAAAATGCATTAATAATGTGCAACATATGTGTAAGGGGCACTATGTGTGTCATTATGTGTATAAGGGCATTAATAATGTGCGGCATATGTGTAACAGGGTAGTACTGTATGTGTGTCATTATGTGTATAGGGGCACTAATAATGTGCAGCGAATGTGTATGGGGCACTATGTGTGTCATTATGTGTATAAGGGCATTAATAATGTGCGGCATATGTGTAAGGGACATTATGTGTAAAAGGACATTAATAAAGGTTGTCATAATGTGTAAGGCGCATTATGTTTATAAGGACATTAATAATGTGTTTCATATGTGTAAGGGGCATTACTGTGTGGCATTATGTGAATAAGGTGCTCTACTATGTGGCGTTGCATATAGAAAGGGCACTACTGTGTCGTCTAATGTGAATAAAGATCAATAAGGTGTGGTGTAATGTGAATAAGGAGCAATTCAGTGTGATGTAATGTGAATAAAGGGCTTTACTGTAAGGCGTAACGTTTATAAGGTAAAGTGATACTAATGTGGGATGTAATATGAATTATGGACACTATCGCATGATCAAATGTGAATAAAGTTGCAGTATTGTGTGGTGTAATTGGAATTGGGGTTACTATTGTGTGGCCATGCCCCTTGCCAGCAAAAACACCCCCCTTTTTGGGCTGTGCGCCAAATGTGCGAATTGTTACTATTTAAACTATAGGGGGTACAAACACCATAATAAGGACTGCTATGGATATGGGGTGATGGTGCTGGGAAAGAGGTGCAAGGTCAGAGGCGGAACCAGCGGTGATGCTAGGGGGCACCAGCCAAAATCTTGCCTAGGGCATCATATTGGTTAGGGCCGGCTCTGTGATGTCGTCATCAGCATCCAATTCCTCACCCCCATCAGTGTGTACATCCTCTTCTTCACAGACTATAAATTTGTCCCCGCTCCACCTACGCCGATCACTGACAAGGTTCCCGGCTGCGCTAAAAACTCTTTCTGAGTACACACTGGAGAGTGGGCAACTTTAGGAAAACAAAGTCAGTTTGTGCAAGGGCCTCCAAATTGCCTCTTTTTCCTGCCAGTATTGAAACAGACTGTCTGATATGCTTATTTGGATGCTATTGCCGTCAGCAACCATTCTTTGAATAGTGACAGCATGCATATGCTTCATATGGTACAGCTACAGTGTCGCACAAATGAGTCAGAAATATATTTTTTGCTCTGGATCAAACTCAGACGATATATATCATATATATAGCAGTAGTGTACGGAAGCCGAAGTACTAGTAGTCACTGAGTGATGCACCAATAGAAATATATTTTTTGCTTTGGATCACACACAGATATATAGCAGTAGAGTACGGCAGCCGCAGTACTAGCAGTCAGAGTGATGCACCAATAGAAATATATTTTTTGCTTTGGATCACACACAGATATATAGCAGTAGTGTACGGCAGCCGTAGTACTAGTAGTCAGAGTGATGCACCAATAGAAATATGGAAAATTTGTATAGTTTGCTGCGCTGTGAAAAAAAGCTGCTCAGGTTATTTTGGGGTGCAATATTGGAGATTTTCTTGGACCGTGCGCTATGTATGCTAATGAGTAGTGTTCTATACAAATGTGTAGAAAAAATGAATAATAAATGATGAAAGTAAAAAGTAAAAATGATAATAAAAATAAAAATGATAATAAAAATAAAAAAATAAAAAAAAATAAAAATAAACATGAAAAATAATAATAAGGGAAAAGGGGGGGGGGGGAGTGCAATGTTGACAGCTCCTCTGTTGATGTTTTGTTGGAGCTTTAGGACACTTTTTCAGCAGGGAGGAAAGAACAGTCTTTTAAATAAACTATCCCTATCTTACCCTGTTTCTTCTTCTCTGATGCGGCCGTGACCGGGAGTAACTTCCGGTAACGCTGATGTTGTTGGCAGTGGTGTTACTGTTGCTGGGTAAGCTAGACTCTCCTGTGTGTTAGACTGTGGCTGCTACCCGAGTCCTTTTCCACTTGCCGTGCTGTGGCTGCTGTTCTGTCCAATCCGCCGTAACCGGAAGTTCGGATCTTCAGTTCCGGTAGTTCGAGTGCTGGCGGCGGCGGTACTGGCATCCTTTGTGTCTGCTTCTTCTTATCCCAACGCGTTTCGAATCCAAATCCGGATTCTTTCTCAAGGTCGAACTACCGGAAGTGAAGATCCGAACTTCTGGTTACGGCGGATCAGACAGAACAGCGGCCACAGCACGGCAAGTGGAAAAGGACTCGGGTAGCAGCCACAGTCTAACACACAGGAGAGGCTAGCTTACCCAGCAAAAGTAACACCACCACCACCAACATCAGCGTTACCGGAAGTTACTCCCGGTCACGGCCGCATCAGAGAAGAAGAAACAGGGTAAGATAGGGATAGTTTATTTAAAAGACCGCTCTTTCCTCCCTGCTGAAAAAGTGTCCTAAAGCTCCAACAAAACATCAACAGAGGAGCTGTAAACATTGCACTCCCCCCCCCCCCTTTTCCCTTATAATTATTTTTCATCTTTATTTTTATTTTTATTTATTTTATTTTATTTATTATCATTTTTATTTTTTACTTTCATCATTTATTATTCATTTTTTTCTACACATTTGTATAGAACACTACTCATTAGCATACATAGGGCTCGGTCCAAGAAAATCACCAATAGAAATATATTTTTTGCTCTTAGTCTGGAACACACGCAGAGGATATATAGCAGTAGTGTACAGCAGTACACAGCCCCTTATGGACAGAGAACAACACCTGGTCCTATACACAGCCACAGTATGCTATATGCAGTGCGCTACTATGCAGAGCTATAACACAGTGACAGCACACGGGTCTGGGACTGAGGGTCGACAGCACAAAGGTCGACACACCTTAGGTCGACGCCAATTAGTCGACACACCTTAGGTCGACATGGACAAAAGGTCGACATGGACAAAAGGTCGACAGGAACAAGGTCGATATGGAAAAAGATCGACATGAGTTTTTTATGGTTTTTGGGTGTCGTTTTCTTCGTAGAGTGACCGGGAACCCCAATTAGTGCACCGCGTCCCCTCGCATGGCTCGCTTCGCTCGCCATGCTTCGGGTATGGTGCCTTCGCTTCGCTCTGCACACTTTACCGTTCCAATCGTAGTCCACGTGGATTGTTAAGTATGAAAAGGTTAAAAAAAAAGAAAAAAATCGTGAAAAACTCATGTCGACCTTTTTCCACGTCGACCTTGTTCCTGTCGACCTTTTGTCCATGTTGACCTTTTGTCCATGTCGACTTAAGGTGTGTCGACCAATTGGCGTCGACCTAAGGTGTGTCGACCTTTGTGCTGTCGACCTGGAGTCCGGATACCACAGCACACATACACAAGCAGCACTCCAGGTTATTAACTCAACTCTCCTGCAACCCCTTTGCTCTCTCTGGCCCCCTCTGCTCTCTTCTGCCACCGTGTGCTCTCTCCTGCCCCCTTGCCTAACTACAGCACAGAAGGAACACATCCTTACTGTGCACGCTCCAAGTTTGTAGTGAAGATGGCGCCAATCACCGGGACGATATATATAAAATCCAAAACGTGTGCGATCCGACAGCGGGATGATGACATTTGACCTCGTTTTCGGATCAGAGTCAGGCGTGCAAAACCGAGCCTGACTTGAATCCGGGCTCATATCTCCAAGTTCGGGCGGGTCCGGTTCTCAGAAAACCGAACCCGCTCATCCCTAGTTACATATTACAAAAACAATACTAAAAACGTTGTATACAGTACATTCAAAATGATTGACAATATTCTGCATTTCACCAGTAAAGCAATAGAAGCATACATTATAGTCAATAACTTTTAAATTACTTGCTAAAATGATGGATAAGAAGATTATTTCAAGTCATCTGTCTGTATAATGTGTATAACTGTGGAAAACTTTAAACATAACAACATTCCTATGTAATTTTTCTTTCTTTCTTTATACATATATAGTTTTATCACATATAACTATATTGATAAACCCACACAAATAAACTTAATTTAAGGTACAACCACACAAGTGTGTGTGTGTGTGTGTGTGTGTGTGTGTGTGTGTGTGTGTGTGTGTGTGTGTGTGTGTGTGTGTGTTATAGAACTATAGAACTCGCTAGAAATTCAGTAGTCTCCCAACACTGCTCACAATGCAGACGCCGGAATCCTGACTGTCGGCATCCCGAACATAAGTAGGCTGGGGATGGTTAGGGTTTACAATAATTAATAACAAAGTCCCGTCCTAGTATGTCGGCTGATCCTGCCAAACATTGAACACAACTATAGATACATCTCTACATAAGTATGGTTAGTAAAGCGATCTTCCACAGTCAGCTGATTAATCAGAATCTTTAACTTGTATTAGTCAGAGATTTTTATCCATGCGATAGATATTGTCACTGGTGACAATATCTATCGCATGGATAAAAATCTCTGACTAATACAAGTTAAAGATTCTGATTAATCAGCTGACTGTGGAAGATCGCTTTACTAACCATACTTATGTAGAGATGTATCTATAGTTGTGTTCAATGTTTGGCAGGATCAGCCGACATACTAGGACGGGACTTTGTTATTAATTATTGTGAAATTTTAGTATATTAATAAAAAGACACGTAATTTTTTAATAAGCGCTGTGATCTGTGTATGTTTTAGTTTTTAATTGTTGGGTGGAGTACTCTCCCTTTTTACAGCTGCTATTGATTAATGTGTGTTTTTTAGATTCCAATTAATGTGTACTTATCTACCCAGCAAATAGCGCCGAGTTACTTTGTTGTGATGGTTAGGGTTTGGCTGGTCGTGGTGGTGGTGGGGGGGGTAGGTTTAGGCAGTAGGGGGTGGATTAGGTTGAGGCTGAAGGGGAGAGGGTTAGGGTTATTGAAGTAGGGGGAGTGGGTTAGTATACTTACCCACCGGGTGTCGGCATCTTCACCATCGGCATGCCACTGTTGGTCTTCTGATTGCCGGCATTTTAAGCGTCGGGATCCTGTACCCAACACCTTTGGACTATTGGAAGAAAGCACCTGGAGGAAACACACGCATACACAAGGTGTACACACAGACTTTACATAGAATCCTGATCATTGCCCTGGTTTGTGCACGTTTTTTCATTGTAAGTGTAATATTAATAAAAAACCCGTACTGTCAATCTAATCTATTGTCCTTCTTTGCATTGGTTTTCTTTTCTTGCATTGCAAAAATCTATGTCCTCCCCTTTTTCCTTCATTACAACTTTTCCTCTGCATGACCCTTCCTTTCTATATTGTGATAGGCTATTTCAGCTACCATATGCCCCTTCAATAAATTCTTTGAAAAGCCAATATACATATAGACTCTGATTATTATTTGGTAGCAAAGCAAAAAAAAAGTACGTAATTGTGCACCTGGGCAAAACCATGTTGCAGTGCAGGTGGAGCAGATGTAACGTGCAGAGATCTAGATTTGGGTGTGGTGTGTCCAAACCGAATTCTAAATTTCAGTGTAAAAATAAAACTATCATTTGTGGGTTGCATGCAAAAGCAGACAGTATTTTACCCTGTACAAAAGAATATATACATTTATTTGCAACCCATCCATGGCAACATGGTTTGTTTCGGATATAACAGTTGGGGGGTTTTTTGCTTTTCTTCCAAATCAGAATCAATCCCATAGTGCTGAAGTGGTAGACTGTGTTCAAAGGAACAATGATTATTACAATGATTAAATCCCATTCCAGCATTACAGTTTAGCTAAACTGGAAAAAATGAAAAGGGAAACTAGAATTTTAGCTTTGGAAGGATAATAACCAATAAATAAATGCAAAAAAAAACAGTACCTCTTATTTGTTCAGCCTGCTCACTGTTATAAAACAAGATTTTTAAAATGGTTTTCTATTTCCAATCCATTTCTATCCAACATGGCCTGGTGGCCCTGATTTAATAAAGTCCATGACAGATGCTTGGACAACCCCCAGTCAGGTTAAAAAATCCATGACTTATATTACAGTACATCATTTTATGTTTTTATAGGCCATGACCCACCAATATGTGGGATGAAATATATATGGCTCAGAGTACTGAAAACTTGGACAGCACTGCCTTAATCATAAAATAAACCCACACACACACATATTGGTAAGATTTTCACATGCTGTTTTAATTAGTGTTAAAACTTTACATTAGTATTTATATGTAGTTCCATATATAGTATATAAAATATGTTAGGTATTTAAAAATAATGAACATTTGATAATTAAAATGAAATCAACAAGGTTAAATTTGTCAAATATAAGGCTAATGTGGTAAGGTGTCTGTAGGGGTTCAGTATAGGACCACGGCTGTCAGAATGGCGGTGGTCACATGACCAACACCGGCATTCTGACATTGAGAATACAGACAGGGGACGGGGTACTTATTCTACCCCATTCCCCTGTCCCCAACCCTAACCCGCCTGGGTACAGGGAACGGGTTACTTATTTTACCCCTCTCCTATCCCCAACCCTAACCTGCCTGGGGTGGCAACTAGGGCTAAAAATCTGGGGTGTGGCGGCTAGGGCTAAGAATCTTGGGGGGGTGGGGGTGGCTACAGCTAAGACTCCAGGGGTAATGGCTAGGACTGGGGGGGGGACATTTACTAAGCAGTGATAAGAGCGGAGAAGTGAGCCAGTGGAGAAGTTGCACCACCAACCAATCAACTTCTCTGTATCATTTTATAGCATGCAAATTATAGATGTTACTTCAGTGCTGATTGGTTGCCATGGACAACTTCTCCACTGGCTCACTTCTCCGCTCTTATCACTGCTTAGTAAATGTCCCCTTAAGAATCGATCCTTACCTTTGGTATGTTGGAGGTCAGTGTTCCAGGCGCTGGGATTCCCGCGTGGAATCCCGTGTGAAGAACAAATCCAGCCATTATTTACAAATGAGATACAACTTCCTGAGAGGATAAATAATGATATCCTGAATGACTTTTGCTATGGTTATTATCTATGCTTCATGATGCATGTCTTTCAGTGTCTCCAGCCAGATTTAACGCAGTCACACACTAAGTATATCCAATCCATAATTCCTGAATGGCACTTCTGTACATACCTGTGTCCACACTTGTGTCCAGAAATAGAATGGTTTCCTGCACACCGCCGATAGTGCTGGGTAATAAATGCCAAGTTCCATTGTGCTTCATCTGCACTCTGTACTTGTGCATTGTGTATATGTGTAACAACAATTCCTGTGCAGTTACAGTTGCTGCCAAGTGACTCTAGTACACGATGAGGATCTCTTTGCTGCATCTGTGGAGGAGCCATACATATCGCTGTGCCTGCCTCTTGCCCCATTTCAATAAATAAGGAAAGAACCCTATAAGCAGAGGGGCCCCTGTGAAATACCACCCTTGTAAAAGCCAAGAGGAGAAGTGCGGCAAAGTTGGCAGGCTGGCAGCAAAGTTGCAATGTGCACTGGAAAGAGAGAGAGAGCCTCTGCATGGTAAAAACGAGTTTCATGGTAAGAACTTACCTTTGTTAAAACTCTTTCTGCGAGGTACACTGGGCTCCACAAGGAATGGACAATGGGGTGTAGAGTAGGATCTTGATCCGAGGCACCAACAGGCTCAAAGCTTTGACTGTTCCCAGAATGCATAGTGCCGCCTCCTATATCACCCCGCCTCCCTGCACAGGATCTCAGTTTTTAGTTAACCAGTCCAATGCAGTAGCAGGAAAAGAGACGACAACGGTTAGTAGCCACAACACCGCATTCTCACGACAGGAGAAGTGTCAGCGGCTAATGCCATACCAACCCAAAGAAGCTAAGTGCGTCAGGGTGGGCGCCTTGTGGAGCCCAGTGTACCTCGCAGAAAGAGTTTTAACAAAGGTAAGTTCTTACCATAAAACTCGTTTTCTGCTGCGGGATACACTGGGCTCCACAAGGAATGGACAATGGGGATGTCCTAAAGCAGTTCCTTATGGGAGGGGACGCACCGTAGCGGGCACAAGAACCCGGCGTCCAAAGGAAGCATCCTGGGAAGCGGCAGTATCAAAGGCATAGAACCTTATGAACGTGTTCACAGAGGACCACGTAGCCGCCTTGCACAATTGTTCAAGGGTCGCACCACGTTGGGCCGCCCAAGAAGGTCCAACAGACCGAGAAGAATGGGCCTTAATGTTATCAGGAGCAGAGAGACCAGCCTTCACATAAGCATGTGCAATCACCATTATAATCTACCTGGCCAAAGTTTGCTTGTGAGCAGGCCAGCCACGTTTGTGAAATCCAAACAGAACAAAGAGAGAATCAGATTTCCTAATAGGAGCAATTCTCTTCACATAGATACGGAGAGCCCGTACCACATCCAAAGACCGCTCTTTGGGAGACAGACCAGGAGAAACAAGTGCCAGAACTACAATCTCCTGATTAAGGTGGAACGAAGAAATCACCTTAGGTAGATAGCCGGGACGAGTCCTAAGAACCGCCCAGTCACTGTGAAATATCAGATATGGGGAACTACAGGACAAGGCACCCAAATCCGAAACTCTTCTAGCTGAAGCAATAGCCAGCAGAAACACCACCTTAAGGGAAAGCCACTTAAGGTCAGCTGAACCAAGAGGTTCAAACGGAGACTCTTGTAACGCCTCCAAAACCACGACAAGTCCCAAGGAGACACAGGCGGGACATAGGGAGGTTGGATACGCAACACGCCCTGAGTAAAGGTATGCACATCAGGTAAGGTCGCAATTTTTCTCTGAAACCACACCGACAAGGCGGATATTTGAACCTTGAGGGAGGCCAGACGCAGGCCTAAGTCCAGGCCCTGCTGAAGAAAAGCCAACAACTTGGCTATACTAAACTTGGAAGCGTCATAATCGTTAGATGCGCACCAAACAAAGTAAGAATGCCAGACCCTATAGTAAATCCGAGCCAAAGCCGGTTTCCGGGCCCGCAACATAGTTTGAATGACCGCCTCAGAAAACCCTTTAGCCCTTAAGACGGAAGCTTCAAGAGCCACGCCATCAAAGACAGCTGGGCTAGGTCCTGGTAGACACAGGGGCCCTGAACGAGGAGGTCTGGGCATTGTGGAAGTAGAATTGGACGCTCTGACGATAGGCCTTGCAGGTCTGAGAACCAGTGCTGTCTGGGCCACGCTGGAGCTATGAGAAGCAGAATTCCTTTTTCTTGCTTGAACTTCCGAATTACCCTGGGCAGGAGTGACACCGGAGGGGACACGTACGGCAGCCGAAACCTCCACGGTACCGCCAGCGCATCCACGAATGCTGCTTGAGGATCCCTTGTCCTTGCTGCGAAGACCGGAACCTTGTGATTGTGTCGAGACGCCATCAGATCTACGTCTGGAAGGCCCCACCTTTCCACTAGGAGTTGAAACACTTCGGGATGGAGGCCCCACTCGCCGGCATGCACGTCCTGACGACTGAGAAAGTCCACTTCCCAATTCAGGACTCCCGGAATGAATATTGCCGATATGGCCGGTAGATGGCGTTCTGCCCACTGTAGAATCCGTGAGACTTCCTTCATTGCTACGCGGCTTCGAGTGCCGCCTTGATGATTTATGTAAGCCACTGTGGTGGCGTTTTCTGACTGTACTTGAACAGGACGGTTCTGAATTAAATGCTGGGCTAGGTTCAAGGCGATGAAGACCGCCCACAACTCCAGAATATTGATCGAGAGGAGGGACTCCTTCTTGGTCCATCGCCCCTGAAGGGAGTGTTGCTCCAGCACCGCGCCCCAACCTCTTAGACTGGCATCTGTTGTCAACAAGACCTAGTCGGATATGCAGAACGGACGGCCCCTGCACAGTTGTTGGTCCCGGAGCCACCAGAGCAGCGACAGATGGACCTCCGGAGTCAATTAGATCATTTGAGACATGATCCGGTGAGGCAGGCCATCCCATTTGGCTAGAATCAGCCTCTGGAGAGGGCGAGAGTGAAATTGAGCACACTCCACCATGTCGAATGCTGACACCATGAGGCCCAGCACCTGCATCGCCGAATGTATCGACACTTGCGGACGAGATAGGAAGCAACGAATCCTGTCCTGAAGTTTCAGGACTTTCTCCTGAGACAGGAACAACCGCTGGTTAAGAGTGTCCGATAGTGCTCCCAGATGCACCATGCTCTGAGCAGGGATCAGGGATGACTTCTTCCAGTTGATGAGCCGCCCGTGGGCTTGCAGAAACCGGACTGTCACATCTAGATGACGCAGGAGAAGTTCTGGGGAATTTGCCAGGATTAACAAGTCGTCCAAATACGGCAGTATCCTGACCCCTTGACAGCGGAGTTCCACCGTCATCACCGCCATGACTTTTGTAAAGACTCGCGGAGCCGTTGTTAAGCCAAAAGGTAACACCCGAAACTGGTAATGGCAGTTGCCAATCGCAAATCTCAGGTATTGCTGATGAGACACTGCTATATGAATATGCAGGTAAGCATCCTGTATATCCAGGGAGACCATGAAGCCCCCAGGTGCCAAGGCCAGAAATATAGAGCGAAGGGTTTCCATCTGGAACTTGGAAACCTTCACAAACTTGTTCAATCCCTTGAGGTTGAGAATGGGCCGGGAGGACCCATTATGTTTCGGGACTAGAAACAGCGGAGAATAGTACCCCCGGCCCCTCTGCGCAAGAGGCACCTGTACTACGACTCCTGTATCCAGGAGGGTCTGTACCACTGAATGTAGAGTGTTTGCCTTTGTCTTGTCCAACGGGACATCTGTCTGGCAAAATCGATGAGGGGGTCGGTTTTTGAAGGCTATGGCGTAACCTCGAGTGACGACTTCCCGTACCCAGGCATCTGTAGTGGTCTTCAACCATTCCTGAGTATACCTTAGAAGCCGGACCCCCACCCTGGGATCCCCCAGAGGGAGGCCCACCCCATCATGTGGCAGGCTTATCTGTCTTGGAAGCTGGCTGACGGGCCGCCCAGGCTCTTTTGGGCTTAGGCTTACCAGGTTTGGAAGTGCGTGCCTGCTTGTTGTACGCCTGACCTTTTGCTTTACCTGGAGGACGAAAGGGGCGAAAGGAAGTACCTTTAGCCTTCGACACAGAAGGAGCAGTACTTGGCAGACAAGCAGTTTTGGCAGTAGCCAAGTCAGCCACAATCTTATTTAAATTCTCCCCAAACAGAATATCTCCCTTAAAAGGGAATACCTCCAGGGTTTTTCTTGAGTCCAGATCCACAGACCAGGACCTCAGCCACAATATCCGGCGAGCCAGGACTGACGTAGTAGAGGCCTTGGCTGCCAGGATACCGGCATCAGAAGCTGCCTCTTTAATATAACGAGACGCTGTGACAATATTAGACAAGCATTGTCTAGCATGGTCAGAGGAGATTTCAGCATCTAACTCCAAGGCCCATGCTTCAATGGCCTCTGCAGCCCATGTTGCTGCAATAGTGGGCCTTTGTGCAGCACCCGTGAGGGTGTAAATCGCTATCAGACAACCCTCCACACGTTTATCCGTAGGCTCTTTTAGAGACGTGACAGTAGTGACATGAACAGCTGAGGAAACCACCATCCTAGCCACATGTGAGTCTACTGGAGGAGGCGTTTCCCAATTCTTAGACAGCTCTGGTGCTAGGGGATAGCGAGCCAGCATCTTCTTTTGAGGCCCAAACTTCGTACCCGGGTTTTCCCAGGGTTCCTGACGTATATCCACTAGGTGGTCAGAGTGAGGTAAAAGTTGTTTAACCACCTTCTGACGCTTGAACCTACCTGGTTTCTTAGGAGGAACGGATGGCTCGGGATCATCCGTAATCTGTAAAATTAACTTAATAGCCTCCAAGAGATCAGGAACATCCACATGTGAACCACCCTCCCTATCAGCCGTATCTGAGTCAGAACCTGTGGGGTCAGTGTAAGTGCCGTCTTCATCCGACGAGGTGTCAGTGACAGCAGTGGATTGTGAGGAGACAAGCGCTCGCTTAGAGGACCCCTTGGACGTAGGCGAGCGACGGTCAGACTTTTTAGTAGTCAGGGACTGGTTCAACTTCTTTATTTGAGCAGATAAATCGTCCGCCCACGGCGGGTTAGCTGCAGGGACCACAAATGGTTGCACCGGCATTGGGGGTCCCATAGAGGGTGTTAGTTTATGAACTAGCGTATGCAGAAGCGTGGAAAAAGCGGCCCACGGCGGGTCATTATTTGCCCCCATTGCCACCATCCCACTGTGGGGCAAGGAGTCCTCAGAACCAGAGCCCAAAGCTGTAATATTCTCCTCATTGGTATCTGCGGCTTCAGCAAAACCGGCAGTGTGTTCGGCCCCAGAACCGTTACCCTTATAAGCAGACATGATATAAATTGCAGTATCAGGTAACACAGTACAATTTGTCAGCAGCACAATACCCCTAGCCCAAACCCCTGCGCAGTGTAGTCAGCACCAGCAGAGATAAAGTAGAGATATGGTGACTAAATCACAGAGAAAAATACGTAATACAGTATATCTTTGTGAAAATCCTATATTAGATAAAACCTGACGCACCAAGCCCCCTCAGGTTATAGAATATAGGGATAGCAGGTTGAGTGAAAGACACGAAATGGACACCACTCAGCTATCAAATGCACACACAAATAGTCACAGTCTGTACAATGCAGAGGTTATTACTAACAATAATACTGCACTGGACTAGCTTACACAGCTATATAACAATAGATATAACAGTACACAGTAAGAACTGGATGTATATCACAGGGTAATTGTACAAGGAAACCCTGACTAAGTGCACTCTTTCTTACTAACACTGACTAAAAAAGGCAGGTAGAATACTTAAGTGTCTTGTAAAGTCACAGCACTGACAACCAGGCGGCTTTACATACGAGGATTTGCCCAAGCATTCCCAGGGACAGTGAGCTGAGGGATAATGGCGCTGCAGACACTGCCAGGGAGTGAGGGAGAGACAGATATGCAGCTCCAGGGCGGGAACATTTGCAGAAAATGGCGCCCTGGGGCTGGGGGAGGGGCTTCAGGTCCAAGCTCTATCCCCCTGCTGGCAAAACCACCGGGTACGGCGGGCTCTAATAAAGCGGTTTATAGAGAAAATCTGACCTGTCCCATGCCCTGGTGATCTAGTGAGATCACCTGTACTGCCACAATGTCCACCGCCAGCGCGCGCGGCCCGCCTCCCACTGACCGCGCCGGATCGCGATAAAGACCGGGTCCCGCAAGCGGGACCCACTTACCACCTCCCGAAGCGCGGCCATACGATCCCGGAGAGCCCCCGTCGTGTGTGCCTGACAAGAAGAAAACCGGAGCCTCCTGCTGTAGTTACCCGGCAACCAGGGCTCGGGAGTATACAGCGCCGCTGGGGAGAGCCGGAGCTGCAGCCGTGAATGTCCACTGACATGTAACACTACTGCTGCCCTTGAAGTCTTCACTTTTTTCCTCAGAAAAAAACCTCTTCTTAGGGCTGCCTGTAGCAGCTCCTCTGTGAAGTGCCTGCTACTGCAGCACCAACTACAAAACTGAGATCCTGTGCAGGGAGGCGGGGTGATATAGGAGACGGTGCTATGCATTCTGGGAACAGTCAAAGCTTTGAGCCTGTTGGTGCCTCGGATCAAGATCATACTCTACACCCCATTGTCCATTCCTTGTGGAGCCCAGTGTACCCCGTTGAAGAAAGTGGTGAAATTCTATTTGCTACAGTGGAAGATCAGTAATGGACCACCTGTGAAGAGTGAAGGGGAGAGGCCACAAATTACTGCTGTGAAATTCTGAATTATTAATTTGATGTAAACCTCCCTCGAACTTAGGGGGTCATTCCAAGTTGATCGCTCGCTAGCAGTTTTTAGCAGCCGTTTAAATGCTATGCCGCCGTCCACTGGGCGTGTATTTAGCTTAGCAGAGCGGCTACAAAAAATGTTTGTGTAGTTTCAGAGTAGCTCAAAACCTACTCAGCGCTTGCGATCACTTCAGAATATTCAGTTCCGGAATTGACGTCGCCAGCCACACCTGCATTTTCCCTGGCATGCCTGCGTTTTTCCACACACTCCCTGAAAACGGTCAGTTGCCACCAAGAAATGCCCACTTCATGTCAATCACTCTGCGGCAACCAGTGCGACTGAAATGCATCGCTAGACCCTGTGCAAAACGACATCGTTCATTGTGCCCATACGTCTCGCGCTTGCGCATTGCACCGCATACGCATGTGCAGAGCTGCCATTTTTTAGCCTGATTGCGCTGCGAACAAATGCAGCTAGCGATCAACTCGGAGACCCCCTTAACCTCCATGATGTCCCCATAACCACTATCAAAACCATTCCCCCACCCACAGTAATGTCATTTAAACTTACTAGTCTTAAGGTTTCCTCCACTCCTACATGCTCTCTGAAGTTCCAACTCATGGTCCTCGACTCCTACTTACTGGCTGCTGGCTCTTCAATCTGCATTCTCCTTGACTGCAATGCCTCACTCTGGGAGAGAGGAACAGTCTCTAAACTACCTGCCACTATGCAAGTGTAGAGTATTCAACAATGTTAGAAATTAGAATACACTTGTAAAGAAGTAAGTTAGGTATGCTATGTATCATTTTTACAACCATTTCAAAGAACTGTAATATTAAGTAAGCATGTCCAGCATTCTGCCATCATTATATAGCCTACGTTCCAAGGAAAAAATATCTATTGCCTGCATACTGGTCCGTTGGGGTGCCTTGAGTACCGTGTTTGAGAACCTCTGCTCTAATATATACTTCTATTTTGACCAGTGGCGGATTTTAACTTTGAGCTGCAGCGCTGCAGACCCCAACAGTAAAATCCTCCACCTCAGTGAGCAAGCTGCAGTCCATGGGGGGAATTCAAATGTTTGGAAAGTCGGATGGGTGTCTGTTTTTTCCTGCCTATGAGATAGTAAAAAACAAAAAACAGACACCCAACTGACTTTTCAAACAATTGAACCTCCCCCCATGACTGCACTGACTACACTGTGACTGCCAGTATCTTCCCATTAGGGGGCATTCTCTCCCCCTGGGACTGCCAGCACGGGTTGCAATTAGCAGAGCACATGCTTTCAGTAGCCACTACCTGCCTTTCGAGTAGCCCTACCTGGCTTCTATGGGCCTGCACCTGATGCAGTGTATAGAAGCTGATGTTTTGCGCATACACAGTCCCAGTGCTGCTTGGTATCAGGACTCTAGGTCGACATCCATTAGGTTGACACCTATTGGTCGACAGTGGATAGGTCGACACTAGAAATAGGTCTACACTGCCATTAGGTCGACATGAACAAGGTCGACATGAAAAAAGGCTGACATGAGTTTTTCACATTTTTTGGGGGGGACTTTTTCATACTTTATGATCCACGTGGACTACGATTGGGAATTGTAACCTGTGCCGAGCGCAGCGGTAGTGGAGCGAGGCACCTTTCCCGCAGTATGGCGAGTGAAGCGAGCCATACAAGGGGACGCGATGCACTTATTGGGGTTCCCGGTCACTTGACGGAGAAAACGACACCCCCAAAAAAAATAATGTCAACCTTTTTTCATGTTGACCTTGTTCGTGTCGCCCTAATGGCCATGTCGACCTCTTTCTAGCGTCAACCTATCCACTGTCGACCAATGGATGTCGATTTAATGGGTGTCGACCTAGAGTCCCATACCCGTGCCGCTTATATGCATGCGTCAGTCTTGGTACCTGCCAGATCCATTGTGCAAGTGTTGGGACCAGGCTGGCCAGGGCTCTCCTCCTACTGTAGGCAGTATGGGCAGCGGCAGCACCCCTCCTCCAAAGCGGTAGGAGTCACTGGTTTTGACTGTAAAAATTATTAGAACAATACAAAGATGATATTTAGAACTTATAAATATCATCTTCGTATTATTAATATAATATTTGTATTATTCAAATCATTTATTTTTGTGTGTGTGTGTGTGTGTGTGTGTGTGTGTGTGTGTGTGTGTGTGTGTGTGTGTGTTCTAGCTCTGTTACTAGCCAGTGCCTTACCAGCCACTGACCTCATCGCACCTCACTAAGGGGCCTATTTATCACCATCTTCATCCAGGATGCAGAGGACAGGTGATAAAATCGGCCCAACTCACAGTGCGATAATTGATTACATCGCAGGGATGTATCAATTATTGCATGCAGGGACAAAGCTTGCGGTCAAGCTCTGTCCCTGCGATGACACTCCGCAGCAAAAAAATACCCCGATGTCCTGCTGCGCATGCGCCGTACCCGCTGACATCGCCGCTGCCGCTCGATCGGCCCCCCGTTGTGACTACCCCCGCACGCTGTGGACCCCCCCAGCAGGATAATATACTCACGTGTCCAGGGAGCCGGTCCGCGTTGCTTCAGCTGGGCTGCCGGGCGCCGGATCCTGTGCGCTGCGGTGACCCCCGGTGCTGTAAAGTGCACTGACACTTTGCAGCATCACTTTATTGCACCGGGGTCACAATGCAGCATATGCAGGACCCGAAGCCCGGCACCACTCACCCGAGCAGCGGACACCAGCTCCCTGGACAGGTGAGTATGGGCTTTTTTTTTACTTTTTTATTATTTTTTTTACACTGTGATGAGCTTGTGTGCCCATCAGACACACAGAGCTGATCACTGGAGCCGGGTCCCGCTCAGCTTTCTCTACCAGGGGCAGATCCCTCCCTATCGCAGTGCTGTCCTGTCCTTATCACAGGGCACACTGTGGTATTTTTTCACATTATTTTTTTTTGTAAATTTGGCCACATCACATTTCCCATTATAAGTATGAGGAATGTGAGGTGACTTAGTAAAAAAAAAGTGAATTAAAGGGTTTGGAGCAGTTGTTCATGAAAACCGCTCCAAATGCCCTTTAATACATTCAGGTGATACTAAAATAATGTGAAAAGGGTGTGAAAATACCATTTTTCACATTATTTTAGTAAAAATAATGTTAATAAATAGACTCCTAATACTGTACAATATCCAGTCTGAATCAACGCAATAAAACCTATGTAGAGACATCTGCGATATATTTACTCATATACAATATGTGATTAATAATCACTTATTACTTCTTCCAACATACATATGACAACATTCATTAGAATGTAAATTTTTATTTTACTTAGACTTAATTAGCTTTGTTAATTATACGTGTCCCCTGCGACCCCCCTCCTTCCACACATACACACACACACAAACACACGTTAAAAGGATTTCTGGTAAAAATTATATTCATGTAATGGAAAGTTAATGCATTGCAGTAATTAAAGTATACAATATGGATTGGGAAATCTAATTTCTATCAACCCTGAAACTATCGGCATGCTACTGCTCACAAGTCTGCTATCACTAATTTAATTATTGGCCCCCCACCATCTATCAGAGCAAAGTAAGTCCATTAAATTAGGTAAACAACAAAGAAAACTTGATGAATAATTCTGCTCTTTTCGGAGTCTTCTGCCATTCAGCAACAGCCTCAGTCCCTCTGATCAGTCTATTTTAAGTGCTAATGGCCAGTATGCTTTGTAGAAAGCCTCAAATGGAATTTCCATATGAATACACAGCGTTGCACTATACTGTTTTATTTTATTTTTTTAAATGACATTATCTAATTTTTATGGAAATCTGATTATGTTACAGCGTCCTGGAAGATTACCTTTCACTGTGTAGTCTTTCTATTGGTTACAGGTGAAAGGGAACGTTCCCTTTTGATGGGGAAACAATTGACAGCTGTTTCCAGCTTCAGGCTTTGCCATCTGTATGCATTAGGCTAATCCAATTTAATTCATAGGATAATAGTACTTCCTAAGCTGTCAAGGCAAAAAAGTGAATAAACATAACTTGCTTAGATTTCTGCAGATCATGCGCAGTGATATCCTGTCTGGAAATTATTGTAATAATAGTAAGTATCAGTAGTGTTGTGTTTACATTGTGTGTGTCTGGTTGTAGACTGTATTTGAATACAAATTCTCCCCAGAAAGGTAATGAAAGGCAAACAAGGGCATCTGTCACTGCCTTCTCTCCTGGAAATCACAGATAGTGTACAGTAGCACTGAACTTGCTGCATTTATGATGGGATGGTGTGTAACTTATAATCAGGCCAGGAACAGGCAGTCAGATACCCTTAGGCCTGAAATAAGTTCCAATTTTGAATGTCACAAATAAGTTAATTAAAAAGTAGACAAAGCTCAAGTGCTGCAAAACCTGTACACAGATAAATCATTTTATTTTTCTTAGAAAAACTGGGCTTACCTGCTAATAATCTAATTTTTTGAGGAATGTCTCTAATTTTTAGGAGAGTATTAATACATTTTGCAACTTGGCTTCCATACATGAGGATGTGTTTTAGGCATATATTATTTCAGGTATATTGGGGGCTGACCTAAACTGGGTAGACAATCCATGGCCAATCACCCAATATGAGGTGATCGTGTCGACGATTGTATGGAGGAGCGTTAGCCAATAAATGACTTATAATGCTCCTGCAATGGCAGAGATCAGTGCTGTGTAATATTTGTCAGGCTGCTCTCCCGATCCCATAGATTAGAAGCATACTTTGCTATTCTCCCAAAACCTACAGAAAACACATTTTTTTTGAGTAGTCCCCCACACCCCTGGAAGAGTTGGTACTTCTCCTAAATTCTGCCAACTTCAAAGTGATAATAAAGAAATCAATAGAGTGAATCTGCAGTCCTAGTGGAGGAAACAGGTCCTAATTTGCCGAAAGATCGGTTTATTTTGCAGCCTGACATTTTACTATATACCGTAGGTCTATTTCATTAAAGAGATGAACAAGAAAGTGGGAAGAATCCGTTATCATTATCATTAGTAAAATCTCATCTGCATAAAAGATACTTTATGCTCCCTATTACTCATTCTCACGTGACATTCTTTGATTGTCTTGTATCCTCACAGCAAAGGGTTCAGATATTAGCTGAAAAGTGGGCATCTCTGTCGTGTACCACTGGCGATCCCGAAAGGAGAAGAGGATAAGCCAGTAGCCGGAATCTTAGCTGAAGGTAAGTTGATACTCTGTCAATGAATATCTCAGAAAATCCAATTTTTCTGAGTAACCCAAACACGAACATCCAAAAGATAAGATCAAATGCTTTTTCAGAGTCTAAAGGGGGGTACTCACGAAGCGATATTCTAAGCAATCTGACTAGATTGCTTAGAATTTGAGCATTATCGCTCCGTGTGTACCCCCTACAGCGATATCGATCCGCAGCCCTGCGCATCGCTATCGCTGGTGCTAGATTGGCTCGCATGCAGGCCAATCTAGCGGGTCGCTCACTCCACCTGCTGGGTGAAATGAGCGCCCCCCCCCCCCCCGTCTCCCCCCGCATGCTCAGCACAGATCGCGCTGTGCTGAGCGGCGGGAGAGATGTGTGCTGATCGGTTCGCTCAGCACACATCTCTCCCGCATAGGCCCGTCTATATGGGCCTTTATGCAAGAATAAGAATGAGGCATTTTGTTAATGAACATAGTGTATCAGATTGATGGTCCATCGGATGTTGTCTGGTGCCTGTCTACCAGGGACAAACCCAACTTAATCTGTGTGCATGAGCTAAGGTAGAAGAGGGTACAGCCTGGTACCTAAGACTTTAGCGAAGGTCTAAAGGTCTACATTGAGTAGGGATATCAGCCTCTAATTTGAGCATAAAGTAGACTCTCTGGGGTAAATTTACTAAGATTCGTATTTTCCCGTTTCAGGTCAAAGTTCAATCACGAATGACATCGAAAGTGTAAAACTGCAACTTTTTGAATTTGTTACGATGGATTTACTAAGCTGTCGTATTCGGGTTTTTCTTTTCTTCCGATGTCGATGTCATTCGTGTTTTTTTTGTGTTTTTTACGGCAGTGATTAGCAAAACACTGCCAACTTTTTTACAATTAATCTCGGCCGGATCTGTGTGATCCGTGCTGGGGTTCTATTTTTTTTTTTTTTTTTATTAAACACTGTAAAATTAAAAAAAAAAAATTGCGTGGGGTCCCCCCTCCTAAGCATAACCAGCCTCGGGCTCTTTGAGCCAATCCTGGTTGCCGAAATATGGGGAAAAAAATGACAGGGGTTCCCCCATATTTAAGCAACCAGCATCGGGCTCTGCGCCTGGTCCTGGTCCCAAAAATACGGGGGACAAAAAGAGTAGGGGTCCCCCGTATTTTTAAAACCAGCACCGGGCTCCACTAGCTGGACAGATAATGCCACAGCCGGGGGTCACTTTTATATAGTGCCCTGCGGCCGTGGCATCAAAAATCCAACTAGTCACTCCTGGCCGGGGTACCCTGGGGGAGTGGGGACCCCTTCAATCAAGGGGTCCCCCCCCCCAGCCACCCAAGGGCCAGGGGTGAAGCCCGAGGCTGTCCCCCCCCATCCAATGGGCTGCGGATGGGGAGGCTGATAGCCTTTGTTGTAAAAGAAAAGATATTGTTTTTAGTAGCAGTACTACAAGGCCCAGCAAGCCTCCCCCGCATGCTGGTACTTGGAGAACCACAAGTACCAGCATGCGACGGAAAAACGGGCCCGCTGGTACCTGTAGTACTACTACTAAAAAAATACCCAAAAAAAGACAAGACACACACACCGTGAAAGTATAATTTTATTACATACATACACACATACATACATACTTACCTTAAGTTCCCACGCAGGTCGGTCCTCTTCTCCAGTAGAATCCAAGGGGTACCTGTTGAAGAAATTATACTCACGAGATCCAGGGGTCCAGGCTCCTCGGGAAATCCAGGGGTAATCCACGTACTTGAAAAAAATAACAAAACGGTGTCCCGACCACGAACTGAAAGGGGACCCATGTTTGCACATGGGTCACCTTTCCACGAATGCCAGAAACCCACTTTGACTTCTGTCTAAGTGGGTTTCTTCAGCCAATCAGGGAGCGCCACGTTGTAGCACTCTCCTGATCAGCTGTGTGCTCCTGTCCTCACTGACAGGCAGCACACGGCAGTGTTACAATGTAGCGCCTAACGCCGCCTATGCGCTACATTGTAACCAATGATGGGAACTTTCTGCCCTGCGGTTGACCTAAAGTGACGTCACCGCTGAGCAGAAAGTTCCCAGCATTGGTTACAATGTAGCGCATAGGCGCTACATTGTAACACTGCCGTGTGCTGCCTGTCAGTGAGGACAGGAGCACACAGCTGATCAGGAGAGTGCTACAACGTGGCGCTCCCTGATTGGCTGAAGAAACCCACTTAGACAGAAGTCAAAGTGGGTTTCTGGCATTCGTGGAAAGGTGACCCATGTGCAAACATGGGTCCCCTTTCAGTTCGTGGTCGGGACACCGTTTTGTTATTTTTTTCAAGTACGTGGATTACCCCTGGATTTCCCGAGGAGCCTGGACCCCTGGATCTCGTGAGTATAATTTCTTCAACAGGTACCCCTTGGATTCTACTGGAGAAGAGGACCGACCTGCGTGGGAACTTAAGGTAAGTATGTATGTATGTGTGTATGTATGTAATAAAATTATACTTTCACGGTGTGTGTGTCTTGTCTTTTTTTGGGTATTTTTTTAGTAGTAGTACTACAGGTACCAGCGGGCCCGTTTTTCCGTCGCATGCTGGTACTTGTGGTTCTCCAAGTACCAGCATGCGGGGGAGGCTAGCTGGGCCTTGTAGTACTGCTACTAAAAACAATATCTTTTCTTTTACAACAAAGGCTATCAGCCTCCCCATCCGCAGCCCATTGGATGGGGGGGACAGCCTCGGGCTTCACCCCTGGCCCTTGGGTGGCTGGGGGGGGGGACCCCTTGATTGAAGGGGTCCCCACTCCCCCAGGGTACCCCGGCCAGGAGTGACTAGTTGGATTTTTGATGCCACGGCCGCAGGGCACTATATGAAAGTGACCCCCGGCTGTGGCATTATCTGTCCAGCTAGTGGAGCCCGGTGCTGGTTTTAAAAATACGGGGGACCCCTACTCTTTTTGTCCCCCGTATTTTTGGGACCAGGACCAGGCGCAGAGCCCGATGCTGGTTGCTTAAATATGGGGGAACCCCTGTCATTTTTTTCCCCATATTTCGGCAACCAGGATCGGCTCAAAGAGCCCGAGGCTGGTTATGCTTAGGAGGGGGGACCCCACGCAATTTTTTTTGAAAAAATAAGCACTTTCCCACCCCTTCCCACTGATATACATGCACGGATCTCATGGATCCGTGCATGCCTATCCAATCACGAATAAAAAAAAAAGGTCTGGTTTTTTTTAGCACTTTTTTACGAGTTGTAATTTTTCACGGCAGTGTTTGGTTTTTTTTTGCTTTGCACTTCTTAGTAAATGACCGAGATTCATACTTAAACAGCCGCGTTTTGACCGATGGTGTATTCATTCGTAATTTTTTACTTGGACTTGCAAAAAATTACGAATGCCCTCATCTCTGCCGTGATTAGTGTTTAGTAAATTACCGAGATGACACTTTGATGAAAAAACGGCATCTCGGTCAAAATCGGGAGCTTAGTAAATTTCCCCCTCTGTCGGATTTCAGTGTCACAATGATATTGGCTAAAGTAGTGACATACTCCAGAGTATTTTATTGTAAAGAGTAAATTCTTTTGTAATACTGGGTCATGAAACCATTAGGGCCAGGGTCAAAGGAAGATTTTATAGCTTTAATAGCTACAAGAGCTTCTTCTGGTGAAATATCAGCATTTAGAAGAGACGGCTGAGCTTTATAGTTTAGAGAGGGAATGTATAAAGAGCTGTAGTGCGTTAATTAATTTTTTGGAAATGACTAAGAAAATAGAACAAATCACATCAATGATGTCCATTCAGTTTGGAGTAGTAAACCTCGTACTTACAATACTTAAGGCCTCTATTTCTCTGAATGTTGTCATACATTCAGTGCACAAGACACTCTGTTCTGATGCTGAGTACGTATCTTGAATGTAAACCTTCTGTGAATGCCCAGGAATCTGAATGGATACATACATATACCCCTATTATGCTAGCCAGTTTCTGGAGACTAGGGAAGTCGCGTTCAACCATACAGTAGGTCGGGTTCAGAAGGGACATATTTGTATAGCTGCAAACACAAGCAGACTGGAACGAGATGCAAATACTACTGATAAAGGTATATTATCTACAGGTGGCCAGGGCCAGGTGTAAATAGTGGATGATCATCATCATCATCATTATGAAGGTCACCGGCACTAGGGAATCACCAGTGATTGGCTGTTACTCGGGCATATACTATGCATTTGTGTGCACATTTAGGAATGTTTCTTGTACCATAGAAGTAAAGTTGATTCTGCACTATTAGAGAATTTTAAAGCCTACAATTGTCACAAATGAAGTGTAAATAGCTGAAAGTATGGAAGTAAGTCTATGTGACATATATATGGTATAAACTAGACCCCTGTATGCTTTTAAAATCAACCTGCTGACATCTGGTTATGTGTACACCTCAGCATCTAGGTACATACTTGCCTACTTTTGGAAAAGCACTGCAGGGAGATTGTGAAAGCAAAACCTATAAGTGCAGTGTTAAAGTGTTGTGCTACATCTGATCTTGTCATAAAACTAACTTATAGCCAAATAATGGAGCCCATTTATCAACGAGGAACCTTATTTGAAAATGAATGCAGCCATAGCGATCATTGAGCCTTATAACCAAAACAGGGAAATGGCACAGATGATGCCATCTGAATGTATATATCTCTGATTTCCTTTTTCTTCCCAAGAATATAAGAGCTACATAATGGGTTTAAGGTAGAATCGGGGAGATTGCTACACTCTTCAGGGAGTCAGGGAGATTAGTACTATTTCAGGGAGAGTTGACAAGTATGGTGCAAATACATAATTTTTATCTGAGACTTTTTTGAGCATAATTACACCGAATGTGCAATCAACTCAGAATCAACGCCTATGGGATAAATATCCAAAAAGTAAAATAAACAACTAAAAAGTCAATACAAAAACAGGTTCACTTTAAGCACAGCATACTGATTGAACTTCTTGGTATTTAACAGAGGAAATACTGAATAAAACAAGAATTGAATATTGTCTGGATTTTCATGCTTTGAGCATATTGTTTCAGACCATAGGGAAGCCCTGTAAACTGGATATTTTTTTAACTTAATTCCATCCTGTCACCATTGAAGAAAATCATTAGAGAGTGTGTGTGTGTGTGTGTGTGTGTGTGTGTGTGTGTGTGTGTGTGTGTGTGTGTGTGTGTGTGTGTGTGTGTGTGTGTGTGTGTGTGTGTGTGTTCTTAGTAGTCCTTTAAGTTTATTTGATCTATCCCTGGGACAAACCTCACAACTTACAGTTTTGCTCTCTTATGCTTGAAAAAAATAAGAACAAATGTTCTTGGCAGCAATTTCAGAACTAGAAAAGTGATTCTTAATCAAACAACTATTTTTCTGAGAAAATGGGATCTACCAAGTGCCAAACTCTACACTCATTTGCATGGCTGGATGTGCAGAGCACACATTGTAAATCATAAGTTTTGCTCATTATCAGAAGATAATAGAGGAGCACATCTGTTAAACTAAGAGGGAACATCTTTTCCCTATGCAAAGTAATTATTTAGTGCACAGCTATTCATGTTTTAAGTGACAAACAAAACAAAAATTCCATCAAGCTAGAATTCACATACAAATATGCTCTGTTAAGTCCCCAAAAATAATGTCCTATCTGAGCAAACTGTGATTTATAGATCATCTAGCAGATGGAAGAAACAAAGAGAAGAAACTATTAATTGTATATCTAAAAAAGAAAAAGAAAAAAGAAATTTATCACAGACATATCACAATCCCGAAACAAAAATAAAAGATTGTCATAAGAAATGATCCTGTACTGTCCCTTTAAATGTGCCTCAGTGCTGCAATACACAGTACAGGAGGTTAATGTGCTTCTTCTATATAATTTGTTCATTGTCAGAGAAGTTCTTGTCCAATGAAGGAAGAGAGGAAGGATATTTGAAATCTACAACTTTATTACAATATTAAATTATTAAGAGCTAGAGCAGTGTTTCCCAACCTTAGTGCTCAAGGCACTAACAGTCCAGGTTTTTGGTGATATCCACGTTGTAGCACAGATGGTTAAATCAAAATAACTGAGTTACTAAATCAACTATGCTCAAGTATGTATATCCTTATTATATACCTCCCAACTTTGTCCTTCTTCGCCGCGCGCTCCCAAAAAGGGGGCATGGCATATAAAAAGGGGGCATGGCTTCATGGGAGGACCTGCGATCGTGAGCCACGTCCCCGTTTTTGTCACTGAGGGGGCATGCCCCCTCTCCTTCTGTCTCCACTGACTAGACGCTGTGCGCATGCGTACAGCATCTATTCACTGCTGAGTGTAGGAGCCTGCAAACTGCCATCCCCCCCTACCGCGGGACACTGCGGCCCGCGGGTGGGACAGCAGGACAGTCCCCAAAAAACTGGACTGTCCCGCGAAAATCTGGACTGTTATTACGCCTTGAGGACCGTGGTTGGGAACAGTTTGCTGAAATGAACAATAGGTATATTGGGCATAATTTGGAGATGCATGCAAGTTCACTTTGAGGGCAAATCTCACAATCCTTAGCAACTCAGTCACAAATTCACTTTCAGTTTAGTGGGTGTTTCTGGGTGGCAACTGGTGGTTGCACGTCGGGTAAGTGTCTCATGGTTGTATGATAGTATAGCTACAAAGATGTGAACATACCTGATTTCAGATTGATCTCTTGTACCTAGGGTAGAGCTGGTGCAATTCTGTACTGATAGTGATGACCGTTACTTTCACAACTGTAGGTATAGACCAGGGACGTGCAGTCAGGGGAGGTAGGGGAGGCAGTGCCTCCCCTGTCATAATGATTGAAATAATAAAAAGAAGATATTTATCACAGAGTCTGTGATAAATATCTTCTTTTATTATTGGAATAATTTTTCCCCTATTACTGTGGCTGCATGTTAGGGTGGGAGGCAGCGGGAGAGGTGCCTCCCGCTGCTAACATTAAAGTCCGGGCAGCGGGGGGCGGGCAGGGGGCGGGGTGCAGCAATGGGCTGTGAAAGCCCATTGAAAAAGAATGGAGAAGCGGCACCACTACAGGTGCCTCAATGACAGGGGCGTGCATTCAGCCCCGATGAATGCACGCCCCTGTCACTGCCCCAGATGTGATTGGCCCAGCGGATCCAGTGCTGGATCCGCTGTCCAATCACTAGCGATCCCCCTTCCCGGCTGCAGCAGGCGCCGTGGGTTGTGTGGGCGCCTGCTGCAGCCAGCGCCGCTGACTGACACCAGAGGTCATAATTGACCCCTGGTGTCTGAGCGGCGCTACTAAGGGAGAGACATCATGAGTCATGACGTCTCTCCCATAGTAGTGAGGAGCCGGCGGCCAGAGACGGAGGACAGCGCTGCAGGATCGGTAAGTATTGTGTGTGTGTGTGTGTGTGTGTGTGTGTGTGTGTGTGTGTGTGTTTTTTTTTATGTGTTTGTGTTGGGGCACAACTACAAGGGGCACAGCAAGTGGGGGCACAACTACAAGGGGCACAGCAAGTGGGGGCACAACTACAAGGGGCACAGCAAGTGGGGGCACCACTACAAGGGGCACAGCAATGGGGCACCACTACAAGGGGCACAGCAACTGGGGGCACAACTACAAGGGGCACAGCAACTGGGGGCACAACTACAAGGGGCACAGCAACTGGGGGCACAGCTACAAGGGGCACAGCTACAGGGGGCACAGCAACTGGGGGCGCAGCTACTGGGGGCACAGTTACAGGGGTCACAACTACTGGGGGCACAGCCACAAGGGGTACGCTACTGGGGGCACAATTACAGTGGTTACAACTACTGGGGTCACAATTACAGGGGTTACAACTACTGGGGGCACAGCTACTGGGGCCAAAGCTACAAGGGGCACAACTACTGGGGGCACAGCCACAAGGGGCACAGCTACTGGGGGCACAGCTACAGGGGGCACAGCTACAAGGGGCAGAGCTACTGGGGGCACAGCGACTGGGGGCACAGCGACTGGGGGCACTGCGACAGGGGGCACAGCTATTGGGAGCACATCTATTGGGGGCACAGCTACAGGGGGCACAGCTACAAGGGGCACAGCTACAAGGGGCACAACTACAGGGGTCACAACTACTCGGGGCACTGCTACTGGGGGCACAGCTACTTTGCTCACAACTATTGGGGGCACCTGCTCCATCCTCCTAGCCAGCAGCAACACTCTCCCCTGTCTGTGCTAACGTCCTTCCGCGTCAGCGAGTGCATAATATTCATTAATTTCTCTCTATTTCTCTCTCTCTCTCTTCCTGTGGATTACTTCATTTGTACGTATAATTTTCATTTTTACAGGTACCGGCCCTATTGGATTCTACTGGACAAGTGGACGTGACCGGCGTGGGATGTAGGTAAGTAATCTCTCTCTCATTTTTACAGGAACCACCTATTGGATTCTACATGGACAAGTGGACGTGACCGGCGTGGGATGTAGGTAAGTATGTGTGAGTGTGTAAGTGTGTTTTAATAAATTTTGACTTTCACTGTGTTTGTGTTGTGTTTTTATTTGGGTATTTTTTTGTTGTAGAACCTCAGGTACCAGCGGGCCCATTATTTCCCCGCATGCTGGTACTTGAGGTTCTCCAAGTACCAGCAAGCGGGGGAGGCTTGCTGGGCATTGTAGTTCCACAACAAAAAACAATATTCTTTTTTTTTACACACTTATGGCTATCAGCCGGCACCCACCGCCCAGGGGTGCTGGGGACAGCCTCGGGCTTCACCCCTGGCCCTTGGGTGCCTGGAGGGGGGGGACCCCTTGATTTAAGGGGTCCCCACTCCTCCAGGGAACCCCGGCCAGGGGTGACTAGTTGGGGGGGTAATGCCACGGCCGCAGGGAACTACATAAATGTGTCCCCCGGCTGTGGCATTAGGTCCCTGGCTAGTGGAGCCCGGTGCTGGTTTTAAAAATACGGGGGACCCCTACATCTTTTGTCCCCCGTATTTTTGGAACCAGGACTGGTCTAAGAGCCCGGTGCTGGTTGTCTAAATATGGGGAACCCCTGTCCAATTTTTTCCCAGTATTTAAACAACCAGGACCGGCTCAAGGAGCCCGAGGCTGGTTATACTTAGGAAGGGGGACCTCACGCATTTTTTTAACATTTTTTTAACCCATTCAGACCCTTCTACATTAAGTTAATAGAAGCCCTGGACAACAAAATTGCATTTATGTCCTCATCCCACTCCCTTCCCAGTCCCAAACACTAATTTTTATTTTTTTTCTATAAAAATGTACAATATATCACAAGCATGATGAGCAGGCAGGCAGCGGGCATTGGCGGCATCGGATTGAGATGCAAATTAGTGGTGGAGGGCTGGGTCAGTTGATGGTGGGCAAGTTTGTAAGCCATTGGCGGTGGCAGCAGGCATCGGCTCAGAGGCAGTAGCGGGCATTGGCTCGGCGGCGGTAGGGGTCATTGGCAGAATCCGGCGGACATTATGGCTGTAGTGCCTCACCAGCCACTGACCTCACCGCACGCCACTAGTATAGACAGAGACCCACTTTATGTCTGAACTCATAGCTGCCCACTACCCGAATTTCATGAGTCTTCCAACTAAGGAACTAGGCAGTATCACCTGCTGCCCCTACCCCCATCATCTCAGCCAGTTAACAGTAGCAGAGACAGCGTGACCACTGTGCTCATCCCTCTTCAGATGGGATCAGTATGGGATCCCACCATACGGGATGCCGAATGTCACTATACCAACATCAGCATACTAGGTACCAGAATGCCGGCAGCAGGGTGAGTGAATTGAGGCCCCTAGCGGGCTCGCTGCGCTTGCCATGCTGCGAGCACGGTGGCTCACTTCGCTCACCACAGGTTTTATTCTCCCTGTATGGGTGTCGTGGACACCCACAGAGGGAGAATCACCTAGCTCGGTGGTATTACGGCAGCGGGATAGTACCCATGTTGGGATTACGACATTGGTATTGCAATCGCCGGGATCCCAACAGGTGGTATTTTAACCACATACCCTTCAGTTTGGGGTATGAGAAGTGCAGTGATGGTACTGGATGAGCTGCTGTGTAGAGGTAAGAAAAACAATATTATTCCTAAAATTGTTATATTTCTTTTACTTTTCTGTAATAAATAGAAATGTTCTTATTTTGGGGAAATTAGGTGTGGCTCCGCAGGCTTGCTACTTCCCTGGAATGCATCAATCAAATGTTACTGAAACATGTAAAGTCTTAAATCTGAACTATTAACGCCCACACACATTTTTGGTAATAAAGTGAACAGTATCAACAATTATAATATTCAGATAAGCAGTAGGGCGGAAGAACCCAAGGGTTAGGTTCCGTTTTAAGCTATGGGGAAGAGATGATTGTAATAAGTGAGGAAAAAGCATATGAGGGAAGAGGGCCCTGCTCATGAGAGCTTATTTAACCCTACCTAGACCACTAGGGTTGTTGGACACTAGACCCTTGGGTACAGTGAGGGCCCAGGCCTTTGGTGCATGTAAAGAGGGTAGACAGCCTGTGCCTCTGGAAAGTGCATCTATGCATTAGGTCCAGGCCATTGTGTAATTATTTTGAAGTGAGGCGTAAGGAAATATCAGAAAGGCTCAAGCCGTGGGCCTAAATAAGTAAAATAAAGCCCTCCTGATATTCTCAGACCATCCCTTTCAATTTCCACTTTGAACACTGTATGTATATTATTATTATTATGATTATTATTATTATTATTATTATTATTGTTTATTTATATTGGTTCCACAAGGGTTCCGCAGCACCTAACAAAGTACATAAATAAATGAGCAAAACAGGAAAACAATGACTTGCAGTCCAAGACAATGTAGGACAAGTACATAAGTAGATAAACATTGCTGCATCAGGGGACAGGACACTGAAATAATCCTCATGGAGGGTTAGGTGTCATTATAGCTAGTATGGAGTACAAAAGAGTCTAAGAGAGGAAAAAGCACATAAGGGGAGAGGGCCCTGCTCATGAGAGTTTACATTCTAAAGGGGAAGGGCAGACAAACAGGGGTGACACAGATGGGGTAGAAGTGAGCATGGAACAGAGGGTGAGGATGAGAGATGGCTGGGTTAGATGAATATGTGGGTCTGGAGAGTCTGTTTTAAGTTTTGTAGAGAGGTGGAGAGTCTGATAGGTAGATGTAGAGAATTCCAGAGGTAGGTAGCACCGCTGCCAAATCTTGGAGCCAGGAATGGGAAGAAGTAATTAGTTGGCAAAAGAGGCATATGTATTTGTGGAGTGAAGAGGGCGAGTAGGAGTGTAAATGGAGATACAGTCAGATATGTAAATGGGAGAGAAATGAGTGAGGGCTTTGTAAATGAATGTAAGAACTTGAATTAGATTTGGAAGTGGAAAGGAGAGCTTGTAAGAGAGGGGGAGGTGGGCATAGTATGGAGAGGAATATGAGCCAGGCAGCAGCATTGAGGATAGCTTGGAGTGGAGAGTGGCATTTGTCAGGGACACCAGATAGGAGGAGATTACAGTAGTCCAATCTGGAGATGACCAATTAGTGGATGAGGGCCTTAGTAGCATCTAGTGTGAGAAAGGGTCTGATCCTGGAAATATTTTTGAGATGGGAACGGAGAACTGCAAGAGGTACTGAATGTGTGTTTTGAAGGAGAGGGACGAATCAAGGATAACTCAAAGACAACGCACTTGGGGGCTAGAGGAGACAGTTGTGCCATCAATAGATAATTAAATTGTGAAAATTGAGGTACGGCAGGAGGGTGGGAAGATGCTCAGCTCAGGCTTAGAAATATTAAGTTTAAGATAACGCTGGGACATCTGAGAAGAGATAGCAGAGAGACAGTTGGAGTGAGGAGAAAAAGGTAGCGGTCAGGGCAGGAAAGGTAGCTTTGAGTTCCTTCAGCATAGAGATGATATTGGAAGTTGAATGAGCAAATGAGCTCACCTAAAGAGGATGTATAGAGAGAGAAAAAGAGAGGTCCAAGAACAAAACCTTGGGGACACCTACTGTTAAGAGAAATGTGGGGAAGGTGGAGTCATGAGAGAATAGAGAGAAAGAGTGGTTAGAGAAGTAGGACGTTTGCCAGGAGAGGGCAGTATCATGCAGACCAATGGAGTGAAGGATTTGCTGGAGGAGAGGGTGGACCATTGCCAAAATCAGCAGAGAAGTTAGGGAGAATACGTAGAGAGTAGTGTCCCTTTGACTTGGCAGCATGGAGGTCATTGTAGACTTTCATGAGGGCAGTTTCAGTGGAGTGAAGAGGATGGAAGCCAGACTGAAATTGGTCAAGCAGTGAGTGGGAGGAAAGAAAATGATGTGGCTGTGGACAATACGCTCAAGGAGTTTGGAGTCAAAAGAGAGGAGAGAGATAGTAGATTGCTGGAAAGAGTGTTTGGATCAAGGGTAGGTTTTTAAAAATAGGAAAGACAAGGGCATGCTTAAAGGCAAAGGGGACAGTTTCTGTTAAGAGGGAGAGATTGAAGAGGTGGGCAAGATAGAAACAGGCAGAAGGAAAGAGGCAGCAGAGGAGGCAGGAGGGGATAGGGTCTAGTGGGGAGGCAGACGGGAGGAAATACTGGATAAGGGACATTACTTCATCACAAGTTACAGTGTGGAAAAAAGTAAAAGTTGGTGAGATGGATAGGGAGTGGTGGTCATAGAAAGGGTGGGGTGGTTGTTGAGGGTCTATTGGAATATGATGTTCTTTCATATGGAGTCAATTTTGTATGTGAAGTTGGTGGCAAAGTTAAGGCAGAGAGTGAAGAAAGAGTCAAGGTGAGAATGGGCAGAGGATGGAGTTGACAATGAAAAAGGGACCCTGGGAGGATATGAGGTTCTTGAAGTAAGGGAAGGTTCTGGTGGTATAAGTTGGTAAAAGTAACCAGAGGAATGAAGGATTCAAACAAAACCACCACGTCAACCCCCAGGCCTGTGGATGTGTGTGAATGTGAGGCTCCTAGTGGAAAGAGCAGTGGGAAAAGTGGTATCAGAGGAGAAAAATTTAGGTTTCTGCAATGGCTAGCTAGGAGATACAGGGAGTTGAAGATAAAAAGGTCACGGGGGCCAAATTATTTCAGGCAGATCTGGCATTCCAGAGGGCACAGTAGAGTGGAATAGAGTTTGTAGAAGGTCTATGAATAAGATTAGCAGGGTTGCTGTAGTGAGAGATAGGGAGAGAGTTTGTTGATGAGATATGAATGAGATTATCAGGGTTGCTGTAACGATAGGGAAAGAGTTTTGTGGGAAACATGTGGATGATATTATCAGGGTTGCTGTAGCATTGAGGTAAGCTTATCTTGGAAGACAAGGATGATGAGAGAATAGTGATGCTGTGGGTACCTGAGCTAAGAAGATACATTTCAGGAGATTGACAGGGAGGGAGATCAATGTGATGCAGACAGAGCTGAGGTGAGATGACAGGGAGAGGATGGAGGGAGCAGGGCTGAGTGGTGGGGTAGTAGGACCATTGTGGGGCAGTAGGACCATGGTAGGGCAGAGGAGAATGAAAGTGGCGTAACAGGAGAAGGGGAAGGGAGGTAAAGGGGTGTTTGGGAGATGGAGGTGGGGAGAGAGGAAAAGACGTAAGAGACTCAGAAGGCACTGAGTGATGAGGGAAGTTGAAGAAAACCGAGACATAGCATTGATGAGGTTGAAATAAATATGTATATATATATATATATATATATATATATATATATGTACTGTATATATATATATGTGTACAAACAAATATAAAACCACAGCACTCGTCCCCCCAGAAGCGGGGTGTAATGTCTGCACTCACCACTCATAGGGTGAGGTGCATGTAGCCCATGGCCACCTACTTAAATATATACAAACAGACAATTCAGCACTCACCATAGCAAGCTCACTTATCCTCACAACATCAATTTATAAATGATGGGGGTTTAGTTAGAGAATTGGCAAATGCACGGAAGGCTGCAAACCGCTCGCCAAGGTACCCCACCTTTATGCAGGTCCTACACTATCACAGAGTCTTAATAATTAAAATCTGGCAACTGTATCGCACATAATATAACTGCAAATATGCCCACTAGGTTTAATGTGCACCTGCCACATACCTTATGGCTTTTAAAAAGGTACACTAGTCACCTGACACTGGCTGATAAATTACTAAGGAACAGCTGACACAGGTTTAGGACAAATTAGTTTACATAGGGGTGCATGAAAAAGCTTGTGGATACAGTTAATAAGAGTTAACCAAAGATTAACCCTGCAATATATAAACAAATATAAAACCACAGCACTCGCCACCCCAGAAGCGGGGTGCAATGTCTGTGCTCACCATTCATAGGGTGAGGTACATGTAGCCCATGGCCACCTACTTAAATATATACAACCAGAAAATTCAGCATTCACCATAGCAAGCTCACTTATCCTCACAACATCAATAAATAAATGATGGGGGTTTAATTAGTGAATTGGCCAATGTACGGAAGGCTGCAAACCGATCGCCAAGGTACCCCACCTTCTTGCAGGTCCTACACTATCACAGAGTCTTAATAATTAAAACCTGGCAACTATATCACGCATAATGTAACTGAAAATATGCCCACTAGGTTTAATGTGCACCTGCCACATACCTAATGGCTTTTAAAAGGTACACTAGTCACCTGACACTGGCTGATAAATTACTAATGAACAGCTGACACAGGTTTAGGACAAGGGTTCGGTTCGGATCCACAAAATTTTGGTATATTCAAATTTCTGGAGAACCGAACCGCATATCTCTAACATATGGATAGATAGCATATACATATCATATGTATACTGTGTGTACCTGACGAAAAGGCCTGTGGGCCTGAAACGTGTTTCAATAAAGCAACAGCTTCTATTTAAACAAGTCCAGATGAGTGCCACCTGTTCCTTCTGCCTAAGAGGACATTTGCATTGCTGTACTACTCCATTGGAAGGCACCCCGGCAGCTTCATTATACTTCCCAGAGTGCCCTTTCCTGTGAATATATATATGAAATGCACACTTACAACTGGACAAACAGAGGTTCCGGATTTTCCAAGAGACAGCAAGAACTTAGAAACAGGAGAGGAGTTTAAAAGTCCTATTTACCCAGAGTTCTGTGCGCTGATGCCTGTTAGAGTCCAGTGAGCAGGGAACAGTTTGTAGTGCCAGGGACCGTGGACGCTGGCTGTGCCAGGAGAGCATGGCATGTGTGGCAAGTTGGCAACAGTGAATTAACTATTGAGCATAAGGAGTGTTAGGAATTTTATTACTTGTTTTTCAATTATGTACCTGTGTGACCAGACCTAAGTCTGAGTATGCTGTTCTACAGTGTCTGATGCCAGTAAAGACACTGTGGGCCGGCAGGAGGCTACCTCATTTTTTGTGGTCACTCTAAAATTACGGTCGGTCCCCAGCATGCGATCCAAAGGATTTCAAACTCTGCTACTTAGCAGGATTTGCAAGCCTTACTGAATCAGATCCTTAATCTGTATTACATTTAGTGTTTTGATTTTTTAAATGTATGCCTTATTATACTTGCCCACCAGATAAATATGTATTTATTTCAGTTACAATCTGTATTTTGCAATTTACTAAAATGCAGGACAGATGTGTTCTGTAGATAGAATAGGCCAATTGGCTCCAGAAGAAAATGTACTGTATAATGTGCAATATTTGAGTTCCTTATCCACAGATATAAATATCAGCATAGTGATACAAATGAATATATTGCTGCATTTCTTGATATAAACATTTATGCTTTCTAGTTATGTTTATTTTTCAGTGCACAAATGGTCCCTTGACTGCTTCAATAATCACATCCTGATATTTTCTTCACAGATATGTGCAAAATGTGATTTGTAAGTCTTCATATGTGCATCATTCCTTCAATTGCTAGGACAGGCAGCCTGCAGGAAGACTGTGTGCCATAAACAAATAATATTGACTGTCAAATATTTGTACCAATGCAATATTGATCAGATCTACAGTAGGTCATTTTCATGTTTCTTCTTGTTAAGATGGCCTATTATTAATCCAACTGACCATAAAACAATTATCTGACAAAATAAATGATCATGAGGACACTGCTGTTGGCCCCACTCCCTCATGATGTCACGTGATCAGGGGTGGGGCAGGCACCGGGCACAGTGCTGCCCTGTCATATCACTGCCCAGAATAGGCCACAAAAATAAAGCATAGGGACTGCTTATCCAGAGCTGTAAGGCGGGTGGTGTGACTGCACAGGTCGAGACAGCCTGGGGGAGGTACCAGCCATACATGCAATCAGCTGCAGGCCACTCCCTCCTCCGGGTCACTGCTCCCGCGCTGTGTGGGTAGAGATGCTATCGGTTATATTTACTAAAGTTCAATTTTGTATTTAAATCATATGTATTTAAATCAATAGAAATTGAATCAAATCGATTTTCTATTGTACTCATTAAATCACACATTTACGAAGATTCAATTTTGAAATTGATTTCTAAATTGAATTAGTTGTTGTTCGATTTAGACTAGTGATTTTGTATTCGGTTTAGGATATTAATTTCAAAATCGAACACAAAATCACATAGGAAATTTAATATTAAATCAAATGAAATAGAACACTTCGCTATGTATTTCTATTGGATAAAACATATCACATGAAAGAAGCTGCATGGTTCCTTTAATTCTGGTTTGCGCACATATCCGATGGTGGGGTGTCTGCACATGCACAGGACCCTTACTGCACAAGTGCAGAACGGGTCCTGCATCATCGCATAGTGCCCCCTAAAGTGCAACATGTCATCGTTTGGGGATTGTAATTCAAAGACAAAGGAACTAAGGGGGTAATTCCAAGTTGATCGCAGCAGGAAATTTTTTAACAGTTGGGCAAAACCATGTGCACTGCAGGGGGGACAGATATAACATTTGCAGAGAGAGTTAGATTTGGGTGGGTTATTTTGTTTCTGTGCAGGGTAAATACTGGCTGCTTTATTTTTACACTGCAATTTAGATTGCAGATTGAACTCACCACACCCAAATCTAACTCTCTCTGCACATGTTATATCTGCCTCCCCTGCAGTGCACATGGTTTTGCCCAACTGCTAAAAAATTTCCTGCTGCGATCAACTTGGAATTACCTCCTAAGTGCACTGCGTCCATCTCTGAATGAGGCCCATAATTCCTACAGCCACAGTGAACCACATGGTTAGGTCCCTTGTTATTAGAGATTTGCGCAAATCCTCAAGTGTTTCTTGATTTCTTCTAAAATTGGTAAAAACATCTAAAATTCTGTAATTTGTACCTGTCACATTTACAGGTGCTATGGTGACTTCACCTGCAATTGCATAAAAAAACAGCCCTAAAAAGTACAGAGACGCTCAGCAGAGCAATTACAAAGGCACAGCACTGCGTACACATTCCCAGCACACACGCGCATACTTTGATAATCAGCAGCTCAATTACGGCAGTCTGTACAGAGACAAAGGAGGCGTGCTCGTTGAGTACGCAGGCGCACCCAGCGACACGCCACAAAAACATGCCTGCAATCACTGTGTACATGTAAGCGCAGCGAACGGCATCCTTATTAGACTTTGGCGCATGCGCAGTGTGAAGCATATGTATGCAGAGTTTACCAATAGTTGTTCAATGGCAAAAACATTTACATAGCGTCCGTCATCTCTACTTTTCTAGGCATCATAGTGAAGGTTTATGGAATAAAATGTTGTCTATAAGCTAAAATCGCCTTCTGCTGCTAGTGTATTATTTAGTAGTGATGTGCACTGGACATTTTTCTGGTTTTGTGTTTTGGTTTTGGATTCGGTTCCGCGGCCGTGTTTTGGATTCGTACACGTTTTGGCAAAACCTCCCTGAAAATTTTTTGTCGGATTCTGGTGTGTTTTGGAGTCGGGTGTTTTTTTACAAAAAACCCTCAAAACAGCTTAAATCATAGAATTTGGGGGTCATTTTGATCCCATAGTATTATTAACCTCAATAACCATAATTTCCACTCATTTTCAGTCTATTCTGAACACCTCACACCTCACAATATTATTTTTAGTCCTAAAATTTGCACCGAGGTTGCTGGATGACTAAGCTAAGCGACCCAAGTGCCGACACAAATACCTGGCCCATCTAGGAGTGGCACTGCAGTGTCAGACAGGATGGCACTTCAAAAAAATAGTCCCCAAACAGCACATGATACAAAGAAAAAAAGAGGTGTACTGTGGTCGCTGGATGGCTAAGATAAGTGACACAAGTGGCCGACACAAACACCTGGCCCATCTAGGAGTGGCACTGCAGTGTCAGGCAGGATGGCACTTCAAAAAAATAGTCCCCATACAGCACATGATGCAAAGAAAAATGAAAGAAAAAAGGGGTGCAAGATGGAATTGTCCTAGGGCCCTCCCACCCACCCTTATGTTGTATAAACAGGACATGCACACTTTAATAAACCCATCATTTCAGCGACCGGGTCTGCCACACAACTGTGACTGAAATGACTGGTTGGTTTGGGCCCCCACCAAAAAAGAAGCAATCAATCTCTCCTTGCACAAACTGGCTCTACAGAGGCAAGATGTCCACCTCCTCCTAATCGTCCGATTCCTCACCCCTTTCACTGTGTACATCCCCCTTCTCACAGATTACTAATTCGTCCCCACTGGAATCCACCATCTCAGGTCCCTGTGTACTTTCTGGAGGCAATTGCTGGTGAATGTCTCCACGGAGGAATTGATTATAATTCATTTTGATGAACATCATCTTCTCCACATTTTCTGGAAGTAACCTCGTACGCCGATTGCTGACAAGGTGAGCGGCTGCAATAAACACTCTTTCGGAGTACACACTGGAGGGTGGGCAACTTAGGTAAAATAAAGCCAGTTTCTGCAAAGGCCTCCAAATTGCCTCTTTTTCCTGCCAGTATACGTACGGACTGTCTGACGTGCCTACTTGGATGCGGTCACTCATATAATCCTCCACCATTCTTTCAATGGTGAGAGAATCATATGCAGTGACAGTAGACGACATGTCAGTAATCGTTGGCAGGTCCTTCAGTCCGGACCAGATGTCAGCACTCGCTCCAGACTGCCCTGCATCACCGCCAGCGGGTGGGCTCGGAATTCTTAGCCTTTTCCTCGCACCCCCAGTTGCGGGAGAATGTGAAGGAGGAGCTGTTGACGGGTCACGTTCCGCTTGACTTGACAATTTTCTCACCAGCAGGTCTTTGAACCTCTGCAGACTTGTGTCTGCCGGAAAGAGAGATCCAACGTAGGTTTTAAATCTGGGATCGAGCACGGTGGCCAAAATGTAGTGCTCTGATTTGAACAGATTGACCACCCGTGAATCCTGGTTAAGCGAATTAATGGTTCCATCCACAAGTCCCACATGCCTAGCGTAATCACTCTGTTTTAGCTCCTCCTTCAATGTCTCCAGCTTCTTCTGCAAAAGCCTGATGAGGAGAATGACCTGACTCAGGCTGGCAGTGTCTGAACTGACTTCACGTGTGGCAAGTTCAAAGGGTTGCAGAACCTTGCACAACGTTAAAATCATTCTCCACTGCGCTTGAGTCAGGTGCATTCCCCCTCCTTTGCCTATATCGTAGGCAGATGTACAGGCTTGAATGGCCTTTTGCTGCTCCTCCATCCTCTGAAGCATATAGAGGGTTGAATTCCACCTCGTTACCACCTCTTGCTTCAGATGATGGCAGGTTCAGGACTGTTTGCTGGTGCTCCAGTCTTCGGCGGTGGCTTAATGCTGAAAGTGGCCCGCAATTCTTCGGGCCACCGACAGCATCTCTTGCACGCCCCTGTCATTTTTTAAATAATTCTGCACCACCAAATTCAATGTATGTGCAAAACATGGGACGTGCTGGAATTTCCCCAGATGTAATGCACGCACAATATTGCTGGCGTTGTCTGATGTCACAAATCCGCAGGAGAGTCCATTTGGGGCAAGCCATTCTGCGATGATGTTCCTCAGTTTCCGTAAGAGGTTGTCAGCTGTGTGCCTCTTCTGGAAAGCGGTGATACAAAGCGTAGCCTGCCTAGGAACGAGTTGGCGTTTGCGAGATGCTGCTACTGGTGCCGCCGCTGCTGTTCTTGCTGCGGGAGGCAATACATCTACCCAGTGGGCTGTCACAGTCATATAGTCCTGAGTCTGCCCTGCTCCACTTGTCCATATGTCCGTGGTTAAGTGGACATTGGGTACAACTGCATTTTTAAGGACACTGGTGACTCTTTTTCTGAGGTCTGTGTACATTTTCGGTATCGCCTGCCTAGAGAAATGGAACATAGATGGTATTTGGTACCGGGGACACACTACGGATCGGAAAGCCTGCAAGCCTACCGCCGCCGCTACCAGCTGACCAGTCTGCCGGCAGACACCCTAACCTCCTGGACCAGTGAAGCGCACACCTCCAGTACGGAGAGCACAAGTAAGGTCAGTGGGAGAGGAAGGAATATTCTTCATTTAACAAAAATATCCCACGGAGAACTCATTACCACAAGCCCTGTTTTCCCTTCATCAGAAGGACTTCCCCTTCTATCTAAAGACTTTGTACGAACAAAAAAAAGGGGTTTCCTTTTAATTAAACCTTTATGAGCACAATATAACGCTATAAAGATAAATAAGGAGTGCACTCTTGGGACTTCTTTTTTACAGACAGAGTAAAACGCTGAAGCGTATCTGATCTTAACCTATCTTCACTATATGTATTGTCAGTCTATATGTTTGTAATGTTTGTATACCGGTATTAGGTATTTTATACGTGCACGTAGAAACTTTTCCTTTCCTTTAATTATATATAAACCAGAAAGTTTATAGTGTGATACTAACAATAAACTCATTTACAAAAATACATATGCCTAATCTTTGTTTATAGCAGGGGCGGGGGATCCCTTGTCGCTTGACAGTGACATGGCCTGCAGGACTAGTGGCTTTCCTGTGTAAGGAGGAAATTGACACTGAAGGAGTTGGTGGTGTGGTGTGCAGGAGCTTGGTTACAAGAGGAAGGGATTTAGTGGTCAGTGGACTGCTTCCGCTGTCACCCAAAGTTTTTGAACTTGTCACTGACTTATGATGAATGCGCTGCAGGTGACGTATACTGAAAGAGAGGGGAAGGGGCCACAGTTAAGTTGCAGGGATATTCAGGAAAATGAAACAAGTACATTTACAGAGGAGAAGGTCCTAACAGAACTCTCAAAGCTGAAAGTGGACAAATCTATGGGGCCAGATGGGATACATCCAAGGATATTAAAATAACTTAAAGAGGTGCTGGTAGCACCATTGACAGAATTATTCAACCAGTCATTAGCTACAGGAGAAATTCCAGGGGACTGGAAAAGAGCAAACGTAGTCCCACTGCACAAAAGTGGAAGCAAGGAAGAGGCAAACAACTACAGACCAGTGAGTCTTACATCAGTAGTAGGGAAATTGATGGAAACACTCTTAAAAGAAAGAGTTGTAGATTATCTCAAATCCGGCAATTTACTGGATCCCAAACAGCATGGATTCACTGGGGGGAGATCATGTCAAACAAATCTTATTGACTTTTTTGATTGTGTGACTAAAGTGATGGATAAAGGTGGAGCCATGGATATAGCTTATCTAGACTTTAGTAAGGCTTTTGACACAGTTCCACATCGCAGATTGCTAAATAAACTTGAAAGTTTGGGATTGGATATTAGGATTATTGAATGGATAAGATCTTGGTTGAAGGATAGAAAACAGAGAGTTGTGGTAAATGGAGTGCATTCACAGGAGGGAAATGTTACCAGTGGAGTACCCCAGGGATCTGTACTTGGACCAGTGCTTTTTAATATCTTTATTGGTGACATTGCAAATGGCATTAAAGGGAAAGTATGCCTTTTTGCAGATGACACAAAGGTATGCAACAGGGTAGACACACCAGGTGGGGTAAAACAAATGATTGAGGATCTAGGTAGACTAGAGGAATGGTCAAGAGTCTGGCAATTACAGTTTAATGCCAAAAAATGCAAAATCATGCACTTGGGTCTCAAAAATCCTAAAGCTAAATACAGTATTAATGGCACTATACTGGAAACTACTGAGGAGGAAAGGGATCTAGGAGTCACTATTTCAGATGACTTAAAAGCAGGTAAGCAATGTAACAAGGCAATGAGGAAGGCTAGTCAGATGCTTGGCTGCATTGGGAGGGGAATCAGCAGCAGAAAGAAAGAAGTAATAATGCCACTGTATAGGTCATTGGTACGGCCTCATCTAGAATACTGTATTCAGTTCTGGAGGCCATATCTTCAAAAGGATATTAATACATTAGAAACTGTACAAAGGAGGGCAACTAAAATGGTGCATGGCCTACATCACAAAACATACCCAGAAAGACTAAGAAATCTCAATATGTATAGTTTGGAGCAGAGAAGGGAAAGGGGGGACATGATAGAAACTTTCAAATATATGAAGGGTTTTAACAAAGTCCAGGAGGGAAACATTCTCCAAATGAAGAGAAGCAATAGGACACGAGGACATGCACTGAGATCCAGTCTGACTGGATCTGACTGGAGGGGGGGAGGTTCAGGGGAAATTTGCGGAAAAATTATTTCACAGAAAGGGTAGTGGACAAGTGGAATAGCCTCCCATCAGAGGTGGTAGAGGCTAAGACAGTAGAGCAATTTAAACATGCATGGGATAGACATAAGGAAATCCTTACAAAGAAATAAGGATCAAATAAGGTTAGTGTTAAAAAATAATATAAAAAAAAAAAATAAGGGGCAGACTAGATGGGCCAAGTGGTTCTTATCTGCCGACAAATTCTATGTATAAGGGAGGATGTTCCGAGGTGGTTAACGTCCTTACCCCTTACAGCTTGACAAAGGCAACACATGGCTTGACACCAGTTGTCCGCATTTCTGTTGAAATAATTCCACACCGAAGAGGTGATTTTTTTTGTAATTTGACCAGGCATTTCAATGGCCATATTCGTCCCACGGACAACAGGTGTCTCCCGGGGTGCCTGACTTAAACAAACCACCTCACCATCAGAATCCTCCTTGTCAATTTCCTCCTCAGCGCCAGCAACACCCATATCCTCATCCTGGTGTACTTCAACAGTGACATCTTCAATTTGACTATCAGGAACTGGACTGCGGGTGCTCCTTCCAGCACTTGCAGGGGGCGTGCAAACGGTGCAAGGCGCCACCTCTTCCCGTCCAGTGTTGGGAAGGTCAGGCATCGCAGCCGACACAATTGGACTCTCCTTGGGGATTTGTGATTTAGAAGAACGCACAGTTCTTTGCTGTGCATTTGCCAGCTTAAGTCTTTTCATTTTTCTAGCGAGAGGATGAGTGCTTCCATCCTCATGTGAAGCTGAACCACTAGCCATGAACATAGGCCAGTGCCTCAGCCGTTCCTTGCCACTCCGTGTCGTAAATGGCATATTGTCAAGTTTACGCTTCTCCTCAGACGCTTTTAATTTTTATTTTTGGGTCATTTTACTGAACTTTTGTGTTTTGGATTTTACATGCTCTCTACTATGACATTGGGCATCGGCCTTGGCAAACGACGTTGATGGCATTTCATCGTCTCGGCCATGACTAGTGGCAGCAGCTTCAGCACGAGGTGGAAGTGGATCTTGATCTTTCCCTATTTTACCCTCCACATTTTTGTTCTCCATTTTTTAATGTGTGGAATTATATGCCAGTATCAATAGCAATGGCCTACTACTATATATACTGTGCACAAATGAAATGCACCACAGGTATGGATGGATAGTATACTTGACGACACAGAGGTAGGTAGAGCAGTGGCCTACTGTACCGTACTGCTATATATTATATACTGGTGGTCAGCAAACTGTGCAAATCTGAAATGCACCACAGGTATGGATGGATAGTATACTTGACGACACAGAGGTAGGTAGAGCAGTGGCCTACTGTACCGTACTGCTATATATTATATACTGGTGGTCAGCAAACTGTGCAAAACTGAAATGCACCACAGGTATGGATGGATAGTATACTTGACGACACAGAGGTAGGTAGAGCAGTGGCCTACTGTACCGTACTGCTATATAGTATATACTGGTGGTCAGCAAACTGTGCAAAACTGAAATGCACCACAGGTATGAATGGATAGTATACTTGACGACACAGAGGTAGGTAGAGCAGTGGCCTACTGTACCGTACTGCTATATATTATATACTGGTGGTCAGCAAACTGTGCAAAACTGAAATGCACCACAGGTATGGATGGATAGTATACTTGACGACACAGAGGTAGGTAGAGCAGTGGCCTTCTTATGTACCGTACTCCTATATATTATATACTGGTGGTCAGCAAAATTATGCACTGTACTCCTACTATATACTACAATGCAGAACAGATATGGAGCATTTTTCAGGCAGAGAACGTATAATACTGGTGGTCACTGGTCAGCAAAACTCTGCACTGTACTCCTCCTATATAATACTGCTGGTCCCCAGTCCCCACAATAAAGCAGTGTGAGCACAGATATATGCAGCACACTGAGCACAGATATGGAGCGTTTTTCAGGCAGAGAACGTACAATACTGGTGGTCACTGGTCAGCAAAACTCTGCACTGTACTCCTCCTATATAATACGGCTGGTCCCCAGTCCCCACAATAAAGCAGTGTGAGCACAGATATATGCAGCACACTGAGCACAGATATGGAGCGTTTTTGAGGCAGAGAACGTACAATACTGGTGGTCACTGGTCAGCAAAACTCTGCACTGTACTCCTATAATACTGCTGGTCCCCAGAATAAAGATATTTGCAGCCCCCTGAAAGTTCTGAAACAAAGTGAGAGGACGCCAGCCACGTCCTCTCACTATCATTTCCAATGCACGAGTGAAAAATGGCGGCGACGCGCGGCTCCTTATATAGAATCCGAATCTCGCGAGAATCCGACAGCGGGATGATGACGTTCGGGCGCGCTCGGGTTAACCGAGCAATACTGGAGTATCCGAGTATGCCTCGGACCCGTGTAAAATGGGTGAAGTTCGGGGGGGTTCGGATTCCGAGGAACCGAACCCGCTCATCACTATTATTTAGTGTATTGTTTTGGGAATTTGTAGTTCGATTTTGTGGTTAATTTGTGCTCACCGCTCACTGGGGGTAATTCCAAGTTGATCGCAGCAGGATTTTTTATAGCAATTGGGCAAAACCATGTGCACTGCAGGGGAGGCAGATATAACATGTGCAGAAAGAGTTAGATTTGGGTGGGTCATTTTATTTCTGTGCAGGGTAAATACTGGCTGCTTTATTTTTACACTGGAAATTAGATTGCAGATTGAACACACCCCACCCAAATCTAACTCTCTCTGCACATGTTATATCTGCCTCCCCTGCAGTGCACATGGTTTTGCCCAATTGCTAACAAAAATCCTGCTGCGATCAACTTGGAATTACCCCCATTGCCCGGCCATACACACTAGGCAATTTCGAGCTCAAAGTAGCTAAAAACGCCAAAATTGCCCAGTGTGTGTATTAGAGATGAGCGGGTTCGGTTTCTCTGAATCCGAACCCGCCCGAACTTCATGTTTTTTTTCACGGGTCCGAGCGACTCGGATCTTCCCGCCTTGCTCGGTTAACCCGAGCGCGCCCGAACGTCATCATGACGCTGTCGGATTCTCGCGAGGCTCGGATTCTATCGCGAGACTCGGATTCTATATAAGGAGCCGCGCGTCGCCGCCATTTTCACACGTGCATTGAGATTGATAGGGAGAGGACGTGGCTGGCGTCCTCTCCATTTAGATTAGGGTTGAGAGAGAGAGAGAGAGATTGACCTGAGGCTGTGATACTGTAGAAGAGAGTGCAGAGTTTAGTGACTGACGACCACAGTGACCACCAGACAGTGCAGTTGTTTGTTTTATTTAATATATCCGTTCTCTGCCTGAAAAAAACGATACACACAGTGACTCAGTCACATACCATATCTGTGTGCACTGCTCAGCCCAGTGTGCTGCATCAATGTATATATATATCTGACTGTGCTCAGCTCACACAGCTTATAATTGTGGGGGAGACTGGGGAGCACTGCAGTGCCAGTTATAGGTTATAGCAGGAGCCAGGAGTACATAATATTATATTAAAATTAAACAGTGCACACTTTTGCTGCAGGAGTGCCACTGCCAGTGTGACTAGTGACCAGTGACCTGACCACCAGTATATATAATATTAGTAGTATACTATCTCTTTATCAACCAGTCTATATTAGCAGCAGACACAGTACAGTGCGGTAGTTCACGGCTGTGGCTACCTCTGTGTCGGCACTCGGCAGCCCGTCCATAATTGTATATACCACCTAACCGTGGTTTTTTTTTCTTTCTTTATAGTCATACTAGTTACGAGTATACTATCTCTTTATCAACCAGTCTATATTAGCAGCAGACACAGTACAGTGCGGTAGTTCACGGCTGTGGCTACCTCTGTGTCGGCACTCGGCAGCCCGTCCATAATTGTATATACCACCTAACCGTGGTTTTTTTTTCTTTCTTTATACATACATACTAGTTACGAGTATACTATCTCTTTATCAACCAGTCTATATATTAGCAGCAGACACAGTACAGTGCGGTAGTTCACGGCTGTGGCTACCTCTGTGTCGGCACTCGGCAGCCCGTCCATAATTGTATATACCACCTAACCGTGGTTTTTTTTTCTTTCTTTATACATACATACTAGTTACGAGTATACTATCTCTTTATCAACCAGTCTATATATTAGCAGCAGACACAGTACAGTGCGGTAGTTCACGGCTGTGGCTACCTCTGTGTCGGCACTCGGCAGCCCGTCCATAATTGTATATACCACCTAACCGTGGTTTTTTTTTCTTTCTTTATACATACATACTAGTTACGAGTATACTATCTCTTTATCAACCAGTCTATATTAGCAGCAGACACAGTACAGTGCGGTAGTTCACGGCTGTGGCTACCTCTGTGTCGGCACTCGGCAGCCCGTCCATAATTGTATATACCACCTAGCCGTGGTTTTTTTTTCTTTCTTTATACATACATACTAGTTACGAGTATACTATCTCTTTATCAACCAGTCTATATATTAGCAGCAGACACAGTACAGTGCGGTAGTTCACGGCTGTGGCTACCTCTGTGTCGGCACTCGGCAGCCCGTCCATAATTGTATATACCACCTAACCGTGGTTTTTTTTTCTTTCTTTATAGTCATACTAGTTACGAGTATACTATCTCTTTATCAACCAGTCTATATTAGCAGCAGACACAGTACAGTGTGGTAGTTCACGGCTGTGGCTACCTCTGTGTCGGCACTCGGCAGCCCGTCCATAATTGTATATACCACCTAACCGTGGTTTTTTTTTCTTTCTTTATACATACATACTAGTTACGAGTATACTATCTCTTTATCAACCAGTCTATATATTAGCAGCAGACACAGTACAGTGCGGTAGTTCACGGCTGTGGCTACCTCTGTGTCGGCACTCGGCAGCCCGTCCATAATTGTATATACCACCTAACCGTGGGTTTTTTTTCTTTCTTTATACATACATACTAGTTACGAGTATACTATCTCTTTATCAACCAGTCTATATATTAGCAGCAGACACAGTACAGTGCGGCAGTTCACGGCTGTGGCTACCTCTGTGTCGGCACTCGGCAGCCCGTCCATAATTGTATATACCACCTAACCGTGGTTTTTTTTTTCCTTTCTTTATACATACATACTAGTTACGAGTATACTATCTCTTTATCAACCAGTCTATATTAGCAGCAGACACAGTACAGTGCGGTAGTTCACGGCTGTGGCTACCTCTGTGTCGGCACTCGGCAGCCCGTCCATAATTGTATATACCACCTAACCGTGGTTTTTTTTTCTTTCTTTATACATACATACTAGTTACGAGTATACTATCTCTTTATCAACCAGTCTATATATTAGCAGCAGACACAGTACAGTGCGGTAGTTCACGGCTGTGGCTACCTCTGTGTCGGCACTCGGCAGCCCGTCCATAATTGTATATACCACCTAACCGTGTTTTTTTTTTCTTTCTTTATACATACATACTAGTTACGAGTATACTATCTCTTTATCAACCAGTCTATATATTAGCAGCAGACACAGTACAGTGCGGTAGTTCACGGCTGTGGCTACCTCTGTGTCGGCACTCGGCAGCCCGTCCATAATTGTATATACCACCTAACCGTGGTTTTTTTTTCTTTCTTTATAGTCATACTAGTTACGAGTATACTATCTCTTTATCAACCAGTCTATATTAGCAGCAGACACAGTACAGTGCGGTAGTTCACGGCTGTGGCTACCTCTGTGTCGGCACTCGGCAGCCCGTCCATAATTGTATATACCACCTAACCGTGGTTTTTTTTTCTTTCTTTATACATACATACTAGTTACGAGTATACTATCTCTTTATCAACCAGTCTATATATTAGCAGCAGACACAGTACAGTGCGGTAGTTCACGGCTGTGGCTACCTCTGTGTCGGCACTCGGCAGCCCGCCCATAATTGTATATACCACCTAACCGTGGTTTTTTTTTCTTTCTTTATACATACATACTAGTTACGAGTATACTATCTCTTTATCAACCAGTCTATATATTAGCAGCAGACACAGTACAGTGCGGTAGTTCACGGCTGTGGCTACCTCTGTGTCGGCACTCGGCAGCCCGTCCATAATTGTATATACCACCTAACCGTGGTTTTTTTTTCTTTCTTTATACATACATACTAGTTACGAGTATACTATCTCTTTATCAACCAGTCTATATTAGCAGCAGACACAGTACAGTGCGGTAGTTCACGGCTGTGGCTACCTCTGTGTCGGCACTCGGCAGCCCGTCCATAATTGTATATACCACCTAACCGTGGTTTTTTTTTCTTTCTTTATACATACATACTAGTTACGAGTATACTATCTCTTTATCAACCAGTCTATATATTAGCAGCAGACACAGTACAGTGCGGTAGTTCACGGCTGTGGCTACCTCTGTGTCGGCACTCAGCAGCCCGTCCATAATTGTATATACCACCTAACCGTGGTTTTTTTTTCTTTCTTTATACATACATACTAGTTACGAGTATACTATCTCTTTATCAACCAGTCTATATATTAGCAGCAGACACAGTACAGTGCGGTAGTTCACGGCTGTGGCTACCTCTGTGTCGGCACTCGGCAGCCCGTCCATAATTGTATATACCACCTAACCGTGGTTTTTTTTTCTTTCTTTATAGTCATACTAGTTACGAGTATACTATCTCTTTATCAACCAGTCTATATATTAGCAGCAGACACAGTACAGTGCGGTAGTTCACGGCTGTGGCTACCTCTGTGTCGGCACTCGGCAGCCCGTCCATAATTGTATATACCACCTAACCGTGGTTTTTTTTTCTTTCTTTATACATACATACTAGTTACGAGTATACTATCTCTTTATCAACCAGTCTATATATTAGCAGCAGACACAGTACAGTGCGGTAGTTCACGGCTGTGGCTACCTCTGTGTCGGCACTCGGCAGCCCGTCCATAATTGTATATACCACCTAACCGTGGTTTTTTTTTCTTTCTTTATAGTCATACTAGTTACGAGTATACTATCTCTTTATCAACCAGTCTATATATTAGCAGCAGACACAGTACAGTGCGGTAGTTCACGGCTGTGGCTACCTCTGTGTCGGCACTCGGCAGCCCGTCCATAATTGTATACTATTATCCAATCCATCCATCTCCATTGTTTACCTGAGGTGCCTTTTAGTTGTGCCTATTAAAATATGGAGAACAAAAATGTTGAGGTTCCAAAATTAGGGAAAGATCAAGATCCACTTCCACCTCGTGCTGAAGCTGCTGCCACTAGTCATGGCCGAGACGATGAAATGCCAGCAACGTCGTCTGCCAAGGCCGATGCCCAATGTCATAGTACAGAGCATGTCAAATCCAAAACACCAAATATCAGTAAAAAAAAGGACTCCAAAACCTAAAATAAAATTGTCGGAGGAGAAGCGTAAACTTGCCAATATGCCATTTACCACACGGAGTGGCAAGGAACGGCTGAGGCCCTGGCCTATGTTCATGGCTAGTGGTTCAGCTTCACATGAGGATGGAAGCACTCAGCCTCTCGCTAGAAAAATGAAAAGACTAAAGCTGGCAAAAGCAGTAGCACCGCAAAGAACTGTGCGTTCTTCGAAATCCCAAATCCACAAGGAGAGTCCGACTCCAATTGTGTCGGTTGCGATGCCTGACCTTCCCAACACTGGACGTGAAGAGCATGCGCCTTCCACCATTTGCACGCCCCCTGCAAGTGATGGAAGGAGCACCCGCAGTCCAGTTCCTGATAGTCAGATTGAAGATGTCAGTGTTGAAGTACACCAGGATGAGGAGGATATGGGTGTTGCTGGCGCTGGGGAGGAAATTGACCAGGAGGATTCTGATGGTGAGGTGGTTTGTTTAAGTCAGGCACCCGGGGAGACACCTGTTGTCCGTGGTAGGAATATGGCCGTTGACATGCCTGGTGAAAATACCAAAAAAATCAGCTCTTCGGTGTGGAAGTATTTCACCAGAAATGCGGACAACAGGTGTCAAGCCGTGTGTTCCCTTTGTCAAGCTGTAATAAGTAGGGGTAAGGACGTTAACCACCTCGGAACATCCTCCCTTATACGTCACCTGCAGCGCATTCATAATAAGTCAGTGACAAGTTCAAAAACTTTGGGTGACAGCGGAAGCAGTCCACTGACCAGTAAATCCCTTCCTCTTGTAACCAAGCTCACGCAAACCACCCCACCAACTCCCTCAGTGTCAATTTCCTCCTTCCCCAGGAATGCCAATAGTCCTGCAGGCAATGTCACTGGCAATTCTGACGAGTCCTCTCCTGCCTGGGATTCCTCCGATGCATCCTTGCGTGTAACGCCTACTGCTGCTGGCGCTGCTGTTGTTGCTGCTGGGAGTCGATGGTCATCCCAGAGGGGAAGTCGTAAGCCCACTTGTACTACTTCCAGTAAGCAATTGACTGTTCAACAGTCCTTTGCGAGGAAGATGAAATATCACAGCAGTCATCCTGCTGCAAAGCGGATAACTGAGGCCTTGACAACTATGTTGGTGTTAGACGTGCGTCCGGTATCCGCCGTTAGTTCACAGGGAACTAGACAATTTATTGAGGCAGTGTGCCCCCGTTACCAAATACCATCTAGGTTCCACTTCTCTAGGCAGGCGATACCGAGAATGTACACAGACCTCAGAAAAAGACTCACCAGTGTCCTAAAAAATGCAGTTGTACCCAATGTCCACTTAACCACGGACATGTGGACAAGTGGAGCAGGGCAGGGTCAGGACTATATGACTGTGACAGCCCACTGGGTAGATGTATGGACTCCCGCCGCAAGAACAGCAGCGGCGGCACCAGTAGCAGCATCTCGCAAACGCCAACTCTTTCCTAGGCAGGCTACGCTTTGTATCACCGCTTTCCAGAATACGCACACAGCTGAAAACCTCTTACGGCAACTGAGGAAGATCATCGCGGAATGGCTTACCCCAATTGGACTCTCCTGTGGATTTGTGGCATCGGACAACGCCAGCAATATTGTGTGTGCATTAAATATGGGCAAATTCCAGCACGTCCCATGTTTTGCACATACCTTGAATTTGGTGGTGCAGAATTTTTTTAAAAACGACAGGGGCGTGCAAGAGATGCTGTCGGTGGCCAGAAGAATTGCGGGACACTTTCGGCGTACAGGCACCACGTACAGAAGACTGGAGCACCACCAAAAACTACTGAACCTGCCCTGCCATCATCTGAAGCAAGAAGTGGTAACGAGGTGGAATTCAACCCTCTATATGCTTCAGAGGTTGGAGGAGCAGCAAAAAGCCATTCAAGCCTATACAATTGAGCACGATATAGTAGGTGGAATGCACCTGTCTCAAGCGCAGTGGAGAATGATTTCAACGTTGTGCAAGGTTCTGATGCCCTTTGAACTTGCCACACGTGAAGTCAGTTCAGACACTGCCAGCCTGAGTCAGGTCATTCCCCTCATCAGGCTTTTGCAGAAGAAGCTGGAGACATTGAAGGAGGAGCTAACACGGAGCGATTCCGCTAGGCATGTGGGACTTGTGGATGGAGCCCTTAATTCGCTTAACAAGGATTCACGGGTGGTCAATCTGTTGAAATCAGAGCACTACATTTTGGCCACCGTGCTCGATCCTAGATTTAAAGCCTACCTTGGATCTCTCTTTCCGGCAGACACAAGTCTGCTGGGGTTGAAAGACCTGCTGGTGACAAAATTGTCAAGTCAAGCGGAACGCGACCTGTCAACATCTCCTCCTTCACATTCTCCCGCAACTGGGGGTGCGAGGAAAAGGCTCAGAATTCCGAGCCCACCCGCTGGCGGTGATGCAGGGCAGTCTGGAGCGACTGCTGATGCTGACATCTGGTCCGGACTGAAGGACCTGACAACGATTACGGACATGTCGTCTACTGTCACTGCATATGATTCTCTCAACATTGATAGAATGGTGGAGGATTATATGAGTGACCGCATCCAAGTAGGCACGTCACACAGTCCGTACTTATACTGGCAGGAAAAAGAGGCAATTTGGAGGCCCTTGCACAAACTGGCTTTATTCTACCTAAGTTGCCCTCCCACAAGTGTGTACTCCGAAAGAGTGTTTAGTGCCGCCGCTCACCTTGTCAGCAATCGGCGTACGAGGTTACATCCAGAAAATGTGGAGAAGATGATGTTCATTAAAATGAATTATAATCAATTCCTCCGCGGAGACATTGACCAGCAGCAATTGCCTCCACAAAGTACACAGGGAGCTGAGATGGTGGATTCCAGTGGGGACGAATTGATAATCTGTGAGGAGGGGGATGTACACGGTGATATATCGGAGGGTGATGATGAGGTGGACATCTTGCCTCTGTAGAGCCAGTTTGTGCAAGGAGAGGTTAATTGCTTCTTTTTTGGGGGGGGTCCAAACCAACCCGTCATATCAGTCACAGTCGTGTGGCAGACCCTGTCACTGAAATGATGGGTTGGTTAAAGTGTGCATGTCCTGTTTTGTTTATACAACATAAGGGTGGGTGGGAGGGCCCAAGGACAATTCCATCTTGCACCTCTTTTTTCTTTTCTTTTTCTTTGCGTCATGTGCTGTTTGGGGAGGGTTTTTTGGAAGGGACATCCTGCGTGACACTGCAGTGCCACTCCTAGATGGGCCCGGTGTTTGTGTCGGCCACTAGGGTCGCTTATCTTACTCACACAGCTACCTCATTGCGCCTCTTTTTTTCTTTGCGTCATGTGCTGTTTGGGGAGGGTTTTTTGGAAGGGACATCCTGCGTGACACTGCAGTGACACTCCTAGATGGGCCCGGTGTTTGTGTCGGCCACTAGGGTCGCTTATCTTACTCACACAGCTACCTCATTGCGCCTATTTTTTTCTTTGCGTCATGTGCTGTTTGGGGAGGGTTTTTTGGAAGGGACATCCTGCGTGACACTGCAGTGCCACTCCTAGATGGGCCCGGTGTTTGTGTCGGCCACTAGGGTCGCTAATCTTACTCACACAGCTACCTCATTGCGCCTCTTTTTTTCTTTGCGTCATGTGCTGTTTGGGGAGGGTTTTTTGGAAGGGCCATCCTGCGTGACACTGCAGTGCCACTCCTAGATGGGCCCGGTGTTTGTGTCGGCCACTAGGGTCGCTTATCTTACTCACACAGCGACCTCGGTGCAAATTTTAGGACTAAAAATAATATTGTGAGGTGTGAGGTATTCAGAATAGACTGAAAATGAGTGGAAATTATGGTTTTTGAGGTTAATAATACTTTGGGATCAAAATGACCGCCAAATTCTATGATTTAAGCTGTTTTTTAGGTTTTTTGGAAAAAAACACCCGAATCCAAAACACACCCGAATCCGACAAAAAAAATTCGGTGAGGTTTTGCCAAAACGCGGTCGAACCCAAAACACGGCCGCGGAACCGAACCCAAAACCAAAACACAAAACCCGAAAAATTTCCGGCGCTCATCTCTAGTGTGTATGCACTTTACTCAGTGTAATGGGTGCCTAAACATACAGTTTGCTGAGGAGTTTAATAGCACCTGAGAAGCCGGCCACCAAGTCATTTACTGACATAGTGTACATTTTATAAAAGCATTTAAACCGGCCTAAACCATTAGTGATTGCGGAAAGATTCAGGTTTCACAGACGGAATCAAACTGAAAGTGAAAGCATTTCAATATACATGGCAGAGCTGAGGTAGTTATCTGAACACTGCGCATTTGGAGCAGGGTTATCAAATGCCCTAAGAGACCATTCAGTTTGTGAGATGAAAAGTGCAAGTATACAAAAGAAATTGCTGGCTGAGCCTGAACTGACCTTAGAGCGGGCAATAGGGTGGCCAATCCCGGGATCGGGATCGGCGGGATCCCGGGATTTGAGACCAAAAATGCCAGGATTTGAATCCAGGGATTGGAGCCTCCAATCCCAGGATTCACGGGATTAAACAGCGCATGTGCTGTATTGGGGTTTTTTTTGTGTCCGGGCAGCGCCGCTGAACACTAGCGCTTGGCTCAGCCTCAGACGCTGCCTGTGCCCGGCTGTGTGCAGCGTGACATCAGCGAGGTCATGCTGTGCATCCCCATATCCTCCCTCTGGCCCGCCGCTTATACTGAAGAGCCCGTCTGCCCTCCAGCCCACCCGCCAGTGCTCGGCATCCAGTGCAAACTTGGCGCTGCTGCTGAGGAGGAGGCCCCATCAGCATCCTCGATGCCCACTCCTGGGCCCGGCTCCAGCAGCCTGGACAGGAAGCTGCTGCTGAACAAGTACAAGCAGTGGGCACAGCTCCAGCCGCTGGAGTGGGTGCGCAGGGAGCTGCGGCGGGGCTGCACCTCGGCTACCACGGCCAGCGAGGTAGCCGCCCACCTGCTCCGGCCGGGGGGAGGCTCACCTGGGGATCTGAGGGTGCTCCAGTGGGGACAGAGCATAGATGGAGGTCTTCTCGGGCGGAGGAGCCTGGATGGGCAGCATGCAGGAGCCGCAGGAGCTCGGATGCCTGGGGAGGGAGTGCTGGGAGGAGGGCAGCGGCACGGCTTTGCCCAGGGACTCTGACAACCTGAGACCCACTGTGTGCCAAGGACTGGAGCTTTTCCACTGCGGAGCCGCGTCCTCCTCATGTGGAGGAGCTGAGCGCCAAGCCGCAGCCCTGTGTGGCGGTGACCGTCCACAGGTGCCCCCCTGCACCATGAGCCCACCCGCCATCATTTTAAATGGAGAATGGCGACTGTGCTGCTCCCTGCCTCTGGAGTCCTTTATTCTAGTGAGTATGTTCTTTTTTTTTTCTTCTGAACTTGAAATTGGCGCAGGGTGGAAGGTAAATTGAAGAACAGTTCAATCCCGGGATCCCATGAATCCCGGAAATGAGCATTATTCATCCCGATTCTCGAGATTGAAAAAATGGCCCAGGATTGGCCTCCCTAGTGGACACTATCTATTGCTATTTCAATGGAGACTGCAACCAGGGATACATCAGAATTGCAACAAAAGGGACCAGAATGTACTTCTAATCCAGTTCATTGGAATCAGGGACAGTCCTGTGTCTGCTGTGGGAGGTCCTCACATAATGCCAGTCAGTGCTGGTTTAAAGACAAAGTGTGTAGAAAATATAGGCAAATAGGCCATATTGAAAGGGTGTGCCAGTTGGGGAAAACACCCAACCACCTCAAAGGATCCAAAGATCCTGGGAGAAAATATACAACACCCCAAGGGCATAAGGTAGCCGACAATGAGTCAAACTCTACTGATAGTACTGATACAGAGAAAGAGTTATGCAGCCTAGAGTTGCACTCTGTGACGGCAAAAGAGCATCAAGTGATTTGGGTCACTTTGGAAGTAGCAGGTATTGACTTAAAAATGAAATTAAAGACAGGATCTGCTCTGTCAGTGTTAAATGCAAGTGATTACAAATGCCTGTTTGCTGCGATCCCTTTAAAGAAAAAATCCATAACACTCTGCACATATATGGGTGAACATTATTGGGCCGTGAATGGATAAGGAAAATTCAACTTGATTGGCATTCCAGTCACATGCTACAGTCTACTGCATCTAATGTATCCAAAAGTGACGCAGCTACTAAGGAACTTTCAAAATTGCTAGCTGCTGCACAACACATTTTACAACCAGGGAAAGGCACGATAAAAGGCATTAGAGTTAGATCCACATGCTGTTTCAAAGTTTTGTAAAGCTCATACAGTATCATATGTTATGCGACCAGCGGTAAACTGGAAGACTCTGGTATACTCTAATACACTGGTATTAACTAGAGATGAGCGGGTTCAGTTCCCTGAGAACCGAACCTCCCCAAACTTCACTACCTGAGCCGGATCCGAGCCTAACTCGGGTTTTTTCCTCCTGACACGTTAACCAGAGAAGGCAAAATGTCATCATCCCGCTGTCAGATTCTCGCGGGTTTTGGATCCCATATAAGGAGCCGCGCATCGCCGCCATTTTCACACCGACATTGGAGAGTGTAGCGAGAGGACGTGTCTCCATCCTCAGTGTCTGTGCTGGAGGGAAAGTGGGATGGCGATTCCAGTGCTGTCTTGTGCTGCTCAGTCCAGTGTAGTGTCTTATGCTGCATCAGTCCAGTCACAGTGGTGGTGTCCTCTGCTGCCATATGTCCAGTGTAGCTGTATAAGTCCAGTCCATTGCAGTTGTGCTGTGTTGTCCTGCATCAGTCCAGTCGTGGTGTCCCTGTGCTGCTGTAAAAATCCAGTGGTACTGCCGTATATGTCCGGTGATACTGCCATATATGTCCAGTGATACTGCTGTATAAATCCAGTAGTACTGACATATAAATCCAGTCCAGTGATACTTCCTTAAAAGTCCTGTGATACTGCCGTATATGTCCAGTGGTACTGCCATATAAATCCAATGATACTGCCGTATATGTCCAGTAGTACTGCCATATAATTTCACTGATATTGTCGTATATGTCCAGTGGTACTGCCATATAACTCCAGTGGTACTGGCGTATAAATCCAGTCCAGTGATACTGCCGTATATGTCCAGTGATACTGCCGTATTTGTCCAGTGGTACTTTCCTACAAATCCAGTCCAGTGATACTGCCGTATAAGTCCAGTGATACTGCCATATAAATCCAGTGATACTGCCGTATATGTCCAGTGGTACTACCGTATAAGTCCAGACCAGTGATACTGCCGTATATCTCCAGTGGTACTGCCATATAATTCCAGTAATACTGCCGTACATGTCCAGTGGTACTGCCGTATAAGTCCAGTGATACTGCCGTATAAATCCAGTGATACTGGCGTATAAATCCAGTCCAGTGATACTGCCGTATATGTCCAGTGGTACTGACGTATAAATCCAGTGGTGCTGGTGTATAAATCCAGTCCAATGGTACTGCCTTATAAGTCCAGTGATACTGCCATATATGTCCAGTGATACTAACGTATATGTCCAGTGGTACTTCCGTATATGTCCAGTGATACCGCCGTATAAATCCAGTCCAGTGATACTGCCGTATAAGTCCAGTTATACTGGCATATAAATCCAGTGATACTGCTGTATATGTCCAGTGGTACTGCCATATAATTCCAGTGATACTGCTGTATATATTCAGTGGTACTGCCGTATAAGTCCAGTAGTACTGCTGTATAAATCCAGTGGTACTGGCGTATAAATCCTGTCCAGTGATTCTGCCATATAAGTCCAGTGATACTGATGTATATGTCCAGTGGTACTGCCGTATAAATCCAGTGGTACTGCCATATAAATCCAGTGATACTGGCATATAAATCCAGTCCAGTGATACTGCCGTATATGTCCAGTGGTACTGCTGTATAAGTCCAGTCCAGTGGTGCTGCAATATAAGTTCAGTGGTGCTGTCCTGTGCTGTGTTTACTGCTACTGTTGTTGCTGCTGGGAGTCGATCGTCATCCCCGGGGGGAAGTCGGAAGACCACTGGTACTACTTCAACTAAGCAAATGAATGTCCAACATTTCTTTGCGAGGAAGATGAAATATGACAGCAGTCATCCTGTTGCAAAGCAGATAACTGAGGCCTTGACAGCTATGTTGGTGTTAGACATGCATCTGGTATCCGCCATTAGTGCATTGGGACTGCAGTGCCAACCCTAGATGGGACAGGTGTTTGTGCGGCACACATGTGTCACTTAGCTTAGCTATACAGCTACCTCATTACACCTCTTTTACTTCTTTGTATGATGTGCTGTTTGGGGCCTAGTGTTTTTTAAGTTCCATCCTGTCTGCCACTGCAGTGCCACTCCTAGATGGGCCAGGTGTTTGTACCGCACACTTGTGTCGCTTAGCTTAGTCATCCATCGACCTTGGTGCACCTCTTTATTTCTTTGCATCATGTGCTGTTTGGGGACTAGTTTTTTAAGTGCCATCCTGTCAGCCACTGCAGTGCCACTCCTAGATGGGCCTGTTGTTTGTGCCGCACACTTGTGTCACTTAGCTTAGTCACACAGCTACCTCATTGCACCTCTTTTACTTCTTTGTATGATGTGCTGTTTGGGGACTATTTTTTTTAAGTGCCATCTTGTCTGCCACTGCAGTGCCACTCCTAGATGGGCCAGGTGTTTGTGCCGCACACTTGTGTCGCTTAGCTTAGCCATCCAGCTACCTCATTACACCTCTTTTTCTTCTTTGCATCATGTGCTGTTTGGGGCCTATTTTTTAAATTTGCCATCCTGTCTGCAACTGCAGTGCCACTCCTAGATGGGCCAGGTGTTTGTGCCGCCCACTTGTGTCACTTAGCTTAGTCATGCAGCCACCTCGGTGCAACCTTTTGGCTTAAAAACAATATTGTGAGGTGTTCAGAATAGACTGGAAATGAGTGGAAATTAATGTTATTGAGGTTAATAATACCGTAGGATCATAATATACCCCCAAATTCTGTGATTTTAGCTATTTTTTATGTTTTTTTCAAAAATCATCCAGATCCAAAACCAAAACACGAAAGGGTGGTTTTGGCCAAACAATCCAGATCCAAAACACAAGCATGGAACCAGAACCAAAACCAAAACACAAAAAGTGCCCTCCGCAAATCTCTGGTATTAACCCGACTACAGGTATATGGACAAAAAGACAAATGTTTATTTTTCCAAGAAAACATTTCCTATTGTAGACATGTAATTGACAGAGAAGGCCTGCACAAATCTACTGATAAAATTGAGGCAGAACTGCAAGCACCCCAGCCTCAGTCTGTGTCACAACTGAGATGTTACCTTATTCTTGTTAATTATAATCACAATTTCTTACCAGACCTCTCCACAATACTATACCCGCTAAGTGCCCTAATACAGAAAAATACACATTGGAAGTGGACAAAAGACTGTGAGAAAGCATTCTCAGAATAAAAAAGATTGATTACATCTGATAAAGTCCTTACTCATTTTGATCCGAAACTACAAATCAGACTGGCGTGTGATGCCTCACCATATGGCATTGGAGCAGTGTTGTCACATCAACTGAGAGATGGAAGTGAAAAACCTTGGTCCTTGATGTAGCAGAGAAGAATTATGCTCAAATTGATGGAGAGGCCTTAAGATTTAAATCAGGAGTAAAGAAATTTCATCAATATTTTGTATGGGCAAAGATTTACATTAATTACAGATTAACAACCATTGGTATCGAGATTTAACCCCAAGAAGGGAGTCCCAGCCATACCTGCTACTCGTCTTCAACGTTGGTCATTATTCCGGGGTGCACACAAATAGACATTTGCATTCTCCATTGCCCCAAAGGGAGGAGGACAATGATGGAGACCCCCGTGAAGTGTATTACAATATGTTGAGGGAACAGCTACCTATTACCAATGACATGATCAATCAGTAAACTAGAAAAGACCCGTAAAAGTAATGGACTCAACTCTCATGCCTAAATATGGCGATGCTCAATATTATGGGTTTTCAGCCAGGAGAGATCAGCTTTCTGTCTGTCAAGAAACTTTATTGTGTGGGTCCAGAGTCGTAATTCCACTTAAACTGCGAAACAGTTTTGGAAAATTTACATGAGGGTCACCTAGTCACAGTAAAAATTAACATTCTCTCTAGAAGCTATGTGTGATGGCCAGGAATCGATGGTCAAATCAAAATATTGACAAAAGGGTTTGACAAAAGTGACTTGAAGGCAGGAAAGCAATGCAACAAAGCAATGAGAAAGGCAAGTCAGATGCTTGGTTGCATAGGGAGAGGAATCAGTAGCAGGAAAAAAGAAGTGATAATGCCACTGTATAGGTCATTGGTTCGGCCCCATCTGGAATACTTTGTCCAGTTCTGGAGACCATATCTCCAGAAGGATATAAATACATTAGAGAGTGTACAAAGAAGGGCAACTAAAATGGTGCATGGCCTACATCACAAAACTTACCCGGAAAGGCTAAAAGATCTTAACATGTATCGTTTGGAGGAGAGAAGGGAAAGGGGAGACATGATAGAAACTTTCAAATATATCAAGGGTCATAACAAAGTTCAGGAGGGAAACATTCTTCAAAGGAAGAGAAGTATTAGAACTCGAGGACATACACTGAGACTTGAGGAGGGGAGGTTCAGGGGAAATTTAAGGAAAAATTACTTCACAGAAAGGGTAGTGGATAAGTGGAATAACCTCCCATCAGAGGTGGTAGAGGCTAAGACTGTAGAGCAATTTAAACATGCTTGGGATAGGCATATGAATATCCTTACAAAGAATTAAGGTTCAAAAAGGGTTGAGATTGCCTAAAGGATAAAAGAAAAGGGGCAGACTAGATGGGCCAAGTGGTTCTTATCTGCCGTCAAATTCTATGTTTCTATGTTAAGGATGTCAAAGAGTTCAAAATCACCACCTTTTGCTTTGTTACACCCCTGGGAATGGCCATCATATGCTTGGCAGTGGGTATATATTGACTTTGCTGGCCCATTCGTGGATTGTATGTCTCTTATTGCAGTGGTCGCTCATTCAAAATGGCCAGAGGTAATAAATATGAAATCCACTACACCTGAGAAAACAAATGCTGTGCTGCGAACCATCTTTGCCAGAAATGGTCTACCGGAGCAAGTGTGTAATGACAATGGGCCACAATTTGTGTCCATGGGATTCAAAAATTTAATGCAAGACAACGGCATTAAACATTTTACATCAGTTCCACACCATCCTGCCACTAACGGTTTGTCTGAGAGATTTGTACAAACATTCAAAAGAGCTATCAAGTCCATGCACCATGAACATCTACCTTTGTAACACAAGATTGACAACATCCTATTTATATTTCATTGAACTGAGTACTCCACTACTGGTCAGCCACCTGCTGTGCTCTTCATGCAATGGAACATGCGGTCTCAGTGAGACTTGATAAAACCGGATGTAAGGAGGAAGGTACACAACAAACAGTTTCAATCTGTTTATCAGAAACGGGTTCAGTATGGTATGCCGTAGAGATGAGCGGGTTCGGTTTCTCTGAATCCGAACCCGCACGAACTTCATGTTTTTTTTCACGGGTCCGAGCGACTCGGATCTTCTCGCCTTGCTCGGTTAACCCGAGCGCGCCCGAACGTCATCATGACGCTGTCGGATTGTCGCGAGACTCGGATTCTATATAAGGAGCCGCGCGTCGCCGCCATTTTCACACGTGCATTGAGATTGATAGGGAGAGGACGTGGCTGGCGTCCTCTCCATTTAGATTAGGAGAGAGAGAGAGAGATTGACCTGAGGCTGATACTGTAGAAGAGAGTGCAGAGTTTAGTGACTGACCACAGTGACCACCAGCAGTGCAGTTGTTTTATTTAATATATCCGTTCTCTGCCTGAAAAAAACGGTACACACAGTGACTCAGTCACATACCATATCTGTGTGCACTGCTCAGCCCAGTGTGCTGCATGCCTGCATCATCTATGTATATATTATATATCTGACTGTGCTCAGCTCACACAGCTTATAATTGTGGGGGAGACTGGGGAGCACTGCAGTGCCAGTTATAGGTTATAGCAGGAGCCAGGAGTACAAGACAGTCACATACCATATCTGTGTGCACTGCTCAGCCCAGTGTGCTGCATCATCTATGTATATATTATATATCTGACTGTGCTCAGCTCACACAGCTTATAATTGTGGGGGAGACTGGGGAGCACTGCAGTGCCAGTTATAGGTTATAGCAGGAGCCAGGAGTACATATTATATTAAAATTAAACAGTGCACACTTTTGCTGCAGGAGTGCCACTGCCAGTGTGACTGACCAGTGACCTGACCACACTGACCACCAGTATAGTTAGTAGTATACTATATTGTGATTGCCTGAAAAAGTTAAACACTCGTCGTGTGACTTCACTTGTGTGGTGTTTTTTTTTTTATTCTATAAAAAACTCATTCTGCTGACAGACAGTGTCCAGCAGGTCCGTCATTATATAATATATATACCTGTCCGGCTGCAGTAGTGATATATATATATTTTTTATATCATTATTTATCATCCAGTCGCAGCAGACACAGTACGGTAGTTCACGGCTGTAGCTACCTCTGTGTCGGCACTCGGCAGTCCATCCATAATTGTATACCACCTACCCGTGGTTTTTTTTTCTTTCTTCTTTATACATACATACTACGACATCTCTTTATCAACCAGTCTATATTAGCAGCAGACACAGTACAGTACGGTAGTTCACGGCTGTGGCTACCTCTGTGTCGGCACTCGGCAGTCCGTCCATAATTGTATACCACCTAACCGTGGTTTTTTTTTCTTTCTTCTTTATACATACATACTACGACATCTCTTTATCAACCAGTCTATATTAGCAGCAGACACAGTACAGTACGGTAGTTCACGGCTGTGGCTACCTCTGTGTCGGCACTCGGCAGTCCGTCCATAATTGTATACCACCTAACCGTGGTTTTTTTTTCTTTCTTCTTCATACATACATACTACGACATCTCTTTATCAACCAGTCTATATTAGCAGCAGACACAGTACAGTACGGTAGTTCACGGCTGTGGCTACCTCTGTGTCGGCACTCGGCAGTCCGTCCATAATTGTATACCACCTAACCGTGGTTTTTTTTTCTTTCTTCTTTATACATACATACTACGACATCTCTTTATCAACCAGTCTATATTAGCAGCAGACACAGTACAGTACGGTAGTTCACGGCTGTGGCTACCTCTGTGTCGGCACTCGGCAGTCCGTCCATAATTGTATACCACCTACCCGTGGTTTTTTTTTCTTTCTTCTTTATACATACATACTACTACATCTCTTTATCAACCAGTCTATATTAGCAGCAGACACAGTACAGTACGGTAGTTCACGGCTGTGGCTACCTCTGTGTCGGCACTCGGCAGTCCGTCCATAATTGTATACCACCTACTCGTGGTTTTTTTTTCTTTCTTCTTCATACATACATACTACGACATCTCTTTATCAACCAGTCTATATTAGCAGCAGACACAGTACAGTACGGTAGTTCACGGCTGTGGCTACCTCTGTGTCGGCACTCGGCAGTCCGTCCATAATTGTATACCACCTAACCGTGGTTTTTTTTTCTTTCTTCTTCATACATACATACTACGACATCTCTTTATCAACCAGTCTATATTAGCAGCAGACACAGTACGGTAGTTCACGGCTGTAGCTACCTCTGTGTCGGCACTCGGCAGTCCGTCCATAATTGTATACTAGTATCCATCCATCTCCATTGTTTACCTGAGGTGCCTTTTAGTTGTGCCTATTAAAATATGGAGAACAAAAATGTTGAGGTTCCAAAATTAGGGAAAGATCAAGATCCACTTCCACCTCGTGCTGAAGCTGCTGCCACTAGTCATGGCCGAGACGATGAAATGCCAGCAACGTCGTCTGCCAAGGCCGATGCCCAATGTCATAGTACAGAGCATGTCAAATCCAAAACACCAAATATCAGTAAAAAAAGGACTCCAAAACCTTAAATAAAGTTGTCGGAGGAGAAGCGTAAACTTGCCAATATGCCATTTACCACACGGAGTGGCAAGGAACGGCTGAGGCCCTGGCCTATGTTCATGGCTAGTGGTTCAGCTTCACATGAGGATGGAGGCACTCAGCCTCTCGCTAGAAAAATGAAAAGACTCAAGCTGGCAAAAGCAGTAGCACCGCAAAGAACTGTGCGTTCTTCGAAATCCCAAATCCACAAGGAGAGTCCAATTGTGTCGGTTGCGATGCCTGACCTTCCCAACACTGGACGTGAAGAGCATGCGCCTTCCACCATTTGCACGCCCCCTGCAAGTGCTGGAAGAAGCACCCGCAGTCCAGTTCCTGATAGTCAGATTGAAGATGTCAGTGTTGAAGTACACCAGGATGAGGAGGATATGGGTGTTGCTGGCGCTGGGGAGGAAATTGACCAGGAGGATTCTGATGGTGAGGTGGTTTGTTTAAGTCAGGCACCCGGGGAGACACCTGTTGTCCGTGGGAGGAATATGGCCGTTGACATGCCTGGTGAAAATACCAAAAAAATCAGCTCTTCGGTGTGGAACTATTTCAACAGAAATGCGGACAACAGGTGTCAAGCCGTGTGTTCCCTTTGTCAAGCTGTAATAAGTAGGGGTAAGGACGTTAACCACCTCGGAACATCCTCCTTTATACGTCACCTGCAGCGCATTCATAATAAGTCAGTGACAAGTTCAAAAACTTTGGGTGACAGCGGAAGCAGTCCACTGACCAGTAAATCCCTTCCTCTTGTAACCAAGCTCACGCAAACCACCCCACCAACTCCCTCAGTGTCAATTTCCTCCTTCCCCAGGAATGCCAATAGTCCTGCAGGCAATGTCACTGGCAATTCTGACGAGTCCTCTCCTGCCTGGGATTCCTCCGATGCATCCTTGCGTGTAACGCCTACTGCTGCTGGCGCTGCTGTTGTTGCTGCTGGGAGTCGATGGTCATCCCAGAGGGGAAGTCGTAAGACCACTTTTACTACTTCCACCAAGCAATTGACTGTCCAACAGTCCTTTGCGAGGAAGATGAAATATCACAGCAGTCATCCTACTGCAAAGCGGATAACTGAGGCCTTGGCATCCTGGGTGGTGAGAACCGTGGTTCCGGTATCCATCATTACTGCAGAGCCAACTAGAGACTTGTTGGAGGTACTGTGTCCCCGGTACCAAATACCATCTAGGTTCCATTTCTCTAGGCAGGCGATACCGAAAATTTACACAGACCTCAGAAAAAGAGTCACCAGTGTCCTAAAAAATGCAGCTGTACCCAATGTCCACTTAACCACGGACATGTGGACAAGTGGAGCAGGGCAGGGTCAGGACTATATGACTGTGACAGCCCACTGGGTAGATGTATGGACTCCCGCCGCAAGAACAGCAGCGGCGGCACCAGTAGCAGCATCTCGCAAACGCCAACTCTTTCCTAGGCAGGCTACGCTTTGTATCACCGCTTTCCAGAATACGCACACAGCTGAAAACCTCTTACGGCAACTGAGGAAGATAATCGCGGAATGGCTTACCCCAATTGGACTCTCCTGTGGATTTGTGGCATCGGACAACGCCAGCAATATTGTGTGTGCATTAAATATGGGCAAATTCCAGCACGTCCCATGTTTTGCACATACCTTGAATTTGGTGGTGCAGAATTTTTTTAAAAACGACAGGGGCGTGCAAGAGATGCTGTCGGTGGCCAGAAAAATTGCGGGACACTTTCGGCGTACAGGCACCACGTACAGAAGACTGGAGCACCACCAAAAACTACTGAACCTGCCCTGCCATCATCTGAAGCAAGAAGTGGTAACGAGGTGGAATTCAACCCTCTATATGCTTCAGAGGTTGGAGGAGCAGCAAAAGGCCATTCAAGCCTATACAATTGAGCACGATATAGGAGGTGGAATGCACCTGTCTCAAGCGCAGTGGAGAATGATTTCAACGTTGTGCAAGGTTCTGATGCCCTTTGAACTTGCCACACGTGAAGTCAGTTCAGACACTGCCAGCCTGAGTCAGGTCATTCCCCTCATCAGGCTTTTGCAGAAGAAGCTGGAGACATTGAAGGAGGAGCTAACACGGAGCGATTCCGCTAGGCATGTGGGACTTGTGGATGGAGCCCTTAATTCGCTTAACAAGGATTCACGGGTGGTCAATCTGTTGAAATCAGAGCACTACATTTTGGCCACCGTGCTCGATCCTAGATTTAAAGCCTACCTTGGATCTCTCTTTCCGGCAGACACAAGTCTGCTGGGGTTGAAAGACCTGCTGGTGAGAAAATTGTCAAGTCAAGCGGAACGCGACCTGTCAACATCTCCTCCTTCACATTCTCCCGCAACTGGGGGTGCGAGGAAAAGGCTCAGAATTCCGAGCCCACCCGCTGGCGGTGATGCAGGGCAGTCTGGAGCGACTGCTGATGCTGACATCTGGTCCGGACTGAAGGACCTGACAACGATTACGGACATGTCGTCTACTGTCACTGCATATGATTCTCTCACCATTGAAAGAATGGTGGAGGATTATATGAGTGACCGCATCCAAGTAGGCACGTCACACAGTCCATACTTATACTGGTAGGAAAAAGAGGCAATTTGGAGGCCATTGCACAAACTGGCTTTATTCTACCTAAGTTGCCCTCCCACAAGTGTGTACTCCGAAAGAGTGTTTAGTGCCGCCGCTCACCTTGTCAGCAATCGGCGTACGAGGTTACATCCAGAAAATGTGGAGAAGATGATGTTCATTAAAATGAATTATAATCAATTCCTCCGCGGAGACATTGACCAGCAGCAATTGCCTCCACAAAGTACACAGGGAGCTGAGATGGTGGATTCCAGTGGGGACGAATTGATAATCTGTGAGGAGGGGGATGTACACGGTGATATATCGGAGGGTGATGATGAGGTGGACATCTTGCCTCTGTAGAGCCAGTTTGTGCAAGGAGAGATTAATTGCTTCTTTTTTGGGGGGGGTCCAAACCAACCCGTCATATCAGTCACAGTCGTGTGGCAGACCCTGTCACTGAAATGATGGGTTGGTTAAAGTGTGCATGTCCTGTTTTGTTTATACAACATAAGGGTGGGTGGGAGGGCCCAAGGACAATTCCATCTTGCACCTCTTTTTTCTTTTATTTTTCTTTGCGTCATGTGCTGTTTGGGGAGGGTTTTTTGGAAGGGACATCCTGCGTGACACTGCAGTGCCACTCCTAAATGGGCCCGGTGTTTGTGTCGGCCACTAGGGTCGCTAATCTTACTCACACAGTCAGCTACCTCATTGCGCCTCTTTTTTTCTTTGCGTCATGTGCTGATTGGGGAGGGTTTTTTGGAAGGGACATCCTGCGTGACACTGCAGTGCCACTCCTAAATGGGCCCGGTGTTTGTGTCGGCCACTAGGGTCGCTAATCTTACTCACACAGTCAGCTACCTCATTGCGCCTCTTTTTTTCTTTGCGTCATGTGCTGATTGGGGAGGGTATTTTGGAAGGGACATCCTGCGTGACACTGCAGTGCCACTCCTAAATGGGCCCGGTGTTTGTGTCGGCCACTAGGGTCGCTTATCTTACTCACACAGTCAGCTACCTCATTGCGCCTCTTTTTTTCTTTGCGTCATGTGCTGATTGGGGAGGGTTTTTTGGAAGGGACATCCTGCGTGACACTGCAGTGCCACTCCTAGATGGGCCAGGTGTTTGTGTCGGCCACTAGTGTCGCTTAGCTTAGTCATCCAGCGACCTTGGTGCAAATTTTAGGACTAAAAATAATATTGTGAGGTGTGAGGTATTCAGAATAGACTGAAAATAAGTGGAAATTATGGTTTTTGAGGTTAATAATAATATGGGATCAAAATGACCCCCAAATTCTATGATTTAAGCTGTTTTTTAGTGTTTTTTTAAAAAAACACCCGAATCCAAAACACACCCGAATCCGACAAAAAAAATTCGGTGAGGTTTTGCCAAAACGCGGTCGAACCCAAAACACGGCCGCGGAACCGAACCCAAAACCAAAACACAAAACCCGAAAAATTTCAGGCGCTCATCTCTAGTATGCCGGCGGTCGGGCTCCCGGCGACCAGCATACCGGCGCCGGAGCCAGACCGCCGGCTTACCGACAGTGTGGCGAGCGCAAATGAGCCCCTTGCCGGCTCGCTGCGCTCACCACTCTGCGGGAACAGTGGCGCGCTACACGCGCCACGCTATTTTATTCTCCCTCCAGGGGGGTCGTGAACCCCCATGAGGGAGAATAAGTGTTGATATGCCGGCTGTCGGGATTCCGGCGCCGGTATACTGTGCGCCGAGATCCCATCAGTCGGCATACTGAAGACCACCCATCAGAAACCTACTCGGTCCTTCGTCATTGGCCAAGAGGTGCTTGTCCGTGATTACAGAGGAGACAAATGGTATCCGGGAATAGTTTCTTCTAAATCTGATGTATGTGATTGAAGTCGGAGGAGAATTGTGGTGTCACCACATTGATCAAATAATTGAGCCTGGAAGGCAAATTGACTGTATGTCTATAGCTGGACATAACCAAGCCAGTGATTTGGGGAGGATCCGTTTATGTGACTGGTGCTCGGGATCCTGGCAGTCACCATGCATACGCCTGGATCCTAAGCGATCAAAAGCCTAACTAACAGGGACTATTCCCACTCGTGGGTGTCCACGACACCCATAGAGTAGGAGCACAGTGAGCCACAGAGCCCGCTGTGTCATGAGTGCAGCGAGCCCACACGGGCCTTTGTTGCGCTCACCCCCCACTGGCATTCTGCAACCAGGATCCCGGGGTTGATATGCTGACCGCCGAGATCCAACTGCCAGTCACCCAACCCCAACCCATTTGGGGGTTTATGTACACCCCTCTTGGACTGCTACAGAGACTGTTCCTGACACTGTGAAGAAAATGTATTTCTCTGGGTCAGCTACAGAGACTGTTCCCAAGTCTGCTATGGAGTCACCTGAGCATAAGGATCCCTTAGTAACAACTGATCCTGAACCTTCTGGTGTGATTTCGGTGGAGCAGCCAGTCTCTCTGGGATTTCGTTACCCAGACAGAGTTTGTAAGGCACCTCAAAGGTATGATTTGTAGCCTTCTGGGGTGACGTATACAATGCATAGTGCTAACCTTTTTCTATGTCTGTATTTATCTAAGTTGGGAGGAGTGTGGTGTATATAGTTCCCATTGCTAGTAACAACAGATCTTATTTTGTGTTTGTAATAGTTGGCGTATGAATATCTATTCTCTGACTTTGGCATCCTGCAGGTTTTCAGTAAAGAAGCATGCAACACTCACTATGTCCTGGTTACATGAAAACCCTTATTGAAATATACAGTAAGTCACAGACTTAACAGGTTCTGCTATGCTACTTGCAGCATCTGTAAGACACTCCAAGCAACAGCTAGTGAGCGGGTGTAATGATGCCCACCGGCCTGCCCCCGGGGTCTATTAGTAATGATGGCACTCATGATGTCCAGGAGGTGGGTGAAGCACAGGGCGTTTTGGCACCCTGTTACGGGGCTGTGCTTATCCTATAAGGCTAAAGCTGCTCCTCTCCTCTATCACGTTTGCCCGTATCCACCAGAGGCTGTTCCGTGGACCAAATTACTCCTTTAGCTGAAAGTGAAAGTGATCTTGCAGGGAGATGTTACAGCCTAAATTGTGCCAAGCCCCAGCCATGATGCCATATATAGAATCTAATTCCCGCCAGAATCTGACGCTAGGAAGATGACATTCAGCTTCGCAGTGGGATCTGAGTATGGTCGGAGCACCCAAGCCTTGGCTCCGGTGAACTCCGGACCCTGGTGTTCAGAGCGGTTCAGATTCCACAGAATCCAAACCACTCATCTCTAGATCAGCTCCTACACTTTTACTAGTTTGATCTGTGCAGGCCGCCTGGGTGACACGTAAAATGGGCAAGATATACCAATGTGTTCCGGTTTGAACAGTTTAAGTAAGATGACCCATGTCTATGTCTATGTAGCTGGAGTAAAGAGGTAACTGTAAATCAATGAGATAAGTTGTTTTTTTCCTAAATATTTATATAATAAAGCATTCAATGTCTTACAGTATATACTGTAAGGTGGAGCCTGCCACAATGAATTGTTCCACAGCCAGAGGCACTATGAGTCAATCTGATTAAAGTACGTCAACGCACAGCTGCGGGCAATGGTACATGCAAGCATCATTGCATTTTCATCCAATCTCCAGGAGGGGCATGCAGGAGACGTCCAACTAGAAGAGACACATCCTGCATGTAGCAACGATCCCAGCACTGCGACAGATGTCACAAGCTGGGATCCAACATCACAACAATCGGTTATGATGTTTCACGCAAAAAGCCAGTTTAGTAAGCTTCACCTTATTCAGCTGACCGAGGGAAGTGGGGGCTGCATGATGACTTGCAGATCCCTGGCTCTCCCCTCCCAGAAAATAGAGGCTGTTTCTGGGAACATTGGCCAGGAACGGCCCCGCACCACCCCCCAAATGCCTCTGCCTGTTGATCAGGCAGATGCTTGGGGGACCTGTTTGCGGTATCACGGGACCCATTCTGCACATGCGTAGCCGCAGACTCCAAAACATCAGAGATGTGCGTTAGTCGATGGATTAATGTACAGCTCTGAATCATTCTTTGTAATCTTTCTTGATCTCCTATTCATTGTCCAGATTTATGTGGAAGGTAGTATGGCAGACTAACCATTTAAATCATCGGAACTTTAAAAGCAGCAAATAATATTTTGAAGATGTACAGTATGTGCTTACTGTGTGGGGGGTAGTAACCTGTCCATCCAAGTGATTGTGCTAATCAGGACTACATTTAAAAGGAGACAATGTTATAACTATTATATGAAGAGCACTTTGGATGTTGCAGTCTGAGGGGTTGGTCTAATTAGGTGCAAGTTGGGTCATGCAAGGCATTCTCATAGCGAATTCACACTGAGAGTTACATTTGCAATCTTAAATTGTACATTTAAATAGAAAAAATATTAGCAGAAAATATCAACATCAGAAGATCAGCTGTTCCCATGATCCCTATTACTTTGCACTGTGGTTCACGCATGGTGTCCGTGTTACAACGTGGACCTGCTTTCCATAGCAAGGAGTGGAGTCTGAGAACAAATGCCATCTGAAAATGGCATAGGTTCCAGCTGTCAAGCTCTGAAAGTTTAGTGTTATACTATTTTCAGAGCTAAATGAATTTAGGTCCCTATTTAGGTATGGAGATGTCGGACCAGATCGGGACTCAAAGTTAAGCAGACGATATCCATAATATCTCCTGTGTTACCCTTATAATGCATGGCCCCGATACTTCCTTTATACAAAAGTAGGTGAAAATGTTAATTTTCACCTACTATTGTAGAAATGAAGGGATAATGAATAGACCCCAAAGAGACTATATTACTGTAAATAATAAACCATTTTCCTCCGTGAATATTATATCTGTTTTTATGTGAAATTGTTTTTCAGTCACATTTAAATGCTTTATACATTCACTATATTTCTTTGCCAAAACTATTTAATTGGATTGACACGCAGTGAACCGACTGATTGAATAACATCACTGTAAACAAAAGACATATTTACTCAGTGATAATTATAAGTAGATACCGGCATCAAGTATTCAGGATAATGTTATTCGTCATCAATTCCTGTTAAGTAACTTTCAAGGTAATCTCTATTTTAGGAGAACTCCCCCTTTGCATTACTACCCAAATGTGATACTTCAGTACATGTATTTGTGTGTGTTCATTTTTCTTATCTTTATTCATCACAGGCAACATTTCTTCATTAGGAAACATTATAAACCCTTCTCTTAAAATCCTGAAATAATACCAGCTTCCATCACTCATCTTACAATTTCAAAATATTACACTTTAACGCAAATAAACACAAAACTTTTTTCTAAAATACTGCATGTACAGCCTTGCCAGACCCTCATCAGCCCAGCACACAGCAGCAGGGAGAGAGCAGGGACTGCTGCAGCTCAATTGCAGCAGACTCCCTCCCCAGCCCAGCACACAGCAGCAGAGAGAAAGCAGAGACTGCTGCTCAGTGACCGCAGCCTTCCCTCTCCAGCCTAGCACACAGCAGCAGAGAGAGAGCAGAGACTGCTGCTCAGTGACAACAGCCTCCCCCTCTCCAGCCCAGCACACAGCAGCAGAGAGAGAGCAGAGACTGGTGCTCAGTGACAGCAGCCTCCCCTCTCCAGTCCAGCACACAGCAGCATGAGCTGGGCTGTGGAGGGAAGCTGCTGCCACAGAGCATCAATAGTCTCTGCTTTGTCCCTGCCTGATGTTCCACTGGACTGCTATACAGCAGTCAGCAGTGGTGGACAAGGTGAGAAGTGTTGTTGGGTTCACCTATGCCTGGGGAAGGGATGCATTTAGCATTCTGAATGTTAGGATGCCAGTGGTCATGTGACCGATACCAGAATCCCGACACCACTCAGGACAGCGGCATCTGACATCCCAAGAGTGAGTATTGAGGTAGAGGGTAGGGTTAGGACTGGGGGGTAGGGTTATGCACTGGGGAGGAAAGGTAGCCCTAGCCGACACCCCCACAAGGGTTAGACATAGCCGACACCCGCCGAGGGTTAGCCCTAGCCATACCCGAGGGTTACGGACAGGATAGGGGACAGGGGAGGGTAGAAATACTTACTCCCACCAATGTTGGGATCATCAATGTCGGGCTGCTGCAGTCAGTCATGTGACAGTCGGCATCCCAACCACTGGGACAAAGTATGTATTCCCTGGAGAAAACTCATGCAAACATGGGAGGACATAGAAACTAGACACAGATGGGCCATGACCAGGAACTGCTACCCCTATTGGAATAATGTTATTAGTCTCACCATAAACAGGAACAGCAAGCTTCCCTTTTTGTGTGTAATTAGAACTTCTTCACTCAGTTCTATTTCCAAAGTTTCAGATTGAGCACTTTTGTATTGATCTGTAAATAGGCACCAAAAGGTCTGCAAAAGTTACCTTCTTACTGTTCCACACACCACAGAGACTGCTATCACTGCAGTGACCAATGATCTACAATCACCAAAGTTGAAGGTTCAGTTCTACCTACTTTCCTTCATCTCTCTTTTGATACAGTTATCCACTCTCTTCTCCTGGATGCCTTTCACTGCCTTGGCCTTCACAACACAGTGCTGATTCACCTTCTATGGTCGGGTACGCACTACGCTGACATCATCCCGATTTGTCATTTCCAGGCACATTGGAACAACAAACTGGGAATATCAGGCAGTGTGTATGCCCGATTTGCACACTTCTGCAGCCATTAGCGATGCCTTCTAGTCTGGTCAGCTGCATGGTCAACCAGAACCATCATTCCATCACCCTGGAAAGTGGGTATACACTTGCCATTGCAGGGTCCCATCACCCACCAGATCGGCTGGCTACACATCCTTATAATGTTTAGTCGGTTTACCTCTCTAAACATTCATTCAGTGTATCTACTTCTGGTTCTTCCAGCATCCACTCTTCTCTTAATAACCTAATATGCTCTGCAGCCTTGATTACAGTCTCTATACAGATGGCACCCAAATCTACCCTTCCTACCCTGAACCCTCTCCCTCTTTGTAAATCTATGTGTCCAACTATTACTTTTCCATCTCCACTTAAATACTCCAATGCATCTAACCCTAATCTCAACATGTCCAAACTGATCATCTTCCCTCCTTCTAGTGTCACTATCAGATTGTTGTCCACTTTATGATAGATCACTTTCCCCAATTTTCGTAGCTTGCTGCTTTGGGGTTATCCTTAATTACACAATCAGTTTTACTTAAATAAATATGCAGTACCCTGTGCTGTCACCTCCTCCTGCAAACATTGCCTGAATAGGCTTCTTACTCAGGATGGGATGCACTAAGCTTGTCCGTGGCGCTAAATGCCCTCTTACCACTCCGGGTACTTCTCCATGCTTACCTCCCTCCCCTGCTGCCCAACGCTACCTTTCTCCTCAGTTGTTTCCGCATCACGTGTCCTTTCCTTCACGATACCTGCCTCCATTGTCTGCCTATTGGTCCTTCTCTTGCTCCGTATATGCCGAGCCCGGAGTGGCCGCAAAGGAGGAGCGGCGGGGTATTGTTAGATCATACTGGTGGTGATTGCAGAGAAAACAATTGAGGAGAAAGGCAGCGCCGGGCAGCTGGGGAGAGAGGTAAATGTGGAGAAGTTCCCGCAGCAGTAAGAGGGCATTTAGCGCCGCGGACAAGCTTAGTACATCCCGCCCTAAGAATGTGTTACCAAAACCCTTATTCAGTCTCTTATTGGGCCTGATTTACATGCCAAAGTGCTTGCAGCAGCATCTACCAGCGGTCGCCCATCTGTGAGTTTATGCAAATGCCACCACAACTGCCCTTGTGTTAATTTTTCTACTGAATGTGCAAGTTCTGAGACGTTTACTATTAGCACCCATGTGCACTGTTATACCAATTGGTGCATCCTTATACGCCACCATAAATCACAGCATCTTACTTACACCAGCCATATGGCAGGTGCAGTTTCTCCATCTGACTATGGCCTCCTATGCTTGCGGCTATGTGACCATTTTTGCATTTCTAGCTACCTCGCAGGAACGGTTATCACTATTCTACAATATTTCTGATACTGCCTGTTACCATGGTAACAGCACCTTTGTCTGTACCATCTGTGCAATGCCCTCGCCCTGGGGGCATGTGCAATTTTAAAAAAATCACTCAACCACGTGAACAATGAACATCGGCAATGTGTGAAGCTTGCATACGGATCTGAATCAGGTCCATTATCACCTGCCTTAGCTAATGTTACCTCCTGCCACTTGGTATTCTGCTCATCCACATTTCCGTTTTATTGAGTCCTATCAGAGGAACAGCACTATATAAATAAAATTATTATTATTATTATTATTATTATTATTATTATTTGTCCTAAATGCCACAATGAGAGTGATCTTTGCTCCATATGCATGGTACTATTCTTCAAATTTCTACACTAGATCCGTATCATCTCCAAAATCCAATTGCACCTACTTGCCCTCATCCTTTCCTGCAAAGTTCCCATCAACTCCTCCTCTGACCCCCTCACAAGATATTCTTATTTACCACCCTCTTAGCTCTAGCACTGACTTGTACATCACGTTCATGTATACACATGTAATGATTCCAGTCCAGAGTGGCGGTACTTGGTTTGGATGGTGCATTCACCAGATCACTTTTTAAAATCAACATTGTGCATGCATGTGGTCTACATTGAAATACACTATAGCACAATAACTACTTTACTTCACAGTACTGTATATGGGCAATGCTGTACGAGCGTCTCATTACACTATTTAAAATACACAGCGGCAATGGGGATAAGTGAGCTCTGGGCAACGTACAGTACATAGTCCCATAGACAAATCAATAAATAAAAATAGTATATACAGTACAGATGCAAACTAACATGTTAAAGCTATTGACCATTGACATTAGGGATACAGTATGTGAGCAACCAAGTCCCATAGACAAACCAATAGATAAAAATAGCGTAAACAGATGCAAACTAATGTGTTAAAGCTATGGTCCAATGACGTTAGGGATATCTGAGCATACAAGTCCCGTAGCCAATACAGCATAAGCAAAACCAATGGGAAGGGATCACTGATTTCAGTTACACATGATCTTGTGTCTATATCATCAGACATCATGGCCCAATGGTGAGACGTGCAGTGCCCCATGCTCATAGTCCCAGGTTCGATTCCCAAAGTGCTAATGTCTTTTTTTATCTTTTTTTTTTACACTTTATTGATTTTTTTATTTTTTTAACATTCATATATTTAAGAACCTTACATTCAGTAGAATTATGCACACAGGTTCTACATGAATCAGGGCAATGCTGTACAAGCTCTCATTATGCTATTTCAAATACTCAGCAGCTATGGGGATAAGCGAGCTACAGTACAGTATAATATGGGCGACGTACATAACTGGTCAAACTCGAGCACCAAGCGGGTTCACAAAATGGTTGCCACCCATGAACCAGTGCCTCGTGGAAGCCCACAGCTATGGAGCGAGCGACGGCATAGGTTTTGCATGAATCAGGGCAATGCTGCTTGAGCATCTTATTATGCTATTTCAAATACACAGCGGCTATGGGGATAAGCGAGTCCTGTCACCATAAGCTGCCTGCTGTATGGTATGCAACTTACATTCAGTTGCATTTGGGACCATTGCTTTAACACATTAGTTGCATATGTATACACTATTTTTATTTATTGGTTTGTCTACGGGACTTGGACGCAAACATAACCCTAACATCAATGGACCATTGCTTTAAAATGTTAGTAGCGTCTGTATACACTATTTTTATTTATTGATTTATTGGGGGGGGGGTTTGGTCCCGACAGAGAATGAATATTTTCTACAGCGTCCCTGAAGCCCAGCGTTCATACAGTATTGTAGGCAGGCAACACACTCCGCTGACAATATTGTAGGCAGGCAACACACTCCGCTGGCTAACCCCCACATCCCCCCTCCCCTGGGAGACTGCTCATTTCACAGACAGAGAGGCCAGCTTACAGTCAATAAATTGATAACACAGTATGTAAATGAAGAGCTGATACTACTGTCGCATTGAATGGGGGAAGGGACTAGAGAGGCCACAAGTGAATGTACATTAAACAGTACTGTAAGTGCTTACTGTATACCATATGAAGTACAGTACTGTGCTACAGATTTTGCATTGCAAACTCTCAGACAGTTAGTTATGCAAACTGGTCTTTTCCTGTGCACATAATTTTATTGCATGTAAGGTTATTAAATGTATGAATGTTACAAAAAAATTAATAAAGTGTCAAAAAAAAAAAAAAAAAAAAAGACATTTGCACTTTGGGAATCGAACTCTGGACTATGAGCATGGAGCACTGCACACCTCCCCACTAAGCCAGGACACCTGGTGATAGAGACGCTCATACAGTATGTAAATGAGTGCAGAGATCTCTTCCGAGTGGTTTTGTTTATGCTGTATTGGCTACAGGACTTGGACACTCACATATCCCTAACATTAATGGACCATTGCTTTAACATGTTAGATGAGTCAGTATACACTATTTTTACTTATTGATTTATTGGTTTATTATTATTTTTTATTGACGCTCTCCGTCTGACCATTGGTCTGTGTGTACAGTATAACATTACAGTTGTCACTGGCCATTTGTCAGAGCTTGTACAGTATATCCATCCGCCACTATTCGCTCTACAGTACTGGATTGGTGGAGCATTAGCCACCCAGTGGTGAAGATGCATACGTCATGCTGCTTATGTTGTCGTGCCTCAATGCGCCTGTCCGTGCAACAACTCAACAACCTGCGCTGTTGCTTAGGCATGACTAATCCTCCGTTTAGGTAGAGAAACTGCAATGATGAGGGAGGCTTCATCTGTACCTGATGCCATCCCTACACGGCGTCATCTTCCCAGTGACATCTTCCGTAAGTGAAAGTAAAGACTCTGGTACTCTGACTCTGGTAGATGTCACCAATTAGGGGGTGGAACTCACTTGCCAGTTAAAAGGTGGGGGAGGGGGTCCCTCAGGTGTTATTACGCTCCTAGAGTGTGATGAAGATAATGGGTAAACAAGTGCATACGTAGAATTAGTTGACCAGCAAAGATGGATACAACTCTGTGTATAGGTGAATATATGGAATTTGTTCATGCACATGAAACAGGAACTTCTGCAAGTAAAATCTAGGAGACCCCGGCATACTTATATTTGTTATGTCGGCAATCAGGATTCTGATGTTGGCATTTAAAGTGATGTTGGAGTTCCAGTGCCAGCATTTTTTACAGCGTGTTTTGATTCCGGGGCCAGGATTTCAAGAGCCGGCATCCTGTTTGTATCCCTACAGTACAACTTGTTAGTGAGTGGTCCCAAACCTCATACTAGGCAGCAAATCCCCACTCTCTGCCCAGTGAAGACACCATTTTTTCTGGTATTTTGGACAGATGCAGACAAGGCTCCAGACACATTTAAAATTCAGCAAGTAAAAAAAGCAGAGCCTAGTCAACTGTTAACAAAAAAAGAACCTATGTAACACACACTCTCATTACAGATAAAGAAGGAAGTTACAAATATCTCTCATACTTATGAAACAGACTGCATAATATAGGAATGTATTTAATAACATTTTGAAAAAATAATGATAAACTATAAGCCATAGTATCCAATCTGATATATGTGCTAATCAGATTAATGTCACACTAATAAAAGCTATTATCTGATAGGTTTCAATAGGTCATGTGTCATGCTTGCACTTTATTAAAAAAAAAAAGCCCTTCAGAATAAAAGTTATACTGGAAGAGTAAAGCACATTTATGTTTATTGGAATAGGAGAGTAAAATGCTGAAAGCCTGGAGATAAATTGGTGGACATAAGTGAATAATAAAATTCATAAGAACAATATAATTTTCTAACTCTATAAAATGGAAATAATTCTTTGAACACATCAGGCTAACAGCTACACGATGCACCTCACATTCAATATTTCACCCTTTTTTTTAAAGGATGTGTCTAAGTATGAAATTAGATCACCGCATGATGCCCCTACAAAGATAGATAATCAATACAAGGCCTTCTACGATTTTTTCTTGTGACAGGAACAACCTGCTGTTTTATGAAATCCTGCAAAAATCATTGGTCCATTAGATAATCTAGCGGCCACTCCAATTAAATCACTGTCTGCAAACTGCTGATGTAATAATGCATGACAAGTTGTCAATAAAACTAGAAGCTGTCATGGTTAAGTATGAAATATGAAGTTTATTGGGAAATTAATAAACTGTGAGAATAATAAAAGTATTTCATATACAACATGGGGCCTAATTCAGTAAGGATAGCAGATTCTGCTTTTTTTACTTGCAAACAAGCAGGTGCTTTTTATACAGGATGTAGTTATGTGACTGGCGGTCGGGAAACTGCTGGTCACTATAACCCGATGCCGAAATCCCGAACACTGGACAGCCAGACAGTCAGCATGCCGACTAACAGGGACTATTCCCACTCGACACCCATAGAGTGGGAATAGAGCTCAGCGAGCCCGCAAGGGTTTTCGTTGCATTCGACAATTTGCATTTGTTCTCACTTACTGGTTGTCCATACCAGTGACATGCCTCCGCACAGTCCCCTCGTCACAGATCACACTGCCTCCGCACAGCCCCCCTCCTCACAGATCACACTGCCTCCGCACAGCCCCCCTCCTCACAGATCACACTGCCTCCGCACAGCCCCCCTCCTCACAGATCTCACTGCCTCCGCACAGCCACCCCTCCTCACAGATCACGCTGCCTCCACACAGCCCCCTCCTCACAGATCACACTGCCACTGCACAGCCCCTCTCCTCACAGATCACTCTGCCTCAACACAGCCCCCCTTCTCACAGATCACACTGCCTCCGCACAGGTCCCCTCCTCACAGATCACACTGCCACTGCACAGCCCCCCTCCTCACAGATCACACTGCCTTCGCACAGTCCCCTCGTCATAGATCACGCTGCCTCCGCACAGCCCCCCTCCTCACAGATCATACTGCCACCGCACAGCCCCCCTCCTCACAGATCACACTGCCTCTGCACAGCCCTTTCCTTACAGATCACCCTGCCTCCGCACAGCCCCCTCCTCACAGATCACACTGCCTCCGCACAGCCCCCCTCCTCACAGATCATACTGCCACCGCACAGCCCCCCTCCTCACAGATCACACTGCCTCTGCACAGCCCTTTCCTCACAGATCACTTTGCCTCCACACAGCCCCCTCCTCACAGATTACTCTGCCTCAACCAGAGGCAGAACTCTGGGAGGCAACGGAGTCATCTGCAGCCGGGCTCCTGCTCTGAAGGGTGGCTCTTCTCCCCCCATTCTGTGACACCATTGAAGTAAGTTAATTGATGGCTGCCGCTATTTGAGTCCACTCAAGGGGTCATTCTGAGTTGATTGTAGCTGTGCTAAATTTAGCACAGCTACGATCAGGCACTCAGACATGCGGGGGGACGCCCAGCACAGGGCTAGTCCGCTCCGCATGTCAGTGCCGCCCCCCCCCCACAGACATGCAAAAGCATCGCACAGCGGAGTTACTCCCGGCCAGCGCAGCTCCTGCGGCTGGCCGGGAGAACCTCTTCGCTGCCCCAGGTCGCCGTCCAGTCCCCTCCTGTCCAGCGACTGCCTCTGCTTCAGAGGTGATCATTAGGCAACGATGGCCAACGATGGCCTTCGGCCGTCTGGTAAGCTCCGACCCAATCGCTGCGATAAACTGCAGCGAGCGAACGGGTCAGAATGACCCCCTTAGTGAATTCCAAAGCTGTCACCAGCTCACTTTTAGGCTAGCATGCACACACTTTTAATTCATACCTCCCAACTGTTATGATATAGGTGCATAATAAGGATTACAGCTCCCCTATACTGCAACATTTAAATGCTAAATACAAACCTATTAATCAAAGTATAGGCATAAGAACAGCAATATGTCTATAACAAATCCCTGCTGCTCCATTACATACTTTTATTACGTTACTGGTATGATCCAATCAATGTCAGTATATTCTGTCTGAGGCTAAACCCGGGATGACCTCTCATCCTAATGCTGTGGGGGATGATTCTAACAGCCCCCTACGTAAGGGGGCCCAGAAGAGCATCGGCAGGGCACATAGGCACCTGCCATAACAAAAACATGAGTAGTGGTCTGTTACTGTGGTACCCAGGTGTTGTCCTAAAACAAGAAGTGGGGGCAAGAGTGCAAGTGCAACACAAAAGTTATTGCATATGTTTTACAGTGTATCCAACAGTGTGTCTTACGGTGACGACCCACTATACTTTAACCCCTAGAACTCCTATATTTACTGAGAGTGTGTATCATCCCTGCTGAAAAATAATAGAAGTGCCCCTATAATAGATAGCCACAACACCAAGCCCCATCGGGGTGTATTCTATAATACAGACAAGTGCAAAAGTGCTATAATAAAAGTGCTATGTGCTATCAGTACGACCATACCATGCATGAACAAATCAATACCGTCGGGGTGTATAATGTAATACAGAAAAGTGCAAATGCATTATATTGAAAGTGCTATATACTACAAATACATCAAAAATGTGTATAACTAAAGTGCCACTATACAGTGCAGACATACAATACAGGTCTCAAGTGCTTTCGCCCCTATACAGATGGAATATTAGGTCTGACTCATTACTCTAACATACTATCTGCCCAATTCAATGTGGGCCTCAGTCCCCACCGGGAAAACACCACAACAGACATCATAACTACTAAAAGAATCATCTAATCCCCCTTGGTAATGGTCCTGATATAGTTTTGCAGAATAAATTTTAAAGAATTAATATTAAACATATTCTTGTTAGAACACATTCCATGGCATGATTTCATTCAGGCCCCGTGGGCTGATGGTGTCCAGTTCATATATCCACTTAGCTTCCAGGCGGAGCAGTTTCCCTTCTCAGTCCCGCCTCTAATACTTTTAGGGACGTGGTCTATGATAAATAGTTTGAGGTCCATCATATCATGACCTTTGTCAACAAAATGCTTGGCCACTGGCTGGTCCGCTCCTTTCCCTAATAAGGCCTGTTTAATAGCCGACCTGTGCAAGGTCATTCTCTCCCTCAGTGTTCTGCTGGTCTTCCCCACGTAGTATATCTTACAGGAACATGTTACAATGTATACTACATGTGTCAGTGTACACGTCATCACATGTCTCATAGTATACATTCGGTCACAGTGTGGGTGCTTGAACTGGGTGCCTATAATCATATGGGTACAGGTGGTGCATTTCAAGCATTTGTAACACCCTGGGGTCTGCTTAAAAAACTGGAGGATGCCGACTGGTTAGATTTAAAGCCTGTAATGTCTGTTCGGACCACCTGGTCCTTGTTGCTCCTGCCTCGAGTGAAGCACATCAGGGGGTGTGTATCCTTCAGACTGTGTAGTTGTCTATCTGTAGAGACCAGTGGCCATAATGCCTTCACTGCCCTGGGTAGCACTGTGCTTGATGTATTATGTCGGCTAACAAAAGGTAAAATGGACTCATGGGCCTTGTCTCTTGGTAACATCAACATGTTCCTTGGGATAGACATTACTTCCCTCTTTTGAGCCTGAAGCGTCTTAAAGTCATAACCCCTCTCCACAAACTTGCGGATCATATTATCCAGGACTTCCTCCACTTTAGAGCGGTCGCTGGTGATTCTACTAGCTCTTATCATCCGGGAGCGGGGGAGGCCTCTCTTAAGGGACCTGGGGTGATGGCTATTGGCTCTCAAGAAAGTGTTTTTGTCCGTAGGCTTTGTAAAAAGACTGGTGGCAATGATACCCTCTGTCAGAGAAACTTGTACATCGAGGTAGTTCACTGAGGTCATGCTCACCTGAACCGTATACTTGATGGGAGAATTACCTGAGTTGGTGGCTTCCAGTGTCTGCATAAACAATTGCTGGGGTCCCATCCACAGGAAGAACAGATCGTCTATGAAACTGGAAAAAAGTGCAATGCTCTGAGCAAACCCCTGGTTGTTGAAAAATACCTCCTTCTCCTCCCTGAACATGAAGATATTTGCAAACGAGGGGGAGACGTTGCTCCCCATTGCACACCCCATTTTTTGACGAAAAAAGCGTCCATCAAACAGAAAATAATTTCTGGTCAATGTCAACCCTAGTAATTTTAAAAAGAAATCCTAGTCTAAAGAAGTCATGTTTTCCATCAGGAGGAACTCCCTCATAGCATCCAGGCCCGCTGCATGGGGTATGCTAGTGTACAAGTTGCATACGTCTACTACGCACAAGAGAGTATTGGCGGGCAGTGTACCAATGGTGTTTAATCTATTAAGGAAACTGGTTGTATACTTGATATACGTGCTCTGTTTCATTACCAGTGGCTGAAGTATGCTCTCAAGAAAAACGGATATTGGATGATAAATGGAATTTCTGGCCGAAATGATGGGCCGACCTGGAGGCTTCTGTAGGTTCTTATGTATCTTGGGGACTGTTAAAAATACAGGGACCTCTGGGTGTTCCTGTTTTAAAGACTTACATAATTTAGAAGAAATAACCCCACAGAGAAGCACACCATCCAGTAGGTCATCCAGCTCTTTCTTATATCTCATAGTGGGACCTTGGTGCAGGAGTTCATACGTGTCCACGCTGGATAACTGACTGTAAATCTCAGATTTATATGCCTCGGTATCGAGGACCACTATCCCCCCACCCTTGTCGGCCGGGCAGATTATAATGTACTCATATTTTTGCAGGGATGATACACACCCTCAGTAAATATAGGAGTTCTAGGGGTTAAAGTATAGTGGGTCGTCACCGTAAGACACACTGTTGGATACACTGTAAAACACATGCAATAACTTTTGTGTTGCACTTGCACTCTTGCCCCCACTTCTTGTTTTAGGACAACACCTGGGTACCACAGTAACAGACCACTACTCATGTTTTTGTTATGACAGGTGCCTATATGCCCTGCCGACGCTCTTCTGGGCCCCCTTACTTAGGGGGCTGTTAGAATCATCCCCCACAGCATTAGGATGAGAGGTCATCCCTGTTTAGCCTCAGACAGAATATACTGACATTGATTGGATCATACCAGTAACGTAATAAAAGTATGTAATGGAGCAGCAGGGATTTGTTATAGACATATTGCTGTTCTTATGCCTATACTTTGATTAATAGGTTTGTATTTAGCATTTAAATGTTGCAGTATAGGGGAGCTGTAATCCTTATTATGCACTCTCTTCTATTCCAGCGTGGACGGGGCGCCGGGCCGGGCGTCAAGGTTTCTATGGCAACCCGATGCGGCGCTCCTGATGACGCATATGGAAGGCGCCAGGGCCGGGACAGACATGCCGGGACTCGGACGGCGCGGCGCACGGTGGCGGGCTTCTTTGGTATTTAGGTACGATTAAACACTGTTACTTGTTATATGCACCTTGACAAAGGGGCGGCTGAGCCCCGAAACGTTGGATCTTTCATGTTGCTGATTTGAAATACAATTTTTTCACGTTTAAATCTCTGAGTGCCGCAGCTTGCTTTCTGCTATGTGTTACTATTGGATCTGAGGGCACCGGAGTTCCTTTATGCATGCGAGGGAGTGCCGGTCTACGAGTATTGACTCTATATATATATATATATATATATATGTACACTCACAATTGCGGCGGCACTCGGATATAAATACAGTAGATGCAGAGTTTTACTACAACAATAGTAGCGGGGGCAACTTCCCCCATTCTATGCCTCTCTTCGTGTATAGTATACCCCCCCTATTCTATGCCTCTTTGTGTATAGTATACCCCCCCTATTCTATGCCTCTTTGTGTATAGTATACCCCCCTCCCCCTATTTTATGCCTCTCTTTGTTTATAGTATTATAGTATACCCCTCTACCCCTATTATATGCCTCTCTTAGGCATAGGGGAAAGGGGGTGGGGGGTAATACTATACTATAAACAAAGAGAGGCATATAATAGGGGCTGAGCCCCAAAATGTTGGAGCTTTCATGTTGCTGATTTGAAATACAATTTTTTCACGTTTAAATCTCTGAGTGACGCAGCTTGTTTTCTGCTGTGTATATATATATATATATATATATGTGTGTGTATATATATATATTTATTTTGTGTGTGTGTGTATGTATATGTGTATATATATATATATATATATATATATATATATATATGTATATATAATGTGAATTTTGGCTCATTCAGTGTGCTTTAATGTGAATTTCGGCTCATCCTGTGTACTATAATGTGAATTTCAGGTCATCCTGTGTGCTATAATGTGAATTTCGGCTCATCCTGTGTGCTTTAATGTGAATTTCGGCTCATCCTGTGTGCTTTAATGTGAATTTCGATTCATCCTGTGTGCTATAATGTGAATTTCGGCTCATTCTGTGTGCTATAATGTGAATTTTGGCTCATTCAGTGTGCTTTAATGTGAATTTCGGGTCATCCTGTGTGCTATAATGTGAATTTTGGCTCATCCTGTCTGCTATAATGTGAATTTCGGCTCATTCTGTGTGCTATAATGTGAATTTTGCCTCATTCTGTGTGCTATAATGTGAATTTCGGCTCATACCGTGTGCTAAAATGTGAAAGGTCTAGTATTAAATAGTATAAGGGGTAGTATAAGAATAGTATAAGGTCTAGTACTAGTATAACCAGTACTAGATAGCATAAGGGGTCCTACTACACTGAAGGACACCCCCCCTTTTGAGTGGCCACGCCCCCTTTTCCGGAACTACACCCTTCGCTTTTCCATTCCCTCACTTCAAAACTTCCACTTCGACCACTGCACCTACATCTATACATATACACCCAGACATCTTTATACACAGTGACACCTATTTGTGTAGGAGATGATGATGGTAAGGTGCATGTGGAATTATAAAGAATGTTCCCAGTATGACATGAAACAGCTGGCGTGTCATGTTGGCACATCTTATTTTCAGAGTCCACACCCCCTCATGGCCATTTTTTTCAGAGCCAGTGGCGTGTGCACATACTTTCCTTTGTATTTTTTTTTTTTTTTTTTTTTTTTGGGGGGGGCACCATTATTGATCTTGCCCTGGGCTCCAAAAACCCTAGTTACGCCTCTGCCTAGTTCATACCCTCCAGCATGACCCATTCTATAATGTTCTGTTCTTACACTTCCTTTCCAGTGGCAGTTACAGAGGTGTTGCTGCAGTGCGTCCAAAAGCTTTTTCCGGCATCTCTTACTTGCTTTTTCCCAGTCGCTTGTGGTCCTCCCCAAGGCCTCATAGGAGTTGTAGTATTAGCAAGCAGGTTACCAAAGCAGCACTGTCTTTGTCAGTGACACCTTGTGGCGGCCATGTCTCATTTTCAGATTTTCTAATGTCAGGAGCAGGGGCGTATCTACACATTGGCCAGGATGTCACTCGCCAGGGGCGCCAGCCGAGCAAAGGGCACCACCCGACCGTGCCATCCTCTGCCAATGGGTGGAATCCCTTAAGCCGTAGTGTCTGGCAATACCTGTTGTGCCGAGCTGCCTTTGCATTGCCTGGGATGGAGGGCAGAGGACTGCTCAGTAGGCAGGAGCTGGCACCGGTGTCCATCACCGCAATGCACTACAGGGAAGAAACTGAAAATAAACTACAGCTCCCAGCAAACCTTGCTTTTGGGAGCTCCCAGCGGCAAGGGCAGCTGGGAGCTGTAGTTTTTCTTTCAGTTTCTTCACGTAGTTTGGTGCCATGCCGGACACCGGCACCAGCTCCTGCCTGCTGAGTGATCCTCCACCCTCCATTCCAGGCGGCGCGGCACAGCAGGTATTGCCAGACACTACGACTATCTGCTGGGATGTTGTGGGGTGGGAACTAGGGCTGCGTGCTGTGTAGTGAGGCTATGTATGTTTTGGGAGTGGAGGAGACTACTACTATGTGCTAAGAGTGGACTACAGCTATGTGCTCGGAGGGGGATGGGGACTATGGCTATGTGCAGGGAGGGGTACTATGGCTATCTATGTTGGCAAAGAACTATTGTTTTGTGATGGGAGGGAGGTGGGGACTACTGTATGACTGTGTTGGGCGAGGTGGAGACTACGGCTTTGTGCTGGGGCGACTACGCCTATTGCTTGGGGAGGTGGGGGCTATGGCTATTTACTAGGAGGGTACTATAGCTATGTGCTGGGAGGGGGTGGGGACTATGACTATATGACTGTGGGGGCATATCTGGCACTGTGGGGGCTTATCTGGCACTATGGGGGCATATGTGTATCTGGTACTGTTGGGGCATACCTGGCACTGTGAGGGCATATCTGGCACTATGAGGGCATATCTGGCACAGTGGGGGCATGTGTATCTGGCAATGTGGGGGCCTATCTGGCAACATGGGGACATATCTGGCAACATGGGGGAATATGTGTATCTGGCACTGTGGGGGCATATCTGGCACTGTGGGGGCATATCAGGCACTATGAGGGCATATCTGGCACTGTGGGGGCCTATCTGGCAACGTGGGGACATATCTGGCAACATGGGGGAATATGTGTATCTGGCACTGTGGGGGCATATCTAGCACTGTGGGGGTATATCTGACACTGTGGGCACTGTGGGGGCATAACTAGAACAATGGGGGCATGTCTGGCACTGTGGGGGCATGTGTGTATCTGCCACTGTGCGGTCATATGTGTATCTGGCACTGTGGGGGCATATGTATATCTGGCACTATTGGGGGCATATGTGCATCTGGCACTATTGGGGGCATATGTGTATCTGGCACTGCACTATTAAGGTCATATGTGTACCATGCCCCCATTTTCATTGGCCATGCCCCATGTGGCATGTGGCCACACCCATTTCTTTGGCATGCATCCGCCTTAGGCACGTGCATACAGTACCACTAACAATTTTTTTCTACTTGCATCACTGGGTAGTGCATTGCACTGCACTTCTTTGCACTACTATTTGATTATACTTTCTGGCCTTGGGTGGCATTGCCTCCTCAGCCAGGCCAGGCACTGCTGATATCTCCTCAGTGTTATAAGAAGTACTGTGTGGGCATAATGTGTAAAGGGAACTGCTACTGTGTGGACATGATGTGTGTAAGGGTTACTACTGTGTAGCGTAATTTGAATTGGGGGAACTATTGTATGATCATGCCCCTTTCCCACAAGATCATGTCCCTTGTTTGCACATGCACCTTCCCTATTTTAAATATGGGGGGCGCCAGTCACTTACTTTGCCAGGGGCGCTCGGACCCCTAGATACACCCCTGGTCAGGAACTACAGTAAGCTTTAATCTATATAAGACAAAATAGATTTTGTTTATCACAAAGATGAACCTTTATTATAATGTATAGCTTAAATCTTCCCACATATCAAAACAAAGCAAGTGTCATATACTCTGTCTATTAAAGCTTAACTAATACCTCATATAGCATTAAGGTAAATATAATGACATTTAGCAAAACGTGGAAGATGTCTGCTATAATTAACAACAAATATAGACGTAAATCAACACCAGATGTTTTCCATCATAAATATAAAAAATAATCATCTTACATCAACATATAAATTAAATCATTAGCATTCACACATACAGTACAATGCAGGTGTTTATCCTATTTAATTAAAGGGTAAGTATATTTCTGTATTACTGTGTGTTCTCCTGCACAGCAATCCGTCAAGAAGTGCCAGCTAGTGCAATTTTTTATGGCTGTACCCACACAGCTGGAGCGGTCTGCAAAAACACTGACAAATGTAGCTATCTTTAAATATCAGCCTAGACAGCACATTTGTGGAGCACTGCAAGAAATAGCATATACAGTAATATCTGTATAAGTCAGACATATAATTACTGCTAACAGCATTTAAACGTTACAGTAATTAATCTGCATAGGAAAATATTTAAAGATATTGGTTCCTTATTGTATGTAACCTTTAAGAATCTTTGAAAATGCCAGAGTTGTGACTGTATTGAAGTATGAAACCCACCACCTACCCCACCCCAATATAATATAATACAGACATATACATGTGTCTATATAATCCCATCATCATTAACAGCTGCTCACAAGTTAATTCATTGATAAGAGCATGGTCCGAAATAGAAAAACACCCAAAAATGATATAAAGTATAGCCCAATAACTCTCAAACAGACAAAACGTATTAAACACTTACCATAGTATAGCCTGGAAAGCATCACACTTCTGGTTCCTTACTTCCTATACTTAAATATTAAAAGATCTCCCAGATGCAGCATGGAGGGACCCCATTAGATATCGCCAATATCTGCTGCAGTCCCTCTATTTCTGAATGCAAATTTAGCCGCCATTGGTGTCTATAGGGGATGCTATGCAGTCATATTTACCAAGCTCTGGAATATTATGCATTCCAGAGCTTGGTCCCGATAGTTAACACCATTTCCACATGGTGTTAAGCCTATAGTAACCTATGACTACTCAAATTTTAATGAGGGATCCTCCAAACAGATCCCTCCCCATATGCCTCCGTTCACTGCATATGCAAATTGGCTCCAGGGATGCAAATCAGGTAGCAGTCTAGCAAATCAGGTAGCAGATAAATTTGGCTAAAAATATGATTATTCACAATGTAAATTTAGGCAAAATATATTTATCGCATCTGCATTAAAATGTATATTGTGATAAATATGCCCCGTAACACCATGGATCAAGCAAATGACAAATCCTCTCATCTACCCATCAATGACTGGTATGCTGGAAATCATGACACATTTCCAGTTGGGTTGAAGAGAACATAAGTATGCTAAACTACTGTATCAATTCACATACTACTGACCAGTGCGCATCCCATATGGGAAACGCTTAGCGCATTTCCAGTCAAATTAACACTTTTATGGATGAATTCTGTCAAATTAATGCAAGATTTAAAAAAAATGTTTTTATTAAACTTCACTTTTTTTGTTTTTTAACTATAAAACTTAAGACATTTTACATGTGTCCATTTGAGTTCACCTGCAACATAAACAAAATATTTGCTATGGTAAAACTTACCGTTGATAACGGTAAGTCCACAGAATCCACAGGATAACATTGGCATATGATGACACGACAGCGGATTTGCACCAATCGGTCAAAGCTTTCGGCCTTCCACCATGCAATGTGCCCGTCCATATATCCGCACCTCCTGGCTCAGGCAAATCAATTGTTTTTCCAATGCTCAAGGCAGAAGCATCATAGAGAGCCCTAATTAGGCAAGAAGAACAAACATGCACACCCTTCCGTACAAGAAGGAAGAGGTTAGTGAGTGAAAGGATCCTCAAATCAGGTGCATCAGGGTGGGATCTATGTGGATCCTTTGGACGTAGGAGAAATAACGTTATCAACTGTAAGTTTTACCATAATGAATATTTCTCTGGTTATTCATAGGATACCATTGGGATGTCCCAAAGCAATTTAGTGGTAGGGACGCTCCTGATTGGACAGGAGAATCCTTTGTCCGAATTCAGCATCCTGGTAGGCAAAGGTATCAAAGGCATAATGTCTAATGAATGTGTTAATGGAATACCATGTGGCTGCTATACATATCTATTCTGCTGAAGCACCACATTGTGCTGCCTATAATGGACCTACCTTACGAGTAGAGTGAGCAGAGACATTAGCCAGAACAGGGTGATCAACTTGAGAGTATGCTTCTGAAATTTTCATCCAAAGCCACTTTGCCAGTGTCTGCTTATCAGCAGGCCATCCTCTCTTGCGAAATCCGCAGAGAACGAAAAAAGAGTGTCTTTCTGATGGCACTGGTATGATCCACGTAGATCTTTAAGGCAGCACTACGTCCAACGATGCATCTCCCGCAGAAAGATCCGGCCCCTGGAAAGCTGAGACTACAATTTCTTTGTTAAGGTGGAATTTAGACACCACTTTAGCAAGATACCCAGATTTGGTACTGAAAACCACTCTATCTGGATAAAAAAAAATCAGAAATGGAGGGCGACATAACAATGCCCCTAAATCTGAAACTCTTCTAGCTGAAGCAATAGCCAGTAGAAAGAGAACTTTAGCTTTCAACCATTTAAGATCCACTCTTTTTAGTGGTTCAAAGGAGGCAACTTGAAGGGCCTTTAGGACTAACCTTACGTCCCAAGGCACTGTAGGAAGAACAAAAGGAGGTTGAATTTGCAGTATTCCCTGGAAAAAAGTGCGCACATCCTGTAGGTTAGCAATTTTCTAGAGATGTGCGGTGGACACGTTTCGGGTTTTGTGTTTTGGTTTTGGATCTGGATCCCTGCTCGTGTTTTGGATATGGATTGGTTTGGCCAAAACCACCCTTTCAGGTTTTAGTTTTGGTTTTGGATCTGAATGATTTTTGGATAAAATATCAAAACAGCTATAATTACAGAATTTGGGGGTTATTTTGATCCTTTGGTATTATTAACCTCAATAACATTCATTTCCACTCATTTCCAGTCTATTCTGAACACCTCACACCTCAGAATATTGTTTTAAGGCCAAAAGGTTGCAGAGGTAGCTGGATGACTTAGCTAAGCGACACTAGTGGGCGGCACAAAAACCTGGCCCATCTAGGAGTGGCACTGCAGTGTCAGACAGGATGGCAGTTTTAAGAACTAGGCCCCAAAGAGCACATAATGCAAAGAAAAAAAAGAGGTGCACCGAGGTCGCTGGATGACTAAGCTAAGCGACATGAGTGGGCCACACAAACTGGCCCATCTAGTAGTGGCACTGCAGTGTCAGACAGGATGGAAGTTTTAAAAACTAAGCCCCAAAAAGCACACAATGCACAGAAAAAAAGAGGTGCAACAAGGTAGCTGGATGACTAAGCTAAGCGACACAAGTGGGAAGTACAAACACTTGGCCCATCTAAGAGTGGCACTACAGTGGCAGACAGGATGGCAGTTTTAAAAACTAGGTCCCAAAGAGCACATAATGCAAAGAAAAAAAGAAGTGCAACGAGGTAGCTGGATGACTAAGCTAAGCGACACACGTAGGCGGCACAAACACCTGGCCCATCTAGGATGGCACTACAGTGGCAGACAAGATGGCAGTTTTAAAAACTAGGCCCCAAAGAGCATATAATGCAAAGAAAAAAAGGTGCGACAAGGTAGCTGGATGTCTAAGCTAAGCGAGACACGTGGGCGGCACAAACACCTGGCCCATCTAGGAGTGGCACTACAGTGGCAGACAAGACGGCAGTTTTAAAAACTAGGCCGCAAAGAGCACATAATGCAAAGAAAAAAAGGTGCAACAAGGTAGCTGGATGTCTAAGCTAAGCGACACAAGTGGGCAGCACAAACACCTGGCCCATCTAGGAGTGGCACTGCAGTGGCAGACAGGATGGCAGTTTTAAAGACTATGGCCCTCATTCCGAGTTGTTCGCTCGCTAGCTGCTTTTAGCAGCCGTGCAAACGCTAAGCCTCCGCCCTTTGGGAGTGTATCTTAGCTTAGCAGAAGTGCGAACAAAAGGATCGCAGTGAGGCACCAAAACCTTTTTCAGCAGTTTCAGAGTAGCTGCAGACCTTCTCCTAGCTTGTGATCACTTCAGACTATTTAGTTCCTGTTTTGACATCACGAACACGCCCTGCGTTCGGCCAGCCATGCCTGTGTTTTCCCAGGCACGCCTGCGTTTGTATCTGACACGCCTGCGTTTTTCAGCACACTCCCTGAAAACAGTCAGTTACCTCCCAGAAACGCCCCTTTCCTGTCAATCACTCTGCGGCCAGCAGTGCGACTGAAAAGCTTCGCTAGACCTTGTGTAAAAGTACTTCGGCTGTTGTGAAAGTAAGTTGCGCATGCGCATTGCGCCGCATACAGATGCGCAGAAGTGCCACTTTTTTGCCTAAACGCTGCGAACGAAAACAGCTAGCGAACAACTCGGAATGACCACCTATGTACAAAGAGCACATAATGCAAAGAAAAAAGAGGTGCAAGATGGAATAGTCCTTGGAATGTTGTAGAAACAGGACATGCACACTTTAACAAACCAATCATTTCAGCGACACGACTGTGGCTGAAATGATTGGTTTGTTTGGGCCCCCACCAAAAAAGAAGCAAATAATCTCTCCTTGCACAAACTGGCTCTACAGTGGCAAGATGTCGTCCTCATCCTCAGATTCCCCCCCTCCCCTTAGTGTTTACATCCTCATCCTCACACAGAAAAAATATTCAAACAAAACCACATAATTTATTTGTCAGTGGACTGCTTGCGCTATTACCCAAAGTTTCTGAACTATGGTGAATGCGCTCCAGGTGACGTATAAGGGAGGATGTTCCTAGGTGGTTAACATCCATATCCCTACTTATTATGGATTGACAAAGGCAACAGATGGCTTGATACCTGTTGTCCGGATTTGTGGAGAAATAATTCCACACTGAAGAGGTAACTTTTTTGGTATTTTGCCCAGGCATGACAATTGGCTTTTTCATCCCATGGCCAACAACTGTCTCCAATGGTGCCTTATTCAAACAAATCACATCACCATCAGAATCCTCATCGTCAACTTCCTCCGCAGCGCCAGCTACATCCATATCCTCCTCATCCTGGTGTACTTCTACAGTGACATCCTCAATCTCAATATCAGCAACTGGACTGGCGTTGCTCCTCCCAGCACTTGCAGGGGGTGTGCAAATGGTGGTAGGAGCCTCCTCTTCCCATACAGTGTTGTGAAGGTCAGGCCTAGACATCGCAACCGCAGACAGTGCCAGCATCCCTGTATTTTCACAACACCCCTGTAATTTTACAGCATACAAGACAGAGCCAGTGTACATTGATTTTCACTGCACCCTAGAATAACTACAGCATACAGGGCACAGCCAGTCTACATTGATTTTCACTGCACCCTAGAATAATTACAGCATACAAGACAGGACCAGTGTACAATGATTTTCACTGCACCCTAGAATAATTACAGCATACAAGACAGGGCCAGTGTACATTGATTTTCACTGCACCCCTGAATTTTTACAGCATACAGTGCCAGTGTAATGTTATTTGAACAGCAACACCCCTGTATTTTACAGAATACAAGAGCAGTGTGCTTTTAATTTTTAACAACTGCACCTCTGAATTTTTACAACGTACAGGGCCAGCAGCACCCCTATATTTTACAGCATACAGCAGTGTGCTTTTAATATTTAACAACTGCACCCCTGAATTTTTACAACATACAGGGCCAGTGTAATGTTATTTGATCAGCAACACCCCTATATTTGACAGTATACAGCAGTGTGCTTTTAACTTTTAACAACTGCACCTCTGAATTTTTACAACATATAGGGTCAGCAGCACCCCTATATTTTAAAGCATACAGCAGTGTGCTTTTAACTTTTAACAACTGCATCCCTGAATTTTTACAACATACAGGGCCAGTGTAATGTATTTGAACAGAAACATCCCTATATTTTACAACATACAGCAGTGTGCTTTTAATTTTTAACTGCACCCCTGAATTATTACAACATACAGGGCCAGCAGCACCCCAATATTTTACAGCATACAGCAGCAGTGTGCTTTTAACTTTTAACAACTGCACCCTGAATTTTTAGAGCATACAGGGTCAGTGTAATGTTATTTTAACAGCAACACTCCTATATTTTACAGCATACAGCAGTGTGCTTTTAATTTTTAACTGCACCCCTGAATTTTTACAACATACAGGGCCAGCAGCAGCTCAATATTTTATAGCATACAGGAGCAGTGTGCTTTTAATTTCTAACAACTGCACCCCTGAATTTTTACAACATACAGGGCCAGCGCACCCCTATATTTTCCAGCAGACAGGAGGACAGTGCCCCTGCACCTTGTACAACACAGTGACAGCCAGGACAGCAACACCCATGTACAGCTGCAGCACATGAAATACCAGTGACAGACAGGACAGTCAGGACAGCACCCCTAATACAGCACAGGTACACCACAGTGACTGCAGCATCACCACTACAGGGCACACACTAACCCCACCTGACGCCACCACCCACATGGAGAGTGGGGAAGACAGACCTCTGTCTCTCTAAGTCCGGAGTGAAAATGGCGGCGACATGCGGCTGTTTATATGGATTCCAAAACCAGCGAGATTCCAACAGCAGGATGTTGACGTTTTGCCTCGTTGTGGTTTCCGAGTCTGGCGGGAAGTCCCAAGTCAGACTCGGATTCGGGCTCGGAGCATGAAGTTCGGGGGGGTTCGGATCTCAGGTAACTGAACCCGCTCATCTCTACAATTTTCCTTTTAGAACCATACAGTCAATGCTGACACATGTACTCTCAGCGAGCCATCCACAGACCTTAGTTCATTCCTGCCTAAAGGAATGCTAAGACTTTTTAAACCTTAGGTCAGATTTCCAGTTACTGCACCAATGAATATAGGCTTGCCATATTTGGTGATAATGCGAGTTATGGAAGTTCTCCTTACTCTGAGCATTTTTTAAAATACCTGGTGTGACTTCAGGATGGAAGTCTCAAGAGCTGCGCCATCAAAGACAGTTGATCCAAGTGTTTGTAATAGCAAGTACCCCGAGCCAGTAGATCTGGATGTTGAGGGAGTAGGACTGGAGCATCCATCGACATCCTCTGCAGATCTGTGTAACACTGCCTTCTGGACCAAGCCGGAGCTATTAGTATCATGGCACCCTTACCTTGTCTTACCTTTCGCATCACCCTGTGTCACAGGGCGATTGGTGGAAACACATGAGCCAGACAAAAGTTCGATCTCATTGACAGGTCATCCACAAAGGTCGCTCTGATTATCTTTTGTTTTTGACCCATATGCGGAAACTTTGTTGTTCTGACAGGATGCCATGAGATCTATCTCCGGTAACCCCCATTGTCTACCAGAGTTTGTAAGATCATGGGGTATAAAGCCTATTCGTGCATGAATGGTGTGTCTACTGAGAAAATCAGCTTTCCAGTTTAGGACTCCTGGGATGAATACTGCAGACAAGGCTGGATAATGAAGGTCTTACCCACCTTAATGTGTGACTTACCTTCTTCATTGTCTTTTTGCTGCGAGTTCCTCCCTGATGGTTGAGGTACGCTACTGCCATTGCAATGTCCAGGCGGATTCAAACTGGTTTCCCCTGAAGGATGTTCTTTGCCTGAATAAATGCCGGTGGGATACAGGGAGACTTTAGCCTGCTTCCAGGTTCGTTCAATTACATTAGCGAATGCTGAGTGGATCCAGACGCTAATAGTGTGCACACTCGCCCCGTGAACCTACAGTGAACACAGACGCCCAAGTGAACACTGACGCACCAGTCATGTATGTCTTTTATATATTGTTTTTTATTAAATTGCTCAATTAGAGAATTCTAATTGCTCTTTGATATTGTTCATTCATATTGTATTATAGTGCAGCCTCCACCCAATTGTTGTTTTCCAGTTACACAGCCTATGCTGCGACTGGGTACTTTTATATACACAGCATCCCAGTTCACACTTTTATATACTGAGCGGGAACTTAGTTTATGGTGGGAAGCTTGGAGGAAACTGGTCATGAACCAGGGGGAGGGATGACCAAGGGAGCGTCTGACTCCCCACTGCTCACATCAATCCCAGGGATCACAGCCTCATACTACCCCTGAAACCTATGATCCCTAGGGCCTAGCGCTGGTGCACCGTAGGTGGCAGCCATGTCAGCAACTGTTTGGTAGTCTCCTCTCAACACAGTGCTGCTGTGTCCGTGTTCCCTCTCTAAGCGGGATCGATGCCTTACCTTCTCCCCATGCTCCGCCCACAGCCTGGTAATGTCTGCTGGACTTGCTAGTACATCCAACACAGAAGCCTGCCGAAACAGCACTGTACTTGTTGATAAGCGCTGTCACGACCCGGCGGGAAGTTGTTGAAGCGAATCTTTCAAAGGTACTTATTAGACGCTTTTTAGAAAGATCGCTCAAAAAATAGTAAGCTTCTAAAAATAGAATAAAAAAGCTTATGGCTGCTAAAAAACCAGCAGCCCTCTTGACTATGGTCCGGCTCCTGCCACACGAAACAAAAAACTGATTTGCCTCAGCCAGGAGGCGGGGATATATGGACGGGTTGCATGCTGGGAGGCCGAAAGTTTTGACCGATTGGTGCAAACCCACTGTCGCGTCATTATATCCCAATGTTATCCTGCGGATAGCCTGTGGACCCTGCCGGAGAAATGCCATATTATCATGGAACAGTATTTTAACTGTATTTTTTTGTTTAGTTTTTTTGCAAAAATATTAAGGCATAATGAAAAAAAAAATTCTGGTACATTTTTTTAAATGTGTTCATATCATGTTGTTTGCTGTATTTTTCTACAGAATCAAAAAAATCTAAGTTGAAAACAATACTGTTTTTTTGCATATTTATAGATTTATTCATCTAGAAACAAAACAAAGTATAATACAAATATTTTCATTTACACCTGAGTTTGCTTCATATTGTACCTAGAGAGTTATAGGCCCTACACACTGGCCGACAATCCTCAAAGATATGAACGATCTCGTTCATTATTGAACGAGATAACTTTGAGTGTGGAGTCACCAGCGATGAACGATGCGCGGCCCCGCACTCGTTCATCGCTGGTGCCCGGTTGGCTGTGCATGCAGGCCAATATGGACGATCTCGTCCATATTTGCCTGCACTTGTATGGAGCCGTGTGACGGGGGAGTGAAGAAACTTTACTCCCCCCGTCACTGCCCCCCCACCGCCGGGTCGCCCGTCTGCCGTATCGGCTGTCGGGCAGCTCAGTGGCGTATCGCTGTGTCTGTAGGGCCCTTTAGCCTTTTTCACAACCTGAATTTGACTGGTTTTAATGCTTGCTGTGAAAGATAGAGAAGTACCCTGGAAAAAAAGGCTTAAGACACTGCATACTGATGTACAATACTTAGTTTTATGTGTACAAGCTTCACAGTGGTACCTTTTAGAATGTTTTGCATCCATAAGCTTTGGCGAGTGATTTCACACACTTAACCTGATTTCGGAGGGGTGCCTTTGACACAGCACTGTACTTCAACAGATGTGGTGTCTCACTTGGGGGGTATTCAATTAGCGACAAAAACAAAATCACTGCAATTTACCCCAACTGCAATTTTTGCCATTTTCGGGCTTATTTGCAGCGAAAATGGACTGTTAGCGGGTATGCACACTCCCACACACACAATTAACACACACACTGTCCCGCACACACACACAATTAACACACACGCACACTGTCCCACACACAATTAACACACACTCGCACTGTCTCACACACACACACACAATTAACACACACGCACACTGTCCCACACACACATACAATTAACACACACTCAAACTGTCCCACTCACACACACACACTGTCCCACACACACAATTAACACACACACACACACACACTGTCCCGCACCCCCCTCCACTCCCGTCTCCTCTCCTCACCAGACAGGAAAGTATAAATCCCGTTCGGCACTCACCTGCACTTCTGAGGCCGCGCACCCCCGTGGTCGCGCACGCGCATACCTCCGCGCACGCGCGATCGCGCAATGTACACTTTGCAGGGGGGGGAGTAGGGGGAGACTCCTGGCTGCCGCTGCCTGTCCAGTGTGACAGGCACAGCAGCCGGGGAGACAGGGAGAGCGCCGCGGCCCGCGGTTAGCGCCGGCGGAATCCCTGTCCGATGGGGCGAGCGGGCCGTGCAGGTGCCGGTGGCGCCCCCCCTCTGTTGGGGCTGCCACGGCGCCCAGGGCACGTGCCCTGCTCGCCCCATGCTAGATACGCCTCTGGCGAGCAGGGCACGTGCATGGGGCGAGCAGGGCACGTGCCCTGGGCGCCGTGGCAGCCCCAACAGAAGGGGGCGCCACCGGCACCTGCACGGCCCGCTCGCCCCATCGGACAGGGATTCCGCCGGCGCTAACCGCGGGCCACGGCGCTCTCCCTGTCTCCCCGGCTGCTGTGCCTGTCACACTGGACAGGCAGAGGCAGCCAGGAGCCTCCCCCTACTCCCCCCCCCTGCAAAGTGTACATTGCGTGATCGCGCGTGCGCGGAGGTACGCGCGTGTGCGAGACCACGGGGGTGCGCGGCCTCAGAAGTGCAGGTGAGTGCCGAACGGGATTTATACTTTCCTGTCTATTGAGGAGAAGAGACGGGAGGGGAGGGGAATGGAGGGGGGTGCGGGACAGTGTGTGTGTGTGTGTGTGTGTGTGTGTGTGTGTTAATTGCATGTGTGTGGGACAGTGTGTGTGTGTGTGAGTGGGACAGTTTGAGTGTGTGTTAATTGTATGTGTGTGCGGGACAGTGTGCGTGTGTGTTAATTGTGTGTGTGTGTGTGTGTGTGTGTGTGTGTGTGACAGTGCGAGTGTGTGTTAATTGTGTGTGTGTGGGACAGTGTGCGTGTGTGTTAATTGTGTGTGTGTGTGTGGGACAGTGTGTGTGTTAATTGTGTGTGTGTGTGGGACAGTGTGTGTGTGTGGGACAGTTTGAGTGTGTGTTAATTGTATGTGTGTGTGGGACAGTGTGTGTGTGTGGGACAGTGCGCGTGTGTGTTAATTGTGTGTGTGTTGTGTGTGTGGGACAGTGTGAGTGTGTGTTAATTGTGTGTGTGGGACAGTGCGCGTGTGTGTTAATTGTGTGTGTTGTGTGTGTGGGACAGTGTGAGTGTGTGCTAATTGTGTGTGTGTGGGACAGTGCGTATGTGTTAATTGTGTGTGTGTGTGGGACAGTATGCGTGTGTGTTAATTGTGTGTGTGTGGGACAGTGTGCGTGTGTGTTAATTGACAGGGACACCACTGATAGGGACACCACCCCCATGTCAGCGAGGCACCTGTGATTGGACAGCGGATCCAGTGCTGGATCCGCTTGTCCAATCACCCACACGCGGCGCTGGAGGAGACGGGTCCCGGCGGTGAGTGGCGTCTGCAGTGTGCGCCCCGTCCCCCATCCTCCTCCGCTGCTGACAGGAGCGGTGTTGTGCGGCTCTCCCCTTCCTCCGCCGGCTCCGTCCTCCCGCTGACAGGAGCGGCGGTGTGCGGCTCTCCCCCTCCTCCACCGGCTCCGTCCTCCCGGCGTGACCCTGCAGTGTGTGCGGCTCTCCCCAGCAGCAGCAGGTTAGTCTCTCTCTCTCCCCCTCCTCTCTCTCCCCCTCCCCTCTCTCCCTCTCTCCTCCTGTGGATTGAAGTTTGTAAGTATAATTTTCATTTTTACAGGTGCCCCTATTGGATTCTACTGGACAAGTGGACGTGACCGGCGTGGGATGTAGGTAAGTAATCTGTCTCTCATTTTTACAGGTACCCCTATTGGATTCTACTGGACAAGTGGACGTGACCGGCGTGGGATATAGGTAAGTATGTGTGAGTGTGTAAGTGTGTTTTAATAAATTTTTACTGTCACGGTGTGTGAGTTGTGTTTTTATTTGGGTATTTTTTCTGTTGTAGAACTACAGGTACCAGCGGGCCCGTTATTTCCCCGCATGCTGGTACTTGAGGTTCTCCAAGTACCAGCAAGCGGGGGAGGCTTGCTGAGCCTTGTAGTTCCACAACAAAAAACAATATTCTTTTTTTTACACACATGGCTATCAGCCTCCCATCCACCACCCACGGATGGGGGGACAGCCTCGGGCTTCACCCCTGGTCCTTGGGTGCCTGGAGGGGGGGTGACCCCTTGATTTAAGGGGTCCCCACTCCTCCAGGGAACCCCTGCCAGGGGTGACTAGTTGGGCGGGTAATGCCACGGCCGCAGGGACCTCCATAAATGTGTCCCCCGGCTGTGGCATTATGTCCCTGGCTAGTGGAGCCCGGTGCTGGTTTTAAAAATACGGGGGACCCCTACATCTTTTGTCCCTTGTATTTTTGGAACCAGGACCGGACTAAGAGCCTGATGCTGGTTGTCTAAATACGGGGAACCCCTGTCCAATTTTTTTCCAGTATTTAAACAACCAGGACCGGCTCAAAGAGCCCGAGGCTGGTTATACTTAGGAGGGGGGACCTCACGCATTTTTTTATTTTATTTCTTGAACCCATTCAGACCCTTCTCCGTTAAGTTAATGGAAGCCCTGGACAACAAAATAGCATTCATGTCCTCCTCCCACTCCCTTCCCAGTCCCAAACACTAATTATTTTTTTCTATAAAAATGTACAATATATCACAAGTATGAAGAGCAGGCAGGCAGCGGGCATTGGCGGCATCGGACTGAGATACAAATTAGTGGCGGAGGGCTGGGTCAGTTGATGGTGGGCGAGTTTGTAAGCCATTGGTGGTGGCAGCGGGCATTGGCTCAGAGGCAGTAGCGGGCATTGGCTCGGTGGCGGTAGGGGTCATCGGCAGGATTCGGCAGACATTATGGCTGTAGTGCCTCACCGCACGCCACTGACCTCACCGCACGCCACTGGTGTGTGGGACAGTGTGCGTGTGTGTTAAGTTTGTAAGCCATTGGTGGTGGCAGCGGGCATTGGCTCAGAGGCAGTAACGGGCATTGGCTCGGTGGCGTTAGGGGTCATCGGCAGGATTCGGCGGACATTATGGCTGTAGTGCCTCACCAGCCACTGACCTCACCGCACGCCACTGGTGTGTGGGACAGTGTGCGTGTGTGTTAATTGTGTGTGTGTGGGACAGTGTGAGTGTGTGTACATTTTTGCAGTCCAGTGTGTGTGGGGGAGGGGAACGTATGAGAATGTGTGTGTAGTCTGAGTGGGTGTGTGTGGTGTTTGGGGGTGGCCAGTCTGTGTGTGTGTAATCTACTGTGTGTGTGTGTCTGTGTGTGTAATCTACTGTGTGTGTGTGTGTGTGTGTGTGTGTGTGTGTGTGTGTGTGTGTGTGTGTGTGTGTGTGTGTGTGTGTAAGTAAGGGGGAGGGGCAGTCTGTGTGTGTGGGCGGGATGTACTAATGACCATTTACCGAAGAGGGATATGTATTAAATCACGGGCATGCAGATGCCCTTCTCACTCACCATCCAGCTGGGTGAGCGAGCCGGGCAGATGGAAAGTCAGCAGCAGGGGCAGCATGCCGGATATCAGCAGCCGAGGGTGGGGGCTGTAAGGCACGTGCGGAGCGGTGCGGAGCCCAAAGCCGGAGATCAGCAGCATGTTGACCGGCAATAAGCAGCTTCTGCTTCCGCGTTCAACATGCTGCCGATCTCCGGCTTTGGGCTACGCAGGGTTCGGTGGATGGGTGTCCTCTGCCGGTGTACTGCAGCTCCGGGGGTGCGGGCTCCGGAGGCTTTCAGCACTGTTGGTATCTTTTTGTGTGTTTTTCTGTTGAATATCCAGCTGCCTCAAGTATGTACAGCCTGCACCCTCTGCTGCTGATATCCGGCATGCTGCTGCTGCTGCTGCTGGCTGTCCCCCCGCCCGGCTCGGCCACACGGCTATATGGTGAGAAGGGCATCTCAGTTCCCGAGGTTTAACACATATGCCTCAGTAAATGGCCTTTGCGGTAAACGATACTAATGCTTACCGTGACAGTAACAGCGGGGAGGACGGCGCACATCGGGATCCTGCAGCAGGAAAGAAGAACCCCTTCGGAGTGCAGCAGACCACACTGAAAAGGGTGCATACCTGGTGCGGTGCTCTGCATCCCGGGTGGTGCCGAAGATGTGGAATGTCGGAGGTGGCAGAAGTGCCACAGCTTGGGGTGAGAATCCGCTGCAGCCCTTCCGCTGCTAAACTCTGCAATTAGTCTATTAAGGGGGTGGGCTCCCCTCACCATAGTGCCCCACAGGCCTTGTTAATTCTGGGGGTAGGATCCCCTCACTCTATAATGTGAATTTTGGCTCATATCATGTGCTGTAACGTGAATTTTGGCTCATACCGTGTGCTATAATGTGAATTTCGGCTCATACCGTGTGCTATAATGTGAATTTCGGCTCATACCGTGTGGGGTAATGTGAATTTTGGCTCATACCATGTGGGGTAATGTGAATTTCGGCTCATACTGTGTGCTATAATGTGAATTTTGGCTCATACCGTGTGGGGTAATGTGAATTTCGGCTCATACTGTGTGCTATAATGTGAATTTCGGCTCATACCGTGTGGGGTAATGTGAATTTCGGCTCATACCGTGTGCTATAATGTGAAAGGGGCACCAGTACTAGATAGTATAAGGGGTCCTACTACACTGAAGGACACGCCCCTTTTGAGTGACCGCGCCCCTTTTCTGGAGCGTGCGCGCATAATTTCTATCTGCACTCTTTCATTCCGCCTTCAAAAATTCAACTTCAACCACTGCACCTACATCTATACATACACACCCTGACATCTTTATATACAGTGACACCGGTGGCGTCTGCACATTTTTGTATTTTTTTTTTATTATTAGCATTTTATTTATTTATTATTTTTATTATTATTATTTATTTATTTTGGGGGGGGCGCCATTATTGATCTTGCCCTGGGCTCCAAAAACCCTAGATACGCCTCTGCCCATGATTCACCCTATTCAAAAGCAATTTAGCGAAAACGGGATTGCCATGAAAATTGGTGCCGAAAGTAAAAAGTGAAAAATGGGTAAATCTGTCCGTACCCCCCCTAAGAAGCTAAACCAACATCGGATAACAGTAGAAAAGTTTATTATTGGTTATAATAAATGTATTTCTGGTACTTAAATTGGGTCAAATGGCTATTAAATACTTTTTTTTTTTAAATATCAAAAAATAATAGAAAGCTATTTTTTTCAGCAAATAAGTGCTAAAATTAATCTTGGGGTACATACAAATGGGTGTAAGAATATATTTGGGTCATTTTAAGGGATTTTCTTTTAAAAAGTGGAAACAGACCAATTACTCCCACCTGCAAGTCCAAAAACACTTTTCCCACTCATAAATCTCCCCAATTAACCCATCCAATACCTTGTACTGCAATTTCCATCATTTTGCACTTTTCACCCCAAAAATTACATGTCATTATTGGCCAATTAAAAATAATTACAAACTTCTAAGTGCAAAATTAGTCATTTAGGAGGTTTCCCCAGGGGTTCAGAAACAAATACAGACATTTTTAAGTTAAAATAGGGATTTTCCCCAAGTTTATCACCTGCTCAGAGTTGGTGAATTGAAATTCATGGTAAAATTACTGTAAAACCATTTCAGGGACAATTAAATAGGAGCTTCAGTGAATTTACCGCGATTCGCAGTAATCTCACATCTTTTTACCTCAAATATGCGTTTTCACAGTTGCCCTACCTTGGTTTTCCTCTGCAAGGTTGCTCCATAGAGCAGTGGATGCTTGAAATCCAACTGATTCTTGTAATCAAATCCAGACATTTGATACAGCAGCCATGCATTTACACAAATTTACATCAAAATATTTTGTTGATAATCCTGTTTTACTTTGTAAATGAGGGATAATTATCACATATAGTATATAAGATTTTGCAAAAAACGCTAAGTTTAAAGTAGAGATGAGCGGGTTCGGTTTCTCTGAATCCGAACCCGCACGAACTTCATGTTTTTTTTCACGGGTCCGAGCGACTCGGATCTTCCCGCCTTGCTCGGTTAACCCGAGCGCGCCCGAACGTCATCATGACGCTGTCGGATTCTCGCGAGACTCGGATTCTATATAAGGAGCCGCGCGTCACCGCCATTTTCACACGTGCATTGAGATTGATAGGGAGAGGACGTGGCTGGCGTCCTCTCCATTTAGATTAGGAGAGAGAGAGAGAGATTGACCTGAGGCTGATACTGTAGAAGAGAGTGCAGAGTTTAGTGACTGACCACAGTGACCACCAGCAGTGCAGTTGTTTTATTTAATATATCCGTTCTCTGAATGAAAAAAACGGTACACACAGTGACTCAGTCACATACCATATCTGTGTGCACTGCTCAGCCCAGTGTGCTGCATGCCTGCATCATCTATGTATATATTATATATCTGACTGTGCTCAGCTCACACAGCTTATAATTGTGGGGGAGACTGGGGAGCACTGCAGTGCCAGTTATAGGTTATAGCAGGAGCTAGGAGTACAAGACAGTCACATACCATATCTGTGTGCACTGCTCAGCCCAGTGTGCTGCATCATCTATGTATATATTATATATCTGACTGTGCTCAGCTCACACAGCTTATAATTGTGGGGGAGACTGGGGAGCACTGCAGTGCCAGTTATAGGTTATAGCAGGAGCCAGGAGTACATATTATATTAAAATTAAACAGTGCACACTTTTGCTGCAGGAGTGCCACTGCCAGTGTGACTGACCAGTGACCTGACCACACTGACCACCAGTATAGTTAGTAGTATACTATATTGTGATTGCCTGAAAAAGTTAAACACTCGTCGTGTGACTTCACTTGTGTGGTGTTTTTTTTTTATTCTATAAAAAACTCATTCTGCTGACAGACAGTGTCCAGCAGGTCCGTCATTATATAATATATATACCTGTCCGGCTGCAGTAGTGATATATATATATTTTTTATATCATTATTTATCATCCAGTCGCAGCAGACACAGTACGGTAGTTCACGGCTGTAGCTACCTCTGTGTCGGCACTCGGCAGTCCATCCATAATTGTATACCACCTACCCGTGGTTTTTTTTTCTTTCTTCTTTATACATACATACTACTACATCTCTTTATCAACCAGTCTATATTAGCAGCAGACACAGTACAGTACGGTAGTTCACGGCTGTGGCTACCTCTGTGTCGGCACTCGGCAGTCCGTCCATAATTGTATATACCACCTAACCGTGGTTTTTTTTTCTTTCTTCTTTATACATACATACTACGACATCTCTTTATCAACCAGTCTATATTAGCAGCAGACACAGTACAGTACGGTAGTTCACGGCTGTGGCTACCTCTGTGTCGGCACTCGGCAGTCCGTCCATAATTGTATACCACCTAACCGTGGTTTTTTTTTCTTTCTTCTTCATACATACATACTACGACATCTCTTTATCAACCAGTCTATATTAGCAGCAGACACAGTACAGTACGGTAGTTAACGGCTGTGGCTACCTCTGTGTCGGCACTCGGCAGTCCGTCCATAATTGTATACCACCTAACCGTGGTTTTTTTTTCTTTCTTCTTTATACATACATACTACGACATCTCTTTATCAACCAGTCTATATTAGCAGCAGACACAGTACAGTACGGTAGTTCACGGCTGTGGCTACCTCTGTGTCGGCACTCGGCAGTCCGTCCATAATTGTATACCACCTACCCGTGGTTTTTTTTTCTTTCTTCTTTATACATACATACTACTACATCTCTTTATCAACCAGTCTATATTAGCAGCAGACACAGTACAGTACGGTAGTTCACGGCTGTGGCTACCTCTGTGTCGGCACTCGGCAGTCCGTCCATAATTGTATACCACCTAACCGTGGTTTTTTTTTCTTTCTTCTTTATACATACATACTACGACATCTCTTTATCAACCAGTCTATATTAGCAGCAGACACAGTACAGTACGGTAGTTCACGGCTGTGGCTACCTCTGTGTCGGCACTCGGCAGTCCGTCCATAGTTGTATACCACCTACCCGTGGTTTTTTTTTCTTTCTTCTTCATACATACATACTACGACATCTCTTTATCAACCAGTCTATATTAGCAGCAGACACAGTACAGTACGGTAGTTCACGGCTGTGGCTACCTCTGTGTCGGCACTCGGCAGTCCGTCCATAATTGTATACCACCTAACCGTGGTTTTTTTTTCTTTCTTCTTCATACATACATACTACGACATCTCTTTATCAACCAGTCTATATTAGCAGCAGACACAGTACAGTACGGTAGTTCACGGCTGTGGCTACCTCTGTGTCGGCACTCGGCAGTCCGTCCATAATTGTATACTAGTATCCATCCATCTCCATTGTTTACCTGATGTGCCTTTTAGTTGTGCCTATTAAAATATGGAGAACAAAAATGTTGAGGTTCCAAAATTAGGGAAAGATCAAGATCCACTTCCACCTCGTGCTGAAGCTGCTGCCACTAGTCATGGCCGAGACGATGAAATGCCAGCAACGTCGTCTGCCAAGGCCGATGCCCAATGTCATAGTACAGAGCATGTCAAATCCAAAACACCAAATATCAGTAAAAAAAGGACTCCAAAACCTAAAATAAAATTGTCGGAGGAGAAGCGTAAACTTGCCAATATGCCATTTACCACACGGAGTGGCAAGGAACGGCTGAGGCCCTGGCCTATGTTCATGGCTAGTGGTTCAGCTTCACATGAGGATGGAAGCACTCAGCCTCTCGCTAGAAAAATGAAAAGACTCAAGCTGGCAAAAGCACAGCAAAGAACTGTGCATTCTTCGAAATCCCAAATCCACAAGGAGAGTCCAATTGTGTCGGTTGCGATGCCTGACCTTCCCAACACTGGACGTGAAGAGCATGCGCCTTCCACCATTTGCACGCCCCCTGCAAGTGCTGGAAGGAGCACCCGCAGTCCAGTTCCTGATAGTCAGATTGAAGATGTCAGTGTTGAAGTACACCAGGATGAGGAGGATATGGGTGTTGCTGGCGCTGGGGAGGAAATTGACCAGGAGGATTCTGATGGTGAGGTGGTTTGTTTAAGTCAGGCACCCAGGGAGACACCTGTTGTCGGTGGGAGGAATATGGCCGTTGACATGCCAGGTGAAAATACCAAAAAAATCAGCTCTTCGGTGTGGAGGTATTTCAACAGAAATGCGGACAACAGGTGTCAAGCTGTGTGTTCCCTTTGTCAAGCTGTAATAAGTAGGGGTAAGGACGTTAACCACCTCGGAACATCCTCCCTTATACGTCACCTGCAGCGCATTCATAATAAGACAGTGACAAGTTCAAAAACTTTGGGTGACAGCGGAAGCAGTCCACTGACCAGTAAATCCCTTCCTCTTGTAACCAAGCTCACGCAAACCACCCCACCAACTCCCTCAGTGTCAATTTCCTCCTTCCCCAGGAATGCCAATAGTCCTGCAGGCCATGTCACTGGCAATTCTGACGATTCCTCTCCTGCCTGGGATTCCTCCGATGCATCCTTGCGTGTAACGCCTACTGCTGCTGGCGCTGCTGTTGTTGCTGCTGGGAGTCGATGGTCATCCCAGAGGGGAAGTCGTAAGACCACTTTTACTACTTCCACCAAGCAATTGACTGTCCAACAGTCCTTTGCGAGGAAGATGAAATATCACAGCAGTCATCCTACTGCAAAGCGGATAACTGAGGCCTTGGCATCCTGGGTGGTGAGAACCGTGGTTCCGGTATCCATCATTACTGCAGAGCCAACTAGAGACTTGTTGGAGGTACTGTGTCCCCGGTACCAAATACCATCTAGGTTCCATTTCTCTAGGCAGGCGATACCGAAAATTTACACAGACCTCAGAAAAAGAGTCACCAGTGTCCTAAAAAATGCAGCTGTACCCAATGTCCACTTAACCACGGACATGTGGACAAGTGGAGCAGGGCAGGGTCAGGACTATATGACTGTGACAGCCCACTGGGTAGATGTATGGACTCCCGCCGCAAGAACAGCAGCGGCGGCACCAGTAGCAGCATCTCGCAAACGCCAACTCTTTCCTAGGCAGGCTACGCTTTGTATCACCGGTTTCCAGAATACGCACACAGCTGAAAACCTCTTACGGCAACTGAGGAAGATCATCGCGGAATGGCTTACCCCAATTGGACTCTCCTGTGGATTTGTGGCATCGGACAACGCCAGCAATATTGTGTGTGCATTAAATATGGGCAAATTCCAGCACGTCCCATGTTTTGCACATACCTTGAATTTGGTGGTGCAGAATTATTTAAAAAACGACAGGGGCGTGCAAGAGATGCTGTCGGTGGCCAGAAAAATTGCGGGACACTTTCGGCGTACAGGCACCACATACAGAAGACTGGAGCACCACCAAAAACTACTGAACCTGCCCTGCCATCATCTGAAGCAAGAAGTGGTAACGAGGTGGAATTCAACCCTCTATATGCTTCAGAGGTTGGAGGAGCAGCAAAAGGCCATTCAAGCCTATACAATTGAGCACGATATAGGAGGTGGAATGCACCTGTCTCAAGCGCAGTGGAGAATGATTTCAACGTTGTGCAAGGTTCTGATGCCCTTTGAACTTGCCACACGTGAAGTCAGTTCAGACACTGCCAGCCTGAGTCAGGTCATTCCCCTCATCAGGCTTTTGCAGAAGAAGCTGGAGACATTGAAGGAGGAGCTAACACGGAGCGATTCCGCTAGGCATGTGGGACTTGTGGATGGAGCCCTTAATTCGCTTAACAAGGATTCACGGGTGGTCAATCTGTTGAAATCAGAGCACTACATTTTGGCCACCGTGCTCGATCCTAGATTTAAAGCCTACCTTGGATCTCTCTTTCCGGCAGACACAAGTCTGCTGGGGTTGAAAGACCTGCTGGTGAGAAAATTGTCAAGTCAAGCGGAACGCGACCTGTCAACATCTCCTCCTTCACATTCTCCCGCAACTGGGGGTGCGAGGAAAAGGCTCAGAATTCCGAGCCCACCCGCTGGCGGTGATGCAGGGCAGTCTGGAGCGACTGCTGATGCTGACATCTGGTCCGGACTGAAGGACCTGACAACGATTACGGACATGTCGTCTACTGTCACTGCATATGATTCTCTCACCATTGAAAGAATGGTGGAGGATTATATGAGTGACCGCATCCAAGTAGGCACGTCACACAGTCCATACTTATACTGGCAGGAAAAGAGGCAATTTGGAGGCCATTGCACAAACTGGCTTTATTCTACCTAAGTTGCCCTCCCACAAGTGTGTACTCCGAAAGAGTGTTTAGTGCCGCCGCTCACCTTGTCAGCAATCGGCGTACGAGGTTACATCCAGAAAATGTGGAGAAGATGATGTTCATTAAAATGAATTATAATCAATTCCTCCGCGGAGACATTGACCAGCAGCAATTGCCTCCACAAAGTACACAGGGAGCTGAGATGGTGGATTCCAGTGGGGACGAATTGATAATCTGTGAGGAGGGGGATGTACACGGTGATATATCGGAGGGTGATGATGAGGTGGACATCTTGCCTCTGTAGAGCCAGTTTGTGCAAGGAGAGATTAATTGCTTCTTTTTTGGGGGGGGTCCAAACCAACCCGTCATATCAGTCACAGTCGTGTGGCAGACCCTGTCACTGAAATGATGGGTTGGTTAAAGTGTGCATGTCCTGTTTTGTTTATACAACATAAGGGTGGGTGGGAGGGCCCAAGGACAATTCCATCTTGCACCTCTTTTTTCTTTTATTTTTCTTTGCGTCATGTGCTGTTTGGGGAGGGTTTTTTGGAAGGGACATCCTGCGTGACACTGCAGTGCCACTCCTAAATGGGCCCGGTGTTTGTGTCGGCCACTAGGGTCGCTAATCTTACTCACACAGTCAGCTACCTCATTGCGCCTCTTTTTTTCTTTGCGTCATGTGCTGATTGGGGAGGGTTTTTTGGAAGGGACATCCTGCGTGACACTGCAGTGCCACTCCTAAATGGGCCCGGTGTTTGTGTCGGCCACTAGGGTCGCTAATCTTACTCACACAGTCAGCTACCTCATTGCGCCTCTTTTTTTCTTTGCGTCATGTGCTGATTGGGGAGGGTTTTTTGGAAGGGACATCCTGCGTGACACTGCAGTGCCACTCCTAAATGGGCCCGGTGTTTGTGTCGGCCACTAGGGTCGCTAATCTTACTCACACAGTCAGCTACCTCATTGCGCCTCTTTTTTTCTTTGCGTCATGTGCTGATTGGGGAGGGTTTTTTGGAAGGGACATCCTGCATGACACTGCAGTGCCACTCCTAAATGGGCCCGGTGTTTGTGTCGGCCACTAGGGTCGCTTATCTTACTCACACAGTCAGCTACCTCATTGCGCCTCTTTTTTTCTTTGCGTCATGTGCTGATTGGGGAGGGTTTTTTGGAAGGGACATCCTGCGTGACACTGCAGTGCCACTCCTAGATGGGCCAGGTGTTTGTGTCGGCCACTAGTGTCGCTTAGCTTAGTCATCCAGCGACCTTGGTGCAAATTTTAGGACTAAAAATAATATTGTGAGGTGTGAGGTATTCAGAATAGACTGAAAATGAGTGGAAATTATGGTTTTTGAGGTTAATAATAATATGGGATCAAAATGACCCCCAAATTCTATGATTTAAGCTGTTTTTTAGTGTTTTTTTAAAAAAACACCCGAATCCAAAACACACCCGAATCCGACAAAAAAAATTCGGTGAGGTTTTGCCAAAACGCGGTCGAACCCAAAACACGGCCGCGGAACCGAACCCAAAACCAAAACACAAAACCCGAAAAATTTCAGGCGCTCATCTCTAGTTTAAAGTGGTTTCTTGATCCAATAAAAACCCCTTTTCATCCACATGTGTTTACTTCCAGATTCCTCACAGTTTTTCTCATCTATACTTTTGGTACTTTTTCTTTTTAACCAATCACTTGTGGTGCCTATAACTTTTACCACACTATGGGCGAGATTCAATTCTTCCCCCAACCCTCCCACAACCGTTCGCACCTGCCAGCAGCTATTCAGCTTCTGCCGACAGGCATGATAACATAATTTCGGCTCACTACACCGGGGATGGAGAGCTAAAATGCGAGAGAAGTTACCCATTTAGGCGCCCAAACAGGACTTTTTGTGATCGCACTCATTACTTTAGTCAGGTTTAGCCACTTTATGCGGCTTAACCAGATTGCTATGGGTACGATAGGGGTGATAAAACAGATCAACTGAATATTACCTCGCTATCTCCCATTACTTTAGATGGGAGAGTGGGCGCGATATAACAATTGAATTTCACCCTATGATTCTGTTATAGACCGTAAAACAGAATATCAAATAGATACTGTAAATTATAACATTTTACATAGGGTATTAGGTTTAATGTGTTTTCTTAATCCATTACAACTACTTTTCATCTACATGTGATTCCTTCCAGACTCCTGACAGTTTTTCACATGTAATAAAACAATAAGACATAATCATAGGGTGAAACCTGACTAAAGTAATGAGTGCGATCACAAAAAGTCCCGTTTGGGCGCCTAAATGGGTAACTTCCCTCGCATTTTAGCTCTCCACCCCCGGTGTAGTGAGCCGAAATTATGTTATCATGCCTGTTGGCAGAAACAGTTGAATGGCTGCTGGCAGGTGCGAACGGTTGTGGGAGGGTTGGGGGAAGAATTGAATATAAAAGTTATAGGCACCACAAGTGATTGGATAAAAAGAAAAAGTACCAAAAGTATAGATGAGAAAACTGTGAGGAATCTGGAAGTAAACACATGTGGATGAAAAGGGGTTTTTATTGGATCAAGAAACCACTTAAACTTAGGGCTATTTGCAAAATCTTATATACTATATGTTATAATTATCCCTCATTTACAAAGTAAAACAGGATTATCAACAAAATATTTTGGTGGTTTATAGGTGATACTGATAATTGACTTAGACAAGCCCTTGAAACGGATGATATCCAGAGACAACTGCTGACTGGGAAAGACTTATTCAATATTGCCTCTTAAATCAGATAGATGGACCAAAATAATATAGGACATCACCACAGAAAAAAAATTGCAATATTGGTAGATGTATCCATATTACCAAGTGTATCCCACATAAACATGGTAAAGAGGCAATACATATTAAGTTAAAAATTGTTCATCCAGTATCTTTTTTATACTGGTCCCAAAATTGAATTTGTCACAGAACTTTTGAAAACTAATCTATGAATTACTTTAAATTAAATGGCACATATTATTTTTCAATCCAAGGAACTGCTATGGGCTCCACCATGGTGAAGACATATGTCAATGTTTATATGTACTTTCTTAACAGTATAACTTTATCAATTCAGAATATAATTATCATAGTATGTTCTATTGAAGAAATACTGCCAACATATTTCTGATTTGGATCAGTCCAGTTGAAATCATTGAGTTAGTTGTAGAAAAGATAAATACATCATCAGGACCCATAAAATTGATGATGTTTGATAGTGATGTCCATGTGAGTATTATTAATGAGGAAAGTTCTACATCATTATTACCAAAATAATCCAAAGTGAATAATGCATTTTGGCCACCATGTCTCATCTATCAAGTCTGAAATGTGACTTACATGATCTCAATTTTGTACGCATCAGAATAATTACTTTGAACATAGACAAACCAGTAGAGGACATTCATATGACATGTGAAAAATTAATTGCACATTGCTATAGCCACATGTTGATCAGTAAAGTAATGCATGAAGTACTTGCTATTCCCAGAAATTCCATTCTCAACCAAATCTATGATCCCAACACAGTTAAATCTCTGTGGCCACTTGTTATGCTCAACTCAACCACTTATAATTTTTGAGGGAAGGTAGAACCTTAAATTTATGTTAATACATCATTTAAGGGAAACCATATAAGTGCCATTCTTTCTAAATTACCAAAGACTTAAAAGTAGGCTGCTTTATACTGTATGTGTGAAGTACTCATCTCCCAAACACATATATGAGTAGTACTTTCTCTAATGCCAGGCATGATCATCCCTATAAAATCAAATGCTCTCTCTGTCATACACATTTTGAGTTACCTTTGTAAACTATTTTATGTAGGCATCATTTTAAGGAACACATGGTTCTTCATGGCTCTGTGATTAAGGAAGCTATCATGGAGGAATGTTAACTTTTCAGGCTGTTGGTGGTTGTGTAATTATATGGGGGATACCAACTGAGCATCCTTTACTTGCCACAACCAACCTAAGTACCATTTGCTAATAAATTGTATCCCTCATTTACCAGAGTCTATTCAGCTTCTTGGGTATGAAATGCCGGCTGTTGGGATGACGACGTTTAGGAGACCGACAGCGGCATCCTGGTAGCCAAAATCCTGATAGGGTTTGATAAGTGTTTTAACCCACCCTGTACCCTACCTTAACCCTAACCCTCCATTTTAGGTGCCTGATCATACCCCCCCCCACCCCCCAACCGTGCAGCCTAACCCTAAACTTCTTGGGTGGTGCCAAAACCTAACACCCCTATCCGCACTCTAAACCTAAATGTACCCCCACCTGCCAAACCCTTACTCTCCTTGGTGGTACCTAACCCTAAACCCCCCCTTCCTGTGCCCTAAATCTAACTCTCCCTGCACCCTAACTCTAAGTCCCTGGGGGGTTTCTTAAACCTACCCCCCATCCCTGGAGTAGTACTTACCTAGTCCACTGTCTGTACTTTTGGGATCCCAGTGTTTGGGAATCTGGTATCAGTGTCCTTTCCTCTTTCAGGATTCCAATGTCAGGCTTCCATCGTGTGTCGGGATTCCATCACCAGGATCCCATCCTTCGAGATATTAACCGTATCCCCTTATGGCTACTACTAGCAGGTTCTGTGAACTTCAATGGCCTCCACAGTTACCAGGTCTCAATCCAATAGTGCCACTTTGGGATGTACTGAAACAGGAGACTTTAAGCATGAATGTGAAGCCAATACATCTGCAGCACCAGCGTGATGATATTATGTCAACATGGACCAGAATCTCTAAAATACTGTATGTTTTCAACACATTATTGAATCCATGCCACAAAGGGTGTCTTACCCTGTTTTTCTGCATATGCTACCATATACTGTATTCAGTCTAGTGAGTGCTGTATTTATGATAGCAAATTCAGTCTAGTGAGTGCTGTATTTATGATAGCAAATTGTCACAAGATACTGTTGCTAATTATTTGTACTGATTAGGTGTTCTTCTAAATGAGTTACTGTACCATGATTAGAGAAACTGTGTGCATGTTTGGCAAGTAGCTCTAGAAAAACTTGGTAATTTATAATTTCTCTAGAGACAAAAAAAAAATATGGAATGTCCCAAGGTGCAAACTAAAAACTGGCCCGGGGATCCTCAGATTTTTATTACCACACCTACATGTTAAGGTATTCTTTTGTTTTCAGTGATTCACCAGATGGCTATTGGTGCCACATAGTAACATAGTAACATAGTATCTAAGGTTGAAAAAAGACAATTTGTCCATCGAGTTCAACCTATTTGTGGTCTCCTATGCAGGATTATTTGGTATAAAATTTTGACTGATGCTGATGTCAGTCGTTACATTTTATCCCTCTTTTTTATAATAACTATAGTGCGTGACTATGCACCATAACCCTGGATATCCTTATCCATTAGGAATTTATCTAATCCATTCTTAAAGGTGTTGACTGAGTCCGCCATTACAACTCCCTCAGGGAGGGAATTCCAAACACGTATCGTCCTTACCGTGAAAAAGCCTGAACACCATATTGTGCGGAATCTCCTCTCCTCTAACCTGAGCAAGTGTCCACGAGTTCTCTGTGTTGATCTAACCAAAAACAGGTCCTGCGCAAGATCTGTGTATTGTCCCCTTATATATGTGTAGATGTTGATCATGTCCCCTCTTAGTCTCCTCTTTTCCAATGTAAACATGCCTAGCCTTGCAAGCCTTTCTTCGTATTCCAGTGTCTCCATGCTCTTAATTAGTTAGTTTGGTCACCCGCCTCTGAACCTTTTCTAGCTCCAGGATATCCTTTTTGTAGTATGGTGCCCAGAATTGTACACAGTATTCAAGGTGTGGCCTCACTAGTGATTTATACAACGGGAGTATAACACTCTTGTCCCTAGCATCAATTCCCCGTTTTATGCATGCTAATATCTTATTAGCCTTCTTTGCTGCAATCCTACTTTGGGTACTACTGCTTAGTTTGCTCTCTATGAGGACACCTAAGTCCTTTTCCAGTGAATCCCCCAATTTTACCCCATTTAGTATGTAGGTGTTATTTTTGTTCTTGTTACCACAGTGCATTACCTTACACTTGTCTGTATTGAAGCGCATTCTCCATTTGACTGCCCATTCTTCTAATTTAATTTAAGTTGTTCTGAAGCGACTCAGCATCCCCCTCCGTATTTATAACTTTACACAATTTGGTATCATCTGCAAAAGTTGACACCATGCTCTCTAGACCTTCTGTTAGGTCGTTAATTAAAATATTGAACAATAGCGGTCCTAATACTGAGCCTTGTGGCACACCACTTAGCACTTCAGTCCAATTTGAAAAAGATCCATTAGCCACAATGCGCTGCTCCCTTATCTAACCAATTTTTGATCCAAGTGCATATTGTGCTTCCTAGCCCTGTTTCTTGTAGCTTATAGATAAGTCTCATGTGTGGTACAGTGTTGAAGGCTTTTGCAAAGTCTAAAAAGATTACATCCACCTCTTTACCCTGATCTAAGTTTGCACTTACTGTTTCATAAAAGCCAAGTAAGTTGGTTTGACAGGATCTGTCCTAGATAACAATTGTTTCCATCTACCTATGTATTCGTGTTTTGCATAGGGATGTGGCTTGTTCAGAGCATGAGAGAGAGAGAATAGGAGAGAGAAGTGAGTCGAACAGGGAGGATAGGGATGAGGTGTCAATAGCCTCAATGTTACGCTCAGTGATAGTAGCATTAGGAGGGAGAGATGGGAAAGCGGAGATAGATAAGTTAAAAGAGAGCAGGTGGTGATCAGAGAGGGGAAAAGGTGAATTAGAGAAATCAGAAATATCGGAGCGGTGAGTGAAAACCAGATCCAGTGAGCTCCTGTTCACATGGGAGGGTGAGGTGGTCCACTGGGAAAGACCAAGTGAAGATTGTTACATTAAATAGGAATAAAATAAAACTATAGTTGGATTTTGAATTATGTGTAATTAATTGTTACTGTTTGGTATTATTAATCATCTTCCTCAGTGTGTCAGGGTTGCTGGGGATGAGTTTATGGAACCAAGGTGGCAGCGGTCCGAAAAGGTTTGGAAACTACTGGAATAAATGTACACTTATTATTTGGTGGCAAAGGACCACATTTAATAGGTTAATACTATAACAGTCCTGGTTATCAATTGACTTTTAATATTTATATTTGAATTTTGCAAATTATTATGGTAACAGTGTAGAGATCATTTTTGGGATGAAAAATCTTTTTGTTTTTTGCTGTAACTAATGCTTTGTAATGATACTGAGATCCAGTGTAATAACAGAATTCCTGTAATGAATGCCCACTCCTTTTATGTAGTGCCTTCCTGTCAAGCAGATAGGGCAATCACTGCCCCCATTAACCTACAGCTGAGGCTGGGACTGTACAATTTTTATGCAGTCATATGCTATAGTTCACAGTGCAGGATGACCCAATCTATCCAATCAAATAATGCAGCTCAGAAGCAAATACAGTTGGACTGTCCAAATTTGTCACCTTCTGGATATTAATGCAGGAAAGTTCGGAGCAGATCTTGTATATTATGTTTTCTCATCAGTCCTGTGCAAAAATGATTTGAAAAAATACAGTAACTGGATTTTATCGTATGCAGCTGGAGATTTTGATACTCATTTTTTACAGTATAAAATGTAAGTAATGAAAATGTGAAGGATGAATGGTTTTTGGATAGATTTTTGAATAAAATGCTGTTCGTCTCTCTTTAAGTTAAATCAACGCACACTTTTGGCAGCTACGCCACATGTCCCACTTCAATTTGTTAAGAAATACTGAGAAGTCTATTTTAATGAAGTGCGGGTGAGACAGGTTAAAGACTGCCTTTAATGTGTCAAATAACATTAAGTAACTGATTCTTAAAGCAAACGAAGAATGAATGCTGTAATGGCAATTCCAATAATAATAATGAAGTTGATTGCCTTCGACATCTTACTGATTTCCTCTGAATGCTACATCTAGATTGTAAACAGAATATTTGTAAAGCCGGTTTCAATATTATCTCAATTTAGAAACACTTCAGCATTTAGATGTACTGTATTCAATAATACTGTACATTGTTTTACTGCAATTCATTACCAAATACTTACAGTAGCTATAGTTAAAATTCTATCCGGAGATGATTATGAATAAATATGCATGTCATTTTGGTCATTTATATTTTATTAGCAAAGAAAATTTAGAGCACCAAAAACAATTCTCCCAGCACTATGTAATGCTATGTTGCCAGGTACAGTAAATGGTCCAAAAAGTATCGGTACCAAGCTCTTTGTAATAGCCCCTTAGAAATCTATGGGGTTTACTGTATTGGTCAAAAAATGAGGACAAATATCTCTGGCACATATATTTGGGGGATAATTAGTATTTGCGGTTTCCCCCTGAAAAAGTGTGTTTTCGGGGGGGATATCTTGCAAACAGTGGGGGCAATCATAATCCTGGCAGAACCATATGAATTCAGACAAACACATCTCTAAGAACAAGTGACGAATGCCTCAGTGATGTTGCTAGCCCTTATTACACTGATTGTCTGAATATTGGGTCAGCTCATAGGATGTCTGCCTCAGATCTACTTTATTTCTTACTGAATTAGTAAAAAAAAACTGAATCTCGTAAAATTTCCTATAGTGAATAAAATGCAGGGCTGGGATCTCAGACCTTGGAACCTGCAGGCTGCAGCAGGATCTTTGAAGTATCATCTACTACTGTACATCACGGCAGTAACACTGGAACCATGTTGACCCTGTCACGTGTTACATCATCATTTGTTAAAGCCTGCACCATGTACACAACAGGCCAGTCTGCCACTGGTGATGTAGCTATGTGGGGAATATGACCATACCAGCCATCATGTTAATCCACTACTGATGAAAAGTGGGGGGGGGAAGTAAACATTTGGTGCAGTCCTTATTAATGGATTTCATTTTCAGTTTTTAACATATTGCTTCCGAACTATTGTAAGTCTAACTTGTGGTTCTACATTTTTTAATTCAAATGTATAAATTTAGAACTAAAGGAAAATGCCACCTGAAATTTCTGCCTACTGTTGTATTTAGGCCAACCCCTTAATTTCAATGTATACCTTATGGTGTTTTTCAATTAAATTCAAGCACCATGGCCAAAATATACAGAATCATATAATTAATAGTAAGGCATTCCCCCTCTTCCCTGTAGGACATTGTTTAGCAGTGCTCTGTACAGTGACTAGCAGGAAATGCTCAGACAGTGATCATGTTTGAGTACAAGATAATTTTAATGAACAGCAGTAATTATTTTAGTAATTTATTTTCTCTGGTTCTCTGAAAATTCTGGATCATGTGTTTGCAATGAAATGGCTCGGCGCTCAGTCAGTGCAGGGCACAGGTCAGGGATCACAAAATGTCCTGGGACATTTGGCAACGGTGTGGATCGTCAGTGTCTAGGTCGACAATGTTTGGGTCGACAGTCACTAGGTCGATAGGGTTTGAAGGTCGACAGGGTTTCTAGGTCGACATGTTCTAGGTCGGCAGGTCAAAAGGTCGACATGAGTTTTTCATGTTTTTTTATGTCGTTTTCTCCGTACAGTGACCGGGAAGCCCAATTAGTGCACCGTGTTCCCTCACATGGCTCGCTTTGCTCGCCATGCTTCGGACAAGGTACCTTGCTCCACTATCGCTGCGCTCGGCACAGGTTACTATTCCCAATCGTAGTCCGCTTGGATCGTTAAGTATGAAAAAGTTCAAAAAAGGAAAAAAATTTGAAAAACTCATGTCGACCTAGAACATGTTGACCTAGAAACCCTGTCGACCTTGAAAACATGTCGACCTAGTGACTGTCGACAAATAGTGGTTGAACCAAACATTGTCAACCTAGACTCTGTCAATCTTCAGACCGGATCCCATTTGGCAAAAGAAAAAAAAACACTAAACAAACAGTTTTACTGCAAATATGTGTTTTGTGGCTATTTGTGGGGATAACTCCTTTCCTGAAGCTGTGTGTTAGGGAAGACATTCTTCATACTGGTCATTCCAGACAAATTACTATTTACACAACAAGTGAAATCAAAGTGGGAGACAGACACCCTTGAGTTAGAATGAAATTTGTGGTTTGAAATCAGAGGCAGGAGAGTGTGCTTATTCTTTTAATGTGACCCAGATGTTGTTGATTAGACTTTAATCAACAACTCACTTGAAGTATGTTTGGAAAAAGTGATCTGGAAACCAGCAGGAGATTGCAAGCTATTCAGCCTTTCCCTGCATTCCCAAAATAAAATTGAGAAACATTTATTATGAGTGAGAATAAATCAGACATGGTATAGGCTTCGCAACTAATACTATTTTGACATTTTTAGATATTTTTATGTAAAAAAAAAAGATAATGACCTGTTTATTAGGATGCGTAATTCAAGGGTCACTACTGGGATCTACACCTACCGGATGTAGATAGATATGCCACCTTGGTGTATTTCTTCAATTAATTTTTTTTTTTTGGTTCACTATAGAACTAAAAAGAAGGAAATTAAGAACAATTTCCACATTATGGAGCTCATTTAGAAGTGGTAACGTGAGCTCCTTCAGCACATGCTGAAAATGATGCATACAAATAAGTCATTGCATCGTTATATAGTTAGATGCGTCTGGCAATTACCCCAGATGTATACTATGGGCACCAGTGTGTGTATCTACACCTGATGGAAGCGTAGGAACCACAAGAAATAGGTGACTGTTACCACTCAAAAGTGCAAAAGTGACATGACCCTATTTCAGGGGCTGGCTGGCAAATCTTAGCCCTGGGGGCAAGCACAAAGCAGTGGCCCATGAGCATTGGCCCATTCCATTAAAGGTAGTTTTAGTTTTTGAGCTATTGAGAAAATTAAGAGAATTCAAACAGGGGAGCTACACCAACTGCCATTGGGTCCTAAACGGCAATGTCTGGCAGTGTTTGGGGTGGCAGTTGGTGTGGCTTCCCTGTTTGAATTGTGGACCGTGCTATAACTGTCACTGGAGAGGAGATGTTTATCACCATCTCCAGAAAACATTAATATCATATTTTCCAGATTTTATGAGATAATTATGTTTTATTAAATATCCGACTAATTCTCTTACTTCCCAATATGTTAGGAAGCTGAAATATAACATACAGTAGGTAGTAGGTATTCCTCAGGTGGGAAATAGGAAAACTACATAGCTAGAATTTTAATAAACCTCCCCTAAGGGGATGAAAAGGGGTTGACATAATGGCGCCATTACCGATGTGTGTCTTGCGTTGCGTGAATGAGAATGTCCAAACGGACAATTTGGATTGCACATCCATTGTTTAGAATTTAATAAACTACAAAAATGCGACAGCCCTCACTCACTCGTCACTAATTCTCTTACTTCCCGATATGCTACGAAGCTGAAATTTGACATAGGTATTCTGCAGGTGGTGTCAAAGTCAGAAAAATATCACGCTACACACTGCCATATTTGCACCTCATGCGAGTGCCTGTTGCACGTTCATGAGCCCTGCCGTGCGTGCGCATACTCGCCGCTGCGGGCACCCGCAGGCGCACGGTGTGCGCATTTACGGTAAAGTTTATGTGCGTCTAGCGGGCGACTCGTTCGTTACATATTTTAACTATATAATGTATTTTGTAGATCATGGTCCCCTTGATAGATTCTGAAAGTTTAGTTAAAATAGCATGTTCATGGACAAAGAGATCCCTCTTTGTTTGATACGAAGGGTCAGACATGGGTCATACAGTGGTGTTTAGTATCCATCGGAAGAGTATTTAATTAGCAATATTCCGGTGTTGGTTTGAAGCAGATTAATCGCTCGTGCGAATAGTTATGGACGTAAGAAGTTTATGTCCATTTACTATTATTTGCACTTACTTATCCATGCGGCGGGAAACCTAGTTTCCCACCCACCTGAGCAGTTGGAAATGGTCTCAGCCCACCTGTATGAATCAACCTATGACCTTTTGTTATAATACGAAGACGAATTCCTGTGTCCAATGAACAATGAGATTGTAGGGACCATTGAATTGTATTGTGTGTGGGGCATAAATAGACAAGCCGATCATATCCAGCTCACTCTCTTCAACGGTTCTCATTGCTGATAATCGGGAGCTGGATATCGAGGCGCATGCGATCGTTCCCCTTGTGCGTAAGTTTTCTCCGCAATCATATTGTCTTTATTGTTATTGTGAGCCATATCTCTCTCTATCTCTCTCTCTCTCTCTCTCCTCTTCTTTCTCTCTCACTTTTCCTTAAACGTAATTGTATTGTATTTCCTGTGTAGTTATCTGGTTAGTTAGTCTATGTTATGTTATATTGTAGTGTATGACTTGTATTGTATTATTCTTTTTCAAGTATAACATTCATATAAGGCGTTAGACCCTAAGCCCGGTATTTGTGTATTTCTTATAGTGTTAAGTATTCTTAGAGCGTCGGTGACGCTAGAACAGCTTTTGAGTTAATAAGGTTACACTGTGTTGCATCTACACTCTATCATTTCACTAAGGTTTTCCTGTATAATACATTGTTCATGGTTTACATATAAAGGTTTAACATTGTGAGCGTTAGCGCCGCTGGTGATCTCCTCGTGGTCCCGAGCGTTCGCTACGCTATAGCGAACCATTACGTTAGTCGACAGCCAATAGCGTGCCTGCATGTGATCTCTTGGCCGTGAGCGAACGTGACGCTTGAGCGTCTCGACTACGGCTAAGCGATTGTTACGCAACGTGCGTACCCTTACGGTATTCCATACGTCAATAGCGTACAGTGTTCTTAGACCTCTTAAAGGGTTTTAAGTAAGATAAATATTTAGCTTTATCAATTGGCGGCTCGTCCGTCCTTCACATATCTATACTAGGTAATTTCAGCAGACATTATCCATCAGCAAAGGGCGGGAGGTCATATTCCTCGTAATGCTGTCTGGATAAGCGTCTGCTTTGCTTAGTAAAGGGTGCTGAGGGAATCCGGAACCGGAGGTAAGAACAACACGCTAGTGTCTTTTAAAACTGTTTATTTCTGTCTTGCGTACGCACACACGCATATCTGCATTTCTTTTATTCGTGTATTTTCATTATATCACTCTCCTGTTTGCCATTTTATAATTGATAAACGTGCTAAGAGAGATTTGTCGCTATTTCATAGTTAAAGTGTAAAAGTAATACATTAAGGGATAAAGTGCAAAGCACGCACGCAGCTCTACCTAAAGATACAAGGAGAGATTGGTGTGGTGTTCGGTAGATGATCGAGGATCATCTACATTGATAAACGTGTGAATTGTGTTACGGTGGATATTTGCTTTGCGTGCACGTGTCTCTAACAAAGGGTGAGACTCGCGTACGCAACTCAAAGGCCGACGCACGCAGCGTATATTACGCAACGGAGCTCCAAATGACAATGGATAACACTCTATATAATCAAAATATCAAAAGTTTGATACGTCCCTTATAAATACTTGATTTCAGGCACGGATAGGTTTCTTTATGTTCCTCTTATATGGACCAGCTTTCGCAGTGGGACTTCAATCAGCGGTATCATATGTGGATAGAAGGATTGAAAAGCATCTAGTGTAACACAATTTTTTTTTTTTTTTTTTATTCCTTCATATAAAATATATATAAAACTCTTTTTGAAAAATCAAACTCCAAATAAAATTATTCCATAAAACAGAGCACATAAAACATTTAGGGTGTTCTCCAGGCTGTATGTGCAAAAGTAAAGAATTACCGGATGGTCTGAGGATAATTTATCCCCAAACAAGCGTGTTCTTAATACCAGGCAACCTCCCGGGAAACGGTGTCCTGGACTCTCCGGCAATACTCCTTTCCACAACCATCAAAGAGACACCTCTGGATGCGCCGACGCGTTTCAGGCGTGTCCGGGACCGTATTCCTCCTTGTTTTGAATTTCTTGAACTTTTTTTTGAGTATTATGTTGTTAAAAAACAGATTACATCAAACAGTACAGGGCCTTGTCACGCCCTATTCTGACGTGGAACTATATAAACACCGCCCTGCCACGCCCCGTTTGCCAACTAGAAGCAAGGCTACGTCCTTTTCCATCAATGCGACGTAGCATTAAGGGCGGAAGGGACGTTCCGTCTGAAGAACGGGATTCAAAGAAGGAAGTGACGTCCCGTCTGAAAAACGAGCCTTGAAAGCGGAAGTGACGTCCTGTCCATAGCAACGGACTAGGAACGTCACTTAGTAACCGGATCAAGCCTCATTCAGTAAAGATCTAATATATCAGATCCCGGGACAGTAGAGAAATGTTTATGATATGTCCTAAAGACTAAACGAAATGTGGGGAACTTCGCCTTATAGAGAGCCTATTTGGAAACCTCTCTGGTTAGGAGTGATTATGGGATACGTAACAGGAAGTGGTAACCATGACAACAAGAGTAAACTTATGGAGGTGGCCATGTTTTACACAGGTTTTCACAGTTATTTCCAAATTGCTCCCAATCAATAATGTGATTGGTGCATTTGGAAATAAAAACATTTTTGGTTTTCTAAGTGAGCACATTAGCCTTGAGAAAGGGCCCAGAGAGGCCTGAAACGCGTCGGAGCATCCAGAGGTGTCTCTTTGATGGTTGTGGAAAGGAGTATTGCCGGAGAGTCCAGGACACCGTTTCCCGGGAGGTTGCCTGGTATTAAGAACACGCTTGTTTGGGGATAAATTATCCTCAGACCATCCGGTAATTCTTTACTTTTGCACATACAGCCTGGAGAACACCCTAAATGTTTTATGTGCTCTGTTTTATGGAATAATTTTATTTGGAGTTTGATTTTTCAAAAAGAGTTTTATATATATTTTATATGAAGGAATAAAAAAAAAAAAAAAAAATTGTGTTACACTAGATGCTTTTCAATCCTTCTATCCACATATGATACCGCTGATTGAAGTCCCACTGCGAAAGCTGGTCCATATAAGAGGAACATAAAGAAACCTATCCGTGCTTGAAATCAAGTATTTATAAGGGACGTATCAAACTTTTGATATTTTGATTATATAGAGTGTTATCCATTGTCATTTGGCGCCCTCTACAGTGTATTATCAAAGTTTTTTTCTGTGCAATATTTTGAGGAGTGGGAACGTCCTCTTCTGATATACACGGTTAGGGCAGCCTATTCCGCGCACCGGAGAGGAGCTCCATTTACCTTTCTCCATTACGCAACGGAGCGCCCGGGTACGCCCACGTAACTCAAATCACACACTAGTGTTATTGTAACAGGCGAAAAGGTGGCAACGCGATAAATAGCGCAAGTCTATTTTAGTGTCCGAAATTTAGACTAACAGATCCTTCTCCAAATTTACAACATATCTGGTCTAAAGGAAAGAAAATTTCTGCGCAGAAATAGAAATAGAAACAAAAGTGTACATGTGATGAGTGAGTGTTTTGTATATATAAGTTTATACAATTTTTGAGGTTGAACCACAAGAAGTCGAGTTCTCGCAGGGTACATGCATGTAAGTGACGTACATGGTGGCTAGGGAGGCATCCCTTGTTAAACATAGAATCTGAGCATTAGAGTATAGCAGACCAGGAGGTCACACTGTAGCAGAGACCAGGAGGTCCAGAACAGACCAGGAGGTCCAGGTACAGCAGACAAGGAAGTCCGCTATAAATAGAGAAAAGAGCACAACCCAGGGGGTTGGTGCAGAACCCATATAGGCCATTAAAGCTCATGCTGAAGGAATTCGCAGCCGAAATTTTCGATTCCACTGGTCGCTCTGCACATAAGATTAGTTGCTTATGTGCTGAACGATTGTACCGCACGTAATTGTGTGCATTAGTTAAATCTGACCAGTACCATTTGTGTACGAAACGGGTCATAAATACTATTTGTACATTCTGACGTGATTTGTGTAATTTTTTATTTTCTAAAGGGAAGTTCGCTGGTCACTCAGGAATTATCCAACAACCAACAGTTACTGGAAAGGGTTAATGCTCTGCGGATCACACTCACATGTTCCAGTAAACAAAGGTTCATAGGGGCCCTGGGTCGAGTACGCCAGCACTAGGGCAGTGTGTAGGTCGTATTGGTCGGCGTGGGCGAGTGAGTGGGGTACTCGGTAAACCGCCACCATCAGCCTATCTTGAACATTTTGGTTTTTGTAAGGGTTGGCTGAAGAAAGCAACGCCTACAGGTATGGGGGCAAAGTGTTCAGGTAGGGGGCGATCAACCTCGGTTCGGGTTGATTCAGTAAACCGACCAGTCGGGTCGGCAAGGTACGTAATGTGTGAAAAATACGGTTCACACACAGAGGTTTTATGTGATGAATGGGAGAGAATGACGGTACATGACGGGGAGAAATTCCCAAGAGTAGGCAGCTTTAGCCCAGAAGTGTTACAAAATCTAAGGAGGAGGATATGTCTCATTAAATCAACAAAGAGACGAATCAAACATTATGATTATTTGCAGTTATGGCAACAGGAGGGTGAAATACAGAGAGGATTGGCTCAGGCGGCGGGATCTAACCCTATCAAGAAACTGATAGCCACGGCCCCGCCACCGCCATACATATCAGGAGAGAAATTGGTTGCGGAGAATGACGCACTAGGGTGTAACAAACAAACACTTAGCAACTGTGTAAATGTTAATAAGTTAACCAATGCAAGTATTAACCCGTGCAAGTTGTACCCTGTTTTGAACTTTCCCCAGGAGTGTGATCAAGAGGACGAATCGGCAACAATATCGGCGCTCTCTCTAGCAGCCACCATATCAGAAACTACAGTAGGCACGGCCCAACCCTTAAGATTAGTAACAAAGGCCCCTAGCGGAGGGACAGGTGAGGTCGTATCTACGGGTAAGTACGGCACCATACACTATGCTGAAACCATTTCACCACAGGCTGTAGAATCTACACAGAATGATGTTGCTAGACTTAATCCTGTTAGGGTGATAGCTGTTCCAAATGGGAAAACATACACCACAGGAGTCACTCCCATTAGGAACATTGCCATGTATAGCCCATTTTCCCGAATGGAATTAAGAACCATAGTGTCTGAATTCCCTGACCCTAGGAAAGACTTAGTTGCTAGCCAGAAATACACCAGAGACCTAGGGAACACTTTAGAGCCCAATAACAAAGACTGGCAGGTATTGCTGAGGGCTTGTTTACCCTCCAATGTCGACTCGGCTCAATTTTTAGCTGACTGTGGATTGGATCAGGATGTACCTCTTACAGATGTGTACAACAAAGACAATGTAAAAAGGATAAGTTTACAGTTAAAAGAGTATTTCCCAGCTGTAGTTAAATGGAACAAGATATTCTCCATTAAACAAAAGGAGTCAGAAACAGCTGCAGAGTATTTTCACAGGGCATTACTAGATATGGCTAAATACACAGGCATAGAGGACATTAAAACAAACATAAACCATCGAGAAGTAGCAGTGTCTGTACTAATGGATGGCTTAAAAGAGGCATTAAAGACAAGGGTACAGACCACGCAACCATGTTGGCGAGGTCTGTCGGTGGCTACTTTGAGAGAGGCAGCTGTTGATCACGATCGGAATATCACCAGACACAGGGAATTACAAGGTGATAAGTTAATGGCCGTAAGTATACAGGCCCTGACCACAAGGCAGCCTTTGTATAAATCACCAAACCCTGTGGGTAAGTCAAATGTGGTAACCTGTTATTCTTGTCATAGAGAGGGACACTTTGCACGAGACTGTAAATCAAGAAACATACAAAAGTCTTATCAACCCCCTAGACAACGACACGACACACGACATTGGGAGCAGGGTCCACAGAAACGGAGTTATGAGCCACATGCAGGGGAAACAAAAAGATACCCCCCGAACAGAGACTGGCAAGCCTCTGGTAGTTCCCATTTAACCCCTTCACAAGTAGTTGCTGCCAGCGGGATTCAGGGAGGTCACCATACCCAATAGGGGTGTGGCCATACCTGTAATCTGCAGCCAGTAAAATTGATTGCAAGTTTTGGAAGTGAACCCGAAATTGCAATTAATGTAGCTGGTAAATCATTAAACTTTCTTGTAGATACGGGGGCGGCCAAATCAGTGATAAATTCGACAGTGGGCATGAGAACCACTGGTAAGACAATTCCAGCCATGGGAGTAACGGGAGTAGTCCAGCATTACCCTGTTAGCAAACCAGCCGAGATTACAATAGGGCCTTTACATACCAAGCATTCCTTTTTGCTGGCTGCATCGGCACCGACTAATCTCCTGGGAAGAGACTTATTGTGTAAAATGGGGTGCGTCATTTATTGTACTCCTGAAGGTGTATTCTTGGACATACCTGAGAATCACGCTCAGGAAGTGCGAGACATGTTAGACTCCCCATCAAAATTAATGACACATACCATTATGACAAATAAGATTCCATCCCAAATAGAAGAGATGACATCCCAGATACCAGAGTCACTTTGGACTAAAGATGGACAGGACACTGGATTAATGGCAAATGTAGCTCCGGTAGTTGTACAAGTAAAAGATGGTAGGATAGCTCCAAAAATCCCACAGTACCCTCTGAAGCCAGAGGTGGAGTTAGGAGTTTACCCAGTAATAGAGCGCTTGCTACAACAGGGCATTCTGGTAAGAACATCCAGCACTGCCAATAGTCCCATCTTCCCTGTGAAAAAGAGTGGGGGGAGGGGTTACAGGCTAGTGCAGGATCTAAGGGGGATTAACAAAATAGTTGAGAGTCAGTTCCCCGTAGTGCCAAATCCAGCTGTCATCCTTATGCAAATCCCTCCCACTGCGAAATTTTTCACTGTTATTGACCTCTGCTCCGCTTTCTTTTCGGTACCTCTGCACCCTGACAGCCAATATTTGTTTGCATTTACATACAGAGGAGTCCAATACACCTGGACTCGATTACCACAAGGTTTCATAGATAGTCCAAGTATATTTTCTCAGGCTTTGCATGATTGTTTACAGTCTTTCCAACCAGAGAGTGGATCAATATTGATACAGTACGTGGATGATTTACTACTGTGTTCAGATTCATTGGAAGCATCCCTGAAGGATACGAAACAGCTCCTGTTTCATCTTTCAGACACAGGGCACAAGGTTTCCAAAGACAAGTTACAATTATGCCAAACTAAAGTAAAATATTTGGGACACTGTCTAACACAAGGACTGAGACACCTGACCGCTGATAGAATTCAAGCAATTAGAGACATGACTCTGCCTCAAACCCAGCAACAGATCAGAACGTTTTTAAGAATGTGTGGGTATTGCCGTAACTGGATCCCAGGATTTTCCATTCTAGCATTACCTTTGCAGGAGATGGTTTCCTCAAACAAGCCTGATCGGATTTCGCACACAGACGAGTCCGAGATGGCATTTGAGAGACTTAAACAGTGCCTAACGCAGGCACCAGCATTAGGTATGCCAGACTATGGGAAACCCTTTGAGCTGTACGGAACAGAAAGTGCTGGTTGCGCGGCAGGCGTCTTAACCCAAAAGCACGGTGATACCAGCAGACCGGTAGCATACTACAGCGCTCAGCTAGATACGGTAGCGCGATCCCTCCCCACATGCTTGCGAAGCGTTGCTGCGATAGCATTGCTAGTAACGAAAAGCGAAGATGTAGTGCTAGGTCACAACCTCACAATTCATACACCACATGCAGTGTCAGCCTTGCTAAATTCTGCCCAAACCAGGCACGTCTCATCAGCGCGGTTTACAAGATGGGAATTGGCACTAATGGCCCCCGTAAACATCACCATAAGGAGATGCAGTGCATTAAATCCTGCAACATATCTCCCAGGTGTGCCTGGACAGGCACAAAGGATGGAGGATGAGAGTGGTGGGGAAGGAGGATTTAATACAAAGGAGGACACACATGATTGTATGGAATATTTGACCCAAAAATTTCACCGCAAGGCCTGACATCAGTGACAACCCACTGGAAGATGTAGATCTTACCTTCTACACGGATGGTAGTTGTCACAGACAGTCAGACTCGGGAGACTTGTGTACTGGATACGCAGTCGTAGACGACCAAGGCACCATAGAAGCTGAACCGCTAGGCCCACCTCACTCAGCCCAGGTTGCTGAACTGGTCGCCCTAACCAGAGCATGTGAATTGGCTAAGGGCAAATCAGCCAATATCTACACCGACTCTAGATACGCCTTCGGGGTAGTCCATGATTTCGGAGCCCTATGGCGCCTCAGAAATTTCATGACGGCAGCTGGTACACCGGTAGCGCATGCAGCTCACATCAAAAGGCTTCTAACAGCGATACAGGAACCCGACAGAGTGGCTGTTATCAAGTGTAAAGCACACACATATAGCCAGGACCCAGTATCACTTGGTAACAGCCGAGCAGACGAAGCAGCTAAGTTAGCAGCTGGTACCCCCAGACAAACAGACACCACACAATTGATGGTATTTAATACCATCAACACACAGAAGTTGTGTGAAATGCAAAATTTGTGTTCCACACAGGAAAAGGCAGTCTGGAAGGCAAAGGGATATGGCCAGGAGTCCTCAGGACTCTGGACGGATGGACAAGGTAAACCAGTGGCCCCCAGAGCATACCTTCCATGTTTAGCTGAGGCAGCACACGGGCTGACTCATCTGGGCAAGGAGGGAATGTGCAAGTTGGTAAGAGCATATTGGTGCGCCCCAGGATTTTCATCTCATGCGAGTAAGAGAGCAATGTCATGCCTTACCTGTTTGAGAAAGAATATCGGAAAGGCAATACCAACAGAACCATCTCATATCCCACCTACAGGCGGCCCTTTTCAGGTAATACAGATTGACTTCATTCAATTACCCCCTTGTCGAAATTTGAAATATGTACTTGTTTGTATAGATGTATTCTCAAATTGGGTCGAAGCATTTCCTGCGGCCACAAATACCGCAATGTTTACTGCTAAGAAAATTGTACAGGAATTTGTGTGTAGATACGGTATCCCTAGAATAATTGAAAGTGATAGGGGTACCCATTTTACAGGTGATGTCTTTCAAGGAATGTGTAAGTTGATGGGAATTGATAGCAAGCTGCACACTCCATACCGTCCACAGGCGAGTGCGAAGGTGGAAAGAGTGAACAGCACTATTAAAAATAAACTGAGCAAAGTTATGGCAGAGACAGGATTGACATGGCCAGAAGCTTTACCCATTGTACTGTACAGCATCAGAACCACTCCCAGGTTCCCCCTTAATCTGTCTCCCTTTGAAATCTTGTTTGGTCGACAACCGCATGTTATGATTTACCCTCAGGATGATTTGAAGTGTAACAATGAAGTGACTGTAAAGTACCTGGTTAACATGAGTAAACAGTTAAGGAATCAAAATGATAATTTGAAGTTAGTGATTCCTGAGTTACCAGATCGTAATTGTCATGATATTGAACCTGGGGATTATGTAATGATACGGAATTTTCTACGCTCAGGTTGCCTTATTGACAGATGGGAAGGACCATACCAAGTCTTATTGACTAGCACTACAGCATTGAAGGTTGCCGAGAGAGAGACTTGGGTTCATTCGTCCCACTGTAAGAAGGTTGCTGATCCAGAGAGGTCCCGTGATAAGGAACAGACGGTAGAGGAAGTTGTATCACTGGAGTGTCTGTTCCAGGAGGACTGAGGCGGCACCTAAGCATCGGAAAATCATAAGATCAAAAGCAGTTGTCGATTCCCTGTTCCCTTTTATTGTTTTTCTCCACTTCCCATCCCCTCTCCCTCAAATTATTTTTTCCCCCTTCTCATTCTTCTCTGTTTCCTCCTATAAGATGGACTTGCCCCAAGAGACTGTGATCCGGATTTTCCTGTTGACCATGATGTTGACCAGAGCAGTCTGTTCCGGCGAGAGTACCATGGAGGTCGAGAGAGGTTCTGGAATGGGTTCTGATGACAAAGATGGAGGCGTAGTTTTCCAAGAACAACTTAACCAACAAGTAAAGGCGAGTATCAGAAAACGATCCGATAGCATTGACAATAGAAGGAATTGTGAAGGATTGTTAGCTGAAGAAAACTGTATCTGTAGGCTCTGTGACAATGTAGTTGAGGATGGGTGCATTAAGAAATGCCAATCCAGTTTTAATATCCACATGGACCGGCATCCATTGAGTGACTATCACTCCTTAGTGGGTAGTGTGTTAAATCAAACAGATTGTTGGGTATGCTCTCAAGTACCTCAAGGTCATAGCAAATCAGGACTAGTACCATTTCCTTTAATGGTAGGGGAGGTACTTGAGCTAAAGGGTGGGAGACCGGTGGACAGGAGGTTTAATATCTCCAGTCCTCCTAGTTTGAAGCTCCACCAATATCATGTGGATAGATCCCTAATATGTTTTAACATTACCAATCCCCGAAAGCCGGGAAATTGGGAAGTGTCATGGAGTAACCAAACCATGACCTTTTCATATAGAGCAGATAGAATGCCGACAGATACAGAGCTTATACGCCACATAGCCAGTAGAGAAAAATCTTTCCGATATAGGTATACCCTAGGAAGTAGGATTACGAGAGTTGGAGAAGTATCACCAGGATACTGTGCACATATCGTACAAACTGATACGTGTACTAGACAGATGGGAGAATTAGGGGTAGGAGATTTCACATGGAGGATGTGTAATATGGTTATGTCCTACTCCGTCCCATATGTTCTCCCCGATGATGCATATTTCATATGCGGGAGGAAGGCGTATAAGTGGCTTGCCCCAAACTCTGAAGGATTGTGTTATATTGGAAAAGTACTGCCTGAGGTAATGACTGTATCACATGCCAAAATGAAAGATATACACCGTGGTGCCCACTGCCCAAGCTCCTTATACTCACACCCACTACGAGCACGTAGTTAAAAGGCAACTGACAGAAAGGACAGAGCATTCGGCCTCTGACATGATCCATGAATCCACCGGGATCCAATTCCTAATCGCGTTAGATTTCACTCGCACCGCTAGAGGAGTGCTGAACTATAGATATATCTCTGCGCTTGCAAATTTGTTAGACAATATCACAGAAATGTATGATGACACGTTTAGGTATACTGGAAGAGAACTTCAAGCTTATAAAACAGAACTGGTTCAGCATAGAATGGTTCTTAATTATCTCACGGCAGTAACAGGTGGATATTGTGTCACACTGGCAACGCAGTATGGCGTGAAATGCTGCACATATATAACGAATAGCACCGAGGACCCGGTCGAGGTCATAGACCAAAAGATGGATGATATTCTCCAATTAAAGTGGGAATTTCACAGGAGACACAATCTCACCCTTGCTGCTGTGGGTAATGAGCTGACTGGTTGGGTGTCATGGTTGAACCCGCGAAATTGGTTCTCTGGTTTAGGAGAATGGGCTCAAGGAGTCATAATGGATGTAGGGAAGTTTCTCCTATGTATCTTGGGTGTTGTCATAACGATTGGCTTGATATTTAGATGCGGTCAGGCTTTAACGAAGTGCAAACGTAGTACCAGGGTAATGAGTCTAAGGAGTGAGGAAATTGTAATTCCAATGGATTTGATTTATGACCCAACTGTAGAAACAATGATGTGATGAAAATGCGATTATACGGTCCGTTTCTTTCACCTGTTTTTCCGGTTTTTCCAAGGTAAAAAGACCCACTTTTGACGAGGAATTTGATGATCCTGTATACAGACAACTGATGGATTAAAGAAGAAGTTTTGACAACCTTATACACAGATATTTGATGAACTATGCCATAGACCCCCAGTTTCCCTAGAAATTTTAAAATTACGCTAGCCCAACACTTTTGTAAGTCTATGGACATTGACAAAGCTTTTTGCCCACACCTTTTGGCAAAAGCCCAAAGAAGACTGCATTCAACAGACACCGAACAAGACCTCAACCGACAAATGTTCATTAACCTGACATAGAATACCACTGCATTTACCATAAGTGTTCTTTATCTTCATCTCTACAACCTTCAGGTAATGACATACATAGTCGATAGGGAATACAGGCACAGATATCGGCAATCACATATTCCCCCATTCATGTATCATCAACTAAAATGTGCTCCCCCATTTTGTTGCAACCAAAATCCAAAAAGAGCTCGGTAAAGTTTGACAGCCCATCCACAGACCCGTACCGCGGGATAAGAAGGAATTCAAATGTATACTTCGCAATACCTCGAAGCTTGATTTAAAACACGTACGGCACGATGATACATGACCCCCCCAAACATGGATTCATACACACATGCTTCTGCTATCTCAATAGGTCATACCCTTTTCCTACCTTCTCCTCTCCTCCCCTACCCAACCATGGAAATGTATTTACACCTGACATATATTTTTCTCGTTTTGAAATGTTTTAGGAAGTGGCAGTTATTGTTGACTGCCAAAGGGTGGACTGTCAAAGTCAGAAAAATATCACGCTACACACTGCCATATTTGCACCTCATGCGAGTGCCTGTTGCACGTTCATGAGCCCTGCCGTGCGTGCGCATACTCGCCGCTGCGGGCACCCGCAGGCGCACGGTGTGCGCATTTACGGTAAAGTTTATGTGCGTCTAGCGGGCGACTCGTTCGTTACATATTTTAACTATATAATGTATTTTGTAGATCATGGTCCCCTTGATAGATTCTGAAAGTTTAGTTAAAATAGCATGTTCATGGACAAAGAGATCCCTCTTTGTTTGATACGAAGGGTCAGACATGGGTCATACAGTGGTGTTTAGTATCCATCGGAAGAGTATTTAATTAGCAATATTCCGGTGTTGGTTTGAAGCAGATTAATCGCTCGTGCGAATAGTTATGGACGTAAGAAGTTTATGTCCATTTACTATTATTTGCACTTACTTATCCATGCGGCGGGAAACCTAGTTTCCCACCCACCTGAGCAGTTGGAAATGGTCTCAGCCCACCTGTATGAATCAACCTATGACCTTTTGTTATAATACGAAGACGAATTCCTGTGTCCAATGAACAATGAGATTGTAGGGACCATTGAATTGTATTGTGTGTGGGGCATAAATAGACAAGCCGATCATATCCAGCTCACTCTCTTCAACGGTTCTCATTGCTGATAATCGGGAGCTGGATATCGAGGCGCATGCGATCGTTCCCCTTGTGCGTAAGTTCTCTCCGCAATCATATTGTCTTTATTGTTATTGTGAGCCATATCTCTCTCTATCTCTCTCTCTCTCTCTCACTTTTCCTTAAACGTAATTGTATTGTATTTCCTGTGTAGTTATCTGGTTAGTTAGTCTATGTTATGTTATATTGTAGTGTATGACTTGTATTGTATTATTCTTTTTCAAGTATAACATTCATATAAGGCGTTAGACCCTAAGCCCGGTATTTGTGTATTTCTTATAGTGTTAAGTATTCTTAGAGCGTCGGTGACGCTAGAACAGCTTTTGAGTTAATAAGGTTACACTGTGTTGCATCTACACTCTATCATTTCACTAAGGTTTTCCTGTATAATACATTGTTCATGGTTTACATATAAAGGTTTAACATTGTGAGCGTTAGCGCCGCTGGTGATCTCCTCGTGGTCCCGAGCGTTCGCTACGCTATAGCGAACCATTACGTTAGTCGACAGCCAATAGCGTGCCTGCATGTGATCTCTTGGCCGTGAGCGAACGTGACGCTTGAGCGTCTCGACTACGGCTAAGCGATTGTTACGCAACGTGCGTACCCTTACGGTATTCCATACGTCAATAGCGTACAGTGTTCTTAGACCTCTTAAAGGGTTTTAAGTAAGATAAATATTTAGCTTTATCAGTGGAAAATAGGAAAACGACAAAATTAGAATTGTAATAAACCTCCCATAGGTGGATGAAAAGGGGGTTGACATAATTAAGTCATTACCGATGCATGGCTCGCGTTGCGTGAACGATAACGCCCAAACAGACAATTGGATCGAAATTTGGATTGCACATCCAGTGTGTAGAAGTTAATAAACTACAAAAATGGTCCTGTCACCTTTTACCGTATCTGCTACAGGTGCTCCCCGGGTAACGCCAAGAACCATGAACTAATATTTACTTACATTAAGACGTCTCAAATTTACATCGCTATAGATTTACCAAATTTTTAACAGTCATTTACATTTACAACCGTGAAAATCAGAAACTCCTGTGCGAGGAAAGGGTAGAACAGAATCTACAGTATATACAGTATATAAAAGCCAAGTACCACTCAGTGACTCATCAAGAAATCTCCAGAACCATGAGGACTAGGAACTTGAAATTTGGACAGTAGCTTTGTTTTGTGACATAGGCACCCACTAAGAAGGGGTTTTTCAAAAGTCCACCCCCAAAAAGGTAAAAAAAGGGGTGAAATGTTTTTTTTATTAATTCTTCAATATCTCTTAATCCAGATAAAATTAGGATTTGATTGTTGCATACAAACGTTACAAGATTAAGTGCCTAAGTAGGTGTATATATTTTTATGATTGGTGTAATGGTTAGAATTACTGCCTCACAGCACTGAGGTCATGGGTTCAATTCCCACCATGGCCCTAACTGTGTGGAGTTTGTATTTTCTCCCCGTACTTGCTTGGGTTTCCTCCGGGTACTCCGGTTTCCTCCCGCAATCAGAAAATATACTGGTAGGTTAATTGGATCACAACAAAATTAACCCTAGCGTGAATGTCTGTGTGTACAAGTGGTAGGGAATATAGATTGCAGGCTCCACTGGGGCAGGGACTGATTTGAATGGCCAAATATTCTCTGTAAAGCACTGCGGAATATGTGTGCGCTATATAAATAACTGGTAATAAATAATAAAACAAGTTTTATGGTAAGAACTAACCTTTGTTAAAACTCTTTCTGCGAGGTACACTGGGCTCCACAAGGATTGGACAATGGGGTGTAGAGTAGGATCTTGATCCGAGTCACCAACAGGCTCAAAGCTTTGACTGTTCCCAGAATGCACAGCGCCGCTTCCTATATCACCCCGCCTCCCAGCACAGGAGCTCAGTTATTAGTTAACCAGCCCAATGCAGTAGCAGGAAAAGAGACGACAACAGTTAGCAGCCACATACACCACACTCTCACAACAAGAGAAGTGTCAGCGGCTAATGCCATACCAACCCAAAGAAGCTAAGTGCATCAGGGTGGGCGCCTTGTGGAGCCCAGTGTACCTCGCAGAAAGAGTTTTAACAAAGGTAAGTTCTTACCATAAAACTCATTTTCTGCTGCGGGGTACACTGGGCTCCACAAGGATTGGACAATGGGGATGTCCTAAAGCAGTTCCTTATGGGAGGGGACGCACTGTAGCGGGCACAAGAACCCGGCATCCAAAGGAAGCATCCTGGGAAGCGGCAGTATCGAAGGCATAGAACCTTATGAACGTGTTCCCGGAAGACCACGTAGCCGCCTTGCACAATTGTTCAAGGGTCGCACCACGTTGGGCTGCCCAAGAAGGTCCAACAGACCGAGTAGAATGGGCCTTAATGTGAACAGGAGCAGAGAGACCAGCCTTCACATAAGCATGTGCAATCACCATTCTAATCCATCTGGCCAGGGTCTGCTTGTGAGCAAGCCAGCCACGTTTGTGAAATCCAAACAAAACAAAAAGAGAATCAGATTTTCGGATAGAAGCAGTTCTCTTCACATAGATACGGAAAGCCCGTACTACATCCAAAGACCGCTCTTTGGGAGACAAATCAGGAGAGACAAAGGCTGGAACCAAAATCTCCTGATTAAGGTGGAACGAAGAAACCACCTTAGGTAAATATCCGGGACGAGTCCTAAGAACCGCCCGATCACGTGAAAAATCAGATATGGGGAACTACAAGACAAGGCACCCAGATCCGACACTCTTCTAGCAGAGGCAATAGCCAGCAAGAACACCACCTTAAGGGAAAGCCACTTAAGGTCAGCTGAACCAAAGGGTTCAAACGGAGGCTCCTAAAACACCTCCAAAACCACCGACAAGTCCTAAGGAGTCGCAGGCGGGACATAGGGAGGTTGGATACGCAACACACCCTGAGTGAAAGTATGAACATCAGGCAAAGTCGCAATTTTTCTCTGAAACCACAACGACAAGGCAGAAATATGAACCTTTAGGGAGGCCAGACGCAGGCCCAACTCTAGGCCTTGCTGCAGAAAAGCCAAAAGCTTGGCTGTACTAAAGCGTCATCATTGTTAGATGCGCACCAAACAAAGTAGGAATGCCAGACCCTATGGTAAATCCGAGCAGAAGTCGGTTTCCGGGCCCGCAACAAAGTTTTAATGACCTCTTCAGAAAAACCCTTAGCCCTCAAGATGGAAGCTTCAAGAGCCACGCCGTCAAAAGTCAGCCGGGCTAGGTCCTGGTAGACACAGGGGCCCTGAACGAGGAGGTCTGGGCGTTGAGGAAGTAGAATTGGACGCTCTGACGATAGACCCTGAAGGTCTGAGAACCAGTGCCGTCTAGGCCACGCCGGAGCTATGAGAAGCAGATTTCCTTTTTCTTGCTTGAACTTCCGAATTACCCTGGGCAGGAGTGACACCGGAGGGAACACATACAGCAGCTGAAACCTACACGGCACCGCCAGCGCATCCACGAATGCTGCTTGAGGATCCCTTGTCCTTGCTCCGAAGACCGGAACCTTGTGTTTGTGTCGAGACGCCATCAGAATCACGTCTGGAAGACCCCACTTTTCCACAAGGAGTTGAAACACTTCTGGATGGAAGCCCCACTCGCCGGCATGCACGTCCTGACGACTGAGAAAGTCCGCTTCCCAATTCAGGACTCCCGGAATGAATATTGCCGATATGGCCGGTAGATGGCGTTCCGTCCAACGTAGAATCCGTGAGACTTCCTTCATTGCCAAACGGCTTCGAGTGCCGCCTTGATGATTTATGTAAGCCACTGTGGTGGTGTTGTCTGACTGTACTTGAACAGGACGGTTCTGAATTAAATGCTGGGCCAGGTTCAACGCATTGAAGACGGCCCGCAATTCCAGAATGTTAATCGAGAGGAGAGATTCCTCCTTGGTCCACCGACCCTGAAGGGAGTGTTGCTCCAGCACCGCGCCCCAACCTCTTAGACTGGCATCTGTCATCAACAGGACCCAGTTGGATATCCAGAAGGGACGACCCCTGCACAATTGTTGGTCCCGGAGCCACCAGTGTAGCGACAGATGGACCTCCGGAGTCAAGAAGATCATTTGAGATCTGATCCGGTGAGGCAGGCCATCCCACTTGGCTAGAATCAGCCTCTGGAGGGGGCGAGAATGGAATTGAGCCAGCATCTTCTTTTGAGGCACAAACTTCGTACCCGGGTTTTCCAAGGGTTCCTGACCTATATCCACTAGGTGGTCAGAGTGAGGTAAAAGTTGTTTAACCACCTTCTGACGCTTGAACCTATCTGGTTTCTTAGGAGGGACAGATGGCTCGGGATCATTCGGAATCTGCAGAATTAACTTAATAACCTCCAAAAGATCAGGAACATCCACATGTGAACTACCCTCCCCATCAGCCGTATCTGAGTCAGAACCTGAGGGGTCAGTATATGTGCCGTCTTCATCAGACGAGGTGTCAGTGACAGCAGTGGATTGTGAGGAGATAAGCGCTCGCTTAGAGGACCTCTTGGACTTAGGCGAGCGTTGGTCAGACTTTTTAGTAGTCAAGGACTGGTTCAACTTCTTTAATTGAGCAGATAAATCATCCGCCCACAGCGGGTTAGCTGCAGGGACCACATACGGTTGTACCGGCATTGGGGGTCCCATAGGGGGTGTCAGTTTATGAACTAGCGTATGCAGAAGCGTGGAAAAAGCGGCCCATGGCGGGTCATTATTTGCCCCCGGTGCCACCGTCCCACTGAGGGGCAAGGAGCCCCCAGAACCAGAGCCCAAAGCTGGAATATTCTCCTCATAGTTATCTGCTGCTTCAGCAACACCGGCAGTGTGTTTAGCCCCAGAACCGTTACCCTCAGAAGCAGACATGATATAACTTGCAGTATCAGGTAACACAGTACAATTATCAGCAGCACTATACCTCTAAACCCAAACCCCTGCGCAGTGTAGTCAGCACTAGCAGAGATAAAGGAGAGATATGGTGACTAAATCACAGAGAAAAATACGTAATACAGTTTATCTTTGTGAAAATCCTATATTAGATAACACCTGACGCACCAAGCCCCCTCAGGTTATAGAATATAGGGATAGCAGGTTGAGTGAAAGACACGAAATGGACACCACTCAGCTATCAAATGCACACACAGAAAGTCACAGTTTGTACAATGCAGAGGTTATTACTGACAATAATACTGCACTGGACTAGCTTACACAGCTATATAACAATAGATAAAACAGTACACAGTAAGAACTGGATGTATATCACAGGGTAATTGTACTATAAAACCCTGACTAAATGCACTCTTTCTTAACTATCACTGTCTAAAAAGGCAGGTAGAATACTTAAGTGTCATGTAAAGGCACAGCGCTGACAATCAGGCGGCTTTACATAGGAGGATTTGCCCAAGCAGTCCCAGGAACAGTGAGCTGAGGGATAATGGTGCCGCAGACACTGACAGGGAGTGAGGAAAAGACAGATATGCAGCTCCAGGGCAAGAACACTTGCTAGAAATGGCGCCCTGGGGCTGGTGGAGGGGCTTCAGGTCTAAGCCTTATCCCCTCTGCTGGCAAAACCACCGGGCACTGTGGGCGATATAAGAATTGGTTTAGAGAGAAAACCTGACCTGCGCCCATGCCCTGGTGATCTATTGGGATCGCCTGTACTGCCACAGTGTCCACCGCCAGCGCGCGTGGCCCGCCTCGCACTGACCACGCCGGATCGCGATAAAGACCGGGTCCCGCAAGCGGGACCCACTTACCACCTCCCGAAGCACGGCCACGTGATCCTGGAGAGACCCAGCCGTGTGTGTATAACATGAAGAAAACCAGAGCCTCCGCTGTAGGTACCCAGCAACCAGGGCTCTGGAGTGTACAGCGCCGCTGGGGAGAGCTGGAGCTGCAGCAGTGAATGTCACAAGACATTTACCACCGCTGCTGCCCTTGAAGTCTTCACTTTTTACCTCATAAAAGCTTTTCTTAGGGCTGCTTGGGGCAGCCCCTCTGTTAAGTGCCTGCTTACTGCAGCACCAACTTACAAAACTGAGCTCCTGTGCTGGGAGGCGGGGTGATATAGGAGGCGGCGCTGTGCATTCTGGGAACAGTCAAAGCTTTGAGCCTGTTGGTGCCTCGGATCAAGATCCTACTCTACACCCCATTGTCCAATCCTTGTGGAGCCCAGTGTACCCCGCAGCAGAAATACATTTTTAGCAGCATGTAAATCTAGGTTTAAAAACAAACATTTTTTAAAGATTCTTTTTCCGACAATCTGTCGATTTTTGTTTCATATTAAATTGGAGGATTGTTAGGGACTTCTTTAGCATCCACCAGAAACTGTCTTCAGTCCAAGAATTCCTCTGATTCCATCAGACTACCATTTCCAGTTAAAATGGCTGCAGTTCTCGGTAAAGGTCTACTACGCCATCACCATTAACAAAGCTCAGGGGCAGAGTTTGAAAGTGGCTGGTGTGGATCTGAGGAGTGCTTCTGCCATGGCCAGTTGTAAGTTCCTGTTCCAGAGTTAGCTCCTCTGACAGCCTGGCTATTCTCCAGCTTGAAGGAAAGACTAAAAATGTAGTTTGCCAGGAAGTCCTTCAAATAAAACAGAAATACTTGAAATTCCATAGCGAAGCACAGGTATTCAGCTAGTTATTATATAAAAATAATACATACAAATATGTAGATAGTCTTACTGTCAATATAAACTTTCCCCAATGTTTCTTCTGTCTTCTTATTCTTCTCTCCTATGCTGGCAAAGACAAAATGTCAATCTAGCAGGATGCAGTACTGTAATATTGTCATACTGGTGTCTGATACATAGGCAGGTGCCATTAATGCTGTCCAACACAATTAGGATGGAGGCAGATAGGACCACACATCGGGGGATAGACAGGGAGACATTTACACACCAAACTGGAGACCAAGGGACACACACAAATGGGGACATGAGATAAGAGAGAAACAAGGAGTGATGGAGACAAATGGGTGAGGAGGGAGTCAGAGAGACCCAAACTCTAAGTGTTGGGAAGACCAACAAGGGTGGAAGAAGTTAGGGGTGGGCTGGGAAGGAAGATGTCAGGGAATAACACATGGGGTGTTGGTGCTGGGCTTGTAGCACATACTGTGTACCCCCCAACCCTGGACTTCCAGCACTCCTATGAATCCAGCCACTCACTAACAATAACTTGTTCAACCTGGACGTGCGGACCGTAGGTGCAAAAAACATCACAGTAACTACATGAAGCAGGGAGGGGGTTGCTCATCTAATAGGACATTACTGGTAGTGGAGGGATGGATACACATGTGCACAAAGGCTGTACCACTTATGTAAGTAAATTGCAATGCACAGCCTATAATGTGAAGTCCTGCAGATGCCGGCGACCAGCCCAAAAGCACTGTACTGTAAATGGGACTGAATAAGGAGGCATTTGCCGCCTTACCCCCATGTGCTCTACAAAACAAATACATTAACCCTTCCACATTTATTGCTTATCCCTTTAAAAATGAAATGGCTATACTTTTAGATAATATCAAATGAATTTATCTAATACAGCCATAATACAAGTGAATTCCGTTCTATCAGCTGGAAAACAATCCAGAAATAGCCAATCAGAAGTGGCTAGATGGTGCTGTTGATAGTGAAAATCATCTTTGTATAAATTAGCACCAAGCCTCTAAAACCCAGACGTGATGCACCTCTTGACAACCGCATTGAGTGGCAATTACTTAAGCACAGCCTAGTGCATGCATACAGTACTTCTATCTTGTCTCAGAAATTTGAAGATGAACATAAACCAATTCAGCAGATGAGACCGGTTTTCCTGAGATAAAAAATGATCTTGAATGCAAACACACTCTTATAATATCTTACCGAGAGGTTGTGAATTGTACTATATGTGAGAGGACTGTATAGGTGTGCACCCAGCTGTACTGTACTATACATTTGACCCCAATACCCCCATATTACCTCTCCAGACAAAAGCACTTGCAAATCAAAAATAAGATAAAACCTTAATACAGAGGTGTGCGTATATTTTTTCTGATTGCATTCACTGTACAAAAATGAATCTGATGTAAAAAAAAATATAAAAACGCACACACTCATTCAGCTCTAAATAAACTAAAAAGCAAAGGTGTAGGCCAGTCTTCTACCTGGTTCATCTGCTATGGTAGCACAACAAAATGTAAAAAAGAAAATCAGTAAGAGATTAATCACTGAGAAGCAGTTAGGAGGTCACAGCTAATCTTTACTAATGAAAAGCTAATGATTGATGAAAAATTATGAATATATTTTCAGATGTGAAGGCAGTTTAGATATCACTTAACATTTCCTTAACAAGCTTAGTGAATTACAAATTTGCATTAATGTGAAGTTAACATTGCACTAAATGCCTGGTTTAGCCCACTGAATATGGTCTACTGTAAAAGATATTACATTTTAACAATTGATGATTTGTAAATGGGTTCTAACAGCTGGAACAATTAAAACACTCTTAACAAACTTGGCTGAAAATTGTATGTGATATCATACACTGATTTTCATTTAGAGTGTTTAAAAGGAAATTCTCATTAGTTCTGGCAATTCTTTAAAACTAATTTGAAGACCAATCTAAGTTGCAGCTATGAATGCAGTACCATGGGTGTCTAACCCATAAAGTTACCATCCTATTTTGAATGTACAGTAATATCAGATAGATCAACCTTGGACTACCTGTGGAGTCTAAATATTAAGGCTGCATGTGTAAAATATTCTACTCATATTGCTTTGCATATTTGCTAGGATGGTCTTATTAAGTCTGGTAGCAGAGCTCCTCAGTAATGTTGGCCATACATCGAGATAATATTGTTTCAACCAACCAACTAGTTGGCTGGTTGGAATGATAATCAGGCATTCTGTGTGAGCAACCCATAATCAAATGATAAAAATGCTCATCAAATTTTTTTTACAACTAGTTGGAATCATTGGATTCTGTGATCTGTAAATCGCATTGCCATTCGGCAGATCAGACAGGCATTGGGAAATTGGGGAATTGACAAGTAGATGTATGGTCTGCATTACACTGGTGTTAAAATCCAGTGAAACTGCAACAAAGCCTATTCTATATTCCAAATGATATTTGTGACATCATAGAGGAAGGTTAGGGTGTCATTAAAGTTTTAACCAGGTCCAGATAGTCTGCACACAATATGCCTCATTGTAGCACCCCTACTTCACATTACATGCCACACTTTAGTGCGCCCAGTCAGCACCACCATTTCACATTCTATGCCAATTATATACCACACTGTGAATCTATTTCACATGATATACCTCCTGTGCCCCCAGCACATTGGCCTAGTCACCAAGATGGGTCTGACAACTTGTGATTGGCAAGAAACTCCAGGGAAGAACAGTCCAGTTACAGCGAAGAGCCAGAGGGCTGCAGCGGTGGAGTTGTCTCCTAAGGGACTGAAGGCTACATTTAGTAAGAGCGGATCAAATAATCCCCTGTGATGCAGCCATCGGTTAGATGTGCATATGCAAATTACAGTTCACAGAAGGCTTATCATAATCCAGGTATGTGGAAGGCTGCATACCTGGAATGCCTGTTGAAAGATGGAGTGTGCTACTGTGCTCTCTCCATGATGCTCCTAAGTGAAGCATCTGTACCTTTACCAAGATCGCCACCATCTAGTCTTCTGAGCACCATAGTTGGACACAGATGTCTTCCACTTAGCTCCAGTGACTGTGCAGCATAGCTTCAACTATCCAGCTGGATTCCTCTGCAGACCACTGTTACCCACATACATGACCAGCTGGTCCTCTGTATGCTTCATTCAAGCTCCACACCATCTATATTATCTGAAGAGTGCTACTGTGAGTACATCTGTTTAAACAACTATTGCTATACTTCAAATAAACCAAACAGTTTGTTAAGAGCTTTGGGCTGTTTAGTGTATCTCATCTCTGTTGGTTTTACTATTGTACTACTCTGCATCTCAACAATAGCACACACATATCTAAAAAGCCAACCGCTAGGTAGGGCCCTGGTTGGGAGGAATTTCCATACACTTCAGCTTTGCATAAAATAGCAGAGCAGCAGTGACCAGATGCCACCGGTGTATGGGAAGTAAAGGGGTGGTACGTGGGCAATTGAAAACTTATAATTGTCAGCCTAGCACTTTTCTGTGTGACCATACCCCCTCTGTGACTCAGCTGCACACTCTCTCCCAAGCTGCACACCATCAGTGTTGGAAGGGATGCACAATGAGAGAAGTGTGCGAAAACTACTATACAGCATTTCAAGAAAAAAAAATGAAACACAGAGTAACTTTTATGGCAGAGTAAGCTCCAGTTTGTCACGATCCTGGTGTGGCGATTCTCCAGATATGCCAATCTGAGAACGCTACCCATGACACATTACTGATTACCTCAGCATGTGTGGTAAATCGATGCTGTAACTGCCACCAGCAGAAGTACCAGTCACTGCGCCAGCCAGGCTAAGTGACTTTGAGGGACCACGCCCAGGGTGAGATTCTGCTCTCACCCGCACACAATGTATTAATACGTGATAATTATGTAACATGACCTCTCGAGGCTTTGGGTTTGGAAAACACAAATTCCAGAAATAAGATTAAGAATTTTTAATCCAAGAAAGAACTTCAAAGATTATTGTTACAGAAAATAAAGTTACAAGAATATAATAGTTGGAAAGTTACACACGTAAATACAATTTCAAATAAAATAAAAAAAATAGGGATATAAAACAAACCAATCCAGTCTCTTTGGATTCAATAGTTATGGGATGAGGCCTCCCTTTGATGACTTATGGAACGTCTATATCCTTCCATAGCCTCATGCAGAATGATCACCTTCTAGCCTGTGTTCCTTATATTTAAAACCCAGGCTAGATTACCCCTGAGACTACCCCTTGTTTCTGTTTTTATTCTCTATAAATATTAGAGCTCATCTTTATCCTACACCAGCTGATGTAAAGTGGTGCAGGAAGGCAGTTACCCCAGGGCATTATCTTGTTTTTACAGGACAGAGGTAAAACTAAAGAAAGTCTGGTTGCCTTTGGTGCTGCGATTAGTGGACCTAGCATAGAAACATAAAATATGATAGCAGATAAGAACAACTTAGCCCATCCAGTCTGCCCTAAACACATGAACACAGACTAGGGTTCATTTTTGTTGGGAGCCTCAGCCAATTAACCTACCAGTATATTTTTGGAATGTAGGAGGAAATGGAAGTACCCAGAGGAAACCCAAGCAAGCACAGGGTGAATTTACAAACACCACACAGTTAGGGCTATAGTGGGACTCAAACACGTGATCTCAGTGCTGTGAGGCTATAATTCGACCCATTACACCATCCATGCTGTCCACTACACAGTCACTAAACAGAACATAACACATCTATCCCTGTGATTGCCTTAATAGTCTCACTGATTCAAACCAGCAATAATATTCATGAACATTATATTTCTCATTAAGCTTTCAGAGAGGAAATACTGTTTGCTTGTTGCATTGGGCCATAAGACACAGTTGTGCTAGCCAACCCATCCACATGCCCTATAAAACTGTGTTCAGACCTTCCCTGTCCTAACATCTAACACACACTGCAGCAAAACCACAAGTTTGTCACTGAAAATAATTTCCCCTGACTGATAGGGATCGGTATGAAATACCTCCAATCAAAATGCCGACGTTCAAAATTCCGACACCAATTGACCGATGGTCAAAATACCAACAAGTTCAAAATCCCGACACGGACAAAATACCGACATTTAAAATACCGACAAGGTCAAAATACCGACATGTAAAATGCAGACAGGTCAAAATACCGACATGCGTTTTTGTTGTTTTTTGTGTGTATGTCGACATAAGTCAACATGGACACCATATAAAGTGTACCGCGTCCCCTCGCATGGCTCGCTGCGCTCACCATGCTACGGGCACTATTATATTCCCCCTCCAGGTCCACTGGGATGGTAAAGTATGAACAAGTCGGTTTCGATGAAAAAAATCATGAAAAACTCATGTCGGTATTTTGACCTGTTGGCATTTTACATGTCGGTATTTTGACCTTGTTGGTATTTTAAATGTCGGTATTTTGTCCATGTCGGGATTTTGACCATCGGTCAATTGGTGTCGGCATTTTGAACGTCGGCATTTTGATTGGAGGTAAACTGACTGCATCCCGACTGACATATAAACTACACAGTTAAGCTTATTGAATATTTGAAAATAATTAAACATAATAACAATAGTAAATAATTTCCAGAATTCAGATTATCAGTCATAGAACAACATATTTATCATTGGTTGTAAGTGTGTGAACATTGGCCCTCATTCCGAGTTGATCGCTCGCAAGGCGATTTTAGCAGAGTTACACACGCTAAGCCGCCGCCTACTGGGAGTGAATCTTAGCTTCTTAAAATTGCGACCGATGTATTCGCAATATTGCGATTACAAACTACTTAGCAGTTTCAGAGTAGCTTCAGACTTACTCGGCATCTGCGATCAGTTCAGTGCTTGTCGTTCCTGGTTTGACGTCATAAACACACCCAGCGTTCGCCCAGACACTCCTCCGTTTCTCCGGCCACTCCTGCGTTTTTTCCGGAAACGGTAGCGTTTTTAACCACACGCCCCTGAAACGCCGTGTTTCCGCCCAGTAACACCCATTTCCTGTCAATCACATTACGATCGCCGGAGCGAAGAAAAAGCCGTGAGTAAAAATACTATCTTCATTGTTAAATTACTTGGCGCAGTCGCAGTGCGAATATTGCGCATGCGTACTAAGCGGAATTTCACTGCGATGCGATGAAATATACCGAGCGAACGACTCGGAATGAGGGCCCTTCTCAAGAAAATTAAAATGTATCTCACATAAACAGTATATAACTAATACTTAATCACATTGTTAACTTGGAATTTGTTTTGAGGCATGATAAATGTATTCAGAATAAATATGAAACTTCCAGCGATGTGATCCTAAATAAATTAAGCAAACATTAGGATTACGCTAATTTGTATAGCTAGACAGAAACACTGATGAAAAAGAAACAACTCAGATGAAATTACATGGGACAGATTATCTTTTAACTAAATGTTCTTCATTTATTTTCTTCTCAAGATTTTCAGCTGCAGCTAATCCATGCCTAGAAGTGCATACCAATGCCGCTTGTAGCTAATCTTTTTACCGCTGTTGAGATTGGTTGCTGAGACCTCTTACCCACCGGCACTGTATTTGCACGAATAAGATGCACATGAAAATGCATATACTTTACGTGATACCCTATATGTTTTTTGATAAGTGGTTCATATGTAATCTACAGGTGGAACTATCTTATTTTTTTGTAGAAATCAAAAGATTTACACAGAAGGTTTAAATTGAATATTATTTGAAATTACTGCTTGGGTCTGAAGTGCTCCCTGTAGAAAAACAAATTCCTCTAATTCTAATACTTCTCTTTAAATGTTTGAATAATACAGATAAGAGTTTAAAGGTTGCACCCCAATTTCATGCAATAAATAGGGCCTACCATGATGTAATGGAGACAATAATGGATTAGACACTTCTTAGGAATGATCTGAGGTTCTGTACAGGACAGTCCCCATATCTGATGAAAGGTGTACAACCTACACCAGTAACACTGGTCATGAAAAACCACCATAAGTGTCATTCCACAAAATGCATATGGACACTGATATACTGTGATTTATGGAATAATAAACCAGCATCACTTTAACTGTTTTGGATTTCAATCCTATCTATTATTGCACTGCCCACTAGATTTCAAAATGAAATATCATGAATAGTAATCATGAATGTACAGTAAAATACATTGCACTGCAGCTGTGACCATGGGCCCGATTCACAAAAGGGATTCAGTATCTGTGTTTCCGCAGGTGAGTGAATTTATTGCTACTATACGTGAACTAAATGTCCTAGAAGCCCTTACTGCACGTGCACATACCATTTGCATACAGCAGCACTAACTCTTCAGATGGGATTGTGATCCCTGTGCATTTCAGGGTGGAAATTGGGAGGTGACCTAAAGTGAACGCAAAAAGGGTCCGTTTCATTGGCGAATTATGAATGTGTCACGGGCATGTCTGGGAACTCTACTACGGTCCCAATTGCAAATCTACTGCATCAGAGGCCATGTTTAGTTCGATTTGAGTAGTGTTCCTAGAGTAGAGCCTAGGCTACCACAAATGTCAGTGGTGCGACCAATCTTGGGTCAGTGTTCGAGTGTTTACAATATCGATTACAATTGCACAGACAATGAAGTCTGAAAGTGGGCATCTCTATGCTCGTACACTCCATCACACAGTGGGGCACAAAGGGAAGGCTGAGATTAGAATTTGCATATTTTAGTAACTGCTATTAAGAGCGTGGCTGTGGTCTGGCTGTATTACCACCTCTGAATTAGTCCCATGTAAAATATTCCCTCTCCACTGCAGACACCTAAAAACTAATCCATATCTTTAGGATTGGGACAGTCTCCTAATAGGTGCAGATAGAGGTCAAAATGCTCAGAACAGAGCTACTGTGAGATAACAAGTTCTGATTCTGTGTATAAATAAACCATGCAAGACAGCTTCAATTCTGCAAAGCAAGTGTATCAAACTGTCAGTCATAGATAAGAACAACTTGACCCATCTAGTCTGCCCCTTTTTTTTTTTTTTAATAAAGTAATTTTTATTCAATAATATGGAAATTAAGTTACAGACATTGCATACCAACGGCACATCACATATAGCAAATAAATCGCATCCTCGTTTATGAGTTAAATTTACAGCAGTGTAGTATCAGGCTGTGTCCATGAGGAAATGAGCAAAAAAAAAGAAAAAAACAAACAAACACACAGTTAATCGGCACGTTTGAGCCTGCAACATCCGCAACCAATATATAAATCCCCATGATATTTTTTGGGATTTTTCGCCCTTAAACTAACCCAAAAAAGACAGAGGGTACATAAAAAGAAAAAGAAAAGAAGTAAGAAACAAGAAGAAAGAAACATAGAAAGAAACATATTAAGGAGTAATCATCTAAACCAGGACCTTATCAGTCGTGTATATAACCAGGCGAACCCGCAGAGCTCAGCAGTCAACCATCTAAACATACATCATTAAACAGTAAGTCAGTGGCACAATAGCTCTTCAGTATCCACTATAATTGAGGGACCAAGTGGGAGTGGGGAGATTCCAGCCATGGAGACCAGACTCTTTCAAATTTGGCTGATGCGTTTTGTTTCATGTAAATATATCTTTCCTTGAATATTGTATCATTAACTACGGTCTTGAGCGCAGAAACTAAAGGGCCACCAGGGGCCATCCAGAGCCTCGCAATGCAAACCTTAGCCAAGGCGCATACATTAGAACATCCCATCCCCAAAATACAGAATTGTGGGGTAAGCAATCCGCCAGTCACTCCCGTACTCTCCAGAATTGACCTAACCCCCGACCAGAATACCCGCAGTCTCGGGCAGTCCCACACGAGATGCCAAAATGTTCCCACATCCACCCCGCACTTAGGGCAGAGGCCAGATCTGCCAGTCCCAAAAGAGGCCAGTCTAGCTGGAGTCATATATGTTCTATGTAGAATGAAGAATTGAATTTGTTGATATCTGAGGGACTTGGTGACTGTAGCAGGATATTCCAGAGCAAGGGCCCAGTCCTCCTCAGTTATTAGACCTATATCCTCCTCCCATTTTCCACGGAGACGTGTCAAAGGGTCCGCATGGAGTTTGGTAAGAAGATATCCATACGCAAGGGAGACCATCTTAACTCGACCCAATGTAGTCACAAAGGTCTTGATGGGAAATGGGAGGATTCGTGGAGGGGACTCCGCAAACTGGGACTGGAGGGCATGTCGAAGTTGTAAATCAAACTCATCTTTCAGTTGCTGAAAGGATTTAAATACACTATCTAGGTAAAGTTGGGAAATAGAAACCACAGATCTAGGGGCCCATACCTCCCGTCCCTCAAGCGCATGCAGCTCGGGAAGCCAGTCAGAGTACCAAAGGGGGGTGTCTGGGTCCAGGTCCTCGTACCCTAAGAGATCTCTCAGGGCCCGCCATATCTTTAAGGCCTGAAAAATAATAGGGGGAAGAAACCGGGCTATGCTCCCACTCAGCAGCACCTGCATAGGAGAGAGGTGAGGAAAATAGCAGCGGATGAACTCACAATGTAAAGAATCATTGCCAGAATCCTGCGCCCATACACTAATATGAGTCAGCTGAGCAGCGTAGTAATACATCTGAAAGTTAGGCATAGCTAGGCCGCCATCAGAGCGTTGCCTGGTGAGGGTATTTAACTGTATCCTAGGTCGTTTGTTAGCCCAAATCAGTGAGGACAGAACACTATTCAATTTTCTATAGAATAATGGATAGATATATACAGGGGACTGGAGAATAATGTATAAAAGTTTTGTCAGTATGATCATTTTAATGAGATTAACCCTGCCAGACACCGTCAGTGGAAGCCTACACCAGGTTTTGGATTTGCGCATGATCTGCTGCATGGTCGGGTCCAGGTTCAGAGGGATGAAATCAGAAGGGTCGTTAGTTATTTGGATTCCAAGGTATTTAAATTGTATTGTCCAACATAATGGTAGGGAGATTTTGGGAACAGTCGGAGGGGGGCCTATGACTGGCATAATGTATGATTTAGACCAGTTGATCTGAAGACCCGAGTGAGCACCAAAGCCCTCAATCACACGCAGCAGAATGGGCATTGACCTGGTGTAGTCTTGCAAAAACAACAACAGGTCGTCGGCATAGAGTGCTATCTTATCCTCGCGTGAGCCCGTACGAATTCCCACAATATCTGGGTGTGATCTGACCAAACAGGCCAAGGGCTCAACGGCCAGAGCAAACAGTGCGGGGGATAGGGGGCAGCCCTGCCTAGTACCACGGGACAATTGAAAGGAGGGGGAAACATAACCATTCACCAAGATCCTGGCACTCGGATGTTGATACAGTAATTTAGTCCATCTGATAAAGTTGGGCCCAAAGCCCATACAAGACATCACCTCCCATAAATAAGCCCATTCGATACTGTCAAAGGCCTTGGCCGCGTCCAGCGAGACCACAGTCGAGTCAGAAGGGAAGTCATGTGGGAGTTGTAAAATGGTATACAGTCTACGTAGGTTAATAGACGTGGACTTCCCTGGCATGAAGCCAGTCTGGTCCGGGTGAACGAGGGAGGTGATCACTGTGTTAAGTCGTACTGCCAATATCTTTGCCAGGATCTTAGCGTCGGTGGGAATTAGGGATATCGGCCTATAGGAGTCTGGAGACTTAGGGTCCTTACCGGGCTTTGGAATCACTATTATAATTGCCTCTGACATAGAAGGGGGAAGTTTATTATTGGCAAATATATCTAAGTATAAGGCATGGAGCCTGGGCCCGAAAAAATCAACATGAGTTTTGTATACTTCTGAGGGAATTCCATCACACCCCGGGGCCTTGCCATTAGGGGACACACCAATAGCCGCAGTCACCTCCGCGAGCGTCAAAGGCGCCTCCAGTACCTCATGGGCCTCAGAGGAGAGTGCGGGTAGCGGAATACCCCCCAGATAATAGGAGAGATCTAGAGTAGAGCATGTCAATTGTGAGCTATAAACCTTGGTGTAATAGGATCGGAATAACTGCGCAATGTCCGGCGTGGTGTCAACAAAGGAGCCATCCCCGCCGGACATTTGAGTGATCACAGTCCCAGGACGATCCTGATGTATCAGCCGGGCCAGGAGGCCACCCGTCCTATCAGCCTGCATATAAATATTAGTAGCCCTAAAGAGGAGGGACCGTGAGTTTTTATCAGACAGGTGGGCAAGCCAAGCCGACTGAGCCACCAGCCATCGCGCTTTCGTCGTGGGGGTACCATCCAGCAAGTATTGGGACTCCAAATCTCTGGCGTCACTCTCCAGGGCCTTTTCCCTTTCCCTAGAGGATACTTTATGAGCTGCTATGCGTCCTATATAAGAACCCCTCATAAACGCCTTGAATGAATCCCATACCATCGTTCCCGGGGCAGACCCCGTGTTGTCGTTAAAGTAACCCTCCCACTGAGTCTCCAGGTCACTGCAGTCACCCAGCTGAGTCAGCCAGGAAGGGTGCAATTTCCAATAAGAGTGCCCCCTCTGACTTTCCACAGTAAGAGTCATCAACAAAGGGGAGTGGTCAGAGACCCCTCGGGCCTCATAGTGGACGTCAGTGATCACAGGGACAAGGGCGGGGGACACCAGTATCAGGTCTATTCTAGAAAAGGAGCCATATGTGCAGGAGAAACAGGAGAACTGACGGACCGCAGGGTGGCGAAGCCTCCACACATCTACCCACTGCAAACTATTCAAGAAATCAGCAAACTTGGTAGAACCACTACCCACCACCGCATCAATCGGAGAATGCCATCGGTCCAAAGACACATCTAGTATATTATTAAAGTCACCCAGACATATCACTGGGGTGGTAGGAGAGGAAGCTATAAAAGATGCAGCTTGCTGTAATACAGCATATGAAAAAGGAGGGGGGACATACACTGCTAAAATGTAATAGGGCTGGGAGCTCAATTTGCATTCTAGAAATACAAATCTTCCATACGTGTCAGTTTTGACCGATATTAACTCAAATTGCACCGATTTTTTAATCAGAACAGACACACCCCTGGAGAAGGAGGAATGAGAAGCATGGTAAGCCCATCCCACCCAGGCCCGTCGTAGAGATAACAACCGATTTCCCTCTAAGTGGGTCTCGCTGAGGCATGCAATATCCGAGTCATATTTCCTAATCATATTTAGAACCAAGGAGCGTTTGATTTTGTTATTCAAACCTCGGACATTCCATGCCAGAAATTTCAGGTTAATCATGACCCCAGGTATACGCCATGTGCCACACGGATAGACATCTCACAATATATATCTGAGAATCAGCACTATTAGCCACAGCAACATATAGCTCATACAGGCCCTGCGTTGTAAGCCATAACATCCAGTATATCAAACATCCTAGTTTCAGAAAAAACATAGATATGAAAAATAACAAACTAAAGAAAGAAAACCAAAAACAACAAGAGGAGCCGCAACTAGCAGCTTCCCAACCATCCTTCCCCTCCCCGTACACCACCCCGAACTCTGGCATACTTATATCCCAAACAGCCAACCCCAACTACCAAATGCTAAGAAGGCCTAGATTCTCAGCTTAACCTAAACCTCTTTAACCAGTAGCACTTAAACGTGAAAAGTCTTGAGCCACAAGTGCAAAGGGGGGGGCTCCCCGAACTGTGATCGTCTCCTCCGGTAGTCAAGATCCCAGCATCTTCAACGCAGGGAATCAGTCCGGAGCCAGCTGACGAGCACCCGGCGCAAATCTGTCCAGCCACTGGGCCGCCTCTCTAGGAGAATTAAAGAACTTGGTCTCCCCATCCGCCACTACCCGGAGCCGAGAGGGAAACAGCATGGAGTATGAGAGGTTGAGGTCCCGTAACCGTCGTTTAATAGGCATAAACTGGGCTCTGTCCTTCTGGACGTCTGCGGCAAAATCCGGGAAGGCCGACACCCTGACTCCATTACGGACCAGCGGGCCCTTCGTACGACCCAGGCGGAGAACCGAGTCACGATCCTTATAGTGCAGGAATTTGGCGATGAAGGTGCGAGGAGGGGCACCACGAGGTAGCGGCCGAGATGGTATCCTATGTGCACGCTCCACCGTGAATTGGGCCGTAAAGGACTCAGCGCCATATATCTCTTTAAGCCAGGATTCGAGGAAGTCCTCTGGCTGCGAGCACTCCTCTCTCTCAGGCAGACCCACAAATCGTACATTGTTCCTGCGCAGCCGACCCTCCATGTCTAGAAGCTTGGTTTGAAGAGATGAGACCTGTTGGGTCACCGTGGACATGGATTGCTTAAGGGGGCCACACACATCCTCCAAGTTGGAGACACGCGTCTCCGCCTCACCCACTCTCTCACGGATACACTGAACATCTTGTCGGAGTAAGGAGAGGTCGCACTGCACCTTTTCCATCTTATCGGAGAGACGCTGCTCGCTTCCGGCTATAGCCTCCAACACCTGCTGAATAGACGGCGCCTCCGCTGCCGTTGGGGAGTTGGCAGTAGACGCAGGAGGGGAGCTTGGGTGTGTTGGAGAGGCACCCTGAGGTGGAGCCGATGACCCCCTGGGGTTGGATTGCCTAGCAAATCTCTCTAGTTTGGCCGCGGCCGCACTCTGGCCGCTCTTAACCATATTGACAAAGATCGGTCACACACACCTCCGGGTAGGGTTGTAGTATAAAGTGTAATTAGAAGACAACAGGCTATATGTTTTTAGAGCCAGGAAGCAATCGTGTTGGATCTTTGGGTCAAAATATCAATGGACAAGAAGCACAGGCTTTGTGTAAAAGTAGAAATAATATAGGTAATATTGAGGATAATGTCCTGCAGCAAATTCCAGGAGGCAAAGGTAGAGTATTGGTGTGTAATACACTGTGAGCTTGTAGTGTAGCACAGCAGTACAGTGAGTTCCAAGGTACATGCAGCCCCTGCAGGGTAGACAGGGAGAGCTGTGTAATGAGGCTGTATATGGAACTGCACCCAAAATGGCCCCCGGGTTTATAGGCACTTCTCCCCTTCCCTGGAGTACCTTTCCTTGTTGTCCAGCCAGCCGTCCCAGGCCCCTTCCAGCCAGTTGCAGGAGGATTATCAATGTCCTCTGTGGTGTTCCCTGCGGCCAGACAGCGTCGCCCGCCCGTCAATGAGGCCCCGGGAGTCGCGCGGCCGGGAGCGCCAAACTCGAGGTTGGGGATCCGGAGGAGTCACAGGCCGCAATGCCGGAAGTCGTCCGCCGCGGTCAGCCAGCATGCGGAGATCGCGGACAAAGGTGCCCGCCGCTGCCCGGAGGTGAGGGGGGACCAGCACTGGAGGGTAGACACTCCGGAGAGACTCATGATGGGTACAGGTGTTGTTAGAACGGGGAGCTCCCGGGATCCGCTGCCTACTCCTTCACCGCCGTGGCCACGCCCCCTAGTCTGCCCCTTTTTAACCATATTTTTACCTCAAACCTTATTTGATCCTTATTTTTTTGTAAGGCTATCCTTATGTCTATTCCATGCATGTTTAAATGGGTTGGACCTGGGAGACCGGTGGTTGGGATCCCGGAGGTCAGCATACCGAACCTGGGATCCCGGCAGCAGAATGCCAGCTAGGGGCAGGGAGGGGTGAGTGCAACAAAGCCCCTTGTGGGCTCGGTGGCTCGCCACAGTTTCTATTTCCGCTCTGTGGACATGGACACCCACTAGTGGGAATAGTCACTGTGGGTGGCATTCTGTCTGCCAGCATCATTTTTATTGCGCGGGATCCTGGCATCGGCATGGTGATCGCTAAGATCCAGAGGGCCGGTCACATGACCGCATCCCGTTTAAATTGCTTTACTGTCTTAGCCTCTACCACCTCTGATTGGAGGTTATTCCACTTGTCCTCTACCCTTTCTGTGAAATTATTTTAACTCAAATTTATATGCAGATGTGTCCACATACACCTTTTCTATTTTGCTCAATTTGGCAGGCTATGCATAGCACAGCTAAGCTTGTTTCTACGAAGAAAGTCAATGAATTTTAAAAAAAATTGTTTGCCGTAATAGAACATGTATACAGTAGGATAATAAAGGAGTAAATTAAGAGAAATCACAAAGCCTGGCTAAATCTCTTAGTCTATGGCATGTCAAGCCGTGCCATACTTGGCAGGATATAGGAAAGGTGTATGTGGACACATTCCTTGGAAACAGCAGTAATAGCTTTGTACGGTAATACAGCAGGTGACATCTATTACAAGTAGATGCCTTCTGCTGCAGTAGTGATCCGACCTGCATCCTAGGACGCAGCATCGGACCACTCACTCACCATCGGGCAGCTTGCGGCACCCATGGGGGCAAGCTAGTCACCCATCGCAGAGGCCTGGAAATCCCTGTGAAACCACTGAGATCCCTAGCCTCTTCCCTCCCCTTAAATGGCGGCAACACACCTCCGTTTTGGGAAACAGAAGCCATCGCAGACCCCTTCCAGACCCCAAATAGCAGCAGACTGTCAATCACTGAAAGTCTCCTGCCGTTCTGTTTTCCTACATCAGGATCCGGTCTCTAGGTCGACAGTAACTAGGTCGACGGTGTCTAGGTCGACCACTATAGGTCGACAGGGTTTCTAGGTCAACATGTTCTAGGTCGACAGGTCAAAAGGTCGACATGAGTTTTTCACAATTTGTTTCTTTTTTTTAACCTTTTCATACTTAACGATCCACGTGGACTACGATTCGAATGGTAATCTGTGCCGAGCGAAGCGGTAGCGGAGCGAGGCACCTTGCCCGAAGCGTGGGGACACGGTGCACTAATTGGGGTTCCCGGTCACTCTACGAAGAAAACAACAGAAAAAAAACAGAAAAAACTCATGTCGACCTTTTGACCTGTTGACCTAGACCATGTCGACCTAGAGACCCTGTCGACCTAGTTACTGTCGACCAATAGTGGTCGACCTAGACACTGTCGACCTAGTTACTATCTACCTTCCATACCATAGCCCCTACATCGCAGGACCCAAAGTACTGAATATCGGTACTTTACACATGATGGTGCAGATAATTAGTGATTTGAATGACCCTTAATGTACAGGAGTACACAACTGCAAGATATATATATACATATATATATATATATATATATATATATATATATATATTTATTTATTTGATTCATTTTCTAAGGAATCTTTTTATGATCACGTCTTCTTGTGCACCCCAGTGCTGGCTTTTTTAATCCAACTTGTGTTAGCTATTTGTCTAGGTGTTTCACAGCAGATATGCTTGGTGACTGTCTCAGTGGACAGCTGAGTATTAAATCAGTTAGTATATCTGCTATTTAACTGTAATGTTATTGCGAATGCCATGTGTATAATTTTGAGTGACTGAGTAGGAACTTGCAGAAAATGTGGTCCTTTAATGGGGACTGGAAGCTTAGATGTACTGAATATATTTTTATATATATATATATATATATATATATATATATATATATCATGTACATATTGTGACAAGGACAGCATGACCATACCTGTCATGGATGCATGTAGAAAAGCAGGGTTGTGGATGGAAAGAATCCAGACCAGGTGTTCTGTTTGATCAAGTCTAAGAAACAGTAAAGCATGATTGTAGACACTTGTCAGCTTGTTTTAAAAATACAGAAATGACAGGGCTCCTGACAGTGAACTGGTGATCCAGGTGACAGGCCAGGGGGTACCTACTGTAAGGGGTCCTGGATCTCAGTGGTCGCTGGAGAATTTACTCCTCTGTCTGCAAAGATCTGCTATAAACTGTTTTGTGGCCTGTGACTTGCTGGTAACTACTAATGGTCAGCTGTGAACGGCCTGTTTATGGAAAATCCATGGAAAAAGAAATCTACTGTTTATGTGTATGTGATCCTCGTCACATTATACATATACTAACTATATATGTATACATATATACACTGCTCAAAAAAATAAAGGGAACACTTAAACAACACATCCTAGATCTGAATGAATGAAATATTCTTATTAAATACTTTGTTCTTTACATAGTTGAATGTGCTGACAACAAACTCACACAAAAATTATCAATGGAAATAACATTTATTAACCCATGGAGGTCTGGATTTGGAGTCACACTCAAAATTAAAGTGGAAAAACACACTACAGGCTGATCCAACTTTGATGTAATGTCCTTAAAAACAAGTAAAAATGAGGCTCAGTAGTGTGTGTGGCCTCCACGTGCCTGTATGACCTCCCTACAACGCCTGGGCATGCTCCTGATGAGGTGGCGGATGGTCTCCTGAGGGATCTCCTCCCAGACCTGGACTAAAGCATCCGCCAACTCCTGGACAGTCTGTGGTGCAACGTGGCGTTGGTGGATGGAGCGAGACATGGCGTCCCAGATATGCTCAATTGGATTCAGGTCTGGGGAACGGGCGGGCCAGTCCATAGCATCAATGCCTTCATCTTGTAAGAACTGCTGACACACTCCAGCCACATGAGGTCTAGCATTGTCTTGCATTAGGAGGAACCCAGGGCCAACCGCACCAGCATATGGTCTCATAAGGGGACTGAGAATCTCATCTCGGTACCTAATGGCAGTCAGGCTACCTCTGGCGAGCACATGGAGGGCTGTGTGGCCCCCCAAAGAAATGCCACCCCACACCATTACTGACCCACTGCCAAACCGGTCATGCTGGAGGATGTTGCAGGCAGCAGAACGTTCTCCTTGGCGTCTCCAGACTCTGTCACATCTGTCACATGTGCTCAGTGAGAATCTGCTTTCATCTGTGAAGAGCACAGGGCGTCAGTGGCGAATTTGCCAATCTTGGTGTTCTCTGGCAAATGCCAAACGTCCTGCATGGTGTTGGGCTGTAAGCACAACCCCCACCTGTGGATGTTGGGCCCTCATACCACCCTCATGGAGTCTGTTTCTTATCGTTTGAGTAGACACCTGCACATTTGTGGCTTGCTGGAGGTCATTTTGCAGGGCTCTGGCAGTGCTTCTCCTGTTCCTCCGTGCACAAATCCGGAGGTAGCGGTCCTGCGGCTGGGTTGTTGCCCTCCTACGGCCTCCTCCACATCTCCTGATGTCCTGGCCTGTCTCCTGGTACCGCCTCCATGCTCTGGACACTACGTTGACAGACACAGCAAACCTTCTTGCCACAGCTCGCATTGATGTGCCATCCTGGATGAGCTGCACTACCTGAGCCACTTGTGTGGGCTGTAGACTCTGACTCATGCTACCACTAAAGTGAAAGCACCGCCAGCTTTCAAAAGTGACCAAAAGATCAGCCAGAAAGCATAGGAGCTGAGAAGTGGTCTGTGGCCACCACCTGCAGGACAAATCCTTTATTGGGGGTGTCTTGCTAATTGCCTATAATTTCCACCTGTTGTCTATTCCATTTGCACAACAATATGTGAAATTGATTGTCAATCAGTGTTGCTTCCTAAGTGGACAATTTGATTTCACAGAAGTGTGATTGACTTGGAGTTACATTGTGTGGTTTAAGTGTTCCCTTTATTTTTTTGAGCAGTGTGTATATATATATATATATATATACATACATATGTATGCTAACTTTATGAATAGAAATCAAAATTGGCTCTGGAACCATGGCCGCTGTGCTAGCCCTGACAGAAATAGCTAAAACAGAATAGCACCTTACAGGAAGACTTAGGCCTGAAAAATAAGCAGCATACACGATTTAATTGGAATAATACCTTTATTATCCTGGCCATGTTGTTGTTTGAGCAGCTACGCACAGCCACACACAGCGTAGTGAAATGACAAAGAGCTAAAAGGTGAAAAGAATCAGCGTGATAACACTTGCCACCACAAATGTTAAAATGACCCTGCTGGGTAATAAAAATAATGTAATCCAAAATGTGCCCAGTGGAGAGAAGCGATTAAGAGAAAGCTTTGGAAAAGGCAAAAAAATATAAGAGAATATTTTCATCATGAAGGAGAATAAGGAAACCGCTCCAGATCATTTAATGTGTGTTCCAAAGAGAGATATCATGAGCCAAGGAAATGGTGAAATACTGTATCTATCTATATATGTAAAATCAGATGTATGTACAGTATGTATGTTCCAGCATAACTCTGGAATGCCTGGAGCAATTTACACCAAACTTGGTACATATATGTTTTACAATCTGGGTAAAAATAGTGTGGGAGGTAAGACACCCCTAGCACCCCTAGGGGTGGGTTGTGGGAAGGGGGTGACAAGTAAAAATCCATAGTTTTCCATAGGTGCTTCTGCCCTTACATATGGGGGCCTCTGCCCCTCCCCGTGTGTGCCTCTGCCCCTACCCATGGGTGCCTCTGCCCTTACATGTGGGTTTTTCTGCCCCTACCCATGTGTGCCTCTGTGTAAATTGCTCCAGGCATTCCAGAGTTATGCAGAAAACTATGGATTTTTACATGTCACCTCCTTCCCACCCCCACCCCTAGGGGTGTCTTACCCCCACAGTATTTTTTTCCAGATTGTAAGTCATATGTGTACCAAGTTTGTGTAAATTGCTCCAGGCATTCCAGAGTTATGCCCGAAAAATATGGATTTTACATGTCATCCCTTCCCACCCCCACCCCTAGGGGTGCTATGGGGTGTCTTACCCCCACAATATTTTTACCCAGACTGTAAAGGTGGGTACACACTGGAAAGATATATCTGCAGATCAATTGATCTGCAGATATATCTATGGACGGATCGGGCAGTGTGCTGTGCATACACACTGCCCGATCTGTCGTGGACTGACGTCATGAACTGGGCGGGCGTGTACACATGCCCGCCCAGTTCAGCTTTCAATCACCGCCAGCTGCCACAGCATTTGTACGGGCGGTCGGCCGACCGCCGTACACACACAGCGACGCGCCAGTATATTGTTAGATATATTGCCCGTCGGCTGTGCTGCGGGGCCGACGCGATACGTCTGTGAACGAGGGAGTTCACAGACGTATCGGCCGTACACACTGGCCGACAGACCCGCGATATATCGGCCGTTCAAGAGAACGGCCGATATATCGGCCAGTGTGTACGGGCCTTAAGACATATGTGTACTAAGTTTGGTGCAAATTGCTCCAGGCATTCCAGAGTTATGCCCGAAATCTATGGATTTTTACATGTCACCCCCTTCCCACTCCCACCCCAGGGGTGTTGGGGGTGTCTTACCCCCACAGTATTTTTTCCAGATTGAAAGTTATTTATGTACCAAGTTTGGTGTAAATAGCTCCAGGCATTCCAGAGTTGTGCCCGAAAACTATTAATTTTTAAATGTCACACCCTTCCCACCCCCCACCCCTAGAGGTGCTAGGGGTGTCTTACCCCCACAGTATTTTTACCCAGATTGTAAAACATATGTGTACCAAGTTTGGTGTAAATTGCTCTTGGCATTCCAGAGTTATGCCCGAAAACTGTGGATTTTCACATGTAACCCCTTTCCCACCCCCACTCCTAGAGGTGCTATGGGTGTCTAACCCCGACAGTATTTGTTTCCAGATTGTAAGGCATATGTGTACCAAGTTTGGTGTAAATTAATCCAGGCATTCCAGAGTTATGCTGGAACATACATACAGACATACAATTTTATATATATATATATAGAGAGAGAGAGAGAGAGAGAGATTTCCTAGTGCTTAAGAACATATAGTATTATTTGGTTCATTTTTAATGTTCTATCGTTTAAAAACAACTGCTAATTTATAGACCAAGAATCATTTTATTGGATGACTTTCATCAGTGTGGATTAATGGCGGCAATACTGTTGAATTGGTTATTAAGGGGACATTGTGTCTTGATGGCTGGTGACATGTAGTGTCATGGAAGTTAATAAGCCACAGGTCCATCCACTCACATTACAATGTTCCCTCAAAATATTGCATACAATTCAAATGTTTGTTACGATACTGCTGTACAAAGTCCTTCATTAAAAATAGTTAAACTGTAGATCTGTGTCGAACTGGGCATGAAGGGCCTGCTCACCAGGGGGATTGCAGTGGTAGGCCTCATGCCAGTAACACGTAAGTATTCCTCTGAGATATCTTCTTCAGACCCTCCTTATTACATCTTGGAATGCTAAGATTTTGCATTGATCCTCTTCAATGGCCGTTTTCGGTGGCTTTCCCGCAATATAATTTTAGTAAATTTGTTCTTTAATGTAAAAGTCAATTGATTTTAGCAAAGAATAATGCAGATTAGCAGTAAGAACATCATGGCAGGTACAAAAGAGACATAGGGGTTCATGGGAGATGGGAGTAAAGCACAAAAGAGCAAGCACCCATAGGCGTATCTATAATGGGCCCCTGGGTCCAGAACGGTGTCCCCACCACACACCCTGCACCCATGTTCAACTCCGTACCACTCCAGAGTTCTGCAACATTGTTGTTACTGAAACAGAAATCACTCGGAAAATGGTGCGCTCAGTCAGCGCTGGGCTATTTTACTAGGGATCCGCTTCTGGGATTTATGCCGGGACAATGTTTAGAAGCACCTGGCTCTTTACACCTGCTACCTGCATCGCTGACATCACACAAAGTGAATGCAGGTGCCATGTTTCAGGAGACCGGTGCATGCAGAGGAGGAGGACTGAATGGAGTGTGCACATGGGCCTATTCCTCCCTTAACTGCCTTTGCAAGTACCTGTGTACCTGGACAGATTAAGTTGCACTGCAAGGGGTGCATGATGTTCTTACATACTGTACATTGTTTTGCATGCAAGATAAATTCTGGCTGCTTTTGCATGTAGCCCACAAACACTGGGTCGCTTTATTTTTACACTGCAATTTAGTTTTCAGTTTGGACACAGCCCTCTCAAATAAAAATCTCTCTGCACATTTTATATCTGCCCCTCCTGCGGTGCGGCATGGTTTTGTTCAGGTGCACAGTTACTTGCTGTGTTTTTGCTGTACTCCCACATCAGAAGCAGGACTATAGTGGTCTATTCATCTACAGCAGGGTTGGGCTGGCTCACAGGGCTATAGGGGAAAACCATGGTGGGCCCCACTGCCTGTGGACCCACCTCCTCCTGTAGGGCTCAGGTTCCAGACTGTGCTCTTCAGTTATACATTATATGGACAGGACTATGTTGTATTTTCTACAGTTGCTAGACATTTTGGTGCCCTGTGCCAGAAAGACAATCAATGCCCCCTTTCCAATATGTAAATGTAAAATAGGGCTAGTGCGCGCCGAAAACGTGCGCCAAAAAAGATATGGGCTGGTACTCATTATGCCAGGTAGATCCCCTTATACATGTTACGCCAGGTAGATCTCCTTATACATGTTACGCCAGGTAGATCCCCTTATACATGTTATGCCATGTAGAGCCCCTTATACACGTTCTACCAGGTAGATCCCCTTATATGCGTTACGCTAGATAGATCCTCATATACACGTTACTACAGGTAGATCCTCTTATACACGTTATGCCACGTAGATCCTCATATACACGTCACACCAGGTACAGCACATTATACACATTATGCCAGGTTGAGTTCTTATAGAGCCCCTTACACACATTACGCCAGATAGAGCCTCTTACACACAATATGCCAGGTAGACTTCCTTATACGCATTATGTCAGGTAGAGCACCTTACTCCCCCCCCCCCACCCTTAAGGTGTAGTATAGTGTACTGTAGTGTAGTGTAGTGTACTGTACTATAGTCATATAGTGTAATATAGTGTAAAGTAGTGTAGTGTGTAGGCACTTACATGATTTCTCCATTCTGCTTGCGCTTCTGCCAGCTCCTGACCCAAAACTCACTTCCTCTGTACACTACGTTGCAGTCCAAGAAAGCGGGTGGGCCGCGGGAGCACAGCACATGGGGGATTTACTGGGCAGCATTGCTGCTGACTCTATGCAGTGACCATTTCTATGCAGCGACCGGAAGAGGATCCTGCTGGCCGGAGCTTGGGGCTCGGTCTCCAGGGACATGGTAGCGGGTGGAGCGGCCTTCAGCGAAGGAATATGTGGCTACTCAGGGTGTACGTAGAAGGTGCGCCCATGGGGCAAATGCAATGTGGGCTTTGCACTTCTGCATACATCTAGTTACTGCCCTGGTATATAGTACTAGACTTGAACTTGCACGTGAACAGATAGTAAACTTGTTTGCAGGACACACAGAGGTTAACGCCACACTGGAATTCAGGAACACTGCTGGAGTACAAAGGATGCACTATTCAAGGGGCAGTAGGCAACTGGTTATAACAGGAAAAACATAAACTCTGTATTATTTGTAATTAGCAGGCAAGATACTCTGGAAGATTAAATGAAACTCATAGATGGATATGCAAACTGGGGAGAGAGAGAAAACTAAACTACAGACTATAAACAAGGCAGTAGATTTCTCAGTTTTCAGCAGGATGAGAGCTTGCATACAATGAAGAATTCCACGATCAGTAAGTGCAGATGGGACATGCACTGAGCTGGGAGACAGACAACAGGTAAGATCTATAGCTTAAATACTGTAACTGAACCTCTGAAGAAATCCAGCAATACAGAGGCACTGTAAAGAACTAGGATCTGTAGGCAATCTGTCAAACAGGAGCCAGTAATTAGCAATGTGTCTTATTGCTCTGGCAGTGAGTTAGAGTACTGGAAGGAACTATATAGGAGCTGCAGGTCACAGATTGGCTGCAGGAGTCAGCTGAGACAAGGAGCACTCTGACTGGAGGCGATTCGGTCAGCTGACAAAATCCAACATGGTTCTTCAACGCAAGTGTAGCATGAAAACCTGCCCTGCAGGACAGACAGCAAAGGTAAGCCACATGATGAAGTTCCAGAGTGTGACAACTAGGGGAGGATGTACAAGATGGCTGCAGTCACATAGCGCAACAGTACATCAGATTGGTGGATGGACCTCTTTGTGTACCAGGGCTATATTTACTAAAGTCAACAATCAAATTCTAGCTATTATCTTACAGCAGGAGCTTGACAAATGATAAATAGAATCTGATTGGTTGCTATAGACAATATCTCCACTTCGTTACACCTGCACTTTAGTAAATATACCCCCCTAGTGCCCAGCATGTATGCACAGTGAAGTGATATTGCAGGAGCGCACTGCTTTCTAACAAGTTTATATGACTAGGGCACTTTACTATCATTCACAATGGATCCTTTGAACATAACAAAAACCATTGACCTAAGCCTCACAAATCAGAGAACATGTGCCAATTTGCTCTGTCTTTACCACTTTCATGCAGAACAAAACCTTATTTTAGCAAATTTCAGCGGATAAGATGTCATCCGAGTTGATCGCTAGCTGAATTTGTTAGCAGCGCAGCGATCAGGTTAAAAAATGGCAGTTCTGCGCATGCGTATGCAGCGCAATGCGCACGCGCGACATACGGGCACAACGAATGATGTAGTTTTTAAACAGGGTCTAGCAATGCATTTCAGTCGCACTGCTTGCCGCATAGTGATTGACATGAAGTGGGCGTTTCTGGGTGGCAACTGACCGTTTTCAGGGAGTGTGCAGAAAAATGCAGGCGTGGCAGGAAAAACGCAGGCGTAGCTGGCCGAACGCTGGGCGAGTTTGTGACGTCAAATCCGGAACTGAATAGTCTGATGTGAGCGCAATTGCTTAGTAGGTTTTGAGCTACTCTGAAACTACACAAAAAAAATTTGCAGGCGCTCTGCGATACAACCGTTCGCACTTCTGCTAAGCTAAAATACACTCCCAGTGGGCAGTGGCATAGCGTTTGCACGGCTGCTAAAACTAGCTAGCGAGCGATCAACTCGGAATGACCCCCCAAATCTCCAAAATTGCAATTAAAACTTAAACCAAAGGAACACCGGTTAACATGTCACCACAGTAACAAAACTGTTTGCATAGAAACCGCACCCAGGGGGTAATTCTGAGTTGATTGCAGCAGCAAGTTTGTTAGCAGTTGGGCAAAACCATGGCCCTCATTCCGAGTTGTTCGCTCGGTACATTTCATCGCATCGCAGCGATTTTCCGCTTAGTGCGCATGCGCAATGTCCGCACTGCGACTGCGTTAAGTAAATTTGCTATGAAGTTAGGATTTTTACTCACGGCTTTTTCTTCGCTCAGGCGATCGTAATGTGATTGACAGGAAATGGGTGTTACTGGGCGGAAACAGGCCGTTTTAAGGGCGTGTGGGGAAAAACGCTACCGTTTCCGGAAAAAACGCGGGAGTGGCTGGAGAAACGGAGGAGTGTCTGGGCGAACGCTGGGTGTGTTTGTGACGTCAAACCATGAACGAAACTGACTGAACTGATCGCAGATGCCGAGTAAGTCTGAAGCTACTCTGAAACTGCTAAGAAGTTTGTAATCGCAATATTGCGAATACATCGTTCGCAATTTTAACAAGCTAAGATTCACTCCCAGTAGGCGGCGGCTTAGCGTGTGCAATACTGCTAAAATCGCCTTGCGAGCGAACAACTCGGAATGACCTCCCATGTGCACTGCAGGTGGGGCAGATATAACATTTGCAGAGAGAGTTACATTTGGGTGGGTTATTTCGTTTCTGTGCAGGGTAAATACTGGCTGCTTTATTTTTACACTGCAATTTAGATTTCAGTTTAAACATAACCCACCCAAATCTAACTCTCTCTGTACATGTTATATCCTCCCCCCCCCCCCCCTGCAGTGCACATGGGCCCTCATTCCGAGTTGTTCGCTCTGTAAAAATCTTCGCATCGCAGCGATTTTCCGCTTAATGCGCATGCGCAATGTCCGCACTGCAACTGCGCCAAGTAAATTTGCTATGCACTTAGTAATTTTACTCACGGCTTTTTCATCGGTCTGGCGATCGTAATGTGATTGACAGGAAATAGGTGTTTCTGGGCGGAAACAGGCCGTTTTATGGGCGTGTGGGAAAAAACGCTACCGTTTCCGGAAAAAACGCAGGAGTGGCCGGAGAAACGGAGGAGTGTCTGGGCGAACGCTGGGTGTGTTTGTGACGTCAAACCAGGAACGACAAGCACTTAACTGATCGCAGATGCCGAGTAAGTCTGAAGCTACTCAGAAACTGCTACGAGGTGTGTAATCGCAATATTGCGAATACATCGTTCGCAATTTTACTATGCTAAGATTCACTCCCAGTAGGCGTAGGCTTAGCGTGTGCAAAGCTGCTAAAAACGGCTTGCGAGCGAACAACTCGGAATGACCCCCATGGTTTTGCCCAACTGCTAACAAATTTGCTGCTGCGATCAACTTGGAATTAGGCCCCCAGTGGGATGTTATAAGAAAGGACAAATGGCTATTGCAATGATCCCAATGAGTGGATTACTACCATTTTCTTTGTATACATAAACATAATGTTCATAATATCTCTGTGCTTTCTCACAGGTTGCTTGTGTGGTGAATGTGATAGGTAACATCAAAGGATAAATATACATGAAATATATCATTTGTATTCCTTACATGGAAGCAGAATTCTTACAGCAACCATTTATCTTTGAAGCAAGACATCACAGTACTTACAATTTGTCCATGATTTTTACATTTTAACCCCCAAGCTTTTTTGGATACATTTCCATTTTTATTAGCATTCTTTGCTGAGTATGTTGGCTGCTGTTTCAGCTACTCATTAACTGTTATTAGTTGTTATTCAAATTTCTATGATTATCTCTTTTTGTTGCCGTAAGGCTATGTGACATATAGTAATTAAAGGAGATAAAAATATTGATTCAGGCGAAGAGTGACACAAAGTGAAACACAAAGACATGCTACAGTATATATTTTACTTATTTAAAAAAAAAGTTTCCTATATAGGTCACAGGTAAAGTCAGTGTTAGAAGGACAAGTTATCTAATGCTGTAATTATTGATTTGTGCTTTCAACTCCAGAACACAAATCTGGCGGAACATTTTAATGCTGAACACAGGGAATCATACATATGATGTTTTCAACATTTTTTATTTTTTAAATTGTTTCATGCATGTATGGGTTCAGTTATCAGGAACGCTTGGAACTTTTAGACTATTCCAGATAAGGTTTATTTGAATAATTTATTTATTTATTAACAGTTTCTTATGTAGCGCAGCATATTCCGCTGCACTTTACAATTAGAACAACAGTAGTAGAACAAAACTGGGTAAAAACAGACATAGAGGTAGGAAGGCCCTGCTTGCAAGCTTACAATCTATAGGGAAATAGGCATTGATACATCTATACATCTATACATCTATCCTTGATGCTACCTATTGCATAATGGTCCACCAGATTGCTAGGTTCTTAATGGGTTGTATGATATGATCACCCCGCAATGTTGGCCAAGTGTCAGGAGGGTGTGAGAGTAAAGAAAGACAAGATATGTGATGTTATGTGTTCTGTACAGAGAAGATGTAATTAGATAGGGATTCGGGAAGCACTGAAGGTTATGTGGGTGGGTCTGGAATTTGATAGGCTTGTCTGAAGAGGTGAGTTTTCGGAGAACATTTAAAGGTTTGGAGACTAGAGGCGAGTCTTATTGTGCGTGGGAGGGCATTCCATAGAGTGGGTGAAGCCCGGATAAAGGGGGTCATTCCGAGTTGATCGTAGCTGTGCTAAATTTAGCACAGTTACGATCTTCTTCCCTGACATGCGGGGGACGCCCAGCACAGGGCTAGCCCACCCCACATGTCAGTCCGGCCCCCCCTCGCAGAAGTGCAAAGGCATCGCACAGCGGCGATGCCTTTGCACTACAAGAGTAGCTCCCGGCAGCACAGCTTTAGCGTGCTGGCCGAGAGCTACTCATTGCTCCCCGGCCCGCAGCGGCTGCATGTGACGTCACGCAGCTGCTGCGGCCTGTCCCCCGTTCGGTCTGGCCACGCCTGCGTTGGCCGGACCAAACCCACGAAACGAAAGCCAAATGCCGCCGTTCCACCCCCTCCCGCCCAGCGATCGCCTCTGCCTTGCAATCAGGCAGAGGCGATCGCATCCTTGCTACGGCCTTCGGCCGTCTGGCATGCGCCGCGCACTACGGCGCCAGCGCATGTGCAGCAGGGACCCGTTCGCTCTGCTGCATTAAAGCACAGCGAGCGAATGGGTCAGAATGACCCCCAAAGTCCTGTAATTTTGAGTGTGAACAAGTAATGCATGTGGATGAGAGACGCAGATCTTGTGCAGAGTGGAGAGGTCGGGTAGGGAGATATTTTGAGATGAGTGAAGAGATGTATGTTGGTGCAGTTTGGTTAATAGCCTTGTATGTCAGTAAAAGTATTTTATATTTAATACGGTAGAATACTGGTAACCAATGAAGGGACTGACAGAGAGGATCTGTAGACGAAAAACGTCTAGCGAGGAAGATTAGCCTCGCAGCTGCATTCAAAATGGATTCTAGTGATGAGAGCCTACGTTTGGGAAGACCGGTCAGGAGACTATTACAATAATCAATGCGGGAGATAATGAGAGCATGGATTAGAGGTTTTGCTGTGTCTTGTGTGAATAATAGGGAGCACTATGCATAAATAAAGTATACTAAATTATATTGAAAAATTACCTCTATATTTCATCACACTTCCCCCAGAATTCCTGTTCTCATCTCACAGTCTCTGTAGGAGGAGACCTGATAATTTATTTATTCTGTATTTACTGTTATTATCACCATGTGACAATTATTTTTAATTTGAAATTCTAACAATCTGCCATGTTCATGTAATCCTTTTTGTCTGGAAAATCTCCCCATAAAATTTTCTGATTTTTATTTTCTAGTAACATGTTTTGATTTTTTTAGAAAGATAATATACTCCTGCTCTACATTCCCAATGCCTACTCCATCATATGTGTTGTTCAGATGACCATGTACTGCAGTGACATCTCTCTTTACAGATCAGAGATCTCTATAGGGCCTATTTATCAAATAGAACTTGCAGTTTAGGGGACTTCCGGTGGGCGGGGCATCCAGCATGGCCGCTTTTTAATCTATGTCCAGACAGGGACTGCAAAAATCTACTGCAATCTTCCTCCATCTGGCGTTTTGGGGATACATGCTTGACACTAGTGTGTTCCCCGGACCCTGAGGAATCGATTGGTATCTTTTTTCCCCCTGAGGACCTTTTTACCACTGCAGTCGAGCCATCGATGCGGATGGCATGCATGACCGCCTAGATTAGGCGCGAAGATCGGCGTGGGGCAAGGCAGGACGCTTTCCTCTACCTATCCTGGTACTCTCTTTCTACACCCTGCAGTTCCCTGCCGTGGAGTTTGGGGGACCCCCACTCTATAGTGTCAGACTGTTTCCTGGCTGTGAATTGCCGGATACCTTGTTTCTGACCGCTGACACTGGGCCTCATTGGATTGTGGGCACACACCGGGGACTAACCCTGCTTGGGAGACGGAAGAATTGGCTGCGTTCCGGGACCCAGCACCACATGCCCCCCTTCTGGCCACCACGATGACTAACCTTTGGAGTGAGGTCTATTGGATAGAGACTGCTCCCTAATATTTCTACATAGAGCCTGGAGTTGGAGCTGATGCGGGGTGGATATTGCTGCTTTGAGGACTTCTGAGGCTGCCTGACCAGAGCGGACTTCGTTGTCTCCTGCACCTGCTGAGATCGTCTCCGGGACCGCTGGAGTGCACACTCCGTCGGCTACAGGGTTATTGATTACCTGCAGCTGCTGTCGGGCTTGCCCCGCAGAGCACCGCTCTTGAGTCTCCTCTGACTGCTGCACCCTGGAGGACTTTTCCAACCATCTACCCCTGTTGCTCCAGCTCTTGCGGAGAAGCACACATATGTTTGATGGATCCTATCTAGACAACGAGTGAGACGGACACTTACCCACCGTTGAATGGCTGCTGCTAGGATGCTGTGGGTTCCCTCTCTCTGATAACTTTGCTTTCTAATTAATACCTACATCCGGAATTGCTGCCCTCCTCACTAAGGAACTTCCACCTCTGCATTCCTCACATTCTGCACCCTACAGCTGGCTACAGCAAGGTTTTCTCTCTGGCTTTTACCTATATGCTGCACTTACCTTCGAGACTCTGTTTACACAGTTGACTACACTGCTATATTGTCGGTGGTGAAGTGACTGGCTGGAGAACCTGACTGTCGAAGTGCTGCCCCCCTCTTTGTCTTTTTTGTTTCCTCTCTTTATTTCTCACTCTTCCCCCCCCCCCTTCTACTATCTTTGACTCTGCGCCCCCCCCCCCCCCCCTTCCCTTCCCATCTCCGCTTCTGTTATTCACTTCTCTGTTGTTTTCCTTAGGCCCTCCTCTTGGGCTCCTGTACATGAATACCTTCGTTGCAGACTCAACGGAGAAAGGAGCTACAGGGTTCGTGATTATTTCTATTTGCTGCATCAGATTGTAATTTTAGTTCTGTTATTCGGGTATTTACAGTTTTGCAGCCTACAGTTCTGTATTATTTCCATGCCTTACACTGCTGTACAATATATTACTAATCGATAGACAAATTTAGTGCACTGTTCTTTCTGCTTCACCCTCTAATCATATTGTTTTGATATTGCTTTTTATTTGTGTGTACTCCTCACTCACATCATTCACTCGTGTATATTGGCACTTGTCATACCTACATAATGTCTGATATCATTGATTTTGCTGCCCAGTTGGCTAAGGAGGTGTCCCAACACCTGATACCTTACCTAGAGAAAAATGTTTGTGATGTTTTGTCTGTTTTTGATCGGGAACGGGTTTCTGGTTGACTGCTCTCACAATATGGAAGCACCTATCTTGTCACAGGATAACTCTGAGATTGATGATCCTATTGACCCTAATCTCAGAGATGAGTTTGTTCCTTCTGAGCCCACAGATATGGTTGAGGTGGCCACTTCCTCTGTTCAGTTCAGTGAATTTACGTCTTCTAGGCTGCCTTTAAACACTACAACACATGTTATTCCCGTAGTACCAGCCCCACACTGCATCACGGAGATCCTATTGGTGACGGCTCCATATTGGTCACATCAGCACTCATTGCTTGAACTGTGTACACTATATTTGGAACTCGTTTCATCTCTCACAGTATTTATTTTGCCACAGTTTTCAGGTCCTTTCGGGGCTGTTACATGAAGAGATAGTTACTTACCCATAACCCTTATCGTCTTTCTCATACCAGACATACCTTTATGACTCTAACCATGCTTTTAGATAACTAGAATCCCAATTGGTTATGGCGCGAGGATGGTTTATGTGCTGCTTACCTTCTAGATTACGTTTAATGATACAGTACTATTTGACAGGTGACTGCAGCTGAGGAATTTTGGCTAATATTAATATTATGTAATATAGTTTCCACTACATAGGTAGTTTGCATTTCCGTTTGCAGTTTATCCTATGACCATGGGCTACGGCCGTAGCTCATGCTCTCCCCATTTTTGGTTTGGAAAATTTGGAGGAAAAGGAGGAGTTTGGAGCAATGCATTTTTTTTTGTTTAAGTTGTGATTACCATACGCCTTTTGCTAATCCTTCCTATAATAAGCTACCACAATGTCTTCTATGCTGTGTTAAAAAACTATCATACTAGGTTACTAAACCAACATGTTACGTTGTTATGATTTAAGACTTATTTTTTGATTATGTAAACTGTCTGAATGCATTTGCTTCAATAAAAAACATGTTTGAACAAAAAAAAAAAAGAATTTGCAGTTTAGGGGGATACCCGCAAATCTTAAGATCCAATATCTGCCATGGTCCCTCCATTTTCAACAGCAGAAGCAGCCCCCATAGGTTGCTAGCTGTCAGACTTTCCAGGCTCCAGAATACAAAGCATTCCAGAGTCTGGTCCTTATAGCTAACACCATCTCCAGATGACGTTATCTGCTGCAGTCTATGGGCTACAGATCACCAAAATTACCAGGAGAACTTTTCCTGGCAATAGCGCGCACATGAGTATTCAGGAGACCACACATATGCAGTATAGCATGCCGGGGTCCCAATAGACAAGTGAAATTATTGTAACAGTGATCACTTCTCTACTAACGCAGCTCCTTTCAGATTCAATGTTCCTGTCTGTAATTATGAATACATGCTGGCTGTACAGAATTTCTTATTTCCGTAAATAGCAGCATTACAAAACTGTAATTGTCAGCCCAAATCCCGGTAATTAATAAATGGGCCCATAAGTGAGTTCTTGACTTCCTGTTTCTTGAATAGTACTTACAAGATATCCAATATGAGTTGTATAAATATGTATAAAAATGTGAATATAAATCTTTATTCATGATTACTTATGGTAGCCTAACTTATATTAAGTTCGTACTGATGTCAGTAACAAATAAGCACAAAGATTAAAAAATAAATAAAAAAAAGTTCAAACTGTTCTCCGACAATACCCACTGCTTCTCTGTTTCATTCCTCACTAGTCCGTTATTGCAGCCACAGATCTCAAAGGGCAGGGCACTATAGAATGTGGAATGTAGCTAGTCAGGGCAGATTTAGAGATGAGAGCTATGCTAAGTAGCAAAAGCAGTACAAACAGACATGCTCTCCTACTGAGTATATTTAAGTAGGTGTTAGATAGAGTCCGGACAGACAAGCAATATGCACAGAAGCAATGCTCAACAGTGCACACCATGATAATATTTATTATTTATTTAGAAACAAATAGCAAATTCCGTTGCGCTTTACAATTGGAAATAACAATGATATAACAAAACTGGGTAATAACAAACAGGTAGGAAGGCCCTGCTCGCAAGCTTAAAATCTATAGGGAAATAGGCATGGATACACAAGGATAGGTGCTATCTATTGCATAGTTGTCCACCAGATTGCAAAGGTTCTTGGTGGGCTGTTTGATATGGTCACACAGCAGTGGTGAACCGGGGTCGGGAGGAAGGAAAAGTGAAGAATGAGAAGAAATGTGAAGATATGTGTGGACTGTGCAGAGTGGATGCAATTTGATAGGAAATTTTATGAAAGTTACTGTATGTAGGCGGTTCTGGAATTTGATAAGCTTGTCTGAAGAGATAAGTTTTCAGGGAACGCTTGAAGGTTTGGAGACTATAGGAGAGTCTTATTGAGCGTGGGGGGGCTTCCCACAGATTGAGTGCAGCCCGAAGAAATGGGGTCATTCTGACTCAATTGCTTGCGGCAGTTGTTCGCAGCGCAGCGAACGGGTCGGAACTGCGCATGCGCCAGTGCCACAGTGCGCCGGCGCATACCGGATGGACGAAGACTGTTGTTCCCTAGCGATTGCCTCTGCCTGATTGACAGGAAGAGGCGGGGCGCTGGGCGGGAGGGGGCGTCACGGAGGTTGGCCGCCGGTTTGGGTCATGGTCCAGCCAACACAGGTCTGGCCGGACCGTTGTGGGGGTGGGCCGCAGCGGCTGCGTGACGTCACACGCAGCCGCTGCAACCAGGGGCAGCGACGAGCAACTCCCGGTCATCCGCAGGAGCTGCGCTGGCTGGGAGTTACTCAACAAGTACAAGAGCATTGCCGCTGTGCGATGCTTTTGTACTTGTGCGGGGGGGCGGACAGACATGCGGGGCGGGCTAGCCCTGTGCTGGGCGTCCCCCCACATGTCTGGGAACATGTTCGTAGCTGTGCTAAATTTAGCACAGCTACGATCAACTCGGAATGACCCCCAAAGTCCTTCAATCATGAGTGAAAGCGGGTAATGGGGGTCATTCTGACACGATCGCTCGCTGCAGTTGTTCACAGCGCAGTGATCGGGCCGGAACTGCGCATGCGGCACCGCGCATGCTGTCGTTTCCTAGCGATTGCCTCTGCCTGATTGACAGGCAGAGGCGGTCGCTGGGTGGGAGGGGGCGACATGGCGGTGTTTGGCCGCTGTTTTGGGGCACGGTCCGGCCAACGCAGATGTGGCTGGACCATGCGGGGGGCAGGTCGCAGCAGCTGCGTGACGTCACACACAGCCGCTGCAACCAGGGGCAGCGACGAGCAACTCCCGGTCAGCCACAGGAGCTGTGCTGGCCGGGAGTTACAAGTGCTTTTGTACCTGTGCCCCGGGGGGTGGACAGACATGCGGGGTGGGCTAGACCTGTGCTGGGCGTCCCCCCACATGTCTGGGAACATGATCGTAGCTGTGCTAAATTTAGCCCCGCTACGATCAACTCAGAATGACCCCCCATGAGTGTGGATGAGAGACGCAGATCTTGTGAAGAGTGAAGGGGCTGGGTTGGGAGATATTTTGAGATGAGAGAAATTATGTATGTTGGTGTTGTTTGGTTAATGGCCTTGTGTGTGCGTAAAAGTATTTTATATTGAATACGGTAGAATACAGGTAACCAATGGAGGGACTGACAGAGTGGATCTGCAGACTATGAACGTCTAGGGAGGAAGATAAGCCTCGCCACTGCATTCAGAATGGATTATAGTGGTGAGAGTCTCATTTTGAGAAGACCAGTTAGGAGACTATTGCAGTAATCAATGCGGGAGATAATGAGAGCATAGATTAGAGTTTTAGCAGTGTCTTATGTAAGGTATGGTCGTATTTTTGATGTGTTTTTTAGACGCATGTAACATGATTTTGAGACAGATTGAATTTGGGGAACAAAGACAGAGCAGAATCAAGGATGACACCTAGGCAGCGAGCTTGTGGGGTAGGGTTGATTGTCGAGTTTTCAACAGTGATAGAGATATCAGGTTGGTACCTCTATTGGCTGGTGGAAATATAATTAACTCTGTTTTTGAAATATTAAGTTTGAGGTGGCGAGATGTCATCCAAGATGAAATGGCAGAAAGGCATTCAGTGACACAGCTCAGTACAGATAGAGACAAATTAGGGGAGGATAGGTAGATTTGAGTATCATCTGCGTGCAAATGATACTGAAATCCAAAAGAGCTGATTAGTTTACCAAGAGATGAGGTATAGATTGATAAAAGCAGAGGACCTAAGACTGAGCATTGCTGAAAGAGGTAGCGAAGAGGAGGTAGGAGAAGCAAACACTGAAGGAGCAATTAGATAAGTAGGATAGGAACCAAGGGTGTGTCTTTAAGACCTAGGGATTGTAGTGTTTGTATGAGAAGAGAGTGGTCAACAGTGTCAAAGGCAGCAGAGAGATCTAGAAGAATAAAAAGTGAGTAATGGCCTTTAGACTTCGTAGTGACCAAATCATAAACCACTTTAGTCAGTGCTGTCTCTGTGGAGTGTTTGGAATGGTAGCTTGACTGAAGTGGGTCCAATAAGTTGCGTTAATAAAGTGTGTGAGTCGAGTGTAGGCAAGTCTCTCAAGTAGCTTAGAGAGACAAGGGAGCTGAGAGATAGGGCAGAAGTTTGAGAGAGAGTTAGGGTCAGAATTTTGTTTTTTCAAAATGGGAGTAATCATTGCATGCTTGAACAGTGAAGGAAAAATACCAGTAGCGAGAGAGAGATTACAGATGTCAGTTAAGGTAGGGATGAGCACCGGAGACAGAGCTTTACTTATTTGTGAGGGTAAAGGATCAAGAAGATCAAGAAGAGAGGTAGTAGAGAAGCAGGATGAAAAGAGTGCTGATACTTCATCTTGTGGAATCAAATGAAGAGAGAGTGCCAGAGGGTTCAGGTAAAGAACTGAGCAGGTCACTGGCTGACGAAGAGCATACCATTTCATCTCAGATCTTATCAATCTTCTCCTTGAAGTAGGAAGCAAGATCTTGTGCCTTGATAGTGGATGGTGGGGTAGGTGAGGGAGGATTCAAAAGTGATTTAAATGTATTAAAGAGTCGTATGGGGTTAGAGGCTTGAGCAGAGATGAGAGTTTGGAAATATGTTTGTTTGGCAGTGTCCAGGCATTTTTGATAAGAGTGGTAGAAAGTCTTATATGTGAGGAAGTCGCTTGAAATATGAGATTTATGCAACTGATGTTCAAGTTTACATGTGAATTTTTGTAGATGTCTTGTTAATTTAGAGTGCCATGGTTGACATCTAGGCCTACGTGTAGTGTGATGGTTAGCTGGAGCCACTTCATCAAGGGCTATTTCTAGAGTCTGGTTCAGGTGTGATACAGATTTCTCAGGAGAGGTGAAGGCAGAAATAGATAAAAGCAATTGTTGGAATGAGGTGGAAAGTGCTTGAAGATAAATTGTGTTAATATATCTGCGGGTTTGAGGAGGATTGGAGGACTTCAGCAACATAGAGTTTGAATTAATGGAGGAGAGCATGCAGGTGATAAGGTTGTGATCTGAGAGGGCATAAGGAGTGTTAGTGAGTTCAGAAATGGAGCATAGTCTGGTGAATACTAGATCAAGAAGGCAGTGGCCCTCCCGATGAGTAGAGGAGTCAGTCTATTGGGAGAGGCAGAGAGAGGAGGTTAGAGAGAGTAGTTTGGAGACACGAGCAGCAGATTTTGGACAATCAGTAGCAATATTGAAACCACCCATTATGATGGTGGAGATGTCAGAGGATAGGAAGTGAGGGAGGCTGGCAGAAAAATCTTCCAGAAATTGTTTGAGATGCCCAGGTGGGCGATAGATAGATGCAACGTGCAGAGAGAAAGGAGTGTAAACCCTGATGGAATGTACTTCAAATGATGTAAATGTGAGCGATGGAACCTGTGGTAGAACAGTGTATGCAAAAGATAATATAATTGAAAACTTGGGCAGTGTAAATACAAAGGCATAAACAGAAACATCATCTGAACATAAGGCCTAATTCAGACCTGATCGCTAGCAAGTGATTTTTGCACTGCTTCGATCAGATAGTCGCCAACTACGGGGGGGGGGGGGGGTATTTTAGCTGTACAAGTGTGCGAATGTATGTGTAGCAGAGCTGTACAAACAGATTTTGTGCAGTCTCTGCACGGCCCAGGACTTACTCAGCCACTGCAATCACATCAGCCTGTCCAGGACCGGAATTGACGTCAGGAACCCATCCTGCTAACGTATGGACAAGCCTGCTTTTTTTCCCAGACACTCCCTGAAAACGGTCAATTGACACCCACAAATGCCTTCTTCCTGTTGATCTCTTTGTAATCACCCGTGCGAACGGATCCGTCACACAAACCCATCGCTGAGCGGCGATCCGCTTTGTACCTGTGCAACGTGCCTGCGCATTGCAGTGCATACGCATGCGCAGTGTGTGCCTGATCGCCCGCTGAGCGAAAACGCACAGCAGTGATCAGGTCTGAATTACCCCCATAATCTGAACACAGTCCATGGGTCTGGTACACTCCTCAGTTTCAGGTGAAAGAGTACAGGGAGAAGGAGGAGGCAGTGTCAGAGAATAAGAAGCAAGGTCAGAGATTGTATAGCACAATGTGATGCACAAGAACAATAACCTTGCAAAGACTTGCTAGATCCGGAAATCCTTTTATCTGACAAGGGATCAGAGAACCAATGGTACAAACAGCTGCCAGCGCTACTGTATATGTGCAGATCACATCCATGGATGCCGAGATATGGTGTGGGTAAGTCTCCATCTCAGCTACCTGACAATGTAAGTGCAATTTCATAACCAATCCTGCCTAGCCAAATGGTCATATACAGTAGTGTGGATAGCAAATGGGCAGCATAATGCCACTACAGACTAGAACCTTGGACACTATTTTTCAATGTAGTGTGTGCATTACCCCATATATAGGTAGTGTAAAAAATATATTGCAAAAGTTAAAAACCAGTATAAAGTCATCCAATCATTAAGCAGCCACACATGCTCTGTGAATGGGGGCAATGTCAGTTGTCAAGTCATTCTCCTGTCAGGACTGAAATGCTGCAGCCTGCTGCATGAGATGGAGATTCTCAGTCTGTACCATTAAGGTCACTGAATGCCTCTCTGCCATTTCATCTTGGATGTCATCTCGCCACCTCAAACTTAAAATCTCCAAAACAGAGTTAATTATATTTCCACCGGCCAATAGTAGTTACCAACCTGATATTTCTATCACTGTTGAGAACAATACAATCAACCCTACACCACAAGCTCGCTGCCTAGGTGTCATACTTGACTCAGAACTGTCGTTTGTTCCCCACATTCAATCTGTCTCAAAATCATGTTACATGCATCTAAGAAACATATCAAAAATACGATCATACCTTACACAAGACACTGCTAAAACCCTAATCCATGCTCTCATTTTCTCCCGCATTGATTATTGCTATAGTCTTCTTACTGGTCTTACTAAGAAGAGACTCTCACCATTACAATCCATTCTGAATGCAACTACAAGGCTAATATTTCTCGCTTGACGTTCATCATCTGCAGACCCAATTTGTCAGTCCCTCCATTGGCTACCTGTATTCAACCGTATTCAATATAAAATACGGTTACTTACACACAATGCTTGTACCCATACTACACCAATGTACATCACTTTGCTTATCTCAAAATATCTCCCAACCCAGCCCCTTCACTCTTCACAAGATCTACGTCTCTCATCTACACTCATTACTTGCTCCCATGCACGATTACAGGACTTTCTTTGGGCTGCACCCACTCTATGGAATGCCCTACCACGTACAATAAGACTCTCCTCTAGTCTTCAAACCTTCAAGCGTTTCCTGAAAACTCACCTATTCACACAAGAGTATCAAATTCCAGAACCGCTCACATTACCTTCATAACTTTACTATCCAATTATATCCCCACAGTACAGTCCACACATATCCTCACAATTTCTTTCTTCACTCTCCTTTCCTCCTGACCCTGGTTCATCACTGCTGTGATGTGAAATCATACAGCCCACCAAGAACCTTTACAATCTGGTTGACAACTATGCAATAGATAGCACCAATCCTTGTGTATCAATGCCTATTTCCCCATAGATTGTAAGCTTGCGAGCAGACCTCCTACCTAAATGACTGTTTGTTTTTACCCAGGTTTGTCTTCTAATTGTGTCCAGTTGTAAAGCGCAATGAAATTTGCTGCGCCCTATAAGAAACTGTTAATAAATAATAAATAAATACTATTCATACTAAAGAGGCCATTAGTCAGTGTTTTCGCAACACACTTTGGTATGAAACCAGAATTTTCCTTAGAGACCCTCCCATCGAGTTTGATAGCGCTAATTAGGGGCTATGACGTGTTCCTGTCTCTCTGTAGGTATATGGAATATTTACAGATGTTGCTTGGTACTTTAGAATATTGTGCAAACTGCTCATATCTATGTTCCTCTTTGCGCCATGTACTACATTTTGTGACTGCTACGTTATATCTGTTTTGTTTTGTTCTTCTTTTCTTTGATTGTCACTCACAATGTCACTGTGCTTATTGTTACTTTATCTAAAGAAATGCTTCAATAAAGAAAGAAATGTTTAAAAAAAAAATAATAATAATTAAGTAAAACCTGTAATGAATTTGCCTTGTAAAGTAATGACTGCCTCCAAACCGCAAACATCTCACAACATTATGGAGCCACCAAAACCCTTCATAGTTGGAAACAAGCATGGGGACTACACAGTTCTTTCATTTGTTGCCACATGCGTACTTGTCTGTTTGTCTGTTTGATGAAGGATGGTTCACCTGCCCCTTATCAGCTTCCTTCTAAGCTCACTAGTCCACTGCATCTGCGCTGTGTACCCTGGACTCACAACATGCATTGACAGAAGAGATGAGCAGTATATGGATTGCAACGAGACTACCTGCTCTGTGAGCTCTTCTTATCAGATCTGACTTTGTCTCTCGTCTCAGGTTGTTCAAACGTACCTTAAAAATCATGTTACAGCTGTTGCTCCTCTCCTCTGGCGCAGTCTAAGTGATGAGGAAGCAGTCTCTGTGCGACCCCCCTACTATGTCACAGCGCAGTTGTGTGTCTGCGCCTTGTTTCCAGTAATTTTTACAATGAGAAAAAGGCAGCCGCATCATTTTCCTGATGATTTCTGCAACACCCACAACGGGCTCAGGAGAGCTGAGTATAATACAGTATTTGGGTGCACCCATTACAGCTGTGTTTTTCCCTCAGAAACAAATCAACTGTCTTGTGGTTAAATTTACTAAAGTTCGATTTTAGAATCAGTTCAATTTTCCATTCCATTTCGATTAAAATTCCATTCAATTTATATAATATTTAATCATTTATTATAGATATTTACAAAAGGTAAAATCGAATGTAAAATCGAACATAGAAATCGAATCTCACTGAAAATTTAATATCAGCCAAACATCAATGTTTTTACATAGTCAAAAATAAGATCTGTTCATTTACTAGCATTCAATTTGCAAATCAAACTGAAAATTGAACTTCAAATCCCCAAATGAATAGAATAAGGTGAGACATTCGATTTGAGCTTCTAAACACCATTCTATTGGTTAGAAATTGATTGTAATGCCTTTAAAAGTTCCCAGAAGCATGTGGGGCAGTCTGGCTGTAGGAATAATGGCTTCTCAAGGCTATGCTATGCTGTGCACCTGCCTGCAGTATGCAAATCCCCACTTTACTGAGAACCCAGGAGCTTCAATCAGAGCAATATCAACAGTTTCTTGAGGTACCCCGCAACCTACGAAGGAATAAGTTATTTTACTGTTGGACAAACCTCAATGCATTGTCTGCTAGTGAGATCATACAGATGTTCCGCCTCTCATGTTCCAACATAATGATGCTGTATGACCCCATCAAGACTCAACTTGAGCAAGACCCTGCACAATCACATGCCGTATCAGACCTGCACAAGCTACTGTGTGCTTTGCATTTTTTTGCTACTGGCTCCTTTCAGTCAGTTTTAGGTAGAGTGCTAAGTATTTCACAGCCTACCTTTAGCAGGCACCTGGCCCAAGTAATGCAGGCACTGAACTGACTGTGCAACACTTACATCTGCTCTCCCAGCCAGGAGTCACAATGGCATGACCTTAAGTAGCTTTTTATAGTCTCTCAGGCATGCCTAATTTTCTGGGAGCTATAGGGGTATATTCAATTAGGGTCGGATCCATTCCGACATGCATTTGGCGGAATGGATCTGACAACCCCTATTCAAATCTCATCTCAATTCGACTTTTAAAAAGTCGAATTGAGATGAGGGACCCAGAGGAGGAGAGGGGGGAAGCCGCAGGAAGACCAGCGGGGACAGCCGGCGGGCAGACGAGATCAGCGTTACAGTAGTACTGCAGGAGGATGTCACACAGCCGCCCGACCTCACGGCAGTGTCCACCCGGCTCCAGCAAGCGTGACCTCACTTGCTGGAGCCGGGTGGACGATGTCATGAGCGGAGCTGCTGTGTGACATCCTGCTGCAGCGCTGTGCTGTAGCGCTGATCTCCCCTGTCTGCCGCGGCTGTCCCCCGTCTCCCTGTGGCTCCCCCCCCCCCCCCCCCCGTTCTGGGTCCCACGTCTCAGTCTGACTTTTTTTATGTCGGACTGAGATGGTCGAAAAGGGGTCCAAAACCTGTCGGTTTTGGCCCCGTTTTCGACACAAGCACGTGGATCGGCAGCTATTCCGTCGATCCACGTGCTTTTCAACAAGTCGAATTCCTCGACTTGTCGAATATATTGAATAGAATGGAACCCCTTCTGACCTAAAAAAAAGTCGAAAACTGCCGTCTTTTCTACAGACGGCAGCTTTTGACGTCAATTGAATATACCCCATAGACTGCACACACATTGGGCTGAGACCACCCAGGAATACAGCACACATATATACTAACCGACATAGGGCCTAATTCAGACATGATCGTAGCAGCAAATTTGTTAGCAGATGGGCAAAACCTTGGGGGTAATTCCAAGATGATCGCAGCAGGAAATTTTTTAGCAGTTGGGCAAAACCATGTGCACTGCAGGAGAGGCAGATTTAACATGTGCAGAGAGAGTTAGATTTGGGTGGGGTGTGTTCAACCTGCAATCTAATTTGCAGTGTAAAAATAAAGCAGCCAGTATTTACCCTGCACAGAAACAAAATAACCCACCCAAATCTAACTCTTTCTGCACGTTATATCTGCCTCCCCTCAAATCCCAGAGGAATGGTTGTTGAGTATGTGTTAATAAAGCAGCTAATAGTACTTGTTACTGTATTGCTCCCCCCCGCCCCCCCCCCCCCCCCCCAAACAGGTGATTTAGGCTATGGCTGTTGCTCCTGACTTCTGACTCCATTGCTTGATCCGTAAATCCTGCGGAGCATGAGTATAACACGGCACATATAGCCACCTGATCCATGACAGAATCCACCTTTAGGCTAATAAAAACAAGGTTGACAAGTCGGTATGCATATTATTATATCATCCAGCAAAAGTAGCTAATATTTTGCTCTGCTGCTGTCTATTGCATAATCTTGCATTAAATCAATCACTCCCCCCAGATCATGTAATAGACAGTGAGCAGGCAGAGGTTTTGTTACCAACAGCTGACTATTTGAGCACAGAAAGTGGAAGGCAGATGAGGGCTCAGTTATGTGTTCATGTAAAAAACAGTGTAATGAGAGATTTTGCCCTATTAATTAGCATGCATGTGATACATTTGGCCAAATAGAAAGCAATAAGGAAGTTTAGTTTGATTTTACATTCGATTTTGCATTTGATTTTAATGGGGATTTGAGGTTTGATTTTGGAAGGGATTTCATAAACTGAACACAAAATTCCATCTTAAAATTGACCAAAATTAAATTTGATTTGAAAATCGAATGCTAAATCAAATATTAGTAAATAAGAGATTTGTTAAGGGATTTTTCAGTTTGATTTTTATTTGATTTCAGTTGATTTTATTGATTCATAAAATCGAATACCAGATCCAACTTTAGTAAATTTACCCCTTGGTCACTGAAGTTCTTGACAAATGCGTACCAACAAGAATATAGTGTATAAAAGGCACCTACTTATTTGCAAGTACCAAATGTGTCATAACATTTATGGGGTTAAAGGGAAGATGTATCAAAACTTCTGTCATTTTTTAAACACAGTGGGGGAGATGTACTAAGCCTTGGAGAGAGATAAAGTGAAGAGAGATAAAGTACCAGCCAATCAGCTCCTAAATGCCAAAATGCCATGTTACAGGCTGTGTTTGAATAATGACAGGCGCTGATTGGCTGGTACTTTATCCCTCTCCACTTTACCTCTCCCCCAGGCTTAAGCTATGTACACACTATACAATTATTGTGTCAATTCGCCAATAATCAGATAATAGGCCTAATTTATTGTATAGTGTGTATGAACTATAATTTTGTTGTTTTGCCACTAACTCAGACAAATTTTGCACACAAACACGACCGTTCGATTAACTGATCTGTCAGGCAGGGACAAAAATCTCGGCCACAATCCCTCAATATGAATCTGTGTGTGTGGGTAAACCCGATTTTCCCATTGGTCAATTCATCGAAAAATTGGCTGAATTTTCAAACATAATTTTGCACAGATATCGTGACCTTCCTCTAGGTAAATAATCATCCCTATTGTCACCTCTAGAAAAAAACGGACAGTGTGTACCTAGCTTTAGTAAATAGACCCCATACTTTGCATACTTATCACATGAGCCTCCTGTGTGGAAGAAATTGCTTTCAACATGATTGGTGTCCATCATTTATTCAGGTGTTTTTTAGACTCACTACACGGGTTTATTTGAATGTGCAGTGACTGTTAATAAAGTATATACAAATAAATTGTTAGGTAAGTAAAACAAAGCAGCCAGTTGGTAACTTTGTAAAAGACACACCTAAACAAATATTGACAAATAGTTGCAAAATTTACAATACCATAAATCTAAACCATAAAACCAAAAAGATGCTAAATATTTTAGTTATCATAGGGATATTGAGTAATGTGCCCAGGTTCCTACCTATGTGATGTACAGTCAGTCCTAATGTATTTCACATCCTCTGTAAAATAACAGAATTAACCATAATTTCAATTTCATTTCTAAACCTTTTGATGATATTCTCTGTAAAATACAGTACACACACAGTGCAATATGCATATAATGACATTTTGATTTTAAATTGCTATATGTAATTCAAACAAATGAATTTAAATTGATCTCTCTCTGGAATAAAAGATTAAGTACCAGCAGGTGGTACTATCTCAGTATTGATCATTTTAGATGATGTTCTTTGGTTTTGTTTTTCTTTTTAGTACAAAGCTTGAGACAGAAGTTACCTTTAATAAAAGGTTGTATTTGGGGTATTTAATAAAAAAAATGTTGTAAAATTCAAAAATAGATTTAAATAGGTGCTTACTAAAAAAAATATTTTTAAACAATACTGACTCATAGCATTAGTGTATAAATGAAAAATAAAAATATTTAAGAGTGTAAGTCTAATTCAGAACCTTCTGAATTATAGTACTGTCCATTACATAGCAATTAATAAACCAAAATATCAAGTAAAAGTATAAACATTTTTATTCAATGTAAAATAATCAGTGCAACATTCTAACAGCTGCAATAAAAATCACATGCAATGCCACAATATAATAAAATGGTCAACAAAATAAAAAATCCAAACATCAAATCTTCACTAAAACAAACGGGGAATCTGCAAGTATTACAGTTTCCTAGTAATTGAGGAATTACAAAAAAGAAATCTCTGACCCCCTTATGATTAAATGATTCTCAGATAAGTTGCAGAGCCACACTTCACGCGTTTCAGACATAAATGTCCTTAATCTGAAACGCGTTAAGCGTGGCTCTGCAACGTTTGGACTCCTATTCTGCTGAACTTCTTTGGGCGCTTCTTGGGCTAGTCTCATTTTCCGGAAGTGAGTCTCAGCTGATTCCTTGTGACATCTTAGACAACCAGGAGTGAGCCTTGCTGTTTTGCCTTTGTGGGATTCGTTTGTGCTGTATTTCTACACATTTTTTGCAAGTGTATGTCTGTCATTAAATCATGTGTGTTTTGAGTGATCTGCACTATTTGTCTCCATCTTTTCATGATTTCTATGTGCTACTATGGAGTTTATATGAAAAGGGACATCTATTTGTTGGAATCCAAACGTTTGGTCCATGCTGCTTTGCCTCTGTTGGATTCTCCAATGCTGTTTCCCTAACACTCTTTTGTAAGTGCATACCTGCCATTAAAAAACATTTTATATTTATGATCCTCTGCACTATTGTTTTGGGGGGGGTTTGTCTCCCCATGTGGTAATGTGGAGTCCATATGGATAAAGACACCTTTGTATTGAGATCCAGATGATTAATCCATCTCAGCTATTAAAATGTGTCGTAGACTATCCTTCATTCATATGCATACTCAAGACATACTCTAAGGAAATAACTGACACCGACATCAGGAATAATTTTGCCAAATAAAACTGTCAGCTTTATTATTAAACAAATGGTATGGTGGCAAGGAGGGACGGCCTATTTAAATCAAGTCCCTATTTATTCTAAATTTTAACCCTTTTTATTGTGGCTGACCCAAACAACATCTAAGTTTCAAACCACAAGAAAAGGCAAGGGCCCAATTTCAGCCCAGCCTCCATCGCATCACAAGGGGCCATATGGGGCCATTTGCGACCCCTTGTGTTGATTAATCTTTACCGGGGATACCATGGCCAACTCTCTACTCAAGGTATTCCCCAACTCCAAACCAAAAGGTGCTCAGGTGTCTACCCACTCCACCGGAGACCGAAACCCACCTGGTTCGATGGTACTCTGGCACCGTAATGTATCAAACTCCACCACCCTCTCATCTCCTGAGCACCTATAAACTTTTTTTCAACCACAGCCACAATTTCATGACGTCCCAACCTGCCACACTTTCAACGAAACCCCGCCACCATACCTCAAACCTTAAAAAACTCTGCTTACTTAAAAATCCTTCTACCTAATAAAATTCCCAACTATAGATTGAGGACAACAGGTCCTCCAGAAAGATTTCCATACCCCTCAAATTCAAAAGGACACCATCGGCCATGTAAATCTGAGGGGTAGAAACTGAAATGGAGGGATGCGGGACCACAAACCCCCAGTTCTCACAGTCCGGCCCACCAGAGACTTGATTTGGCACCGGACCAACTCTATGCTCCTCTCCACAACAACCATGGAACGATGTCAGACCATTCCACGCTTATGAAGGGTAACCTATTTTGTAGGCTAGCTAGGTCCCTAACCATGGTTTTCCGAAGGTCAAGACCCGACCTTTTGGTCAAGTCGTTTCCCCCGGCTTGGAACACCACTCTAAACTGGCATCCCGACCTCTGCATCTGCTGCCAAAATAGGGGCATGACTTGCTCCCAACGTAGGCTCCTCACAACGATCCACCTGATCCACTTCAGGAGACTGAAGGCATGCCAACCCAGACCTTTCGCCGTGAAAGACATATGAGTGCCCCACAATCCATATTGGACACTCATCCAAACACCAATCTAAAAATATAAAGACAATATTCACACCACCTTCATACTACCAGAATAAAAAGAAATAACCTAACAGCAACCTTACTTCCAAGACAAAAAAAAACCAACTATTCCCATTATGACCTTTTTAAAATTTTATTTTTTAATCATTAAGCTATTTTTAATTTGCTCTCTAAGATGACAAATTTGAAAGTTAGGGTGGTGGGGGGGAGGGGATATGAAGAATCTGACTTGACGAGAGGCGAAAAACACACCTGTCAAGCGGGTGTGAACCCCATGGCTTAAGGAACCTGACAGGATAAAAAATTCCTCAAGACCCCCAAATATGGCGAGTGGCTGAATCCTCAAGTCTGATTTAGTTACCCCAGGTCAAAACCTGATATATTTCCGAAATACATCAGACTTCCACCTACCAAGAGCTCTAATTTGCCCGCTCAAATGGCCCTCAGCAGCCGCTGTTGTCGCAGCACCCATACAGAATGAATGGGTACCGTATACCGATACTTGTAAACCCATTGTGAAAATACAATGTTCCATCACCCATCTAAATTGGAATTGAGTAACCGGCATACCATCCATATGCTGCAACCATGGACCTGGCATATCAGTCCTTGCGCTCAAATATTCCTTTGCCAGTGACACTGGGCAAATCTCAGTATTCTCAACACACCTCAAGGCCACCCAACACCCTTTGCCTACTTGATCAGTTTTGGAATGCTGCACTTTGATTCATAAGCATCCTTCTTCCAGTGACACATGCTCATGAAGCATAGGTGACATCATTGTTTTTGATGCAGCCACCAATTCACTGACTCTAAAAGCCCCAAAGAAGGCCATCACGAAACACAATCTAAATAAAAGTGCTTCGTAATCAGATGCACAGACCTCCTGCAAAATGACTGCCATGCGCCGCAACATTGAAATGGTTATTGGTCTCCGTGCGTCCTTTACAGGGGACATTGCTCATGCCCACCCTTTCAGTACTCTCACAAAAAAAAAAAGATTTAGTGAGATCATGCCGGCCTTCAAGTCTCAAGAAATAAGATAGAGCAGACAGTAAGCGTGATACAAATTCTCTTGACTTGCCTTCGCTAAAACATTCCCAAACATAATCCAATAACATGGTATAATCGTTCTTACCTTGGTCTCGACGCATGTGGACATATCTCTCCCACTCTCTCATTGCTGTTCTGTACCCCCGAAGAGTGGAAGGCGCCAAGGACCTTAGCGCTAAGCCCTCCAATCCGGGCATATCATCTGCCAGGCATAAGACGGGCAAGCGTCACCAGATACATTCGCACCCAGCACTAGCACCCTGAACCTGTGCCACTGAAAATGTGATAGAGCATCTGCCACGGCATTTTCAAAGACCGTAACATGCCTAGCACAAAAATTTATAAAAAATTGATATTCCATTGTAGGCAACGGAGGACAATCTGACCCAACAAACACAAAACAGGTAGACCAGCAGCTTTTTGTCTGTTAATTGCATGAACTAACCCCAAAATATTGCACCAAAAAACTATGGAAACATTGGCCAATACCTCGTGCCATAAGTACAGCGCAACCATGCTTGGGAATAACTAACAACAACAGATTCCCTGTAAGGCCTTCATCAAACCATACTTTTGTCCAGGGGGACGCACACCACTTGCCCTCCAGGTACGCTCCAAAACCCAAAGAACCAGACGCCTCAGTGAATAATTGCAAATCAACATTGGATCTGGGATCAGACTGCCAAATGCCATTAAAATCTGACAAAAACTCTTCCCAAATATGCAAATCCCTACGAATTTCTTTAGATAATCGTATAAAATGATCAGTCCTCTTAACACCCGCTATCGCTCTTTCCAACTTCCTGCTAAAGACCTTACCCATTGGTATAACCCTGCAAGCGAAATTAAGCGACCCCAACAATGATTGAGCCTGTTTCAACGTCATCTTGCCATTAGCCAATGCCATAATTATATCTTCCCTCAGCTTACATACTTTTTCCATGGGAAAATGACAGCCACCCTCCATCGTATAAATTTCAATAGCCAAGAAGGTCAACACCGATATAGGACCCACCGTCTTTTCCTCAGCTACTGGAACCCCAAAATCAGTAAACAATGACAATGCATTTGACAAAATATTACCACAAATATCGGACTCAGCGGGGCCCATGAACAAAAAATCATCCAAATAATGAACAATTCCAGACTGCCCTTAATATTCTGAAATACACTAATGCAAAAAACTACTAAACTTTTCAAAATATGAACAAGATATAGAACAACCCATAGGAAGACATCTATCAACATGGAAACCATCATCCAGGCAAAAATCCAAATAACAAAAAAAATCCAGATCAATGGGCAAAAGCCGAAAAGCCGACTCTATGTCAATTTTACTCATCAAGGCTCCTCTACCACATGACCTAATCTTTGCCAACGCATCTTCAAAAGATTGATAAACTACCATTGTAAAAAACTCCAGAATGGCATCATTAACTGAAGACCCCTTTGGACAGGATAAATGCTGATTTAATCTAAACTTACCTGGAGTCTTTTTAGGAACAACACCCACCGGGGACAAAAATTAAATCCGGAACTGGCGGAGAACTAAAAGGCCCTACCATTCTTCCCAAAGCAACCTCTTTATCAACTTTTGTCTTTCAAAATTTCCGGAAACTGCTCAGCCGAGCGTAAATTACGAACCAAACCAGAACCAACTTGGCCCTTAATAGGCAAAGGGAAACCTCTGGAAAAAACCCAACCTTAACAAATCAGCATCTTCTCTGTTTGGGTAATATTCTAACCAATAAGACAATTTATCCAATCTCACAGGAGATGGGGCCCTACTTAGTATTGGCAACCGCAGGAGCGCGGTTCTGCTGTCTGTTAAAACCTCCTCTACCACCTGAAGGCCGAGAGCAGTCTCTAATGGGATGTGACCCCCCACAGCAGATACAAAAATGTTGAAAATGACACCTTGAGCCTAGGGTGCATTGGCCATTATTAAAAGCATAACACCTACATTGGCTGTTCTTCCCTGCTGTCCATCTATTAAAGTTACTACCACGTTTCTCACTAATCGCTTCAGAACCACACTTCGAAAATCATAAATCTATCAAGCTGTCCCACGCCCTGATCTCGCTAATTCATGTAACAAATACATATATTTGATTACGTTCAAATGCTCTTGAGATCTCGTCTCTAAATAACAGGCCGCAAAGACCAGCATGCCTTTTTGACAATTAGAATATGATTTATATGCCTCTTCACATATACCTGATTTCTTTCTGGCCCCAGCTAATGTCTTCTTTGCTGGTTAACACAAACACATTAACATATCCGCCCTCTCGTATACGGTCCCTAATTCCCTAATTCTGGGCCTTACTTCTCGTAAAACAGCTGTATTAGTACATTGCAGAGAATCCTCAGGACCCTCCTCCAAAGACATACTAGAACTGCTGTGTTTGCGCCTTCTGTTGTTTTTTTCTCTTGCAACCACTGCAATCACTATCTACTGAATCTGACTCAGAGGAAGATGTGGATGAACCACTCTCCTTCCTGCGCCTGCGCCTATGTTTTCACTTATCTGCAGCATTTTGCTTGCATGTTTTCTCCTTAACCACTGACTTATTGCCTGAGCTGGCTACTGCACCCTCCTGACATCCTTCAAGGTCAAAATCAGACTCACCACAAAATCTACCGCCATCGTCCAGAGCGGATTTGACCACAGCCGCCGACTACCCTGAATCCTCCTGTAGTTCAGGGACAATCAAAGATTCTGCAGGAGAAATGCAAGGGGAAACATCCATTAGACACTCAAGTATCTCATTACCCCCACTTTTCCTGCGTGCCCTAGCACGTGAACCCACGGCCGCGGGTTCACTTACATTAGACTCATTAATCATGGAGGGATTCTTCCCCCTCAAGACACTCCCCTCAGCATGACCCAGAGTAAGAACAGGGACCAGTGCTAATATAACTGAAGTGCATATAGACGCCACCTCAGACGAATTCCAGCCAGCACCTTTTTGCCCTAAACGCATGACGTCTGCATATGAATGCCTAGGAACTGTTAAGTCCCACTTCCTGTGTGATTTATTTCTCCTTTAGGGTTCATGTGGTTATCCTCCTTGTGCTCTGTTTTGTGTACTTTATTGTCTCACATCTTATCTCTTGGGTACTTTGGATGTGTACTCTTACACAATACTTCAGCTGCAGTGTGGCTGACTTTCATTGTGCACCTATCTAAAATAATTTTGTCCACAAAATATTTTTTTTAAAAACAGACCGCCAGGTCACATTATATTGGACTATGTGAGACTGTTGGAACCTGCAATTATTTCCTCCTCCGCATTTAGGGGCTAATTCAGACCTGATCGATGCTGTGCGTTTTCGCACAGCAGGTGATCAAGTTTGAACTACACATGTGCAGGCGCCACAGTGCGCCAGCACATGCCAGAGATGCACACGGCAACTCTGCCCAGCGATTGTTTCTGCCTGATTGACAGGCAGAGGCGTTTGCTTGGCGGGAGGGGGCGGGCCAGCGGCATTGGGCCGCCGTTTTGGGGGCACCGTCCGGGCAGTGCAGGTGTACCCGGACCGTGCGGGGGGTGGGCCGCTGCATGACGTCACACACAGCCTCTGCGACCTGGAGAGCAACGGGTAGATCCCTGCCAGCGCGCAGGAGCTGCAAAAGCGATGCTTTTGTGTCTTCAGATACAAAAGCATCGCCGCCGTACGATTCTTTTCTACCTGTGCAGCGGGGGGAGGGCCAGACATGCAGGGAGGACTAGCCCTGTGCTGGACATCCTTCCGCATGTCAGGGTGGCTGATCGTAGTCGTGCAAAATTTTGCATGGCTACAATCAGGTCTGAATTAGCCTCTAAGTTCTCCATCCTCAAACATGGCATCTGGAATTAGGCTTGCCTATTTTTTGGGCCATTTCTGACATTCTGCACAAATACATTTTTAAGACTAAGAAATGCTGTAGGGGAAAAAGAAACCTTGAAAATAAAACCTTCAGATGTGACAAGTCTTATTGTTTGGTCATGGTCTCTCCAAGGTTTAGAGGCATTTGGCCTGTGTTTATGAGCTAAAGAGTTTTGAAGGTCATGTATGAATTAGAACCTTTGCTTATTGTCTGCTTTCCGTACTATCATCATTACTATTGCATATGGCATTTTGAAACGCGGTATCTCCTGAAGGTAATATTTTCAGAATCCACTTTCATCTCCCCCTCCGGTATAGTATTTATCAGCTTGTGTTTACATCTGCAGGTACTGATAAGGTGGAAAATGCTACCTGACTAACATTATTAAGCCAGCTTTACTTTTTTTTTTTCTTAACTGAGCTACTTTCAAATGATTATCGCCTCTGGACATTTAATAGTTATGCACTATAAGATAGTATTAATTTTCTCGTGCTTCCTCCATCACTTTGAAGCCCTGGAATTGCTAAGCTGCCATATATTTTGTCAGAGCGACAAAGAAATAATCTGTGCTGTAGTGAAAAGAAGGGAACCGAGTGAAATTACATCCCTATGCAAAAGGATCTCTGCAATCTATTTTAAATTAAGCAATTATGTTGACTGAATATGGGAATGCACAAAACATGTGTTGTAACAATGGGAGATCTGAAATCTAATATATTACTGTGTAAAACATAGGCACAACAGCTTATCCTCACTAGCTGTGTTTTCTAACAATAACATCTATTCATTTATGTTACGTTGGGTAACCACACTCAGTAGTATAGCTGCTACAGGTCACTGTTCCTGGTTTGAAAAATATACCTGGCAGCATGACCGGGTTATGTTTATGTTACCGGCGGTCAGGAGACCTCCGGTCACAATACCAATGTAACAGGGCTGGGGCGTGATGCGGGGCGTGATGCAGTGCCTGCTGCCGTGCAGGTGTCATCACACTGCTTACCTGTGGCCGCTAGTATGCGGAAGTGTCACGGAACCCAACCTCCCAGATCAATCCAAGACGCGGACACCTTCTCTCAACAACGGTCGAAGGCAGCCTAAAGAAAAGGAATGTACCGATTAAGACGTATCAACCCTCTCTCTCTAAAGAGCGGGGCACATCAGGGGTAGCGGCGACCTTCACCGGCTGGGTGGAAGGTCATCACTGGTCAGGGGCCTCAGCTACCCAATCTTCACACACTCTCACACGAAGTGTGATGGAGGGGTTCTCACGTCCGTGAGCAAACCCCTAACCGGTATACGGGGGACGATAAAAAACGGACACAGAGCAATACTCACTCCTGACTCACTGGTCACCTTGATCGATGCACTTCTCTGCTTCTGTAGGGGCAAGAAGAACAGCTTCCCTAACTGCAGGCTTCTCTAACGGCTAACAACTAATTACAGCCTAACTACGCCTGCCTGAACAAAATAACGGTAACTGAGACTGCTGGTTCTAATCCAAACTAACAGAGATCAGACTATCAAGACACAACCACAATACAACAAGTCAGTTGGAATAACACCCCGGCACAATAGGTTAACCCCGAGTGACCAACTTCACTTACCGGTTACTGGGCGTTGAGTACTTCTCCCCCCTCTTTACTGAGGACGCAAATGGGGTTCTATTATGGACAGCTGTCCACTCCAGACTAACGGGAAGTTCAGGCGCGTGGGACGGGAACGTTACTCCACACTCTCTCCAATCCCTTACACTGTACACCGTGTGGAACCAGCCGGTTCCTAACACCCGACCAGACGTGATTTCTCCGGGAGCTGCGTACGGACCTCCTTTCAGCCGGTTCTGTACAGTACAACCCCAGTTCCTATGGAATACCGGGAGAGTTGCAAGCCGGTGGCCTGGGTAAGGCGCAGGCCGGCGGCCTGGAGGTGTGGCACAGGCCAGGAGCCGGGAGGTGTGGTGCAGGCTGGAGGCCTGGAGCTGTGGCACAAGCCGGAGGCCTGAAGCTGTGGCACAGGCCGGAGGCCTGGGTTGCGGGCACAGGCTGGAGGCCTGGGTTGCGGGCACAGGAGGGAGGGCCTGGTAATGGGGCACAGGCTAGGAGGGCCTGGTTATGGGGCACAGGCCAGGAGGGCCTGACTAACGGTGGCACAGACCGAAAGGCCTGGATGTCCCCGCAGGCCTAGTGCCTGTCCCTGGTGCTCTAGGGAGGAATTAAAGGTAAGTAAAGGTGGCCCAAGGCCGCCTACCCGTCACGGTGGGAGAGGCTGCAGCGGGGAGCTTCGTCAGCTCTTTTGCTTCCCTCATGCTGCAGCACTCTCAGCCGGACTTCCGCTGCTGGGCTTCTTCCCTCGCCGAGTCTCCCTCCGGCGTCTTCCTCCTCCTCTTCCTCTTCTTCTTTTCCACCGTCACTGCCTCCGCCGTCATTGCCTCTGCCACCGCTGCTTCTTCGTCTTCTTTCGCCACGTCCGGCGCCCGACTGAGCTCTCCTGCTCCGCAGCATCTCTGATATGACACTGGGAGAGGGCGGAGCTATGACGCGGTGAGCCCTGATTGGCTCACCGAGGCCTTTCGCCATTGGCTGCCAATGCGCGAGCCCTGATTGGCATGCGCTTGACGCGCCATTCAAATTGCCGCGACGTGTTTGGAGGGGCTTGATTCCAAACGGATGCAAGTCCCTCAATGCCGGAAACCGCCTCCGCGCCAGAGGGGAACGGGGAGCAGCACACTCCACACCAACGCCAGGATCCCAGCATCTGAAAATCCAGACGGTCAGCATGCCGACAAACAGGGACTATTCCCACTCATGGGTGTCCACGACACCCATATAGTGGGTATATAAACTGTGGCTAGCACAGTGAGCCACCAAGCCAGCTGCATGGCGAGCGCAGCGAGCCCACAAGGAGCTTTGTTTTGCTCGCCCCTTCCCCCCGCCGGCGATCCGTCAGTCAGAATCCTGCCATTGGTATTGTGACCAGCGGTCTCCTGACCACCGGTCACATATACCTGACGCGCTTGACCAGCCACTTACCATGAATAGTACCCACCTCACACTATGTTCATGGGATGCTCCATTATATGTCAAATCAAAATTTGCCCCTTGTCTTCTAGTACCTGCAGTCCGGTTTGCTCCCTCATGTGTGTACCCTTCTTTCACTTGCCTTCCTTTATAGCCCTACAGACTAATTCAGCAAGAGTTGTAGTTTTGCTAAAATTCTCAAAACTACAACTCCTGCCACCAGGGCCGCAATCAGAAATTCTGGGGCCCGGGACTCACAAAATAGGCAGGCCCCCCTAAAAAAAAAATCAAAATAAATAAATATATATACACATATATAGTGGGACAAACGAGGCGGCACTCAGAGACTTTCACTTCAAAAATGTAATGGGTGGAAACAGTGCAAAAAGGTCACATCAATGTTTCGGGGACCTAGTCCCCTTCTTCAGGATAACAACAGTGCAAAACAGAAGTGTTTAAATAAGGTAGGAAACACTTACCCCCCTGACCCCATCCAATCACATGCTGCAACGCTGACCGCCGGCCGCCCGTGCACGGCTTCCGCCCGGCTCACTGGCGTCCCAGTGGCAACAGAGATGACGTCACAGGAACCACCACCGTCACCATAGAGACAGCTCAAGGCATGTACAATGCCCCAGCGTCTCCTTCCGGCCGCACGTGACGTGTCGGTCCGGACCTCTCTAAGTCTCGCGGGATCCGGAGCCCTATCGCGGAAGCCAGCTGCGTTACCACGGCAACGCTGTGTGCTGTGAATAAACAAACAATTATAGACATACACAAATGACAGTGACAAAACATTAAGATGACCGATATGTCTAAACTTAAAGTGAACCCCACACATTTTTTAACCAGACGTAATGGCTGTTTCAAATGTACAGGCTGTACAACATGTTCCCACATGTCACCAGGGACCATTATAGCCCACCCCTTTTCAGGTAAACAGTATAAAATTAAATGGCCACTTACATGTAGCACGAAATTTGTGATTTATGCCATTATCTGCCCTTGTGGGCGGTACTACATTGGCAAAACAGAGTGCCAGTTCAAAATCAGAATGGCCCAGCATAGACAGGCCATTCGAAATGCTTTGGCAGCAGGCCACGGTGATCAGCCGGTGGCTAAACATTTCGTGACCTACAGACATTCCATGGCCACATTTAAACATCGGATCATTGATCATGTTCCTGATTCGATACGAGGTGGCGACAGGGGGCGTAAGCTATTGCAATTAGAGTCCATGTGGATCCATAGGTTAAATACCTTGAAACCTGGGGGCTAAATGAAAATTTGGGGCTCATTAACTTTCTGTGACTCTCCCTTGGTGCATAGCATTCTCTGTTAGCATGTGTTGCTTTTAGGCATGTATTATGGGTGCTATAAATTATTATTGTTTGCATAAGGCACTACGTTTTTACTGTCCAAGCATCCAGGAAGCCGTTGCCATATGAGACATAAATCAGTATGCCATTTCTAATACTGCAAGGTGTTATTATGCACTTTAGGTTATATACCTTTACGTATTTGTAACTATTGTTGTATACAACTGTTTTGCAGCTTGCACTAGCACTTTATTTTAATCATCACTTCTATATTGACCCAGCGAGGTCATCTTAATGTTTTGTCACTGTCATTTGTGTATGTCTATAATTGTTTGTTTATTCACAGCACACAGCGTTGCCGTGGTAACGCAGCTTGCTTCCGCGATAGGGCTCCGGATCCCGCGAGACTTAGAGAGGTCCGGACCGACACGTCACGTGCGGCCGGAAGGAGACGCTCGGGCATTGTACATGCCTTGAGCTGTCTCTATGGTGACGGTGGTGGTTCCTGTGACGTCATCTCCGTTGCCGCTGGGACGCCAGTGAGCCGGGCAGAAGCAGTGCACGGGCGGCCGGCGGTCAGCGTTGCAGCATGTGATTGGATGGGGTCAGGGGGGTAAGTGTTTCCTACCTTATTTAAACACTTCTGTTTTGCACTGTTGTTATCCTGAAGAAGGGGACTAGGTCCCCGAAACGTTGATGTGACCTTTTTGCACTGTTTCCACCCATTACATTTTTGAAGTGAAAGTCTCTGAGTGCCGCCTCGTTTGTCCTACTACATACCACCGGTTCCCGGTTGGGGAGGGCACCAGAGCAACTCGAGTCCAGCATTGGACTCTGTGGAGTGCCGGAGCAGCCATACTCTCTATACACACATATATATATATATATATATATATATATATATATAACCCTACAAAATAAATACTCACATACACACACACACACTTTCTCTCTCCCACTCACTCTCCCTCAACTTACTTATCACAGGCTGGCTGGAGCTGTAGCAGCCTGGTCCCGTGTAGCGCCGCCCCTTCCGTTTCGTGTAGCTCTGCCCCCTTTTCATGACCGAGATCTGGCACTGTCACACGAGAGGGGAGAGTACGCTGCAAGCTTCTATTGAAAAGTCTCTGCCAAAATGGCCACCGCCTCAGAGGCTCCTCTAGTATCTTTAATAACTGTCTCCTCTGAGGCGGCGGACATTTTTGGAGGGACGTCTACAATAGAAGCTAGTAGCGTCCTCTCCCCCTCCTTTGACAGTGCCAGAACTCGGTAATAAAAAGTGGGCGGAGCATCACGGCGACGGACGGCGGCATGAGCTTCCCGGGAACCCTCCTCTCTGTCAGATAGGCCGGGACATCTGTGCCTGCAGCACCCCCCTGATGACGGGCCTGCCTGCCACTAGCATGCTGGGGGCCACCCAGCACAAGGCAAGGCTATTCATCGTGCCAGGTTCCCCCCCCCCCCCCCCCGCTAAAATGTGAGTGCTTCCCTAAACTGGGCCGCCATATTTTGGGTTTTGGGTCGCAGTGGCTGCGTGTGATGACACACAAAATGCCACAACAACGCCCACTCCCCCAATCGGCACTTAGACTGTGATTCCTTGCGATCACAATTTAATTCCTCACACAGCGGCATGTGCGCATGCACAGAAGTGCAGGATTTCAGAATAGCGATTTCCGCACTTCAGCGTCTCAAGCAGAAATAGTCCCTTATAACCCTTACACCTTGTTGGCCACTACATAATAGGAAAAAGACTGCAGTGAAGGTCCCAGCAGCAGTAATTAGTGCTACCATGGCAATTACTATGCCACTCTCCACAATTTTGCACATTCCAAAAAATGTTATACTATATCACAAGAAGAGACGTGGTGACATGATCATTTGGGTATTTTTCAACATTTTTTGTCAATCTTATACCTTTTCTAGACTATTAAAATCAAGGCTATAGAGGTAAATGGCTCAGGAGGCACTCGTTTGTACCAGAACCAGATTTACATACAATATATGAGCCAAAGGGTTCATGTGGGCATTATGCACAGGTGCAGCAGTATAAACTCCTAAAGACAGACTTTTACTCCAGAGTTTTGACTATAAAATTGATTAGAACACAAAGAAGATATTTTTAACATATTCTTTATATTTTTCATATAGTTTATACAGTCAAGGCCCTGCCTCACCTGCCTCACCCCACCGCTCCACAAATAATACTGTGCCCACCTGTTGGTGACTCTACCCTGCTCATTACATCCCTTCTCCTCCAACTGCACTTTTTACAAGTGGATATGTGCACGAGATGTCATAACATCTCATCAACTCTGAGAATGAAGAGTAGCTGAGAAGAGAAGATGCACTCCTAGGAACTTGAGAAGTGGTCAAATAGAACATTTAAAAGAACAGAAGAAGAAGATAGAAGCAAGGGGGCATGTTTGACAAAAAGTTTGTGAGCACAGTACTTGGACACAGCACTGCAGGAGAACCTGCTTATACCAGGGGCCTCCTGCTGCATTACCATATCTGCGCATCGCTGTTGTTTCCAAGCAAGCAGCAGCAATGCACCCTCCGTCCACATCTGAATTAGGGCTCGTGTGTGCATCACTGAGCAATATATAAATAGCACTACACAAATGACAAGAGCTGATTGGTTGTACTTTATCACCATGCAATTTATCACTCTCCAATGCTTTATAAATCTGGGCCTAATTACCTCTGCCATGTCTAGCCCAGCCAGGGGAAGCAGGATGAGAAGGGGTAAGCAGTAGGAGACCTGGGTCTGGGGTAACATGTGGAAGAGTCAGCCAGGAAAGGAAACTGACCCTGGAAACTGAACCTCTGTGAGAGGTGAGAGGAGGGAGTTACACATAAACCCCATGCCTTCATGTAAAACTTGGATCTAATTATCAAAGACTGGCAGAGGGACCTGCTGGCATTGGTAATCCCAGCCCTGAACTGCTTCTGCCTCTGAGTGAGAAGTAGGCTGCAAGGACGATCACCAGCACCAGCGGACCCCTCTGTCAGGGGTACTTCCTGTACTACCTTATGCCCCTGAGTCTTCTGGTTATCTGGCTCCTCAGTCTCAGCTCCATCTACTGCCCACCTCGTCAGTCAGCTCTGCTTCTCAGCCCTGAGGGCTAACTGTCATAGTATTTGCCTGGCACTTAAAGCAGTCCAGCAACGTAGCACACTCTTGCTGCCCTTTGCTATTGGTCCGTCTCACTTCTCTATTCTGGCTGTTGTTGCCATTGCGTGAGGTGAGAAAGGCAGCATAGGGAGGTGGAACTTGGAGTCAGACGTGGAGGGAGGCGGGACCTTGAGGTGACCGCAAGGTTAGATGGACCCTGCAGGCAGCCACAGGGGGAATCTGGCTCTGAACTCAGAGGCAGATGTGAGCGCAGGTGAGGCAGGCAGAGAGCTGCCATTTTCGAAAGAGGTGGGTGTAGGGAGGAGGCGGCCCCTGGTGGCAATCTGGGCCCAATAGCAACCGCACCTCCAGCACCCATGGTAGTTACGCCAGTGCATGTGAGCAATGCTACTGTGCTGGTTGCATGTGTGAGAAAAAGATGGTAGACACAGGCATGTGTGAGAAAATCTTCTGTGCAGAAGTACAGGGGTGAGAACAGTTGGTGGGCACAAGGAACTGTGTGAAAAAAAGCTGCTGTGCAGAGAGACATGAGTGAGGAACTCTGATGAACACATACAGATATTGGGGGGTGAATAAAGTACAGAACGTATAGACTTGAAAATTCAGAATGCCCCAAAAAACTGTAAATCAAATCTAAATATATTTATTTGTGCCTTTTTATTTTTGGAAACAACATTCTAAAGTGCCTCAGGGGGTCATTCCGAGTTGATCGCTCGCTAGCAGTTTTTAGCAGCCGTGCAAACGCTATGCCGCCGTCCACTGGGAGTGTATTTTAGCTTAGCAGAAGTGCGAACGTTTTTATCGCAGAGCGCCTGCAAAACATTTTTGTGTAGTTTCAGAGTAGCTCAAAACCTACTCAGCGCTTGCGATCACTTCAGACTGTTCAGTTCCGGATTTGATGTCACAAACACGCCCTGCGTTCACACAGCCACGCCTGCATTTTCCCTGGCACGCCTGCAGTTTTCCGAACACTCCCTGAAAACGGTCAGTTGCCACCAAGAAACGCCCACTTCATTTCAATCACTCTGCGGCAACCAGTGCGACTGAAATGCATCGCTAGACCGTGTGCAAAACTGCATCGTTCGTTGTGTCCGTATGTCACACGTGCGCATTTCGCCGCATGCGCAGAACTGGCGTTTTTTTTATCCTGATTGCTGCGCTGCGAACAAATGCAGCTAGCGATCAACTCGGAATGACCACCTCAGGTCAGTGTTGGAATACAGTGCTAACCTTCAAAAACTTCTAGGCCTTATACACTCAGCAGGAGGAGGACTGAAGACTGATGAATGCCAATGAGAGGTAGGATTAAGAAATAAAAATATTATATAGTCATTTTAATTTTGGCTTGTTTTCGTCAGATATTGAAAGGCGTAATTCTGGGGGCGAGGTATGGTGCCAGAGACTGGTGTCGGTGGGGGGGTATTTCAGCAGGTGAAATATGGAGTCAGAAATTGATGGTGACTGAGAAGACATACCGTGGGTGAGGTATGGGGTCAGGAAGTGGTGGTGAGTGGGGGATATTTCTGTGGGTGAGGAATGGGGTTAGGAAGTGATAGTGAGTAAAGGGTATTACAGACTGGATGAATTATGGTATAAAGGAGGGATGGTGACTGAGGGGTATATCTGTGAGTGATGTATGGGGTCAGAGGCATGAGGGTATCTGTGTTGGATACAGGGTGTGCGGTGCACATGGGCTGGCACCACACACCCTTACCCCTCCATCATCACCACAGGTATCAAAGTGAACATAGCTTAAGCACCATGTTTACTAGAGATTTGCACCACATATATCACCAGAAACATGACACAGGCAATATGTATCCATAAATCTGCACGTGCACTATAGAAAAAAACAAGTAAAATGGTACTGTCAGGATTTTCCCGGAGATCTGCTCATGCGCAGTAGACTTCTGCCACTTGCCAGGAGTTTACTGTGGGAAGAGCAAGTGAGAGAGGGGTGGCTCGAACGGAAGCTGCACTTGGATGTATTTTTATAGGTGAGGTATGGTGTCATGATGTGTCAGTGGTGAGTGAGAGATATTGTATTGTTTGATGGATAGTACTGTATATGTGGGTGTAGAAGTGGGTAAGAGGTTCTCAATACTGGATGGATGGATGGATGGATGGATGGATGGATGGATGGATGGATGGATGGATGGATGGATGGACTTACAGTAAGTGTGAAGGGTCAGGCTTCTCCTACACCAAAATGAAAGGGGGAACACTGGTTTTCTCTTTTGCCCAGGGCACTAAAATGTCTAGTTATGTCTAATTAAAACAGAAAGAAAATGTTACAACTAGATGAAAGACCATACATATAGGCCCAGATTTATCAAGCCTTGGAGAGTGATAAATATCACGGTGATAAAGTACCAACCAATCAGCTGCTAACTGTCATTTTTCAAACACAGCCGGTAACATGGCAGTTAGGAGCGGATTGGTTGGTACTTTATCACCGTGCTATTTATCACTCTCCAAGGTTTGATAAATGGGGGCCTTAAATTGAATATTTTCATCATAGTATAACACTGTCTGATTTGCGGCCTCTCATTTTCAACAAAACCAGGATGAAATCACAATATGCACTGGGTCTTTATACAGCATTAGGGTTATTAATCTGAGCATTTATACTGAATGATGGACCATAAATGAAGTAGGTGCTTATACTTACAGTACCAAAATCTGTCCACCACGCTATCTGCCTTATTTCATTGTTAAAGGTTCACACGTCTAAACAACATGGGGCTGATAGTGAGACACAGACAAAGTGGCTGCAGTCACCGGCAGCCTGGGAAGCCTGTGTTACTTCTTTATGCAAATGCAAGTAATCTGTTCAACTAATGCGGAGATTGTGCGTTAAAAAGCGGAACCCAGTGCTGCCCAATGATTTTACGCAAGGTGCCTCTATCGGCATCATTAATATTGGCCCCTGGACCAGCCACTTCCTAGATGCAAGAGATTCTCCAAAACAAGCTGCACTTCATTGTAAACAAGACCCAGAATAGTACTGAGCCTTAGATATACTCCCACAGGGCTGTTTCTAGACAATTTGGCTCCAAGTGCACACAGTAAAAAATGTGGCCCCCACCACATGGACAATTTAGAAATGCATGCAAAAAAGGGGGAGGTGGCTTCACTGCAAAGCGCGTAGTCTTGCAGGAAAAAACAACCTTACACCCCAGTTTTTCACACTGCACCCCCAGATATTGGCCACCAGTGGAGAAAAAAATTCCTGATACATGCCCCTTACATTATTTTTTATTTTTCCTCCTTATAGCAATGCGCCTTACACATTATGCCACACACCGTAATGCCCATTATACATTATGCCACACACGTAATACCCATGATATATTATACCACACATCATAATGCCTATTACAGATTATAGGGGAGGGGTCTCCCAATATGTAAGGGACTTGCCCGATTAATGAGGTCACCTGGACGCGGTCGGTAAGCTGTTATTTATGGCCATAACTATGCAAAGAACCTCACTCAAAATGCTACATTTTATTTGCTATGATTATTATTAATCAATTGTTAGTGTTTGAACTGTGCACCTGCAACCTTGTCTTTGTATGCTATTACAGATTATACACACCTTAATGCCCATTACACATTATGCCACACAGTAATGCCCCTTACACATTATGCCACACACCTTAATTCCCATTACACATTATGCCTCACAGTAATACCCCTTACACTTAAGCCTCACAGTAATATCCCTTACATATTAAGCCTCATATTATTGCCCCTTACAGCTGCTTCCTATCTGGGGGTTCTTGGTTGCAGCTGCCATGACATGCTCTTCCTGCCAGGCTCTTCTAAAAAAAGACTGAGGCACATCACTGTCGGACTCCATCTCCCAGAATCCCATTCCACTGCAGGCTGGTAGCAGAAATTCTGGGAGATGTAGTTTTAGCACCGCTCCCCCATGCAGTAACACGCTACTGGTAGATGCTGTTACAGTTCCCCCCTGTACACCCAGCTCAACCTTCACTGGCCAGCGTTCGCAGATGCCCCGTGCAATTGCACAGCTTGCCCCGGCCCTAGAAATGGCCCTATACTATCACCACACTCATCTGCCACTCCCATAAGTCAGGATGGTAACATGATTGCCTTGCCACTGCAAAGTTCACATTCCACATTGTATATAAAAAGTTGCCATTTGCGTCCATGAAGTGAGATCTGTGCGACTCATAATCAGCCGTCAACCCCCTAATGGTTATATACAGAGGCTCTTTAATATGAATCACTCAGTAACCAGGAAACACAAGACGATATGTGTTAGAGGTACTCAATAACAGAACAAGAAGTTTGGTGCCTTCTTAGTGTGGGCGGCAAGCCTGCACCTCACATCGTGGCACTAGTTTTGTCAGAAGTTGTGCAAGCAGAAATCCTCTAGTTGCGAGCGTTATTCAATAGCACGTTTAATTGAATTTCCCCATTGACTTAAAATGTAGAAGAAAGATTCATACACAAATGACTGTTTGCATATAGCAACTTGTAAAATTAAAAGACAATCAGTTTTGTCATTGAAATGTTTAATAGCAAGACAAGATAGTCTAGTTCCCCACTCCTAGTCCATTACCCTTTTTGATAAAGCTCAAAACGCGTAGTCAAATCTCCTGTGAAGAGCAAGAACACATCATTGTTCTTTTGCTCTTTCAAAGCAAATATCAAACTAAAGACAAAGATTTGTGCCTGTTGTTATTTGTTCAGCAATGAATATACTGTAAGAAATGCATTTTCATGTGATGAGAGACTGCTGTTTCCCCGAGTCTCATGCAGTTTAAAATCAGAATATCACTTAGTCGACTTGGAGGCTTTAATGTGTAATTTATTTCTAGGAAAGCAATAAAACGATCTTAATTAATAGATTATTATTTTGTTATGAAAAAGTATTTATAATGGAACATAATGCAGCTGTTCTGTAATTATGGTGTGTCAAAAAAACAGCATGATCTGAAAGATAAGCAATGTCCTTTACATCTCACTGACATCTTCTGGCTCATAATTTCACTCATGCATAATAAACAATAAAACGACTCCAGCAACAGAAAAGCAAAGACTGGCAAATCACCTGTGCTCAGCTTCATATATCTGTGGCAAAATATTTCTATGGTAACTGCTAACGCTGTTGGTGCTTTATCTGATGCATGTTTTATAACAAACTACGAACATGTACCTTGTATTTTAAATAGAGATGAGCGAGTCCGGTTCTTGGATAACTGAACCCACCCGAACATTGCGATCCGAGCCAGGATCCGAGTTCAGCTCGGGATTTCCCACCTTACTTGGATCCCAAAACAGAGCAAAACGTCATGACCCCACTGTCGGATTCTCGTGGGATTTGGATTCTATATAAGTTCCCGTGCATCGGCGCCATCTTCACTCCGGCATTGGAGAGTGTACTGGATGGACGTGTCCATCTCAGTACTGGGTGGCATGGCGTGGCAGGGACGTGCAGGCAGGGGAGACAGTGCCTCCCCTGTCATTAATTATTAAAATAATACAAAGAAGATACTTATGACACATAATCTGTGTCTGTCACGAACCTCGGGCAGCGGCGACCGCGCTTGTCCCTGCGGGTGGCCTGGTCTGCCCGGCGCCTCTCTTCCCCTGACGGTCTCCGGCTTCAGCGGCGGGTCGGCGCTGCTCTCCGGCGGCTTCCCGGAAGCAAGGACGCCGCCATCACAAGCGAGGGCAAGGAGGCGGAGCAGGTCTGACGTCACCTGCCTGCTCCGCCAATCAGGCTAGGGCGGGGAATTTAAAATCAGATACCAGGCAGAGATCCGGTGCCTGAGTATCTTCGTTTCTCCTGCGGAAGCTGTGATTCCAGAGCTCCCTCGTCCCTGCAAGCATCCTGTGCCTCCAAGCATCCTGTGCCTCCAAGCATCCTGTGCCTCCAAGCATCCTGAGCCTCCAAGCATCCTGTGCCTCCAAGCATCCTGTGCCTCCAATTACCTCCGTGCCTGCAATTACCTCCGTGCCTCCAATTATCTCCGTGCCTCCAATTATCTCCGTGCCTCCAATTATCTCCGTACCTCCAATTATCTCCGTGCCTCCAAGCACCTCTGTGCCTCCAAGCACCTCCGTGCCTCCAAGCACCTCCGTGCCTCCAAGCACCTCCGTGCCTCCAGTTACCTCCAAGCACCTCGTGCCTCCAAGCGCCTCATCCCTCCAAACACCTCGGTGTCTCCAAACACCTCCGTGCCTCCAAGCACCTCCGTGCCTCCAAGCACCTCCGTGCCTCCAAGCACCTCCGTGCCTCCAGTTACCTCCAAGCACCTCGTGCCTCCAAGCACCTCATCCCTCCAAACACCTCGGTGTCTCCAAACACCTCCGTGCCTCTAAGCACCTCCGTGCCTCCAGTTACCTCCGTGTCTCCAAGCACCTCGTGCCTCCAAGCACCTCATCCCTCCAAACACCTCGGTGTCTCCAAACACCTCCGTGCCCCAAGCACCTTCGTGCCTCCAAGCACCTCCGTGCCTCCAAGGGCCTCCCTGCACTCCCTGTACTCCCAGCACCTCAGTGCCTCCAATACCACAGTGTCTCCAATATCTCAGTACCCCAGCCTTCAGTATTTCTACAAGTCTTGTCTTACAGGAGACCTTCAAGAATTCCTCTGGGCCTCCCGCCTGCCGTCTTAGTCCTGCATGAGGAAGACCTACATCCGGCCATCTCTACTACGACCCAGTGGCGGTTCCTCTTCCCGGTCATCGGAAGAAGCCCCGAGTCCACAACACTCCCAAACCAGGTCAGTGACAGTATACTCAGGCCCCATGGACTCGGGGAATCGGAACACGGACTCGAGTGCCATTCAGAACCTGGCTTCTCGAGTGCAAAGTCAGGAAGCAGCGCAAGGCCAGGTGATGCAGTACCTCCAGCAGTTGTCCGGGCGTCTGGATCAGATTCAGGCGTCTCTGGCCTCAGTAATTCCGGCACCTGTTCCAGTAGTCGCACCAGTTGCCGTTGCCAGCAATGTTCAACCATCGGCCGGTGTCACTCCACGCCTTCAGTTGCCTACTCCGTCCCGCTATAATGGGAATCCCAAAAATTGTCGTGGTTTCTTGAACCAATGCGAGGTACATTTCGAGCTACTTGCACACAACTTTCCTACAGACCGGTCCAAGGTAGCATATATTATTTCTCTGTTGGAAGGTTCTGCTTTGGATTGGGTGTCTCCATTATGGGAACGATCTGATCCCATGGTTTCCAACTACACCAACTTCATCTCGTCCTTTCGAAGGATTTTCGACGAGCCCGGCAGAATGACCACTGCTTCTTCCGATTTGCTCCGTGTTCGGCAGGGCGCCCGTTCCGTGGGCCAGTACGTGGTTCATTTCCAGACCATTGCTTCCGAACTACGCTGGAATAATGACGCCCTGAGAGCTGCCTTCTGGAACGGTCTTTCCGACCGGCTGAAAGATGAGCTGGTTACTAGAGATCTGCCGGATCCATTAGAAGATTTGATTTCCCTTTGCGTCAAGGTGGATCTTCGGATGCAGGAGCGTGGAAGAGAACGTAGCCGTTCGGATCGTTCCAGGTTCCGGAATCCTACTCCTAGGCCGGTGGCCTCACCCAGCTCAGATGAGCCCATGCAAATTAACCGCTCCCGACTGTCTCCGGAAGAACGACAGCGTCGTCGTGAGGGTAAACTCTGCCTTTACTGTGGAGCCGCAGATCATTTTCTTAAATCTTGTAAAGCCCGTCCGGGAAACGGGCAGGCCTAGCTTGTTCCGGAGGAGTCAAGCTGGGAGTTACGACAAAAGCTTCTCCAACTTCGGACTGCTTGCTTCCAGTAACTCTAGTCTCCAATTCAGTCTCCAGGTCTTGTGAAGCCCTATTGGATTCCGGAGCTGCAGGGAACTTCGTTTCTTCTTTCTGTGCCCAAAGTTTGGGTTTAAAGTTACGGCCTATTGAGCGGCCAATTTCACTGACGGCTATCAACGGGACTAGAATTTCCAAAGGTCTTATAATGTGGCGCACGGGGCCAGTTAAGCTGCAGGTCGGGGCTCTACATCAGGAAGATTTGGAACTCTTGGTAATCCCAGAAATGCCTCATGATCTGGTTCTTGGAATGCCTTGGCTGAAAAGTCATAATCCCCACATCGACTGGAAGTCGTCACAAATTCTGTCCTGGAGTCCCTTTTGTCACACTAATTGTCTTACTCCTGTTTGTCCGCTCCGTGTTACCTCCAAAACGGATGAAGAGCACATTCCGGAGGCATATCAAGGGTACAAGGACGTATTTTCGGAACAAGCTGCTGACCTGTTACCACCTCACAGGCCTTGGGACTGCCCTATTGACCTTGTCCCAGGGAAGACGCCACCTCGTGGTCGCACATATCCTCTGTCTCTTCCCGAGACTCAAGCCATGTCGGAGTATATTAAGTCCAATATGCTCAAGGGATTCATTCGCCCCTCTTCCTCCCCTGCCGGTGCAGGCTTCTTTTTCGTGAAGAAAAAGGACGGGGGGTTGAGACCATGCATCGACTACCGCGGCCTAAACGACATTACTATTAAGAATAAATACCCCTTGCCACTAATCACAGAGTTATTTGATAGGGTTCGTGGTGCCCGCATTTTTTTCAAAACTCGACTTGAGAGGAGCTTACAATCTTATACGCATCCGAGAGGGGGATGAATGGAAGACTGCCTTTAATACCCGAGATGGGCATTACGAATACTTGGTGATGCCGTTTGGTCTTAGTAATGCTCCCGCGGTTTTCCAGGGGTTCGTCAACGAAATCTTTCGTGATATGCTGTATCAGAGCGTTGTGGTATATCTGGACGACATACTGATTTTTTCCAAGAATCTTGTCGAACACAGGACTCAAGTCAAAGAGGTGCTACACCGTTTACGAGAGAATCATCTCTACGCCAAGCTTTCCAAATGTACCTTTGAAGTAACATCTATTCCGTTCCTCGGTTATGTCATCTCGGGGACGGAGCTTCGCATGGATCCGGAAAAGTTGTCGGCCATTCGTGACTGGACTCAGCCTCTTTCCCTGAAAGCAATACAAAGGTTCCTGGGCTTTGCGAGCTACTACAGGAAATTCATTAAGGGTTTCTCCACCATTGTTGCGCCCATTACTGCCCTGACGAGGAAGGGTTCTAATCCTAGTTTGTGGCCTCCGGAAGCCATTGTAGCTTTTTCTCGCTTAAAGTTAGCTTTCATGACGGCTCCAGTTCTCCAACAACCAAATTTCGAGGAACCCTTCTTCTTAGAAGTTGATGCATCTTCAGTCGGGGTTGGGGCTGTTCTCTCCCAGTATTCCTCTGATAAAAAATTACATCCGTGTGGCTTCCATTCTCGTAAATTCTCTCCAGCCGAACGAAATTACACTATTGGAGACCAGGAACTCTTGGCAATCAAATCTGCCTTGGAAGAATGGAGATATCTTCTAGAAGGGGCTAAACATGTGTTTACCATCTACACGGATCACAAGAATTTGCTGTACATCAAATCCGCACAATGCTTGAATCCTCGCCAGGCGAGATGGGCACTTTTCTTTTCCCGATTCTCGTTCATTATCAAGTACCGGGCCGGGACTCTCAATATTAAAGCAGATGCGCTTTCTCGTTCACAAGTTCCCACAGACGAGGATGAACCTCCGGAGCGGGGTTTAATTCTGAATCCAGTTTCTGTCTCTGCTGCTTTAACTACTCCAGCTCCTCCTCCTGGAAGAATGTCCGTGCCAGCTAGATTCCGCCCAGGAATACTACTGTGGGCCCATAACTCCAAGTTTTCCGGTCATCCCGGCGCTCAGAAGATGTACAAGTTTCTGCAAAGGTCTTACTGGTGGAACACCATGAGGAAGGATGTACAAGATTGCGTTAATTCGTGTCCCCAATGTACACAACATAAATCTCCTCGTCTGCCTCCTGCAGGGTTACTTCGTCCTCTGCCTATCCCTGTGAGACCCTGGACTCACATTTCCATGGACTTCATCACTGACTTGCCCTGTTCCAAGGGTTGCAACACCGTTTGGGTTATCGTTGACCGTTTTTCGAAGATGGCACACTTTGTGCCCTTGACTGGTCTCCCGACAGCACCGAAACTGGCTCTATTGTTTATCCGAGAACATTTTCGTTTGCATGGGTTGCCACAAGAGATTGTTTCTGACCGTGGAGTACAGTTCACCGCCAGGTTTTGGAAAGCCCTTTGTTCAACTCTACACATTAAACTTAAGTTTTCGTCTGCTTATCATCCCCAAACTAATGGGCAAACGGAACGAGTCAATCAAGATCTAGAGACTTTTCTTCGTTTGTATCTCTCTCCTTCACAGGACAACTGGGTGGAGTTGTTGCCTTGGGCGGAGTTTGCCCATAACCATTTGTTTCATTCTTCCACTGGGGAATCACCATTTTTCGTCAACTACGGGTTCCATCCCCGTGTTCCGGAATTTCCAAGCCTTCCGATAATAGAGGTTCCTGCTGTAGTGTCCACTCTACGACACTTTGGACAAATTTGGAGAAAGGTTCATGCTAATCTTAAGCAGGTTTCTGTTCGGTACAAGTTCTTCGCAGATAAGAAACGGCAAGCCGCACCTCAATATAAAGTTGGGGACAGGGTATGGCTGTCCACACGGAATCTCCGGTTGAAGGTGCCCACCATGAAATTCGCTCCAAGGTTCATCGGTCCTTACCCTGTGCTACAAGTCTTAAATCCTGTGGTCTGTAAACTGGGTTTGCCTGCCCATCTTCGAATACCTAACGCCTTTCATGTTTCTCTACTCCGTCCCCTCATTCTGAATCGGTTCCACTCAGCACTCCCTAGGCCAACGTCCGTAGTGGCAGAAGCTGGAGCGGAGTTTGAAATCAAAACTATTCTTGACTCTCGTTATCTTCATAAAAAATTACAGTACTTGGTGGACTGGAAGGGTTATGGTCCTGAGGAGAGAAGTTGGATTGGGGCTACTGAAGTAACGGCTCCTCATCTGATTCGGATCTTCCACTCCAGACATCCGACTAAGCCCGGGAAGTGTCCAGGGGCCACTCCTGGAGGAGGGGGTACTGTCACGAACCTCGGGCAGCGGCGACCGCGCTTGTCCCTGCGGGTGGCCTGGTCTGCCCGGCGCCTCTCTTCCCCTGACGGTCTCCGGCTTCAGCGGCGGGTCGGCGCTGCTCTCCGGCGGCTTCCCGGAAGCAAGGACGCCGCCATCACAAGCGAGGGCAAGGAGGCGGAGCAGGTCTGACGTCACCTGCCTGCTCCGCCAATCAGGCTAGGGCGGGGAATTTAAAATCAGATACCAGGCAGAGATCCGGTGCCTGAGTATCTTCGTTTCTCCTGCGGAAGCTGTGATTCCAGAGCTCCCTCGTCCCTGCAAGCATCCTGTGCCTCCAAGCATCCTGTGCCTCCAAGCATCCTGTGCCTCCAAGCATCCTGAGCCTCCAAGCATCCTGTGCCTCCAATTACCTCCGTGCCTGCAATTACCTCCGTGCCTCCAATTATCTCCGTGCCTCCAATTATCTCCGTGCCTCCAATTATCTCCGTACCTCCAATTATCTCCGTGCCTCCAAGCACCTCCGTGCCTCCAAGCACCTCCGTGCCTCCAAGCACCTCCGTGCCTCCAGTTACCTCCAAGCACCTCGTGCCTCCAAGCGCCTCATCCCTCCAAACACCTCGGTGTCTCCAAACACCTCCGTGCCTCCAAGCACCTCCGTGCCTCCAGTTACCTCCAAGCACCTCGTGCCTCCAAGCACCTCATCCCTCCAAACACCTCGGTGTCTCCAAACACCTCCGTGCCTCTAAGCACCTCCGTGCCTCCAAGCACCTCCGTGCCTCCAGTTACCTCCGTGTCTCCAAGCACCTCGTGCCTCCAAGCACCTCATCCCTCCAAACACCTCGGTGTCTCCAAACACCTCCGTGCCCCAAGCACCTTCGTGCCTCCAAGCACCTCCGTGCCTCCCTGCACTCCCTGTACTCCCAGCACCTCAGTGCCTCCAATACCACAGTGTCTCCAATATCTCAGTACCCCAGCCTTCAGTATTTCTACAAGTCTTGTCTTACAGGAGACCTTCAAGAATTCCTCTGGGCCTCCCGCCTGCCGTCTTAGTCCTGCATGAGGAAGACCTACATCCGGCCATCTCTACTACGACCCAGTGGCGGTTCCTCTTCCCGGTCATCGGAAGAAGCCCCGAGTCCACAACACTCCCAAACCAGGTCAGTGACAGTGTCATACAGTAAGTATATACTTTAGCCGCTGCCTTTGTATTATTTGAATAATTTTTACCCTGTCAACTGTTTTAAATGCTGTCAATGTAAAAGGGCCGGGGGCGGGGCCAAACATTGGGCAGTGAAATCCCATAAAAAAAAGCAGCAGAAGCGGCACCTAATAGAAGTGCCGCTTTGACAGGGGCGTGCTTTCAGCTCATATGAATGCATGCCCCTGTCACTAAGGAAGCTGTGATTGGGCAGTGGGCAGGGCTGGCCCTATCATTACTCCTGGAAATGGAACTTGTTAGACAGTGAATCACTCTGCTGTCTGTCTCCGTTCCCAGCACTAGAGGCAGCTTCCCTGCTCTAGTGTTTTCCCTCCTAGTGTCAGCTCAGTGCAGGAGGAGGTGCTTAGCTTCCTCACAGTCAGAGTGAGTTCTTTCTGGGAGAGACAACTGCACTGACGTGCACCTTCTACTCTCCTCAGTGTGTGACCTTGTCTACCACTCAGCCACACCCTGTGTGTATGCAGCCGCATCCTGTGTGTACTGAGACGCTGTGTTACTGCTGTACTGCATCACATATACACTGTGAGTTCCTGCTGCTGCAGAACATCTCCTATATACAGTGCCAGATTAAGGTCCACATGGGCCTGGAGCTGAAATTTATGAAGGGCCTATTGTGTGCCTTGGTAGGAGGTGTGACAAGTGCTGCGGTGGGGGTGGTCTAAATAGGGGTGTGGCCTGTGCCATGGTTGTGGCATGGAGGTCATAGCTACTGCCTACCTTCAACCACTTAACAGTGCTTGTCGAAATGGGAATTTTGAAGTAGGGGTATAGGAAATGAAACGGGAGCACTGTAATGCACTAAAAAAGGGGTCATGGTCACTGAAAAGGAGTGTGTCCTTAGAAGTATATGCATTAGTGTGCCCCCCTCCTCTCCTAGTCTGTATATGCATCAGTGTGCCCCACCCTCCTAGTCGGTGGGATCCTGGAGGCAAGCACAGCGCATCCGCACGTGGGCTCGCCGCGCTTCGGGCCTGGTGGCGAGCCCACGAGTGGGGATTCCGGGCTGTGGTCGGGATTCCTAATGCATCAGTATCCTGACCGCCGGGATCCCGACAGCCTGGAAACTGTGTGTGTGTGTGTGTGTGTGTGTGTGTGTGTGTGTGTGTGTGTGTGTGTGTGTGTGTGTGTGTGTGAAACTGCAAGCTTCCGAGATCCAATAATTATCATGGCAACCATAAAACCAATATGCAAATCAATGCCATCTCATCCTTATACTTAGATTAGTTTGTCAACCTCAGACCCCTCCTGGGCCGCTAGAGACATGCAACAGAACATTAATCAGCCGTGACTCAGAAGTCAGTAAAACAGTGACTTGCGCGCAGAACACCACTTAAGCCATCTCAATCTAATCAAATCATACACCTGGCAGCTGGGGGTCCGTGCGTGCATTCCATCGCACTGCACATGCTCACCAGCACTTCCTATATCCTATGGGAACGTCATGCATTCCACCTTAGCATTCCACCATAATGCGCATGCTCATCCGCACTTCCGGCGTTACATTCCCTAGTGCGTTCCAGCGTCATTGCTCCTCCTCACTATACATATCTAATAACTGTTAACTGTTAGAATTACATCCAGCTGCTCAGAGCGTTATACCCCTTTTACACCACAAATCGTGGGTCGCAGCTGGGAGCCTGACACAGGTGCTACCCGGCTGCGACCCGCGTCAGCCCCCTTTCCCACCGGAGTCATCAGCCTGGCATATTGCTGGGTTGGTGACGTTGCCGGTGACGCAACGGGGGCAGCGCTTGGAGATCACATGATCTCCAAGCGCCGCCCGCACATAAACTGTAAACAGGAAGCTGGGTCGCATCGACCCAGCTCCCGTTTACACTGTACAGTTTGCCGGGTTGGCCAAGTGTTCAACCCCACAAACTTCCCGAGTTGGAATATCGGGTCACTCGAACCGGATTATTCCAACTCGACCCTTTTACACCGAGCAGCAACACGGGTTATGCACGTTCATGTACAATAACCCGTGTTATATGCTGGCGGTGTAAAAGGGGCATAAGTACCACTGTGAAGTGCAGTGTGCATAATACAATAAGTATGTTTACACTTATTGTATTATGCACACTGCACTTCACAGTGTTACAATCTGCGGGATGTAGTTAAAATAGTGCCACATGGAATCCTGGTGACTAAAATACTGATGCCGGAATCTCGAACGGCAACATAAAGCCGGCATCAAAATCTCGAAGGAGCTCGGGATACCGGCATCAAAATCCCGAACGTACTTTTAGCGAGGCATGATCATGTCCTGGCGAAGGGGAGATTAGGTTTAGGCATTAGAAGGTGATTTAGGGTTAGGGTGCAGGTACGGGAAGGAGATGGTTAGGTACCGGGGAGGGAGAGTTAGGCTTAGGCGCTTAGAAGGGGAGTTTAGGGTCAGGCACCAAGCGAGGCGGGATAGGTTTAGCCAGCGGGGAAGGGAGGGGCTAGGGTTAGGCACCAGCAGGGAGGGTTAGGGTTAGGATAGGGGCAGGAGAGGGTTAAAGTACTTTCTGGGGGGCTGAAGGCTTTCTGATGGTTGGGATGCCGCTGTCGGTATTCTGACCGCCGGCATCCCGTCCAACAATATATCATACCGAATCCTAATCTGCTGCCCTACTATATGTCACTAACGCAAAATGACACAACCTAAAAAATAAAAATAAACAATAAATATTACATAAATAACAAGCTAATTGGTCAGTATTCACATAAAAATCTTATCACAGAAAGTATCTATAATTAATGCTCTTGTTTAACCCCCTCAGAGCGATAGTATCTAATGTTAAAATATACATATATGTGGAGGGGTTGGGTTTGAAATGCCAGGGGTCAGAATACCGACCGTGGCATCCTGATGGTGAGACTCCAGACAGGGGTAATTAAGTATACTGACCTTTCCCCCAATACCCCCCTAACTCTAACCCTCTGTTCCCACAGTCTAAACCTAACCCTCCCCAGCTTGGAGCCTAACCATACCTGGTGATACATATACTTAACCCTCCTTCCCGTAGCCTAAACCTAACCTCCCCAACAACCCCCCAAATGTCCCCGCTGGCTTACCTTTCTGGCTGTCTGGCAGTCAGTCATTTGAGATGCTGGCGCCGGGATTGTGATCCCAGTTGGGATGCCGGAGTGTCGGGATTCTGGTGTCGGTTATTCGACTGGCGAGGTCACGACCAATCCCGGGGGGGGGGGGGGGGGGGTTGAACAACAAAGTGTGGAATGGGATGGAGTGGGAGAGGAAGGAATTTTATATTTCTGTGTATACATATACAATAAACAGATTCTTTTTTTCTTGTAACCTTTACCTCCCCCACAATCCACTTACCTGGTTTCTGCACCTTATAGAAGCAGTGGAGGGAAAAGATGTCAGAAGGCACTGGGCTGGCACAGAATAGGGAGGAGACTGGAGGTTGGGAGACAGTATAGGGGAGGGACTAGCCTGGAAAGGAGCTCGGAGCATTGGTGGCTGGTCCCAGGGGAGTGGCCAGCTACAGTATTAGCTGTCCATGTAATCCTGGAGAACAGCAGCAGCAGAGTGACAGCAGTGAGAGGCTACAGCTACAGAACGGTACAATCACCATTCACACACTCACAGTGTCTCAGCCACAGCCTCTGTACAGCCCTAATCCAGCAGCAGCTGTAGTGGCATTAGCATAAGGCAATATACATACGTGTATTGCCTTATACTGTGATCCGGATGGCTCCGCCCCCAGCTATAACCCCGCCCCCTGTAACCATGTTGCTGTGTGTCTGGACCCTAAACTGCTTGGCCCAGGGAAGGGGCAGCTGGCATCCTGCCCCCGAGGCCAGCCAGCTCCTTGAGTCCTAGTGGGAAAGGGGAGGAATTGAGAGAGGCCCCTCCTCCCCATCCATCCGGCCCGTCCTCTTCAGCTGCACTTAGTCTGGAGGGGGAGGAGCTGTGAGTAGAGATGAGAGTGGCTCCTCCTCCACCCTGGCAGCCGGGCAGTCTCGTCACTCAGCACAGACAGAAGCACCGCTACTAGTCTAGGGAGATGAGGTGCTCGAGAGGAGAGCGACCCCTCCCTCCACCCACTTCAGCCGGAATTTCTATGTATACAAACACTATGGTACCTTCTCTGGCGTCGGGTGAGGTGCACTGTTGGCAGGGACTGCGATATACAATGAGTCACTATGACTCATTGTAATGCCGGCAGTTATGGGGTTTCACTGCTGCAGGCCTATTTTCAATGGGGGGCCTGGAGCTGCAGCTCCATCCGCCCCATTGTTAATCCGGCCCTGCCTATATACTATACTATAAGCTGTTATCTCTGTTATCTGAATAAACCAATCACTCTGTTTAAGTGCTGTTGTGTGGACTAACATCCCTATCCGAGACTCAACACTCTGCCAACAAGTTATGGGCCCAGGACCCCAAGTCGGAAAGGCATACTAAAACAGAGACATAAGAAATAAAAGTGCAGCTGATTAAAGTAGAAGTACTTTTATTAAATATAGAGAAGAATGTACAGTACAGGGAACAGAGTGAACTTTACAAAGCTAAAAGGCTCAGAGAATTACACAACGTGGAAATTCGCCATGGAGATGCAGCTTAAGCGGGAAAAGTTGTGAAAAGTCACAATTGAGCCAGGAGCAGACCCAAACCGAGTTGAAGTGGATAGAGCCATCGGGTCTATAGGATTGGCCGTGGAACAACACGTCTACTCCATTATCAGCGGAAAAGTGTCAGCCAAAGACATGTTGGCAGCTCTGCAAATGGCGTATGAGGACAAAGGTCTGATGAGAAGAATAAACTTGAGGCGTATGTTGTACGGGACAAAGTTAAATGTCTGTAAAGACATGAATGATTATATTGATAAATACTGTCAATAGCTCAGCAGTTGGCATCTGTAGGAGCACAGGTGGACAATGGCAATGGCAATGTTACAGAATCTGACACCGGAATTTGATTTCCCGGTAGTAGCTTTGGAGGCTAATGATACCAAGCTGACAACAGAAATTGTAAGAGCCAAGCTTCTACAGTTCCAAAAACGTATTCCTGTTGAGACACATGATGAGGGTTCTGGCTTATTCACAAAAGGTACTAAGTCCAGAAAGCTCAACTTCAAGTGCTTTATATGTCACAATGTGGGGCACAAGGCCTCAGATTGCAGACTGAGAAATTGCAGTGGTACGCATAAGAAGCGTGACAAACCAAATGAGTCAGCATTTAATGTAGCAGATAGTCACAAGAAGGATTGCTGGTACATGCACTCGGGGTCCACTAGGCATTTCAGTTGTAATTAGGAATGGTTCAATTCACTGACAGCATGTGAACACATTACAGTAAAAAAGATTGGAGACAAAGGGGGTCATTCTGACCCGATCGCATGCTGCAGTTGTTTGCAGCGGTGCAATCGGGTCTGAACTGCACATGAGCCATGACCGCAATGCGCAGGCACGTCGCTGCCCGGCGATGGGAAATGCCAGGCAGCGTGGGACCTTATGAAGAAAGCGATTGCAGCGGTGATCGCAAGGTGATTGACAGCAAGAAGGCGTTTCTGGATGGCAACTGACCGTTTTCTAGGAGTGCTGTGGAAAACACAGGTGTGCCCAGGCTTTTGCAGGGTGGGTGTCTGACGTCAATTCCAGGACCTGACAGGCTGAAGTGATCGCAGTGGCTGAGTAAGTTCAGAGCTACTCAGAAACTGCACAAAAACTTTTTGCACAGCTCCCCTGCACAAGCGATCGCACACTTGCTATGCTAAAATACACTCCCCCATTGGCGGCTGCAAAAAACTGCTACTGTGCGATCAACTCGGAATGACCCCCAGAGTCCTTACTGCTTTACAATTTGGGACAATCACAGTGTGTCTAAGAATTAAAGGTGAAACCGTTATTACGGACATCCAAGGCGTCTTGTTCGTGCCAGAATTGGGAAGCAATCTCATTGCTATAAGCAAAACCCTCTGGAGAAAAAGGGTTACAGAGTCCAGTTTGCAAAGGGCAAATGTATGGTGCAAATTGAGAAAGGGACTGTAATTGCTTCAGCAACCCGGTGCAACCAACTATATGTCCTGGACACCGAGCAGTGTTCTGCAATGGCGGCCTCTGATTGAAACCAGTTGATGGAGCTGTGGCACAGACGCCTAGGTCATCTGGGATATGAAAACGTCCAGAAACTATTCGATGGAATGGCAACTGGAATCACTGTGAGTAATACTAAGAGACCTGTGTGTGAGAGTTGTATAAAACGAAAGCAGACTTGCACCCCATTTCCTAAGTCTACTAGTAAAGCAGAAATACCACTAGCTCTAGTGCATACTGACGTATGTGCTCCGATGGAGATGGAATCAATGAGTGGCTCCAGGTATTTTATAACATTTATTGATGATGCCACAAGGATGACACATGTATATTTTATGAAAGCTAAAAGTGAAGTTGTCAATAAAATTGTGGAATACAAGAATCTGGTGGAGACTCAGACGGGTCTGAAATTAAAAGTCTTGAGATCCGACAATGGCAGAGAGTATTACAACAGGGTTTTAGCACAGTTCCTGGAAAAATATGGCATACGGCATCAACTAACAATTGCTTACACGCCAGAACAAAATGGTGTGAGTGAGCGTGCAAATCGTACAATTGTTGAGAGAGCATGGACTATGTTGAGTGACGTAGGCCTGGAGAAAAGATTTTGGGCGGAAGCAGTGTCTACTGCAGTATATCTTAAAAACCTTGCACACACAGTAGCTGTAAAAGGTAAAACGCCACTGGAGGCGTGGTCCAAGAAACACTCAGCTGTCAATCATCTCCGTGTCTTCGGTTGTAAAGCTTATGAACATATACCTAAGGAGAAAAGACGGAAATTAGATCCAGAGTCAGTGGAATGTATTATGCTAGGATACTGTGAAGAAAGCAAATGACACAGGCTTTGGGACATTACAAACAAACGTCTTCTAAAGTCTAGAGATGTGGTGTTCCATGAGACAGCACCAATCACTGGAACAGTGGAACAAGAATCACAGCAACAATATGTATAGCTGGATATACAGGCAGCAGAAAGTGTGCCTGAAATTGGTGTGTTACTGCAGATACCCAATCAGGAAACAGGAGTTCCATGAGGAGCAATAAAGGTGCTCCATCTAAGAGATACAGTGAGGAATATGCAAATATAGCTTACTGTGAACCCCAAAATATACAGGAAGCAAAATCAAGTAGCAACTGGAAAGAATGGAAGTCAGCAATAGATACAGAGCTGTCAGCACTGGATGATTGATAACAGTACGTGGACTGTAGTTGACAGGCCGAATAACCATAAGACAATCAAGAACAAGTGGGTCTTTTGCAGAAAGCTGAATGCAGACGGGACTATTGCTCATTATAAAGCCCACCTTGTTGCTAAAGGATACACACAAAAATCTGGGATCGACTATGGAGAGATTTTTTTCACCTGTTGCAAGGTACAGCACCTTGAGGTTAGTCATTGCCATTGCTACACTTCATGATTTATTGTTATACAAGTTAGACTTTGATTCTGCATTCCTGAATGGAGAGATAATTGAGGAGATTTATATTGAACCACTTATACATTATGATGAGAGTATGTTCCAAGAGGGAAAAGTTTGCCTCTTATAGAAATCTTTGTACGGCCTAAAGCAAAGTGGTCATTGTTGGTATGAAAGCTGTGCTGCTAGAGATGAACTTTGTTAGGTCAGAGACTGATTACTGCTTATATCACAAAACTATAGAAGAAAAGTGGTTCATCATAGTTGTGTATGTGGATGACCTATTGCTAGCAGGTCAAGAAGAGCACATTACTGAAGCAGCTGAAACAAAGATTCAAGCTAAAGGATTTAGGCCCTGCAAATCATTTGTTAGGCATGAGGATTGTAAAAAACCTGAAAGATGGAACTAATACAATTGATCAACAGACATACTGTATATTGAAGCAATACTTGCAAGTATGGAATGTATGGAATGTTTGATGCAAAACCAGTGAGCACTCCTATTGACAAAAGCATAAAGATGGGAAAGGCCATGTCACCAACCAGCCAGGAGGAGATAGAGGTAATGAGAGAGGTTCCTTATCAAAATGCTGTTGGTAACTTGATGTATGCAAGTATTGAAACTCGCCCGACATCACACATGCAGTGAGCTGAGCAAGCCAGTTTTCAACCAACCCTGGGAGGCAGTCAAAAGAATCTTAAGGTACTTAAAAGGTACAAGCTCATTAAAATTGGTGTTTACAAAGTCAAAAGGTAGGTCATCCCTACACGGGATACTTGTTCATTTTGGCAGTCGCAGCAGTCAGTCGGGCAAGCAGAAAGCGACCCACTGTTGCCCTATCCACCACTAAGGCGGAGTACATGGCACTTACAGAAACTGCAAAAGAAGCTTTATGGATAAAGGAGACTTTATGTGAGCTTAGCCTTCTTTACCACAGTGAGACTATCAACATTGCATGTGATAACAAGGGAGCACCAAGCATTATGGAACGTCCAAACACATTGCCATTAGACATCATTTTATCCGTGAGTTAGTGGAAAACAAGTCTGTCAATGTGGATTACATACTGTAGCAAGCGAGAGCAATGCTGCTGATATGTTGACAAAGGACACTTGCTGAATATGTTCATGACAAAATGTGGACTGGAATACTTTTGAGAAATGGTGTGTTTTCGGTTACAGAAAAACTTTATTGAGAAATGTTTTGATAAAGTGTTATGCAAATGTATGTAACCGGAGACAGCATTGAGCGAGGGGGGAGTGATAGACAGTGGATCACTCAGCTGTCTGTCTCCATTCCCAGCACAGAACATGGCACATAGCACACATATGCTCCCTGTACCTATGGCTACAGCAATATTGGCAATGAGGAGACAGTTGACTGCAGCACACACACAGTATTACTGGCAGTACCTGACTGAGGAGGTCTCTGTATAACCTGCACAGGGCAGGATAAAGTTGCTAGGTGCATTGTGCTCCACACAGTGGTCTTACACAGCCACAGGGCGAAGAGACAGTGTCAGGCATATGCACAGGGGATGCCTCCCAGCGGCACAGCCAGCATCCCACCCAAACATCCCCACCTGGTTGTCCACTCCCCACCCACTTACTCACCTCGGAATGTTTCCTGGTGCCGATGCCATTGTCCTGTTGCTCACCATGTCTGCAGCACCTCCACCACACACTGCACAGGGAGAGAGCAGCCAATCTCACACCTCGCAGAGCTCAAGGAAGTGGAGCACCTCAGCCTCCAAGCATGCTGCTGCAGCTGAAACAGCTTTACCGTTAGTGCAGCAATTTTAATTTATTAACAAAACTGCCCAAAATAATGACAGGGAAGGCACGTGCTTTGGTGCCTCCCTCCGCCTCTGAATCCGCCAGTGCTAAGGGGTCTATTTAGCTAACCATTTTTCACTTAAATCATGTGGTAACATTGCATTATCAATGATTCAAGTATCACAGCTATGTAGGAAAGGGTTAACGGACAGAGAAAAGCAATTATCGTCTTCATTCATGCCCAACTCCTATTACATTACATTGTAGAAAGCAGAAGGGCAACGGGTTTTTCTGGTGACAGTCCTCGTTAACCAGAATGTGGCCCTGGCCTTGATGGACACCAATAGTGAACTTATTCTGGTTTTTATTCTGGTTTTTGGATCCCAGTGGAACCGGCACCTTGGTTGCCATAAGTAAAGGTCTTGTGTATTCATGGAACATCTGAGGAATTAAAGAGGATCCTCATTCCAGTCACCCTCAGGGGGCAGACCATGTGGTCTGTCGCAGCAATAACTCCTAAACTACTTTTTCTTCAGATGTGATTTTCTGTTGTTCCAGGAGGTGAACTTAGAACAAGTACATCTAGAGATACCGGCAACTGATTCACCGACTGAGTCTTTAGATAGGTCACTGGTGCCAAGAACATTTCCATTACAGGACTTTGCACGAGACCAAGTTAATGATGCTACCCTGGTTACAAAATTCAATGGCATCTTATAGTTCTGCAACATCTTTAGAAAATTAAACAGAGTGCAACAGTTAGATGGCTATTTATTGCCACAGGTAAACGAACTGATGGAAAGTTTGGCCGGCAGCAAATATTGAAACAACCCTGATCTCACAAAGTGCTACTGGCAGATTCCTCTTATGCTGACAGCCAAGGAAAAGAAGATTTATCTACCCCTGAAGGTGTTTACCAGAACAAGATCCTACCTTTCGTCACATCCCGGTTCTGTTTTCCGTGCCACTGGGTCACTTACTGCTACTGCCATGCTGTTGTCCACTCTCATGGCAAGGTGCTTAGATTTCAGTTTTCTCAGCCTGCTAGGCCGCAATCGACATCAGAGCCTAGCCTGGAGTACTGCTGTGACAGGTCTCGATCACCTGACCACGGCCGATACAATCTTAAGCCAGACTAAGCCTCCCTGAACCACCTGACTACATGCAGCCTCCCATGGATAAGCCAGGGGTATTCACTGACTTTAGCAAATGGCCACTGTATTGTTGTCCACAGCCTAGCTGTGTGCTATTCGGTGAGCTCCTGCGATTACCTTGTTCAGAGACTCTCAGTGCATTTACCACCTTGCTGCATTACTGGCTTCATCATCGGTTCCAGATGATTATCCAGCACCATTGGCTCTAACCAATTATCCAGCACCATTGGTTCCAGACGATTATCCAGCACCATCAGTTCCATTCTGTAATTCTGCACCATAGGTTCCAGACGATAATCCAGCACCATTGGTTCCAGCCGAAACTATGCACCATCAGTCCTAGCTCTGATTCAGCATTGTTCACCTTTGCTTCATCTCTGACTCTCCATTAACCACCAGTGAACTGTTTAACCCAGTCCCTACTGGATTAAGTTTTAGCTGTGCTCCTGACAGTGCAGTTTAGCCATATACTGCATTAGAGCCTGTGAACCCTGCTTAAACTGTGTGCAATCCTTTTCTAAGGTTGCACAGCATATTCAGTTTGTTATTTTGCATTGTGGTATCCTGCTGGTGCAGTTTGGTCATAAATACTGCACAGATTCCTGACCCTGCTCCACACCTATGCAAACTACATCTCTGGCTGCACAGGTACTTCCAGTTCATTCCTGCTACACTGGTTCCGCTCCTTGTTATCCACAGCTACAGTACCATCCACCCCAGTGTTCGGTCTGTATCTGGTCCTGCTATCATCTGAGTGTTCCCAGATCCTGTACTACAATGATAACCCAGTTTCGGTCTGGTTAGTACTCTGACAAGTTCAGCCACTCTAGCATTTCGGATTACAGATACCAAGTAAGGAGAGTGTCATTTTCTACCTACAGTATCAATCCAGTAATCAGCCTGGTTAATCTACTGCCTCGCTCTTCTCTGCTACACATACCATCCTGTCTCCAACCACAAAGTCCCTTGTGGTCTAGTGGGGGTGATCCGGCATCCCTATGCCAAGACCTGGGTTTGATTTCTGGTCATGGATTGCACCTACTTTACTTCTCTACATGTCAAGTGTTTTCTTCAGACCAGCCAGTCTCAGATATAGTCCTCCAGTCACCCATACAGACTTTACACAGTCTCCGGGTTCACAAACAAACAAGCGTGACACTGCTGCCATTTTTCTGCACCCTGTTTTGTGCATAGTCGAGTCAAAACAAGGCCAAGCAACTCAACTATGCATGAAAACTTAGGTGCAGAAAAATGGCAGTAGGTGCTCTGGAGTCAAAACTTGAATTATTGGCTGTAACAGAAGGCAGTTTGTTCACTGAAGGGCTGGAGAGCGGTACAATAATGAGTGTCTGTGGTAACAGTGAAGCATAGTGGAGGTTCCTTGCAAGTTTGGGGCTGCAATTCAGCAAATGGAGTTGGGAATTTGGTCAGGATAAATGGTGTTCTCAATGCTGAGAAATACAGGCAGGCACTTATCCATCATGAAATACCATCAGGGAGGCTCCAAATTTATTCTGCAGCAGAACAATGACCCCAAACATTCAGCCAATGTCATTAAGAACTATCTTCAGCGTAAAGAAGCACAAGGAGTCCTGAAAGTGTTGATATGGTCCCCACAGAGCCCTGATCTCAACATCATTGAGTCTGTCTGGGATTACCTGAAGAGACAGAAGGATTTGAGTAAGCCTACATCCACAGAAGATCTGCGGTTAGTTCTCCAAAATGTTTGGAACATCCTCCCTGCCGAGCTCCTTCAAAAACTGTACAAGTGTACCTAGAAGAATTGATGCTGTTTTGAAGTCAAAGGTTGGTCACACCAAAAATTTATTTGATTTAGATTTCTTAGATTTCTCTTCTGTTCATTCACTTTTTTGTTAATTGATAAAAAATAAACTATTAACACTTCTATTTTTGAAAGCATTCTTACAGCATTTTTTCCACACCTGCCAATATATACTGTGGTGAGAAGGCTTGTGTTGCACCACAATTGCCCACATTTCTGTGGGATCAGCTCCCTCCAAGAGAGAGAAAAACAAGACCTGCACATGCTGCACCTGCAGTAGTAATTTGGAATTCCGGGTTTTGTCAGCTCACCCAGAGCCAGCAGGAAGTCAAAAGCAGGAGAGGGGTTTAAAACTCCCATACACCCACTGCACGGTGCTCTGATTCCTGCTAAAGGCTAGTTAGTAGGCCGGATTCTCCGTAGTGTCAGGGACTGATGATATTGGCCGTGCCAGGAGAGCATGGCAGTTTGTGGCTGCGAGCCACTAGAGTAGGATTGACTAATAAGCACGAGGAGTGCTTGCAAAAGGGGTCAGCCCACTCTTGCATGCTGCCAGTGCTTTATGTTACTGCATAGAGCAGAAGCTCCAGCTCTGAGCTCTCTCAGTTGTCCGCTGTGGTTTCCTGTGATCCAAAGGGTCTCCAACTCCAATGTGCAAGCCTGTCTGTCACCTTCCACTGCACCTCTGCTGGCGGCTTCTTTGTTCCACAGTCTGCAGCTTGCGACCGAAGAGGGGCTCCCCAGTCATCCGCAGTGCCCCCTAGCCATGACTTTTCAGCATTCATTCCTTAGTCTTAAAAACAGCAATATTCAGTGTTCTTCAATCACGCCTCTACAGCATTCATTCTTCAAGTTATATCCAGTGTTCTTCAGTCACACCTCTGCAGCATTCATTCTTCAACAGTAATATCCAGCATTCTTCAGTTACGCCTCGTTAGCAGTCAGCCTTCAGCAGCGGTCTTCTGAGTTCTTCAGCCACGTCTCTCAGTGAACATTCTTACAGCTCCTTCCAGAGAATTGTAGCCTACCCTAAGTTTTGTTCTTCAGTTAGAATTTTGTCCTTCATTCTAGAACCTCCAGTTAAATAAGAAGGAATTACATCCGGCCTCCCCAGTTCCTTCCTGCTTCCACAGCCACTGCTTCAACGAGAGCCCAGCCTTCGGATTCTCAACTTCAGCCCGTTGTGACCGTGGGAAACTTTGTTACTAAAAGGCTGAGAACTCACAGCTATTAAAGACTCAGTGAGTGAGCTAACCCTGATCTCAGGGGCTATCTTGCCCAGGCAGGTGGAAAGAATGCTAGGGTTTGTTAAAGTACTCTGCGTTCATGGGTCCACAGAAAACTTCTCCCGGGTGCGTGTGAGCCTCACCATAAAGGAGCACACTTATGAGGTGTGCGCCACAGTTGGTCCTAAGCTCACCTAACCTCTCATATTGGGACACAATTTCCTTGGATTTATAGAGCTCTTTGGAGAAGGAACCTCTAAGCACCTTTCTGGTGCAGCGTGTTCGGGAATCCGCCGGCGGAATCTGTACCACATCTACCTCAGGGACAGCCCTCATTATTGGACACTGCACACTGAAAGTTCTGTGGAGAAACCATTACGTGGTACTGTACAGCCTGAATTACATGCACACTTTTTGAGGCTGGGCTTATAGAGACAAATTATGGTATCAGCACAGCTTTGACCATACTAATTGCACACAGCACTTTCAGTGCTCTAAAGATCATCAATTGTGAAATATTCACTTTCCCTCTTCAGGATCACCAGACGTGGAATGTTACTGACTTTAGGGGAAGGAGTAATACTTTTGCTTACTTTTTTGAGGCTGGGCTCATAGAGACATTTCTGGTATCAGCACAGCTTTGACTATACTAATTGCACATAGCACTTTTAGTGCTTTAAAAACCATTGGTTGTGAAATACCCACTTTCTCTCTTCAGGATTACCAGACGTGGAATATTCATTGTTACTAGCTCATTGATTACTTTAGGGGAAGGAGTAAGTCGCTGAGAAGCGCATCCCCTCTGCAGTCAATTAATTATATAGAGACTGTATATGCATTTGAAAGAACTGAGCAATAATTGGTGATAATTCACCTTTTTTATGTTACATGTAGTTTGTCTTTTGTCTGTGTTTACCGGTAATAGGTTGTTTCACTAGTAAAATATTTATGCTGTTTTAGAACAAACATTAATTCTTTTTCTTAATAAAAACATATGTTTAGAAAATTTTGATTCATAGTTTTTATTACCCTATGATTTGCGCTGGGGAAATTGTGTTTTTTTATGCTTAAATACCTTTCTGGTTCGCCTGGGCCTTCAAATGATCCGTTGGTGGATACATTGTCAGCAGAACATCAGAAAGAAGCTGAGTTCTTGGTCATTAAGCAGCGACCACGTCACATTCTGGAGGCATGGCATCAAGCTGTCAGGCAATAAATGAAAGAGGAAAGTCTGAATCCGGTACTCCTTGCTAGACCACTCGGATATCGCACAGTCCCCTTGAGGGATACGTTGTCCACGGAGTCAGTGCCAGATTAAGGTCCATATAGGCCTGGAGCTGAAATTGCTGAAGGGCCTATTGTGTGCCACCAGAAGGTGTTACCAGTTTTGTGGTGGTGTGACTATGGGGGTCATTCCGAGTTGATAATTCGTTAGCTACTTTTTGCAGCCGTGCAAACGCATAGTCGCCACCCACTGGGGAATGTATTTTAGCTTTGCAAGTGTGTGAACGCCTGTGCAGCCGAGCACTACAAAAATAGTTTTGTGCAGTTTCTGAGTAGGTCTGAATTTACTCAGCCGCTGCGATCACTTCAGTCTGTCCAGTCCCGGAATCGACGTCAGACACCCGCCCTGCAAACGCTTGGACATGCCTGCGTTTTTCCAACCACTCTCTGAAAACGGTCAGTTGACACCCATAAATGCCTTCTTCCTGTCAATCTTCTTGCAATCGGCTGTGCGAATAGATTCTTCATTAAATCCATCGCCCAGCAACTATCCGCTTTGTACCCATACGAAGAAGCCTGCGCATTGCTGTGCATACATATGCGCAGTAGTAACCTGATTGCTGCGCTGTGAAAAATGGCAGCGTGCGATCATGTCGGAATGACCCCCTATGTCCATATGTGCTCCCCTATTTTCAGACGTGCCTATGCCTGTGGGGCCGATTTATCACCAGCCACATCTGATGATGCGGATGTAGTGTGATAATATTGCCCAAACTCGCACTGCGATAATTCAGTACATTGCATGGATGTACCAATTATCGCATGCAGGGACAGAGCTTGTGAGAAAGCTCTGTCCCTGCGAGCATCATAGAGGTATTTTTCATAACAAAATACCCCAATGTCCTGCTGCGCATGCACCGCCGCCCGCCACTACCTCCGCCAGGATCCCCCCGTCGCGTCTACCCACGCGCCACATGTCTGTATGTGCCTATTTTCGTATGTGCCCCTGACTGTATGTGCTTCAGTATGTCTGTATGTGCCTATGCATATATGTGCCCCTTTATGGGTTGGGTACGGGATCCTGACAGTGAGGATGCCAGTGGTCAGAATACTGACAGTGGCATCCCAACAATCAGAACACCGACACTTCTTGATATGTAAACTAACCCGACCCCTTACCCTCTCCCTAACCCTCCCTCAGCCTAACCTTAACTCTCCCCACATGCAGCCGAACCCTAACCTTCCCCTCCCACAGCCTAACCCTAACCCTACCTGGCATACTTACATTAGGGTCGGCACACCCTAACACTTTATTAACACTTATGATTTTCCCTATCACTTTGTATATATTTTTGTATTATTTTAATCACACCACTTACATAGCACTTCTGTGCTTCTTATTAACCCTTATTAATTCTCACCTGTGTGCTGACCTGGGGTAGCCGACCTGTGCCGACGTTATGGGGTCCTGCACCCCGGACCCATACCTAGTATTAGGGACCCCCAGTGACGGAGAAGCCTTGTCGATCGGCCTGGGGGCTTAACCCTATATCTGCAGATATACGCAACTAAGATCTCCGTATTATCTGACTATTATGTAGTAATATTTTTCACTCGGTGTGCATTAGGGAACACATTGTTTTTTCCTACACAGAATTACTCCTCCCTTTTAGCACCTGAGTGACATCACAATCTGATTGAGCAGCTTACCATTTTGTGCATTATGCTTACATTAGAGAAAGGGGAGAGAGAAGGGAGGGTCACAGAGAGAAGGGGAGACAGAGAGAGAGAGCTAGAAGGGGGGGAGACAGAGAGAGAAGGGGGGGAGACACACACACAGAGAAGGGGGAAGACAAAGAGAAAGAGGGTAGGAAACAAATAGAGAAGGTGGAGACAGAGAAAGAAATAGAAGGGTGAGAGATAGAGAGCGAGAAGGAGAATACAGAAAGAGAGAGAGAAGGGGGGAGACAGAAAAAGCAAGAAGGGCGGAGACAGAGTGAGAGAGAGGTGGGGAGACAGAGAGAAAATAAGCAAGAAGGGGGAGACACAGAGAAAGAGATAGAATAGTGAGAGACACAGAGAGCTAGTAGGGGGAGACAGAGAGGGAGAGCAAGAAGGGGCAGACACAGAGAAAGAGAGAGAGAGGAGGGAGACACAGAGATAGAGGGCTGGAGACAGAGAAAGAGGACTGAGACAGAGAGAGAGAGAGAGAGAGAGAGAAAGGGGGAGACAGAGAGAGAAGGAGGGAAGGGGGAGACAGAGAGAGAAAGAAAGGGGAGATAGAAAGTGAGAAGGAGGGTAAACAAAGGGAGAGAGAGAAGGGATAGACAGAGAGAGAGGTTGCGAGAAGGGGGAGACAGAGAGAGAGAGGTTGCGAGAAGGGGGAGACAGATAGAGAGAGGGAGAAGGGGGCGACAGAGAGAGAGAGAAGATGGGAAACAGAGAAAGTGAGAAGGGGGGACACAGAGAGAGAGAAGGGTGGATGGGAGAGAGAGAGAAAGGGGCAGAAGGGGGAAAGCATAGAGAGATAGAGTGACGGGGGAGCTAGAGAGAGAGAGAAAGGGGAGACAGAGAGAGAGAAGGGGGGAGACAGAGAGAGAAAAGGGGTAGACACAGTGAGAGAGAAGGGGGCAGACAAAGAGAGAGAGAGAAGGGGGGAGACAAAGAGAGAGAGAAGTGGGGAGACAAAGAGAGAGAGAAGTGGGGAGACAAAGAGAGAGAGAGAAGGGGGAGACAGAGAGAGAGAGGGAGAAGGGGGAGGCACAGAGAGAGAGAATATGCAACAAAGAGAAGGGGATACAGACAGGGAGAGAGAGAAGGGGGGCAGAGAAAGACACAGAGAAGGGGGAGATAAGAGAGAGGTGAGAAGCGTGTGAGAGAGGGTTGAGAAAGGAATACCTTACCCCCCCCTTCCCTCCAGTACAGGCATCAGGTGTACCTCCTGCCCCCAACCCAACCTAACATACAGGCGGCACTGTGTACCTCCATCCTCCCTCACCCCGTACAGCCAGCAGTGCCTCCTTCCTCCCTCACCCCATACAGCCAGCAGTGCCTCCTTCCTCCCTCACCTTGTACATCCAGCAGTGCCTCCTTCATCCCTCACACCGTACAGCCAGCAGTGCCTCCTTTCTCCCTCACCCCATACAGCCAGCAGTGCCTCCTTTCTCCCTCACCCCATACAGCCAACAGTTCCTCCTTTCACAGAAAGACTGAATAGTGTTGACCGCTACAAAAGAAGATGTGTACTTCCCCAAGCTTGGAAAAGCAAAAGTGGGGAGAGTGCTTGTGTCTTACAACAATTGCCCACATTTCTGTGGGATCAGCTCCCTCCAAGAGAGAGGAAAACAAGACCTGCACATTCTGCACCTGCTGTAGTAATTTGGAATTCTGGGTTTTTCAGCTCACCCAAAGCCAGCAGGAAGTCAAAAGCAGGAGAAGGGTTTAAAATAGTGATGAGCGAGGTTCGGTTTTACTCGGTTTTACTCGGTTTAAAACTCTCATAAACCCACTGCACAGTGCTCTAATACCTGTTAGATGCCAGTTAGTATGCCAGAGTCTCCGCAGTGTCAGGGACTGATGACATTGGCCGTGCCAGGAGAGCATGGCAGTTTGTTGCTGCAGGCCACTAGAGTAGGACTGATAAGCATGAGGAGTGCTGGTACCTTTATGTTTTTTTTTCTGTTTGTACCTGTGATTTCAGGTCTAAGCCTGAGTATGTTGTACTTCAGTGATGCCAGTAAAAAGACAATATGCATTCACTGGATAACTGCCTACCGAGTCCTTATTTTAAGTACTCGTTGTCACGATCCAGGTAATTCCTTATCAGTATTTACCTTCCAAATGCCTCCTGAGACTGTCCCAGTGTTCAAAGCCTGGATTCCATCTGCACTGTCTGCATGCAGCACGCTGCATCTCATTGTCTCTAATCTCTTTACTGTGATTCTGGCAGCTTCATGGTTAAAGCTCACATGCACGTTACAAACAATCTTTCCCTCCAAAAGCAAACATGGGCGCAGCCATGTTTGCTTTCATCACATGTTGCTTTTCAGCCTATCAGCTGCACTCTGGTTTCTACCTAATTATCCAGCAGCTGCACTCTAGACTCTGCTTTATCAGCCAGCCAATCCCTGTTTCCCAGCTGGTATAAATATCTTGTTCCTTGGCTGGAAAGATTGTCAGTGCTTCAATTGTCTTCAGTGATTCCAGTGTGCAGTTCTCCCATGGACTTTCTCTGCAGTACAGCCTGACTCTGCAGTGTCTCAACATTGCACCCTGTGACTGGCAGTTACCCGAGACCGGCTTCCAGCTTCTAGCTTCCAGCGGTGCTCTGCCCTGCCAGTAACCATCGGTGTTCCGCCATCGATCCCAAGTCACCATCGGTGTTCCGTCATCGATCCCAAGTCACCATCGGTGTTCCGCCATCGATCCCAAGTCACCATCGGTGCTCTGTCATCGATCTCTAGCATCACCAGTGTTTCTGCATCTGATCTTCCATTACACTGGTATCTGACACCATTTCACAGCTCACCACCTGTGTCGGTTCTATCCGGCATTTCCCGGCAGTTCAGTCATCAGCTTCTGTTTCCCATCAGCTACCCAGTGCATCGGTGTTGGTAAGGAAATATCATCTCCAAGTCCTTCAAGACTGTGCTTAATTAAACCACACCTAGAGACTGCCTATATGCACTCCTGGGAACTGTGACTTATATGCTGTTCTTAATATTGCTAACTGCTGACATATGCTTGTGAGCTGAGTTTCAATAAAACCTTTGAACTTTCCTTTGTTGTCGTGGTCACGCCTTCGGGCATCTGTGGTAAAGGTTCCCTGCATGTCTAAGAACTCTGTACTGCTTCCCAGGTTCACATATACCTCTGCCCCTACAATTGAGGCTTCCCCTGGTCAGTACCAGCCCTCAGTTGTGACACTCGTTTTACGATATATATATAGAGAGAGAGAGAGCGAGAGAGAGAAATATCCAATGGCACTCAAGCAGACTGTCAACAATTTATGATAGCATCCTGTATTGGTACCTACGGCGTTTCGAGGTATAACCACAGCGTCAGGGACAAAGCGTTGGTGAATGCTTTGTCCGTGATTATGAGGTTATACCCCGAAATGCCATAGGACCCTATAAAGGATGCTATCATAAATTCTCGACTGTCTGCTTGAAGTGCCGCCGGATATTTTTCTCTGTATGGGGCCGGACTTCTGACCCACGGAGGGTACCGCAGCAAGCTCAGCTTTAAAATCCACTAAGGAGTGCCGGGTGAACTATTCACATTTGCTGGGATAGCGTGGTAACGCAACTGCTGTACCTGTAAAGACTTTTACTCCATATAAGCGTCAACTAAGTGAAAAATTGTAATAATCCCAACAATATTTTAGAAAAAGTGCTGGGAAGCTGGTCTTCGTGGTTGGAGCTGTAGTAGGCGGAAGTTTTACCTACAGTAGGATGGCAAGAAATCTTGCAACGCGACCCTGTCTAAGCATCTAGTACAGGCAAGGCCGGACTAACAATGGGGCTGATGGAGCTGCAGCTCCAGGCCCACAAGCAAAGTAGGCCCACTGCAACTACATACTGCTGTTAACAGGAAAATAAATTCCTGCTACAACAGCCTGCCAGTGACTCTGCTGTCTGGTGGGTACAGCTGCAGAGCCACCCCAACAGCACCTCTTTTTACTGCCGGCTGCAGGGAACTGAGAACCGGAGGATCGAGCGGCACTAACACCCAGCAGCACTGCTCTGCTGCAGCCTGCACCACCGCAGTGTAGAGGGGATGAGTGGGAGCGGACCAGGCCGAGCCAGCCATACTATTGCACAGCCTACGCGGCTGCTAAGGCACGGAGAGAAGGGCGCCGTGCAGCCTCGATTATGCTTCCAGCCTACCCGGAAGCATACTTGCCTACCTGACCCTCTCCATGAGGGAGACAATGCTCTGTTCCTGGACTTTCCTGGTAATGTATGATTGCCATCACCTGTGGTGAAACACCTTTCTTTTCAATGAACTAGCTCACCACAGGTGATGGCAATCATACATTACCAGGAAAGTCCAGGAACAGAGCATTTTCTCCCTCGTGGAGAGGGTCAGGTAGGCAAGTATGCCCGGAAGCCCACGCTGCATCCGTGGCTCTGGCGGTTCTCGTTGTGTTCCTTTCTCAAACGTGGCTCCCTCTAGATGCCGGGCGGGCCAGCCGCAGCTGGGTGCGGTGATTGGTGGCCGGGTCTCCCGTGAAACTATCACTGTGTGCAGGTAGGTCAGATACCCCAGAGCACCCAGTTCCTGAGCTGGAGTCACCATCTGCCAGTAACAGGTAACATAGAGAATATATTAACCCAGAGCTATCAATATGTTGCAGTAGCATCATTTTTCCTCACCTTGTTACCAGGCTAAACCACTCCCCTCACCAGACTAATTCCCCCTGTCACCAGGCTCACCCACCCCCCTCACCAGACTAATCCCACCTCCTCCCCCTGTCACCGGGCTCACCCACCCCCCTCACCAGACTAATCCCCACCTCCTCCCCCTGTCACCGGGCTCACCCACCCCCCTCACCAGACTAATCCCCCCATCTCCCCCTGTCACCGGGCTCACCCACCCCCCTCACCAGACTAATCCCCCCTCCTCCCCCTGTCACCGGGCTCACCCACCCCCCTCACCAGACTAATCCCCCCTCCTCCCCCTGTCACCGGGCTCACCCACCCCCCTCACCAGACTAATCCCCCCCTCCTCCCCCTGTCACCGGGCTCACCTACACCCCTCACCAGACTAATCCCCCCCTCCTCCCCCTGTCACCGGGCTCACCCACCCCCCTCACCAGACTAATCCCACCCTCCTCCCCCTGTCACCGGGCTCACCCACCCCCCTCACCAGACTAATCCCCCCCTCCTCCCCCTGTCACCGGGCTCACCCACCCCCCTCACCAGACTAATCCCCCCCTCCTCCCCCTGTCACCGGGCTCACCCACCCCCCTCACCAGACTAATCCCCCCCTCCTCCCCCTGTCACCGGGCTCACCCACCCCCCTCACCAGACTAATCCCCCCTCCTCCCCCTGTTACCGGGCTCACCCACCCCCCTCACCAGACTAATCCCACCTTTTTCCCCTGTCACCGGGCTCACCTACCCCCCTCACCAGACTAATCCCCCCCTCCTCCCCCTGTCACCGGGCTCACCCACCCCCCTCACCAGACTAATCCCCCCTCCTCCCCCTGTCACCGGGCTCACCCACCCCCCTCACCAGACTAATCCCCCCTCCTCCCCCTGTCACCAGGCTCACCCACCCCCCTCACCAAACTAATCCCCCCTCCTTCCCCTGTCACCGGGCTCACCCACCCCCCTCACCAGACTAATCCCCCCTCCTCCCCCTGTCACCGGGCTCACCCACCCCCCTCACCAGACTAATCCCCCCTCCTCCCCCTGTCACCGGGCTCACCCACCCCCCTCACCAGACTAATCCCCCCTCCTCCCCCTGTCACCGGGCTCACCCACCCCCCTCACCAGACTAATCCCCCCTCCTCCCCCTTTCACCGGGCTCACCCACCCCCCTCACCAGACTAATCCCCCCTCCTCCCCCTGTCACCGGGCTCACCCACCCCCCTCACCAGACTAATCCCCCTCCTCCCCCTGTCACCGGGCTCACCCACCCCCTCACCAGACTAATCCCCCCTCCTCCCCCTGTCACCGTGCTCACCCACCCCCCTCACCAGACTAATCCCCCCTCCTCCCCCTGTCACCGTGCTCACCCACCCACCTCACCAGACTAATCCCCTCTCCTTCCCCTGTCACCGGGCTCACCCACCCCCCTCACCAGACTAATCCACCCTCCTTCCCCTGTCACTGGGCACACCTACCCCCTCACCAGACTAATCCCCCCCCTCCCCCTGTCACCGGGCTCACCCACCCCCTTACCAGACTAATCCCCCCTCCTCCCCCTGTCACCGGGCTCACCCACCCCCCTCACCAGACTAATCCCCCCTCCTCCCCCTGTCACCGGGCTCACCCACCCCCCTCACCAGACTAATCCCCCCTCCTCCCCCTGTCACCGGGCTCACCCACCCCCCTCACCAGACTAATCCCCCCTCCTCCCCCTGTCACCGGGCTCACCTACCCCCCTCACCAGACTAATCCCCCCTCCTCCCCCTGTCACCGGGCTCACCCACCCCCCTCACCAGACTAATCCCCCCTCCTCCCCCTGTCACCGGGCTCACCCACCCCCCTCACCAGACTAATCCCCCCTCCTCCCCCTGTCACCGGGCTCACCCACCCCCCTCACCAGACTAATCCCCCCTCCTCCCTCTGTCACCGGGCTCACCCACCCCCCTCACCAGACTAATCCCCCCTCCTCCCCCTGTCACCGGGCTCACCCACCCCCCTCACCAGACTAATCCCCCCTCCTCCCCCTGTCACCGGGCTCACCCACCCCCTCACCAGACTAACCCCCCCTCCTCCCCCTGTCACCGGACTCACCCACCCCCCTCACCAGACTAATCCCCCCTCCTTCCCCTGTCACCGGGCTCACCTACCCCCTCACCAGACTAATCCCCCCTCCTCCCCCTGTCACCGGGCTCACCCACCCCCTCACCAGACTAATCCCCCCTCCTCCCCCTGTCACCGGGCTCACCCACCCCCCTCACCAGACTAATCCCCCCTCCTCCCCCTGTCACCGGGCTCACCCACCCCCTCACCAGACTAATCCCCCCTCCTCCCCCTGTCACCGGGCTCACCCACCCCCCTCACCAGACTAATCCCCCCTCCTCCCCCTGTCACCGGGCTCACCCACCCCCCTCACCAGACTAATCCTCCCTCCTCCCCCTGTCACTGGGCTCACCCACCCCCCTCACCAGACTAAACCCCTCCTCCCTCTGTTACCGGGCTCACCCACCCCCCTCACCAGACTAATCCCCCCTCCTCCCCCTGTTACCGGGCTCACCTACCCCCTTCACCAGACTAATCCCCCCTCCTCCCCCTGTCACCGGGCTCACCCACCCCCCTCACCAGACTAATCCCCCCTCCTCCCCCTGTCACCGGGCTCACCCACCCCCCTCACCAGACTAATCCCACCCTCCTCCCCCTGTCACCGGGCTCACCCACCCCCCTCACCAGACTAATCCCCCCTCCTTCCCCTGTCACCGGGCTCACCTACCCCCTCACCAGACTAATCCCCCCTCCTCCCCCTGTCACCGGGCTCACCCACCCCCTCACCAGACTAATCCCCCCTCCTCCCCCTGTCACCGGGCTCACCCACCCCCCTCACCAGACTAATCCCCCCTCCTCCCCCTGTCACCGGGCTCACCCACCCCCTCACCAGACTAATCCCCCCTCCTCCCCCTGTCACCGGGCTCACCCACCCCCCTCACCAGACTAATCCCCCCTCCTCCCCCTGTCACCGGGCTCACCCACCCCCCTCACCAGACTAATCCCACCCTCCTCCCCCTGTCACCGGGCTCACCCACCCCCCTCACCAGACTAATCCCCCCTCCTCCCCCTGTCACCGGGCTCACCCACCCCCCTCACCAGACTAAACCCCTCCTCCCTCTGTTACCGGGCTCACCCACCCCCCTCACCAGACTAATCCCCCCTCCTCCCCCTGTTACCGGGTTCACCTACCCCCCTCACCAGACTAATCCCCCCTCCTCCCCCTGTCACCGGGCTCACCCACCCCCCTCACCAGACTAATCCCCCCTCCTCCCTCTGTCACCGGGCTCACCCACCCCCCTCACCAGACTAATCCCCCCTCCTCCCTCTGTCACCGGGCTCACCCACCCCCCTCACCAGACTAATCCCCCCTCCTCCCCCTGTCACCGGGCTCACCCACCCCCCTCACCAGACTAATCCCCCCTCCTCCCCCTGTCACCGGGCTCACCCACCCCCTCACCAGACTAACCCCCCCTCCTCCCCCTGTCACCGGACTCACCCACCCCCCTCACCAGACTAATCCCCCCTCCTTCCCCTGTCACCGGGCTCACCTACCCCCTCACCAGACTAATCCCCCCTCCTCCCCCTGTCACCGGGCTCACCCACCCCCTCACCAGACTAATCCCCCCTCCTCCCCCTGTCACCGGGCTCACCCACCCCCCTCACCAGACTAATCCCCCCTCCTCCCCCTGTCACCGGGCTCACCCACCCCCTCACCAGACTAATCCCCCCTCCTCCCCCTGTCACCGGGCTCACCCACCCCCCTCACCAGACTAATCCCCCCTCCTCCCCCTGTCACCGGGCTCACCCACCCCCCTCACCAGACTAATCCTCCCTCCTCCCCCTGTCACTGGGCTCACCCACCCCCCTCACCAGACTAAACCCCTCCTCCCTCTGTTACCGGGCTCACCCACCCCCCTCACCAGACTAATCCCCCCTCCTCCCCCTGTTACCGGGCTCACCTACCCCCTTCACCAGACTAATCCCCCCTCCTCCCCCTGTCACCGGGCTCACCCACCCCCCTCACCAGACTAATCCCCCCTCCTCCCCCTGTCACCGGGCTCATCCACCACCCTCACCAGACTAATCCCCCCTCCTCCCCCTGTCACCGGGCTCACCCTCCCCCCTCACCAGACTAATCCCCCCTCCTCCCCCTGTCACCAGGCTCACCCTCCCCCCTCACCAGACTAATGCCTTCAAGCATCTCAAACTCCCTCCCCTCTAGCTTATATGAAGCATACACCACCTGTACTATTGATCATTGCATAAATACCCCTATCCCCCGAATCTTAGCTGCATCCTAACAATGCTGGAGCTATTACCTTCACTAGCCCTACCATGACCCTACTGCCACCAGCGTCTACTATCCGGGATTAGGAAGGATCGGTGTCTCCAGCCCTCAGCGTAGGTACCAGAGCCCCGGCTCCTGAGACCTACTGTATATCCCCTACTCAGTCTCTCTCGCCGTAATGGCCCAGAGCCTGTTCAGCGTCTCCCCCCATCACATGTCTATGTATGTATGTATGTATGCATGCATGTATGTATGTATGTACGTACGTATGCATGCACACACACACACATAACTCCCACCACACCAATATACTGTTTATACACAAACGCCCCCTGTATATACATAAACCTCCCCATATGACTATATACACCCCTCCTGTATATACACATAATCCCTGATATACTGTACATACTGTATATATATTCCTCCTGTACATTCATATACTCTTCCCATATGCATAAATCCCTCTATATATACACATTCCTTCTTATATACCTATATACACCCCTTAAATATATACACATACCCCTCCCAATATAAATATATACACCCTGCTGTACATGCACATACCCTCATTGTACAGTACATATATACACACACCCTGTATATACTAGAGATGTGCACCGGAAATTTTTCGGGTTTTGGTTTTGGATTCGGTTCCGCGGCCGTGTTTTGGATTCGGACGCGTTTTGGCAAAACCTCCCTGAAAATTTTTTGTCGGATTCGGGTGTGTTTTGGATTCAGGTGGGGGTTTTTTTACAAAAACCCCTCAAAAACAGCTTAAATTATAGAATTTGGGGGCAATTTTGATCCTAACCTCAATAACCATAATTTACACTCATTTTCCAGTCTATTCTGAACACCTCACAATATTATTTCTAGTTCTAAAATTTGCACCGAGGTCGCTGGATGACTAAGCTAAGCGACACAAGTGGGCGGCACAAACACCTGGCCCGTCTAGGAGTGGCACTGCAGTGTCAGACAGGATGGCACTTAAAAAAAAATGGCCCCAAACATCACATGATGCAAAGATAAATAAATAAATAAAAGAGGTGCAAGTTTGAATTGTCCTTGGGCCCTCCCACCCACCCTTATGTTGTATAAACAGGACATGCACACTTTAACAAACCCATCATTTCAGCCACAGGGTCTGCCACACGACTGTGGCTAAAATGACTGGTTGGTTTGGGCCCCCACCAAAAAAAGAAGCTATCAATCTCTCCTTGCACAAACTGGCTCTACAGAGGCAAGATGTCGACCTCATCATCATCCTCTGATTCCTCACCCCTTTCACTGTGTACATCCCCCTCCTCACAGAGTATTAATTCGTTCCCACTGGAATCCACCATGTCAGGTCCCTGTGTACTTTCTGGAGGCAATTGCTGGTGAATGTCTCCACAGAGGAATTGATTATAATTCATTTTGATGAACATCATCTTCTCTACATTTTGTGGAAGTAACCTCGTACGCAGATCGCTGACAAGGTGACCGGCTGCACTAAACACTCTTTCAGAGTACACACTGGAGGGGGGGGGCAACTTGGGTAAAATAAAGCCAGTTTTTGCAAGGGCCTCCAAATTGCTTCTTTTTCCTGCCAGTATACGTACGTACTGTCTGACATGCCTACTTGGATGCTGTCACTCATGTAATCCTCCACCATTCTTTCAATGGTGACAGAATCATATGCAGTGACAGTAGATGACATGTCAGTAATCGTTGGCAGGTCCTTCAGTCCAGACCAGATGTCAGCACTGGCTCCAGACTGCCAGGCATCACCGCCAGCGGGTGGGCTCGGAATTCTTAGCCTCTTCCTCGCAGCCCCAGTTGCGGGAGAATGTGAAGGAGGGTCACGTTCCGCTTGAGTTGACAAGTGTCTCACCAGCAGGTCTTTAAACCTCTGCAGACTTGTGTCTGCCGGAAAGAGAGTGGCACGGTGGCCAAAATGTAGTGCTCTGATTTCAACAGATTGACCACCCGTGAATCCTGGTTAAGCGAATGAAGGGCTCCATCCACAAGTCCCACATGCCTAGAGGAATCGCTCCATTTTAGCTCCTCCTTCAATCTCTCCAGCTGCTCCTGCAAAAGCCTGATGAGGGGAATGACCTGACTCAGGCTGGCAGTGTCTGAACTGACTTCACGTGTGGCAAGTTCAAAGGGTTGCAGAACCTTGCACAACGTTGAAATCATTCTCCACTGCGCTTGAGTCAGGTGCATTCCCCCTCCTTTGCCTATATCGTAGGCAGATGTATAGGCTTGAATGGCCTTTTGCTGCTCCTCCATCCTCTGAAGCATATAGAGGGTTGAATTCCACCTCATTACCACCTCTTGCTTCAGATGGTGGCGAGGCAGGTTTAGGAGTGTTTGCTGGTGCTCCAGTCTTCGGCACGCGGTGGCTGAATGCCGAAAGTGGCATGCAATTCTTCGGGCCACCGATAGCATCTCTTGCACGCCCCTGTCGTTTTTTTTTAAATTCTGCACCACCAAATTCAATATATGTGCAAAACATGGGACGTGCTGGAATTTGCCCACATGTAATGCACGCACAATATTGGTGGCGTTGTCCGAGGTCACAAATCCCCAGGAGAGTCCAATTGGGGTAAGCCATTCTGCGATGATCTTCCTCAGTTTCCGTAAGAGGTTGTCAGCTGTGTGCCTCTTATGGAAAGTGGTGATACAAAGCGTAGCCTGCCTAAGAACGAGTTGGCGTTTGCGAGATGCTGCTACTGGTGCTGCCGCTGCTGTTCTTGCTGCGGGAAGCAATACATCTACCCAGTGGGCTGTCACAGTCATATAGTCCTGAGTCTGCCCTGCTCCACTTGTCCACATGTCCGTGGTTAAGTGGACATTGGGTACAACTGCATTTTTTAGGACACTGGTGAGTCTTTTTCTGACATCTGTGTACATTCTCGGTATCGCCTGCCTAGAGAAGTGGAACCTAGATGGTATTTGGTACCGGGGACACACTACCTCAAGAAATTCTCTAAGTCCCTGTGAACTAACGCCGGATACCGGACGCACGTCTAACACCAACACATCTGACAAGGCCTGAGTTATCCGTTTTGCAACAGGATGACTGCTGTGATATTTCATCTTCCTCGCAAAGGACTGTTGGACAGTCAATTGCTTACTGGAAGTAGTACAAGTGGTCTTCCGACTTCCCCTCTGGGATGATGATCGACTCCCAGCAGCAACAACAGCAGCGCCAGCAGCAGCAGTAGGCGTTACACTCAAGGATCAATTGGAGGAATCCCAGTCAGGAGAGGACTCGTCAGACTTGCCAGTGACATGGCCTGTAGGGCTACGGGCGTTCCTGTCTAAGGAGGAGGAAATTGACACTGAGGGAGTTGGTGATGTGGTTTGCGGGAGCTTGGGTACAAGAGGAAGGGATTTAGTTGTCAGTGGACTGCTTCCGCTGTCACCCAAAGTTTGTGTACTTGTCAATGACTTCTGATGAATGCGCTCCAGGTGACGTATAAGGGAGGATGTTCCTAGGTGGTTAACGTCCTTACCCCTACTTATTACAGCTTGACAAAGGGGGTAATTCCAAGTTGATCGCAGCATGAATTTTGTTAGCAGTTGGACAAAACCATGTGCACTACAGGGGAGGCAGATTTAACATGTGCAGAGAGAGTTAGATTTGAGTGTGGTGTGTTCAATCTGCAATCTAATTTGCAGTGTAAAAATAAAGCAGCCAGTATTTACCCTGCACAGAAACAAAATAACCCACCCGAATCTAACTCTTTCTGCACATGTTATATCTGCCTCCCCTGCAGTGCACATGGTTTTGCCCAGCTGCTAACAAAATTCCTGCTGCAATCAACTTGGAATTACCCCCAAAGGCAACACACGGCTTGACACCTGTTGTCGCATTTCTGTAAAAATAATTCCACACCGAAGAGCTGATTTTTTTAATGTAATTTGACCAGGCTTGTCAATGGCCATATTCATCCCACGGACAACAGGTGTCTCCCTGGGTGCCTGACTTAAACAAACCATCTCACCATCAGAATCCTCCTTGTCAATTTCCTCCTCAGCGCCAGCAACACCCATATCCTCATCCTGGTGTACTTCAACAGTGACATCTTCAATTTGACTATCAGGAACTGGACTGTGGGTTCTCCTTCCAGCACTTCCAGGGGGCGTGCACATGGTGGAAGGAGCCACCTCTTCCCGTCCAGTGTTGGGAAGGTCAGGCATCGCAACCGCCGACACAATTGGACTCTCCTTGGGGATTTGTGATTTAGAAGAACGCACAGTTCTTTGCTGTGCTTTTGCCATCTTAACTCTTTTCAGTTTTCTAGAAGGAGGATGAGTGCTTCCATCCTCAGGTGAAGCTGAACCACTAGCCATGAACATAGGCCAGGGCCTCAGCCGTTCCTTGCCACACCGTGTCGTAAATGGCATATTGGCAAGTTTACGCTTCTCCTCAGACGCTTTAATTTAAATTTTTGGGTCATTTTACTGAACTTTTGTTTTTTGGATTTTACATGCTCTCTACTATGACATTGGGCATCGGCCTTGGCAGACGACGTTGATGGCATTGAATCGTCTCTGCCATGACTAGTGGCAGCAGCTTCAGCACGAGGTGGAAGTGGATCTTGATCTTTCCCTATTTCACCTCCACATTTTTGTTCTCCATTTTTGAATGTGTGGAATTATATGCCAGTAATATTATTATATCAATAGCAATGGCCTACTGTACTGTACAACTATATACTGTTGGTCACCAAAATGCTGCACTGTACTACTATATATACTGCTAACAACCATGCAGCACATATATGGAATGGATACTTGCAGTGACACAGAGCTGCAAGATACAGCAATGGCCTACTGTACAGCTATATACTGTTGGTCACCAAAATGCTGCACTGTACTACTATATATACTGCTCACAAAAATGCAGCACAGATATGGAATGGATACTTGCAGTGACACAGAGCTGCAAGATTCAGCAATGGCCTACTGTACTGTACAACTATATACTGTTGGTCACCAAAATGCTGCACTGTACTACTATATATACTGCTCACAAAAATGCAGCACAGATATGGAATGGATACTTGCAGAGACACAGAGCTGCAAGATACAGCAATGGCATACTGTACTGTACAACTATATACTGTTGGTCACCAAAATGAAGCACACTGAGCACAGATATTTGCAGCACACTGAGCACAGATATGGAGCTTTTCAGGCAGAGAACGTAGATATTTGCAGCACACTGAGCACAGATATTTGCAGCACACTGAGCACAGATATTTTCAGCACACTGAGCACAGATATGGAGCTTTTCAGGGAGAGAACGTAGCCATGTTCTCTCCGTTCAATCTCCAATGCACAAGTGAAAATGGCGGCAACACGCGGCTCTTTATATAGAATACGAATCTCACGGGAATCCGACAGCGGGATGATGACGTTCGGCCGCGTTCGGGTTAACCGAGCAAGGCGGGAAGATCCGAGGCTGCCTCGGAACCGTGTAAAATAGGTGAAGTTCGGGGGAGTTCGGATCTCGGAGAACCGAACCCGCTCATCTCTAGTATATACACATAACACCCGACAAACATATATACATCCTCCTGTATATACACATAAATCCAATATAAAGTGATAATACACACCCCTCCTTTACATATACATGCCATATGGTATACTGATCCAGCACACATAGGGTTACACCACACTGCCCCAGCACACACAGAGTTATACCATACAGTGGCAGCGCACACAGAGTTACACTGCACTGCACACACCACATAGTGGCAGCACACAGGGTTACACCGCACTGCACCAACACACACAGGATTAAACCACAGGGAAAGCCTGTACAGTGGCAGCACACACAGAGTTACACTGCACTGCACCAGCAAACACAGGGTAAATATGTACAGTGGCAGCACACATAGGGTTACACTACACTGCACCAACGCACACAGGGTTACACCGCACACTGAACCAGCACACACATGGTTACACCGCACTGCACCATCACACACAGGGTAACTCCATACAATGACCACAGCAAGCACAGGGTTACACTGCCCTGCACCAGCACACAGAGCGTTACATTACCCTGCAAGCAGCACACACAGCATTACACTACCCTGCAGCAGCACACACGGGGATGCACTGCACCAGCACACACAGGGTTACACCACACTACACAAACACACACACAGGGTTACACCGCACTTCATAAACACACACACACACACAAGGTTACACCACACAGGTTACACCACATAGCACACACACAGGGTTACACCGCACAGAACACACACATTTACACTGCACATCACACAGACACACACAGGGCAACACTGCACTGCACAAACACACACAGGGTAACACTGCTCTGCACACACACACACAGACGCACATATGTATATATTAACACACACTGCATATATTGAAATGTGGTCAAGATACTGTATCAGTGCATTATTCCAGTTATAAACTGCAGCCAGCAGGAAACAGAACAGTAACTCACCCACCCCGATCAGCAGCATGCAACACTGTAGCAGGACAGGACTGAGAGGAGGAACCGAATCATCATCTACGAGCCACTCATCCACCCGCCGGGCCGCCTTCACGGAGCAGTATTCAGTGGTTGGACAGCATTATTGTCACATCGCATGGAGGAGGGGCCAGGAAACTACGCGCAGGAAGAGCAAGTGAAGCCTGTGCCAGCGCAAGTTCCGGTGTTTGATCCTCAGGGTAAGGGGGAACATGGGTACAAAATTCTTGTATACAGCAGCCCCCAGATGCTGCGGTGGGCTTATTTTGATTGGGGGCCTGGAGCTGCAGCTCCACCCGCCCCATTGTTAATCCGGCCCTGCCTCTACCCACCCTAGTGATAGATAGATAGATAGATAGATAGATAGATAGATAGATAGATAGATAGATAGATAGATAGATAGATATTGCAGCGTGGAGTTAGTAACGCCTGAATTATTTGTGATCTCATGTGCTCTGACGATTAGGGAAAGAAATATCCTTTATAATATATAAAAATATTTGGTATCAAACCTAAAAAGGACAGGTAGAGAAGTTGCCCATTAACAACAAATCATCTACCTATCAATTTGTAGACTGTACTTAATAAAGGTAACCGGTCTCTAGGTCGACCACACTTAGGTCAACATGCATTAGGTTGACCACTATTGGTCGACATGCATTTTGGGGGTCATTCCGAGTTGTTCGCTCTGTATTTTTTTCTCGCAACGGAGCGATTAGTCGCTAATGCGCATGCGCAATGTCCGCAGTGCGACTGCGCCAAGTAAATTTGCTATGCAGTTAGGTTTTTTACTCACGGCATTACGAGGTTTTTTCTTCGTTCTGGTGATCGTAATGTGATTGACAGGAAGTGGGTGTTTCTGGGCGGAAACTGCCCGTTTTATGGGTGTGTGTGAAAAAACGCAACCGTTTCTGGGAAAAACGCGGGAGTGGCTGGAGAAACGGAGGAGTGTCTGGGCGAACGCTGGGTGTGTTTGTGACGTCAAACCAGGAACGAAACTGACTGAACTGATCGCAGATGCCGAGTAAGTGTGGAGCTACTCAGAAACTGCTAAGAAGTGTCTATTCGCAATTCTGCTAATCTTTCGTTCGCAATTTTGCAAAGCTAAGATTCACTCCCAGTAGGCGGCGGCTTAGCGTGTGCAAAGCTGCTAAAAGCAGCTTGCGAGCGAACAACTCGGAATGACCCCCTAGGTCAACATGGTTTCTAGGTTGCCATGGTTACAAGGTCGACATGACAAAAGGTCCACATGAGTTTTTCACAATTTTTTTATTTATTTTTTACTTTTTCATACTTTACGATACACGTGGACTAAAATTGGGAACGGAAACCTGTGCCGAGCGCTGCAGTTGCGGAGTGAGGCGCCTCGCCCAAAGCATGGCGAGCGAAGCGAGCCATGCGAGGAGACACGGTGCACTAATTGGGGTTCCCGGTCACTCTACAAAGAAAACAACACCAATAATTTTTTTTAAACTCATGTCGACCTTTTGTCAAGTCGGCCTTGCTCATGTCGACCTAATGCTTGTGTCGACCTATTTCAGATATCAACTTAGTTACTGTAGACCAATAGTGGTCGACCTAGACACTGTCGACCTAAGTGTGGTCGACCTGATGGTCCACACCCCTTAATAAATGATAGCTAGTTGTTTTGGTTACTATGGGCAACGGTACCACTCAGGGGCGTAGCCAGAACTGTGTGGGCCCCATAGCAAAATTTTGAAGGGCCCCCCATCCCAATGCTTTTAAAGCCACACTTCACTGCAGCAGTAGCTTTATGCCCTATAATAGTGCCTTATTTAATTTTCTGACCCATAGTAGAGCCTTATTTAATGTTATTCCCTATAGTAGTGCCCTAGATTCTTTTATGAATAGTAGTGGTGCTTAAATTCACCCCATGTCACATTTCAGAGCTGCCAGTACACATTATGCCACACAGTACCCCAATTCACATTATGATATATACTGCTCCCCATTCATATTGTGCCTCATTAGTGCCCCGAGTCATATTATATAACATTAAAATGCCCTCCAGTTCATTTTATACCACACTACAATGAGCAGGTCCAGGGGCATAACTAGATATATTGCAGGCCCCAAGAAAAAAGTTTGAAAGGACCCCTACGTACCACCCAATAGCGAAAAATTTATATAACACACGTAATTTTGACAGGTAAGGTGACCCCTCTCAGCTCTGGGCCCCATAGCAGTTGCACTGCCTGCACCTATGATAGCTATGCCCTTGGTACCACCTGTCCTCTTCAGAAGATTTGATACATCTCCCCATTAGTTCCACCTTAAGACAGAGTGATTAATATTAGCAAAGACGAATAGTATAAGTGGTTTATGATCTGCTCTATTGCTAACAGTGTATATATCAAACGCTGCCAGTGCTGAATAGCACAGAAGTCGTTCATAAAACTTTGCCAGGAGGTACTCCTCCTACTAACAACCACCTTCATCAAATTACCACAATAAATGTACATAATTATCCCATTTTATTTTTAATATGAACCATTGAACACATTTTCCATCCTTAGTTTTGCTCTTGAAAACCGTGGTCATTAGCTGTAGTGTCAACATAAGCCAGACTTGTGATGTGACGTCTGTGACCTCGTTATGTGTATACAAAGAAACAGATGAGCAAAAAAAGCATTACAGTGTCCTTGCTTGTGTGGCAAGAGAATGAAAGATGTTTCTGATTATCCGAGATAAAATAATCATGAGAAGGGAAGTTAAAATATATGTCAGATTCCGGGAACATCAGAATAAAAGCCAGAAAGGAATAATCCTCTGGTACCGAGTTTGGCCAAATGAGGTCGGACATGTTTCAGTTCTTTGTGAGCTGAACAGAGCATGAGAAAATCAATTTGATCCAAGAAAACTCTGGGAAAAACTAGGTAATGCTCTGCTGAAAGGGCAGCAAATGAATCGAATAAACAATATAATTAAGATCTGATCCTGCCTTTGCTCACATGTTATGTAATTTTCAATAAACAACCCCCTCTTAATATCTACATAGGATTTACAATAAGGGTGGGGGGAGGAGGGGGGCACCTTTGCTGGAAATGGAATACATTTTGTTTATTAGTTCTACATCTATATTATGGGGCTTTTACATTAGGATCCAAAAGCTAAAATGTATCCATCAGAGGAAAAGAGCAGTATAATACAAAGCATTGAGAAACGTCTCCACAAAGAACAGAACTGTAGTCCCTGTAGTTATGGTGATGAGGACGTTATGGTGATGAGGACACAATGAAGATAAATGGAAAAGAAATATAGTGATGAGATGGAGTCAGTTTATTTGTTCAGTGATCCCCAAAAAATTAGTTTTCCTCTACACACCAATATTCCATATTGCAGTTGCAATAAAACATGTAAATATGACTGAAAACCAAAATGAATTCCTGCTTATACTTTACAATTGATAATTAAGTAAATTGTGCCTTCCTGTCATTCTTAGGGTCAGTTATGTGGTGGTGTACAGTTGTGATTCGATTTTGCCCTGACCACCAACCCGAGGCAATCTTGCCCTTGCCTATAACTTGTTTTTTCATTCCCTGCATCATACAACACTTTTCGAGATTCCCAAACCATCCTCTCAACCTTCCTAGACTGTTCTATCAGATTACCACCTCTCTACAGAGCTCACAAATAACAATTATTCGCTTTCTATACTCAGAAAATAGCATTATTATATGATTGAATCATACAGCCTGGCTAAGCACTTTGGGGTTTATTCAGGTTTGTTAGAAAACCAAAAAAGTAAGCAATTGGGCAAAAACTGTACTTCCTCTCCAATCTAGCTTCCGCCTCTTCACTCCACTTATTGCGCCTTAACCAAAGTCAAAATAGCAAAGTGTGATTTCTGAAATGGTGCTCTTGCTTATATCATGTTCATACATAGCACATGAAAATATAGAAAATACTAAACTATAGTGTAGTATTTAATAAATATTAACACCATCACATGTGTGACACAGCATTATTTAAATAGTACCAAAGTCACCAGCCAAATCCAGGAGTCACTCTTCCCTACTTATCCTCTTGGACCTCTCTGTGGCCTTTGACATTGTGGATAACCCTACCTTGCCTGTTTCTTCTACCTCCGATTTCTCCACCTCCCTCATCCATCCTTCCCGTAGGGGTCCCACGAGGTCTGTCCTTGCCCTCTGCTCTTTTCTCTGTACAAGTCCTTCCTGGGTGAACTCATCAGTTCCTCTGGCCTCCAGCATCACCCTTATGTCAACGATATCCAACTCTATCATCTCCTGATCTCTGTCACGACTAGCGAGGTTTGAGGTTCCGGCAGCTGAGACTTGCCCAAAGAGGTAGTTGGCTGTGGATGAACGAGACGAGGGGGTTGGATAGAGTTCCTTCTCATGGGACGAGGGGCAATGAAGAACGTAGGCGGAGATAAGAGTCAGTGGATTGTAGTTCTTATGGACAGGGCTGAGGTAGAGAACTGTGGCTGGTGATCGATGACTTAAAGACGTGGTTGTAGACAAAGAACTGCGAGTTGTGGCTTGAAAGACGAGGTTGTGAATAATGAACTGCGGAACTGTGAATAGTGGTTAAAGACGTGGCTGGAGACAAAGGACTGTGGACTGTGGCTTGAAAGACAAGGCTGTAGATTATGAACTGCGGAACTGTGGATGGTGGTTAAAGATGTGGCTGGAGACAAAGGACTGTGGACTGTGGCTTGAAAGACGAGGTTGTAGATTATGAACTGCGGAACTGTGGATGGTGGTTAAAGACGTGGCTGGAGATGAAGATCTGTGGAGTGTGGCTTGAAAAAACGAGGCAGAAGACCCGGGACCGACCGTGCCAAAAGAGTCTTACTGGACCGGGTTTTTGCAGGAGCGCTTCCACAGGCAGCAGCAGGCTAGGAACGGCAGGGCTGCAGCAGCAACAGAGAACCGGCCAAGCAGGGTTAGGAGTAACCAGAATACGGCAAGAATCCTGGGAGCACAGGCTAAAGCACCTACAACAGGGTTGTAACTTGAAGCACTGGCGTCCCTGTCCTAAACCAGCCCCCTTTTATATGGAGAACTTCCCCTGGTTTGGCTGGAAGAAATAGGAAACAGGAACTATGCCTCAAACTGGGTCTCCAACATGGCAGCGCCCAGTAATGCAGACCTTTCTGCATAGCCACACAGCTCACTGCCCCTGGTCTCCTAGCAACTGCTCAGCAGTTGTCCCCCCGCCGCCACGAGTGGACCCCCTCACCACCGCTACTGCTGCCCTCGGACCCGGCACAGCAGCCCACCTCCGCCGCTGCCCGCATGCCGCCGGGGAAGCCAGCCCCGTGGCCCCAGCTTACCGGTAAGACTCCGGAGGCTGACAATCTCTCGCCTTCCCTCCTCTCTCGAGTGTCAAGTTGCCTCTCTGGCATCTGCTCCTGGGTTTCCTCATGCTTTCTCAAACTCATCATGGCCAAAGCTGAACTCATTGTTTTTCCTCCTTCTAAAGTATCCTCCTCTCCTGACCTCTCTATCACTGTCAACAACACCACTATCTCTCCTTTGCCCCAACACTGCTGCCTCTGTGTCATCCTTGACTTTTTCCTCTCTTTCGACCTCCACATTCAATCTCTTGCCCAATCCTTCCAGCTATGCAACATACAGTAGCTCATATTGGACCTGTCCTGGAATTGCCTGAGGGTCATTCTGGAAGATGGAGCATGAATGGAACCATCTCTAGGGCAGGGTCAGTTGCGTATTGATGGGATTAAAGAATTAAAATATTAATTGTGATCATTGATTAACTTTCAACTATTTTTTAATTTTAATTTTGAGTGTAAATGGCCACACTTACAAGTGTATATCCTACCTTCAAGCATAGTTCTTTTGGAAAGACACCTGCTGCTGCTGCTGCTGCTACTATTATTATTATTATTATTATTATTAACAACAGTTTCTTATATAGCGCAGCAAATTCCGTTGGGAAATAGGAACAAGAGTTGATCTAAAAATGTCTTTTGATGAGAAATGGTGTTTTAACTATTGATTCTGACTCCTCCCCTCTCTAATAATGTATCCACCAATTTCCAACCAATTTATGCCTACAGGCACACTTACCTCACCCCTACTGTGCATATGCTTACTGGCAGCAGGGGCCACTTAGGCATCAGAGGACATTTAAGAAAACTGGGACCACTAAGGTAAGCTCCGCCAGTCAGAGTGGCCATTTCATGCTGCTTTTTCATGCTGTCCACAGGCAACTAAAGAGCCAGAGCAAGTGGCTTGTATGTATTCTGGTCTGTCTACTTGTCCAAAGGTCTGTATGACGAAGGTGATCTATCCATTATAGTAGGCTGTGTTTGTAAAATGACAGTTATAAGTTGATTGGTTGATAGCTTATCTTTCTTATTGCTCTCCAAGATTTGATAAGTCTCTCCCAATATCTTCACAATATCTCCTATTGGAGGGTCTCCTCTAAACCCTTTTAACCATCATGCTGGTGTCTATTTTTGAGCTGCTGTAATTAAAAAAAGAAAAGAAAAAAGGGCTTATAAATGTATTATTTCAATGTGTGTTCAGTATATGTATAACAACTTCTAGCGCTGTTCTTTACCTTTATCAAATTACAGTATCAAGAGTATGTGTCGAGTGATGTACCTCTGTGCCAGTGAGAGAGAGCCCAAGACCTGAGAGAGAGGCTCAGTTAGCCAATAGGTTTCAAAAATGCATATTCAGCATACATCCCTGACTAGGGAGTCTATTTACTAAGCCTCGCATGGAGATAAAGTGGACAGAGATAAAGTACCAGCCAATCAGCTCCTAACTGCCATGTTACAGACTGAGTTTGAAAAATGGCATTTATGAGCTGATTGGCTGGTACTTTATCTCCGTCCACTTTATCTGTATTCAGGGCTTAGTAAATGGACCCTTAACCATTGGCGTTTCTATAATGGGTGCAGTGTGTGAGAGGCACATGGGCCCCCAGGTCCAGGGGGGCCCACCCCGCACACACTGCAGCCATTTGCTTAATACTTACCTCTCTGAAGTCCCCCATCGAAGCCATCCCTTTTTCGACAGCGCAATAGAGTTTGGACACTAGGGGGAACAAACTCTATTGCGCCTGCTGAAAACCCCAGAAAGATGGCATGGTGGCCATTTTTCCAGAGTTTTGCGCATGCGCAGTAGCAAAATCTTCGGGAAAATGGCCGCTGTGCCGTGGTCTCAGACTCTATTGCCGTTGCAGAGAAGGATGGCACCGCCAGGGGACCCAGGAGAGGTAAGTATTAAATGCTGTGCCTCGGTCAGAGAGGAGGGGGCCCCTGAAGCAGAAGGCTGCACACAGGCCTCCTCCTCTCTTAAAACGCCCCTGCCCTTAACACCTGTTAATAAGAATGCAAGTTCCAGCAGAGGATACCAAACTACCAGAGCGATTCAGTATTCAGTTCAGCCCCAAAAAGCAGCTATCCCCACGCGTCCTATCACACCACTTTTGCTGCTAATCTGTAGCATACACTGCAGGGATGAAGAGGACTGAGCTAAGCCAGGGTGGTGAGTATAAGAATCTATAGAATATACCTACACCACACAACAGACTGACAGATGCTACATATAAAAGTAAGAATGGGGAGCCCATCAATTATATCTTCACATTTTGCCATGGAACTGATTAATTTTCAGTTACGCCCCTGAGTCTTATATATACATAGTTATTTATTGTTAAATCCAGGTCAATTTTAGGAGCCAAACAGACAATTTTATTGGCAGATAGGAAGTTTTATCTTAACAATGCACATATATTAACCCAACAAGCAGAGTTTGGAAGAATTGGAGAATACTTATGTTGGATCATTTCATTGTTAATACTCTGCTAATAGGAAGTCAGCTGCAATGTTTCCTTTAAGATTTAGTGGTTCTAGAACAATAAATGCATACACATTTCTGCTCCTTGGGTTCAAACATGAAACATTATTGTCTCTTCCTCCCTCACATCTGTTTTGTGTTTTATATCATAATTTAGCTTAGAAGAAAAACATTGCCCAGTCTCAGCAGAGAACTTCCAGATTATATAGTCCTAGAGGAACTCATGAAAAACATTTCTATCATCATGCAGTGCTAGTGGGACCTATTGAACTGTAACTTCAGACATGGTAAATTGGCTGAAAACGGGAAGTGATAAAAATCTATGTTCATTCTGAAAGAATATTAAGACAAATACAAATTCAATTTATACAACTTGCCTCATGGCTTTTTCAGAAATATGTGTGTAATTGAGAGAAATTAAATACGCTATGCTATTCATGCCCTGGAGCTTGGCATGTACCCCAGCAGGATTGAACAATTGTCCTACCACACCCCTCTATATAGTAACAGTCTAAGCAGAGAACTCAGTGTGCGGCAGTGTGTTGTCCTGCAGGATACAGAATTCTGAGATGCACTAGCGGTGGGTCCCAAATGAAGTAGTTTTCAGAAAAGACCTTGGTGGATTTCTGTACTACAGTTAGAGACAAATTACAAATTCAGATAAAGGACTGGTTGGCAATACTCAACAGGTCTGTCCCAGGTGAGAAGATTCCACCACGTTGGGGTTATGGGAAGCCCTGTATTTCTTAGAGAAAAAGAGAGACCACAATAGTTAGCTGAGGAAGGAACCACGTAAAATTAAGGACAGTGTTTTGGCATGTGCGACCACTAACGTGAAAGTCCACCGGGGAGATTAACCACATAAGTGCTGTGAGCAGAAGCTAGGGGTTTGATACAGTATTATCCTGATATCTGCATTTTTCTGCTGTACCATTGATGTTACTTCATGTTCACAAGTTGAAACACAAATTTTTGCCCTTTAATTAGTCACTGAAAACAAAGTTGAGTGATTTTTTGAGTGCAAACCTGTCACAGTATATTACATACAGTAGGAAGAAATAAAAGTCATCAATGTTGGAAATGTATGTGCAGGCTTGAGGCTTGAGTTTCTGTATACACCACTGGATTCCATTCAATTATAAAAAGTATAGTTAATTGACCAGTGGAGTGGTTTTATTGAAAATAAAGCAGGTACAGCCATAGTCACTGTTATATACACTGGTAGATGGAGCGAAGCAAAGCTTGAGCAGAGCAGGGAGTCATACAACTCAATGGCCAGCAAGTGTATCTGGGTAACGAGTAGCGATGCATGATGCTTGAACAGGATCTAAAACAGCAAGTAATCGCAGGTATCTCAGGAGCTAAGTAGGAGACTATTGTCTTCTACTGCGTCATCGTCACATAGTCTTAAGGTGGCCCTGCATACTGTATGCTCATTAGTAACCTCGGTGGCCATCTTGTTACAGGTAATTAAGCTTCCCTGGAGGAGTAGTAACATGGAGTCTGTGCAGTGGTTCACTTCACATTTAACAATCTGAAGTTGGGAACCCCATTAAACCAAAGCTGACTCCAACATCAAAGTATGATCCCTTGCCTCTTCCTGACCATCATCTCTCCTTTAGCTTCTCCTTCCTTCTATCCATCAGTCCCTCCTTCTCCCAAGGTTAATTTTTCTAAGCACAACCTTGATGCCATTGACTCTGCCTTATTCTTGCCATTGAACTCTTTCCCTATTCAATGGTACTAGAGGAAACCACATTCTCACACAGATTTTCTCGATTTTAAATTCATATTTTCCTCTTCAGGTCTGCTTTAAACCATGCTAAGCAGTCTTACTTTAAGTCTCTCTTCTCCTCCTAATCATCCAATCATTTACACCCATAACTTCATCTTTTATGTTGCCAATCCTTCCCGATCCTCTTCCATCTTTGCTCTTGCCACCCACTTCACATCCAAGATTTACGCCACATGCAAAGAAATCTTCTCCAACCTCCTCTTATCTCTACTTCTACCTCCCCTACTTCCGATACCATTTATTCATGTCACCTTCCCCCAATCTTCTGGCCCACTATGCCTCATTCCCTACTATATTATTTGCCCCCTCTCCCTGAAGTCTGTTCCCACATTGGAAATCTCTTCAACCACTCTCTTCTCCTTCATACTTAATTTCATCCATTATTAATAAATCCTCACTTGAAAAAGACTTACAACAGCTTTATCTGTGTATACCGACAGCAGCATCCCGGACACAGCATGCCGGCAGCAGGGCAAGCGCTAGTAATCCCCTTGCAGGCACAGTAGATCGCTACATTCACCACGGGTTATCTTCTCCCTCTATGGGTGTCATGGACACCCACAGAGGGAGAATATCCTGTGGCCCCGGTATTCCGCAACAGGATTTCACCACTAGTCAGGGTTCCGGCATTGGCATTGTGACCTCCAGCATCCCGACTAGCAGTATTTTAACTGCTTCCCCTTCTAATTTCTCATCCTCTAGATCTGTCTGCCACATTTGACACTGTTAGTCAACTGCTTGTCCTTCAAACCCTCCATTCCATCTGTCTACATGAGTCTGAATTCTCATGGTTCAATTCTTACCTCACTAACTGTTCCTGTTCTTATCTTTCCACTGATTTCAGTCCACCACGCCCCCACCTTCCACTCTACTTGATGTTGTGCTTTCTTTGAAAGATCATCAACTCCTTCCATCTCCAATATCCCTCTACACTTATGACACACACACATACCTCTCCTTCTCTGATTTTCTTACCTCCGTCTTCTCCTATGTCCTGGCACAGACATGTCAAACTAGTAGCCCATAACACATACTTTTGCGGCCCAAGTTTACTTTCTTAAAACAATGGTATGCAGCCTGTGTTAGGATCTCCTGCTCTGTGCTGCCACGTCGCCATGGCAACCGGGAGGCAAGTGTTAGCGAAGTAACCTGAGCGCAGCTGATACTCCGGTCCGGGTTTTTACTGTGTAGTGGTTACAGGCTCTGTGCACGGCAGGGAATCCGGCGCTGGTTTTGTGCTCACAGTCTGTGAGGTCTGAGTGGGGCGTGGACAGCACCTGCTATATAAACCATCCTCTCAGGCTAGGCAAATGCTGCTGAATCTTTGTTTGTTAGTCAGTTCCAGAGAGTTAGCTAGTACTGTGTGACTTTGTATTTACTTGTTGCTTACTGCGAATAGGCCTTGGGATTCGGTACTTCATTCTGCCAATCCGGACCTAGCAGTAAGACTGGAGTCAGTTGTTTGACCTGCTGGGGTTCTTTTGCTATTCTGTGAATCCAGCAGGTTTGCGGCTGTACTCTCAGACCTGCTTGCTTAATCCTCCCTCACTGTGCAGGGCGTCCAGGTGTCAGTTTAGTGGCAGTAAGCTGAACCTGTGCCCTGCAAGTGGGGGTTAGGATTGTGGATACTCTCCTTGTGTCTATATTTCTATCTCTGACCAAGGAGTTTATTCCCACACCCGTTGGTAACCCTTTGGGGTTTTTTCTGTTGCTCTTAGCAACATCATTTCAGGTGCTCCACATGTTAAATCACTACACCTCGCTTCATTGTCCGCTCTATTCCATCTGAGCATTCCTGACACTAGGGAGACACCCAATTCCTGAGCCTTTGGGCTTCTCCGTTCACTTTGTGTTTATTAGTTATTCCATCACCTCCTGTGTATGTTATGTTATACTGTCTGTGAGTTCGTTTGCTTTGCTTCCCTCTCTGTTCATACACCGGTATACTCCTGTTAGCACTGGTGTGCGTAACATATTCAGCAGCCCTACTCCTGTTGAAATTTTGTGGGAATATGGAGCATACCCCTCAAAATACTTTGCAACAGGTGGTCGATCAGGTGCAGGTCCTGACTCGACAATTTAATGAGATGTCCATTAAAATGAACACCCCGCAGGCCGCTAGCGGAGCTCCCGCAGCAGCAGCGGCAAGTTCAGGGGTTAAGGAGCCGAAAGTAAATCTCCCGGATCGTTTTTCTGGAGATCGCTCGCAGTTCTTTTGTTTCAAGGAGAGCTGTAAGCTATATTTCAGGCTTAGGCCCCAGTCTTCTGGGTCGGAGATTCAGCGGGTGGGCATGGTGATTTCCTTGCTACAAGGAGACCCACAGGTCTGGGCATATGGGTTACAGCCTGACTGTCCGTCGCTTAAAAGTGTTGATGCTGTTTTTACGGCACTGGGCATTTTGTATGATGACCCTGACAAGATGGCTTCAGCCGAGGCTCAGATTACGGTTCTTAAGCAAGGGCGACGGCCAGCTGAGGTTTATAGTACGGAGTTTCGGAGGTTGGCTCATGATACCCAGTGGAATGACCCAACCCTGAGAAACCAGTACCGAAGGGGCCTTTCTGACCAGATAAAGGACCAACTGGTACAATATCCCTCGCCTGATAGCTTAGATCAGCTCATGCAGTTATCCATCCGGGTGGATAGACGGCTGAGAGAGCGTAGGCTTGAAAGGGAGACCGCAGTTTCCTTTTTTCCCAAGGGAACCTCAGACTCTGAGGAGTATTCCGAGGAGCCTATGCAGATTGGGGCTACCCGCCTCTCCTTGCGTGAGAAGACGCGGAGGAGACAGCAGGGTTTGTGTTTGTACTGTGGGAATAAAGGTCATGTTGTAGTATCATGCCCAGAAAAACTGGAAAACTTCAGGGCCTGAGGGTGATGGGAAATATCCTGTCAGGCCAGAAGTCAGAATTTCCCAAAAATACTTTTCTCATTCCGGTGACTTTGGAGATCCTTGGTCAAACTGTCAAGACAGAGGCCTTTGTTGACAGTGGGGCCGATGGGGTTTTCATGGACCGTCAATTCGCCCTGGAACACTCTGTTCCCTCAGTACCTTTGGCATCAGAGATTGAGATCTGTGGGTTAAACGGGGAACCATTGTCCCAGGGTAAAATTACCTCCTGCGCCAGCCAAATTCCTTTGTTTATTGGAGCCACACACTCTGAAAAATTGTCTTTTTATGTGACTGTCTGTTCTTTTGCCCCATTGGTTTTGGGGTTACCCTGGTTAAGGGCCCATAACCCTCAATTTGACTGGGTCTCTGGGGAGATTCTTAGTTGGGGTAGTGATTGTTTCAGGAGTTGCTTGAGCCTTCCAGTCAGGCTCTCGCAGCTAAGTTTGCCAGGATTGCCAGGATCTTATGCAGATTTTGCGGATGTGTTCTCCAAAAAAGTTGCAGAGGTACTACCTCCCCATCGCCCCTATGACTGTGCCATTGATTTGTTGCCGGATGCTAAGCTTCCCAAGAGCAGGTTGTACTCCCTGTCACGTCCTGAGACTCAGGCTATGGCAGAGTACATTCAGGAGAACTTGGCTAAGGGATTTATCAGACCCTCACAGTGCCCAGTTGGGTCGGGGTTCTTCTTCGTGGGTAAAAAGGACGGTTCGTTGAGACCCTGCATCAACTTCAGGGAATTGAACCGTATCACGATTAAAAACTCGTACCCACTGCCTCTCATTTCAGTTTTGTTTGACCAGCTTCGTACTGCCACCATTTTTTCTAAGATTGACCTACGCGGTGCTTACAATCTAATCCGAATAAGAGAGGGGGATGAATGGAAGACTGCCTTTAATACCCACTCAGGGCATTATGAATATTTGGTGATGCCTTTTGGGCTCTCTAATGCCCCGGCAGTCTTCCAGGAATTCATGAACGATGTGCTCAGGGAATATTTGGATAGATTCTTAGTTGTTTATCTAGATGACATCCTAATCTTCTCTCATTCCCTGGAGGAACATTGGAAGCATGTACGCTTAGTCCTCCAGAAACTCAGAGACCACCAGCTTGGGGCGAAGCTGGAGAAGTGCGAGTTTGAAGTCCAGCAAATCGCATTTCTAGGGTATATTATCTCCTCAGAAGGTTTCCAAATGGAGGGTTCTAAGGTACAGGCAGTCCTGGATTGGGTGCAGCCCACTAGTTTGAAGGCGCTTCAGCGTTTTCTGGGCTTTGCAAATTTTTATAGACGGTTTATCGCTGGATTTTCGTCTATAGTGGCCCCCTTGGTGGCACTCACTAAGAAAGGGGCGGATGTTGCTCACTGGTCTTGTGAGGCCAAAGCGGCCTTTGCCCGTCTCAAAAGGGCATTTGTCTCGGCCAAGGTGCTGCGACACCCAGATCCAGAGCGTCCTTTTGTGGTAGAAGTAGATGCCTCTGAGATAGGTATTGGGGCAGTGCTCTCTCAGATGGGGGTGTCTGATAATCGCCTTCATCCCTGTGCTTACTTTTCCCGTAAATTTTCGTCTGCCGAGATGAATTATGATGTGGGTAACCGGGAATTGTTGGCTATAAAGGATGCACTCGGGGAGTGGAGACACTGGCTTGAGGGGGCTAAGTTTGTGGTCTCAATTCTCACCGACCATAAGAATCTGGCATATTTAGAGTCAGCGAAGCGGCTCAATGCCAGGCAGGCATGATGGGCTTTGTTTTTTGCTCGCTTTAATTTTTTGATTACATATCGCCCTGGGTCAAAAAACATCAAGGCTGATGCGCTCTCGCGGAGTTTTGCTCCAGTTCAAGAGACCACCGAGGAGCCATTGCCCATTGTGTCCCCATCATGTATTAAAGTGGGCATTACCCAGGACCTCTTGTCATTAGTCCTTAGAGCACAGGAGCAGGCTCCTCCAGACCTTCCGGTAGGTCTCTTGTTTGTGCCTCCTAGGTTAAGACAGCAAGTGTTCCTGGAATTCCATGCCAAGAGGCCGGCAGGGCATCCGGGTATTGCCAGAACTCGGGAGTTGCTGTCTAGGGCGGTGTGTGGTGGCCCTCGGTGGCTAGGGATGTGGATCAGTGGGTTCGGGCATGTGACGTTTGTGCCCGAAATAAAACTCCTAGAGGGGTTCCTGTCGGCCCATTACATCCACTCTCTATTCAGTCTAAGCCATGGACCCACATTTCCATGGATTTTGTGGTGGACTTGCCCAAATCCTCGGGGATGACAGCCATTTGGGTTGTCGTTGACAGGTTTTCGAAGATGGCGCATTTCGTTCCACTGGTTGGGTTGCCATCGGCCAGACGCCTGTCTGAGTTATTTATGCAGCATGTTGTGCGCCTCCACGGGTTGCCACTTGATGTGGTCTCTGACCGTGGATCCCAGTTTGTGGCCAAATTCTGGAGGGCATTTTGCTCTTATCTCCAGATTTCTGTGAGCTTGTCGTCAGGCTACCATCCACAGTCTAATGGGCAGACTGAGAGGGTGAACCAGTCCTTGGAGCAGTTCCTCAGGTGTTATGTCTCCAAGTGTCATACTGACTGGGTTGCTCATCTGTCCATGGCGGAGTTTGCCTATAACAACACGGCTCACTCTGCTACAGGGATCTCTCCCTTCCTTTGTGTGTATGGGCATCATCCTAAGGCCAATTCTTTTGACCCCCTGGATTCCACGCCTGGTGGTTCCTCTGTTGTTTCGGTCCTTAGGTGTATTTGGAGGAAAGTGAAGAAAGCCCTTGTGTCTGTGTCATTAGTGACCAAAAGGGTTTTTGATAAGCGGAGAAGACCCTGCAGCTTCAAATTAGGAGACTTCATCTGGTTGTCCACCAAGAATTTGAAGTTGAGACAGCCATCTCATAAGTTAGGCCCCCGGTTCATCGGCCCTTATAAGATCACCAGGGTTATCAATCCGGTGGCATTTCAGTTAGATCTGCCCCGTTCATTGGGTATCAATAAAACATTTCATTGTTCCCTTTTAAAACTGGCGGTTAGTAATCCTTCTTCCAGTGGAAGACCTTCTCCTCTTCTGATACGGGGTCAGAGGGAGTTTGTGGTTGAAAGGGTTCTTGACTCCAAGATGGTTCGGGGTCGGCTGTCATTTTTGGTGCACTGGAAGGGGTATGGCCCGGAGGAGCGGTCGTGGGTGCGCAGTTGTGATCTTCATGCCCCCAGACTGATACGCTCTTTCTTCTCGCAGTTCCCAGATAAACCCGGTGGTAGGGGTTCTTTGACCCCTCGTCAGAGGGGGGTACTGTTAGGATCTCCTGCTCTGTGCTGCCACGTCGCCATGGCAACCGGGAGGCAAGTGTTAGCGAAGTAACCTGAGCGCAGCTGATACTCTGGTCCGGGTTTTTACTGTGTAGTGGTTACAGGCTCTGTGCACGGCAGGGAATCCGGCGCTGGTTTTGTGCTCACAGTCTGTGAGGTCTGAGTGGGGCGTGGACAGCACCTGCTATATAAACCATCCTCTCAGGCTAGGCAAATGCTGCTGAATCTTTGTTTGTTAGTCTGTTCCAGAGAGTTAGCTAGTACTGTGTGACTTTGTATTTACTTGTTGCTTACTGCGAATAGGCCTTGGGATTCGGTACTTCATTCTGCCAATCCGGACCTAGCAGTAAGACTGGAGTCAGTTGTTTGACCTGCTGGGGTTCTTTTGCTATTCTGTGAACCCAGCAGGTTTGCGGCTGTACTCTCAGACCTGCTTGCTTAATCCTCCCTCACTGTGCAGGGCGTCCAGGTGTCAGTTTAGTGGCAGTAAGCTGAACCTGTGCCCTGCAAGTGGGGGTTAGGATTGTGGATACTCTCCTTGTGTCTAAATTTCTATCTCTGACCAAGGAGTTTATTCCCACACCCGTTGGTAACCCTTTGGGGTTTTTTCTGTTGCTCTTAGCAACATCATTTCAGGTGCTCCACATGTTAAATCACTACACCTCGCTTCATTGTCCGCTCTATTCCATCTGAGCATTCCTGACACTAGGGAGACACCCAATTCCTGAGCCTTTGGGCTTCTCCGTTCACTTTGTGTTTATTAGTTATTCCATCACCTCCTGTGTATGTTATGTTATACTGTCTGTGAGTTTGCTTGCTTCGCTTCCCTCTCTGTTCATACACCGGTATACTCCTGTTAGCACTGGTGTGCGTAACAGCCTGCCACTGCCAGATGAGTTACTATTGGCTTGTCTGCCATGATCGGAGCTTAGCTCTGACCGGGCACCATTACTGTTCTGCACATGCACGAGAAGATAGTGACTGAGATGCGGAAAGATCCACAGAGGGAGCTGCTGTGCATGCTAGGTTGCCTTTGCAAAGTTCTTTCCCCCGCCGCATCCCTGAAGCCGCCATGCCTTGTAGGTGTGTGTACCCAACTGCCTTGTGTACGAAGCTACCCTTCTTGCAGGAGGATTGTTCTGGAATCTGGATAGAAAAATGTCTCTCAATGAAGAAGGTAAATTGGAGGAGGCTGGCACAGGGGTTGGAGGCTGAATAAACACAGGATGCACAGAGGGCTTGTGGTTGGAGGGGACACATGGCGCAAGCGGGGATGCCATGGGGCATGTGGGGGCATGTGGCTGGATGGGAACTCACACTGATATGTATTATAGAGGAGAGAGGACCTCACAGTGATATATGTGGGGGATAACACAGATCCCAGCTCACACTATGTGGTATTATTAATATATAGAGGAGAGGGGGCCGCACAGTGATATATGAGGGGGGATAATGCAGCTCCCAGCTCACATTATTAAAGTTGATTTCTTTCTGATAATTGACATCTCTCTGATTATACTTCATTGTTGGTTTTTCTAGCTTTATACCTTTCAAAATTGCATATAAGGCTTTTTATTTATCTTGCGGCCCACACAAGACTTAGACTTTGATCATTTGGCCCAGTTGGGATTTTGAGTTTAACATGCCTGTCTTACCATTTTTAAAACTGTTTTCAATCTTTTGGTTGATAACTTAATCCTTCCCACAAGTCCACTGCCTGAGAGTCATTCATGACCGCTCCTTCACTTACATTCCAAATATCTCTCACTCTTAAAATTTCCAGTTCCATAACATGTCTCACCCAAGCAGTCTCCTCTTTCTCACTGCCCGATGTACCACTGTGGCTGCACTGCTATACAGATGTTGCCACAGCAGTAGTGGGCAGAGAAGTGTTACAGGTGAGCCCCCTTTTTTTTTGAGAGGATCAATTCACTCATTTGCAAACTACTAATATATTATATTATCCCTCTTACTATTTATACCCTCTATCTGCGACATCATATAGAGATATGGCGTATACAATATTTTATAGATGATACCTATCTCCATCTAGAGCTAATGCGATTGGAATCCTCTAGGTGCCCTAAATGTGACATTTCTCCTGCTACTTTGTTTCACTGTCTTTGGAGCTAACACTTGATCTAGCAATTCTCGGTTCAAGTCAAACAATATGCTGTGTCAACCTTGTCTAAGCTACTCCCATTGACCTTAAACTTCTCACAATCATTTCTGCAGTGGCCAGCAACAGTGTTTTGCAACAATGGCTGTCCCCCACACCCTCCTTCCATTACTCTCTTTAAGGAAAAAAAAATTGTATTTAAGATGGATTGAATTGAGACCTCCTTGCATACGGAGGATCGAGTTAAGAGTGTTTAATATCAGGGAAAGTTTTATCGTCTCCCAATTGGATACCATCAAATCTCAGACACATTTGTGTTTATAGAATACACAGTGGTATAAAACCTGACTATTATTGGGTGACCCACTGATACAGACAAATGGCTCCTGAGAGTATAACGGTTACACTTATGTGAAAGAGGTGGATGTTGTCACCCCCTCCTTCCCAGGCTCACTGCCTTCTTTCTGTTTACAGAACACTGGCGACTGGATGGCGAACATTTATGTGACCTGTACAACGACGTATGCTTCGGAAAATTTTTATATTCCTTTTCGTGCTTTTCTCATACCTCTACTGAGAACCCATTTTGTGAAACACTTTGACATGCACATACTCTATCCTTACATTGTAACCTTATTGTATTATGATTTCATACTTCTGTATGCTCTACACAATTTATTGACTTTTACTGTAAGTCTTGATCAATTTGTATGCTTGTCATCCATTGTCTCTATTGTATTAAAAATTTTTTGGAGAGGAGGCATGGCCACACCTTTTAGCTTTGGTCATGCCCCCATTCAGTACCAGGACATATTGGAGTTCTTCTCTTCAGTCTATTCTTAACACAACTGCTAGTCTCATTATACTCTGTTGACTTTCTGCAGTGGTCGCTCCCCTCTGCAATCTTCTTCACAACGGCTCACACTCTCATATAATGCCCCCCTATTCATTCCTCGCCCTCTTATATCTCCAACCTCATTTTTTATAGCTACTGTATATACGGGTCTGGGACTCCAGGTCGACAACAAAAAGGTCGACACACCTTAGGTCGACGACAATTGGTCAACACACCTTAGGTCGACATGGACAAAAGGTCGACATGGACAAAAGGTCAACAGGAAAAGGTCGACATGGAAAAAGGTCGACATGAGTTTTGTTTTGTTTGTTTTTTGTGTTGTTTTCTTCGTAGAGTGACCGGGAACCCCAATTAGTGCATCGCTTCGCTCGCCATGCTTCGGGCATGGTGCCTTCGCTCCACTCCGCTTCGCTCGGCACAGATTACCGTTCCAATCGTAGTCCACGTGGATCGTTAAGTATGAAAAGGTTCCAAAAAAGAAAAAATTTGTGAAAAACTCATGTCGACCTTGTTCCTGTCGACCTTTTGTCCATGTCGACCTGTTGTCCATGTCGACCTAAGGTGTGTCGACCAATTGGCGTCGACCTAAGGTGTGTCGACCTTTTTGTTGTCGACCCGGAGTCCGGATACCGTATATACTGTCCCTAGATATGTCAATTTACATTGTATTGTACCTCTAGTAGTGTCAAGTTACATTGTTACTATGTAAATTCCTTGTGTGACACTGAAAAGCTTTATGGTGTCTTGTAAATAAAAAGATAATAATAGTAAGATGTTCTACTACTATAGTAAGTATAAAAAATAAATAATAATAATAATAACAATAATAATAAAAGATAAAAGGAACAATCTATAGGTTGTAAGCCTGTGAGCAGGGCCATCTTACCTCTCTGTCTCTGTTATTACCCATTCTTGTTTTATTACTGTTTTGTTCCCAATTGTAAAGCACAATGGAATATGCTGGTGCTATAACATGTTAATAAATAAATAATATAATAAATAGTACTGTTTCACTGATGCTATTTCCCCCACAGACTACACACAGGAGGCCATTTACAACGTGTAGCCACCACAGTATACATCTATGTTTACGCCACTGGCGTATCTATAATGGGTGCAGTGTGTGCGGTGCACATGGGTCCCTGGGTCCAGAGGGGGCCCACACCGCACACACTGCACCCATTTCTTCTATACTTACCTTTCTGGCGTCCATCGGTGACAGTGTGTGGCCCCCTCCTCTCCCATAGCCGTCACTACCGCTGCTAGCGCACTGAGCACTAGAGACTCTGGCACAGTGCCAGAGTCTACAGAGCATGCGCAGGACTCCGGAAAAATGGCGTGGCGGACATTTTTCTGAGTTCTGCGCATGCGCTGTATACTCTGGCACTGTGTCAGAGTCTCAGCACTGACAGCACTAACAGCGACGGTGATGGCTACAGGAGAGGAGGGGGCCCATACATGGAGTCTGCACACGGGTCCCCTCCTCTCTAGAAACGCCACTGGTTCACGCATGGAGTTTGCATTTCAGAATTGTAGCATCTGTGGGGTTCCAAATCTTCCCTGTTCTGAAGGGAGTGAAGGGAGTAGCTGATTGGGTCCAATATTTTGTCCTGTAGGACAAGAGTATAATGTAAAACAAGCACCTTTGTTGTTGCATTATTTGTGGGTGGCCACGGAGCCTTCTGCTCATTGACATTACACGTCATACCCATACTGGGAAAGTATGGAAAGAAGGCTGCGCTCAGGATGGGATGCCTTTTGTACTTTCCAGACACACTTTATACAATATAGTAAAACATTCAAATGTATGATAATGACAAATGTAATAAATATAGTCCTGTTACACCCTCATCCTCATAATAAATGACATGCATAATTGAGGTATTTTAAGAGGAACAAGAAAAGGAAGGCTGTGGTCCGGTTATAGAAAGCAGGACTTTGAAGTAAGTTTTACTCATTTTGGGCTTGTAAAATGTTGTGCTGAATGTTTTTACTGGAGCAGCTCAAAAAACCAGAATGTGGGAGTGCTGCTGCTGCTTGCTATGTGTGATGTTGGCAATGATTTGTAACATTTGCACAAAGGGGGTCATTCCGAGTTGTTCGCTCGTTGCCGATTTTCGCAACGGAGCGATTAAGGCAAAAATGTGCATGCGCATGGTATGCAGCGCGAATGCACTAAGTATTTTTGCACAAAACTTAGTAGATTTACTCCCGGCCGAATGAAGAATTATCATCGTTGAAGTGATCGGAGTGTGATTGACAGGAAGTGCGTGTTTCTGGGCGGAAACTGACCGTTTTCTGTGAGTGTGCGGAAAAACGCAGGCGTGCCAGGATAAAACGCGGGAGTGTCTGGAGAAACGGGGGAGTGGCTGGCCGAACGCAGGGCGTGTTTGTGACGTCAAACCAGGAACGAAACGGGCTGAGCTGATCGCAGTGTAGGAGTAAGTCTCGAGCTACTCAGAAACTGCTAAGAATTATTTATTTGCAATTCTGCTAATCTTTCGTTTGCAATTCTGCTAAGCTAAGATACACTCCCAGAGGGCGGCGGCCTAGCGTGTGCAATGCTGCTAAAATCTGCTAGCGAGCGAACAACTCGGAATGAGGGCCAAAGTTCCTGCATTTGCCCGTCTGTGAATTATCAGCACTACCTTCCCAGTTCCCTCATTGTTGGTATGTGCATTTTGGCCAAAAATACAAGAACATTGGAAGCTGGTCATATATTTGCACTCTCTCACTAACAATGTATCCCTTTATCTATTTGTATTTCTATGGTTAATCTAGTCTCCATGTAATCCAAACCAAAGACTTTCTCACAGTTGCCTGATGCTCTGTTTGTGCTAATTGGAAACAAGTGAACTCACCAATTCTTTCTTTTGTATCAAAGTAGCTAAAATTAATTTGTTAAAGTGTTTGTTAAAACCGCAGCAGTTGTTATATCAGCCTGAAATTCGTGGGGTGTAGACTGAGTGCTAGGATCAGGACTGAACATAATACTCCATACAATTGCCTCTCATTGTGAGTGGGCTCTTGTAAATTATTTCCATGGTAACTGGGACTTGTCAAAATTAGATGGGTTTTGCTGGGAAAGGGAAGGGGGGGATTCAATTAGCCGCTGTAAATTACTGTGGCTAATTGATCCCTGGAGGGAATTCAATTGATGCCAATAGCCGGCATTATCTGGGATTCTGTTTAACAGGTCCGGAGGCAAGAGAAACAAAATCCATGTTAAGTGCTGTTTTTTGCATCGGCAATTGCAAAAAACCCTGGTTCTGGGAACTTATCTCAGAACTTTTCACATGGAAACGGGTACATTTTTCTGTGAAAAAAATGCCATTAATTGAATTGCCCCAAAGAAATATCAGACAAAAAAATCGTAAAAAAGCCATTTTTTTACAGAAAAATTTACCGAAACTAATTGAATTCCCCCCAAAATACAGTCTACAGTATTTATTATATGTATAACATATAGATAGATACATAGCTGATAGATATCCTGAAGTAATTGTAATAAAATGAAACGTTGATATTACCTGGTATAGCGTGATTCATAGTGCCGCACCTGGTTGGGTAGATAGATAGATAGATAGATAGATAGATAGATAGATAGATAGATAGATAGATAGATAGATGATAGATAGATAGATAGATAGACATTTTTTACAGTACAAATATAGACCTTTCATGCTTCCAGATGATTTTTAACTGAAGAAAGGCAGTTTCTTTTCCTGCCTTTTTACCACACGTTTCCACTAACAAACATAATGTTATTGAGGCAGTTAAAATGCTTGTCTTACATTGTTTGCAAATGACTCACTGTCCTAAAAAGTAAACCCCCATTTGTATGACAAGACCACCATCATTCTTTAAAATGACTAGACTCAATAAGTGGCTGTGCAGAAATTCCATTATACTGTACACAGAGATGGGAAAAAAACACACCAGATTTTGTTCCTGTGACAATATGGCACATTTTGAACCAAACAGAGCATTTCATTTTATTAGTTGCAGATTGTATGATACATGCAATTCACATAACGCCTCTGGCTGTATACTAGTAGTATTGCAATGCTACACATACAGGAGCCTCAGTGGGGAACCTACAACACTTGTGTTGTCCTGCCACCGATGCACTGCCAAGGCAGCCATTTTGTGAGCTAAGCCGGTGCTCCCCAGAAATCAGGTTATCAATTCACCATAAACTCATTATATCAAACTGGCCATGCCCCTGTTCTGCCAAGATCACACACTGATTCCATGTGGTCACATCCATCTCTGTCTATAGGAACAGACTCAGATCAAGTTGCTGCTGAATTTGTATGTTTATATTTTCTGTTATTAACTTTTCTGTATTAAGTATTTATTAACATATGAACATATGTTATAACAACGGTCTCAGTTAGGCAGAATGCGTCCTACAGTATGTGCTTATTTTATGAACTGCGGTGGAGGATGGTGAGTATCGCCAATAGAGGACGAGTCACAGCAATAGTGGTGGGGAGGTGGCAACAAATGTGTATCCAGAGATGTACTGTAAGTCGGAGGAACAATTGAAGCATTGGGTGGAAAGGGAACTAGTGACATTACAGAGTAATTACACTAATCAATAGTGTGCAAGCAAAGATTCATGAGGTAACACTGTGGCATGCTGGTTCCAGTAGTAATCTTATAGAGACCCTGCTCCGTATGCTATCCCTGTGGAGTTTGTAATGTTCCTTCGGTCTTTATATGTTGATGAATACACCTGTTAGATTGCATGGAACTGTGGCCTAGGAGCCTATTATAGAAAGCATACTGGATGCACCTGGATGATCCATTAGACCATGACCTCTGACCACCATCACAAGTGCAATGGGATTACTATTAGAGTGCAGGGGCACTATGACTGCCATTATTAGTTGTGGTACTTTTTTTTACCTCCTTGAGGGTTGTTATACACTGGACACCTAAAAGAGTGCTTTTTGCCCAAAATGTAAAATGGGTCTCATTAAAAGAACAGGACAAGACGAGATCACAACCAGCTCAGAGAGTGCACAAAAATGAAATCTCTTTGGAGAGTGAAAATGGCAATGGCAATTCTTTGCTCCTCCTTTAATGCTACAATCTATAACTGGAAACCAATGTGATATGGCATAAACCTGGGCACCCACACAGTCTTCCACTGTGTAAATATGGCCTTACTGTTATAAAGTAAATATGAAATAACAATGTGGAATATTTCCTATTCCAGTTAATGTAAATAAATGCTCACAATTAAATCTGAATGACTCATAAAGATAACAGTCACTGGGTCACAGCTTTCTCATAATGCAAGATGATAACGTATTGAAAGCTGGGCTTACGATCTCAAACATTGAATGTCACCAGTGTCTATTATTGAAAAGATAATACTGTAGCTTAAAGACAATTATACATTTAGAGAGACTGTTTGTATGAGTCAGATAGCCTTGACATCCGTTTATTGAAATGGATCTTTGTGCATTGTCCAGGTTAGGCCTACGGAGAATTGAGCAATGACAGTAGCTGACTCCATCATGCGGTTCAATTAGAGTGCATTTAGAGTGCTCCGTTAAGGCGAAGCACTGACCATGGTGATCTAGTTATTAATGAAATTTCTGCCTTGGCAGCAGAGGCCGTAATATGTATGGCACTTAAAGAAACTTTGAAAGTACTTGAAAAGCTTAAGACTTATATAAATGGCATATTGTATCTTACCGCTGGTTATGATTTTATGAACGCTGCACTCATATGTCAAGTGTCATGATACTGAAGTTGTGTTTCCCAGAAATATTACTTTATATTCAAGTAAGTAAAGTTTGTGCTGTTACATTAAGCAACATAATGCTATTTTTCTTTCAGAAGTCAAGCTGAGTGCTCTTACAGCAGCATGTCCTCAAAATGCTTCTGCCTTTATTTCATTTTTTTCCTTTGATGTATTGGGCTAGTGCTCTCCTAAACAGGCAAGTGATGACAAACAATAGTTCATGTGTAGATATTGATCTGATTAAAGGCTCGGGTTTGAAGGGATGCAAAGAATTCTCTAGCTAAAATGTTCAGTATTAGCTGTTCAATCACAATAACCCCAGTGAGCAATCTTTTAATGAACATATCTCATTATTGTATAACACAACCTGTAGTGCAGTTAGTTATATGTTTCCTGTCATCAGTAAATCAGCATTGTGTTTTGCTGAGTGCTCTACGTGCCTGAGTTTTGTAATGCTAGCCAACCTATTCCTGAGGATTTAGGCAGAGATACTTTACCTGGTATAGAACCAAATTCAAGTCTATTATTTCACTAATTAGTTCTCACAGAATTATAGAAAAGTAATCTATGAACATAATACTAATCTAGAATTACCCACCAGGATCAGAAGAAATGTTAGAAGACAGGACCTACAAATTATGTCTACAGCAAGTGCTTCATCAAGGTGTATATTTAGGTGTGTTCTGTCATAGATATTCTTTATCATAAACGCATTTACATAGTAAACTTCTAGACTTATTAAAGTCTTGGTGGCCATTTTATAAGGGATCAAAAATGCAAAGTTCCTGCCCTTGATTCTGCCGCACATTTAAGTTTACTGTTCCTAAAACTAACTACTACATATGACCTAAATAACAATCCTCTCATCACTGTATATTTACATCTGAATCTGAAGAGCTGGATGTAAAATTAACTCCACACAATATAACACAGTAAGCAATACCAGCCTCAGATTCCAGGGTGGAGGCCAGGATACATTACTTCTGTTCTTGGCCACTAGATCTCTGTGGAGAGGTGTTCGCTATGTGTAGGTCAGTAGGGAAGAGTGGCATTTCCTATCTTCACAGGAAATCCTGAATGTCATAATAGTGAGATGATAAGGGTTAGCTTCATTATATAGAAGCCTATTAAGCTGCAAGCTGTCTATGTGTCAGCACTGAAACATCCAACATATGCATACTGCATCTGAGAGTGTCTGATATATTAGTCTGCACAAAATCAATCAAAGCTGATGTTAGTTGAAACCAACATTAGGCTCCCATAGTTTAAAAAAAAAGAAGAAAAAACTAACTAATAAAAGAAATTAACTTAAGTAAAAATAAATAAAATAAATTATAGAAAGAACTATGTAATTATGTTTTCTGCTTAAGGCCCTTGAAAGAAGATATGTATTTATGCATCTAAAATAAAGCACTACCGAAATATATGATACTGAGCAATATGAAATTCAGTAGAACACGCAAAGCAGTTAAATTTTATTTTAAAATATGATACAAGACATAGAAACGTGGGAAATGAGATCTGGTGAAGAACATATAAAACACCTCTGGTCATGAACGGATTAAGAACCATCAAAACTGTTTTCGGCTAAAACGATTAAAATCTTTCAAATCCTGTGTGTAGTTCTGAATAAACAGACGTTTCCCTAGTGGCATAAATGCCTTCTGCAAACAGTTATTAGAGGAAGCATTCTCATTTACTTAGATATATACCTAGAATAGAAAAATATATATATCCATTGCCTAAGATAGTAAAATGAGGTGTAATCCTGTAATAAATCCATGAAGACTTGTACACATCCATCACCTGCCTAAATTCCATTCTGAAACTGCAGTCATATATAGCACATAGAAAGCCCCATTGCCACCCATATATTACATAGTGGTAAGCCTCAGTACAAGGCATATACTGCATGTCAACCATATATTGCATGTAAATAAACCTCATTCAAAGCCATATATTGCATAGTGATAAGCCTCATTGTCAGCCAAATATTGCATAGGAAGCTTATCCATAGAACTAGAAGATAATTCAAATGAAAATAATCATAGGCTGAAAGATAAACATAGTTAGAAACAGGAGTTATGTGTGCAAATGCTAGAAGCTTATGAAATTAAATCCCACAAATAGTTGCAAAAATGACAAGGGATTATCTGGATGTTGTGGCTATTACAGAGTCATAGTGCAATGAAAATCATGACTGGGACATAGCTATACCAGGATACACTTTATTTAGGAAGAACAGAATGTGTGCTTGCTATACACAGCAGGAGTTCAATGTGTAGAGGGCACTGGCTTCTTTACAATCTCCACTCAAAAGACACTAAGTCCACAGAGGTGATGAATTTTTGAAGTAAGGGGCAGATAACAGGATCCAAGAATATTTTACTATCCGCAGAGCAGACGGTCATATATCACAATGCTAGGAGTTATTATACCACTTCTAATAGATATGTTGCAACTTCTCTGTAGACATTGCTAGTTTTATAAATTGACCCTGTTTGGAAGATCCATGGGCTCCCTATTGATCTCAGGCCCTACAAGCTTTACCAGTATAACCCCTTTGAGGGGAGAACAAAGAAAGATAGGTGCACCTTGAACTGAAAGAGTTAACAAAGGTGGGTTCTGATGAGCAGCTGCTAGAGGGATAAGAGTCAGATGCTCTCAGTACAAAGTGTCCATTAACTTAACCACTTGCCTGGCATGGTCGCATCAGATGCGACCACACCAGCAAGTGCTTCATCTGACGTGGTCGCACAGGATATAACCAGTCATATACACAGTATTTGCCGCTGCAGGGAAGAGGAACTTCCTTCAGCTGCTCTCAGAGGGACCGGAAGGAAATCCTCAGTTAAGTGGTTAAGAGAAGGGTGTGACACCTAGGCAGCGAGCTTGTGGGGTAGGGTAGATTGTCGATTTGTCAACAGTTATGGAAATAAGAGGTTGGTAATTACTCTTGGATGGCAGGAATATAATTAATTCTGTTTTGGAAATGTTGAGTTTGAGGTGGTGAGATGACATCCAAGATAAAATGGCAAAAGGCATTCAGTAACACGGAGCAATACAGGTGGTGATAAATCTGGGGAAGATAGGTAGATTTGCATATCATCAGTGTACAAATGAGCTGATTAGTTTTCCAAGAGATGTGGTATAGATTGAGAAAAGCAGAGGACCAAAGGCTGAGCCTTGCAAAACTTCTACTGATAGAGGTAGCGAAGAAGAGGTGGAATCAGAGAAGCGAACACTGAAAGAGCAATTAGATAGGTAGGATGAGAACCAAGATAGGGCTGTGTTCTGAAGACATGGGGATTGCAGTGTTTGTTTGAGTGTTCCTAACCATCCACCCTCCCCTCTCTCCCCTACCTTATAATATAATAAAATGAATTTGCAAGAAATAATTAAAGTATGTATATATATATATATATATATATATATATATATATATATATATTTTTTTTTTTTTAACAGCATCTGAGTCAGCTTGGTTGATTTGTTTCAGATATCTTTATTATGTATATATGGGTTACAGTCACTCTTTCAGGTAATTTGTTCTTTCCTTCCAACATCATGTAATCAGTTTTCTCTCTGGAACTGTATATGTTACTTATTATATTGATATGGAAACAGAATGTACTGCTTGCTATTTTGGATCTATGACTTTTGAATTTAATAAAAATAGTTTTTTGGTTTTTATTTAAAAAAAAACTTCCAATCTAATTAAAGTGAAAGCATACAAAAACAAACATTATTTTCCATCTTACTGTAAGTTTTTGTTTCATTTAACAAAATAAAATGTTATTTTACAGTTTATCATTGATTATATTTTAAATTAGATATAAATGGGGCACCAAAATCTTTTAAGCGTTTAGGGCCTCTATAGATCTAAAGGGCAAGTATTCACAGGCAGATGTGGGGAGAGATGTGTGCTGAGCGTGCGGGGGGGGGGTGGACCTAATTTCACCCAGTGGGTGTAATGAGCGACCTGTTAGATTGAGTCAATCTAGCAGCAGCGGTAGCGACGTGTGGGGCCGCGCATCGCTATCGTTGTGGGGGGTACACACGGAGCGATCATGCTTAAAATCTAAGCAATCTAGTCAGATTGCTTAGATTATCGCTCCGTGAGTACCCCCCTTTTAATCCGGCTCTGTACATGCCTCCTGTATGCTTGTGTGATCTGCTGCTGAGCCCAAGGACACAGCAGCGAATTACATGCGTGACTATCGGCCATCTGAAAAGGGGAACCATCGGTTTAAGTACATCTCTGAATGTTCCTTCATTCAATCCATCCCAAAATTCTATAGCATGTAACATTTCATTTTTGAACTTTATAAAAATTCCAGGAAATTAAAAATTTTGATTGGGTTGAATGGATGGATAGATAAATCATTTAGACAGACAGGCAGACTTGACAGATAATAGATCAGACAAAAAGAGAGAGAAATACTAATATAGACAGACATTTGCAAGCCGTACCTGTGGAAGAGCTAATTAGACATGGCCCTAAGGTATTAGTAATCAGCGTTATGGTGATGTCAGACAGGCACTGTGATTGTGTAGTCTTAGCATGCACAGTGCTGGCACAGTGATTGGATAACGCTCCGCCCCTGTTCCACAGGTGTCATTGTGCTCACACATTTCTCTTTACAGTGAAATATATCAGCCATTATATAAATGCAATTTGAAGCAAAGTAAGAAGACTGAATGATTTCATTTGATGCTCAATACTGTACAGTACCTACTACGTGAAAATAAGCATACTCTGCAAGCTACAAGTAAAATACACAAAAGCAATACAAATTGATCTATGTACTAGATAGAATGTTAATTAATTCATCAATGTGTTGCTATAAATGAAAAAGGAGTTTGGACAAATAAAATGCATCAGAGTGAATAACAGTGATCCAAGCAACCAATAAGCAATAAGATTATATCAACAAAAGCAACTTGAAACCCCCCAGGACATACACAGATATTATCAAATATGACATTGGATGAATGCTAAGCTCAGGACTAGTGGTTCATTAAAACAATTTCCCCCAGACTCAAGCAGGGTGTTGCAGGAATTATATTACTTTTTGGTACCAGTTTTTACTGGATATAGGTTAGGTGAGTAAACCACAGCAATGGCCGTCCTAATTAAGGCTTAAGATCACAATTTCACCCCAACAGGGAAGATATCTCTATCACTGCACACTGGTTTTCCAGCCGCTTCCTCAACAATGGGCACATACTGATGAAGTAGGTTAAAGTAGAGGCAGATCCAGAATAAAATGACAGGGGGCACCATGACAGAGGAAGCAGGGACAGTGTTATTTGTGTGCACCGAAGGCGTGCGTGCACCTAGGAAAGTGGGTGTGGCCTCAAAGGGAATGTTGGAGCCTTATGATGTGAAGAGGGTGATGCCTTGGAGAGGTGGAGACGCAGAGTAGAGACAGAGGGTGACAGGGAGATAGTGGATGGCAGGGAGGCAGTGGATGGCAAAGAGCAATGTACCATGTAGAACCTGCTGAGCCCAGGCCGCTGTCCCCACTGCAGGTCATCAGGCTACTGCCCTCTTGGTCCTTATTTCTGTATTCTGTGCATGCTAGAAGTGGGTGGTGCAGGTGGCGGCTGGCTGCTGGAGTTTGGTGCTGAGGGACAATCATCTATCCACTTCCCTTAGCAGCAGCAGCCTGGGTACCCACTACCCTCAGCAGCAGTCTAGTCAACCACTCCTCTGACTCCTCTCCTCAGTTCTTAAAGTTGCAACCTTTTTGTGGAGTTGTGCCACTGAGTGAAGGTGCTGCGGGTGGGGATAGGGAGGAGAGGTGTGAATATCAGCTGCTTACTCACCTCAAGCACTGACTGATGAAAGCTAGGGAGTGCCTGTCCCGACTGGTCTGGCGTCCGTGTTGTTCCTTAGTGCCTCTGAGTTGATGGCTGTAAGGATGGAATCCACATGGTGGTTAAGGGGATCCTCTTCACTGCACAGTGAGACAAGTGTGCAGGGAGCCAATTCATGATCAAGCCCCAGGGGCAAACGTATTTCCATTTCCAGACAGGGGTTTCCAAATACAAATATTGCAGCGGTATTTCTATTGCCACCATACCTGTCCTGTTGTTGCAATCTCAGGATGGCAGCATCAGATTCAATTAAACATATGATTTATTATTTTAATATTTTTAAATTAATAAAAGTTTTTAAATATTTGCTAATTTGTTTTAAATAAATTGTCTGCGTCTGCATATTTTCAGATTCAAGAAGAACATTACTGTAGGGTTAGGCAGGGGTTCTGGAGAAGTGGAAGCTGCTTTGTGTACCCCTGATGTACATATGGGATGACAGGAGAATAGATGACATACTGTATATGCATACCCTCCATCATGGCTGTGCCAAAAATTGGTACAAATCAGGGAAGGGGACATGACCACGGGCAAAGGGGGCATGGCCCCGCGGTGCTCCCATAGGAATTATCAGGATTAGGAGATGCTGTAACCCGGTACAAAGCCCTTTATGGCAAACCATAACAAAAGGTACTGTACAAACCAAAAAGGTATAGTTGGAGGGTATGTATATACACAAAAATAGGGGCAATAAGAAAGTGACAGAAATAAAACAGCAGAGGTTGTTAACAGATATGAGAGGAGAGAGATAAGAATCATAAAAAGAGGAGAGAGACATACAGGTACAAGAGGTAGGGTGGGGGAGGGTGTTGGCCAAGACACATATAGGGAAACAGGTAATGAGATGAGCGAATTTACCTCTACATAGAGCAGGGAAGGAGAAGCAACGTTGTCAGCCTACTCTTTCTTCCTATTCTGCTGAACACAACAGCCCGTAGCTCATCACTGTTACATTGTAACAATCTACAGACTCAAATCAGATGTTTCCAATGCTGAAGGCAGCAGAAGGAAAGGAAACAGCTTAAAACAGCACAGCTGATGAACAGGGGCACGGTGCGGGTGAGGAAGGTGAGGGTGGTTGGGGGTTAGGGGTAACATACTTACCTAGTAGGTGTCGGGATCCTGAGCATCGGGATGTTGCTATTGCTATTGTGACTGCCGGCATCCCAAGCCCCGGGATCCCAATACCATCCCGTATTGAAGAACTGAAGATGAAAACCTCTGATTTATGTGTTCGTAATGTATGTGTATTTATATTTTGATCATCCTCTGGTACCCAATTACCCCTCTTTGCTTCTGTGTTCCATACCCCCTAAACCTATACAAATGTATTTAATAAAAACTGATATTTATGATGTTAAAAAAAAAAAGTTGCGTTAAGATTTTGAAACATAATGGTGGGGACTACGCAACTACTATAATTTTCCTATTTTAAATTTCTCTTTTGGATTATATAGTTTTATTAAAGGTTTACAATGGAAATAAAATGCACTGGAGAACATGCATTCATAAAATATATCTCAGATATCAAAATATAATAAGGATACAAATAATAACCAATACATTGAAGAGAAGGGGCTAACTAGCAAAAGTTACTAAGTATATATGTAACAGGAATAGGGGAGTTGGAAAAGGGTTGAGTAACTCATATTGGAACCTAAGGTATGGAATGGATATTAGTTAGCGGCTGACATATGCTGTAAAGGAAAGGGGTCAAGGGCTTATAAGACAAGAGGTCACTTATACTTAGAGGGTACTGAGAGGTAAGGGAAGAGAACATATCAACAAATCAGGAAAAAAGGAGGGGATGGGAAGAAAGAAGGGACAGAAATATGGCGGGGGAGGGCACAAAGTGATAAAAATCGACCACTAGGTTGTAGTGATCAGGCCCAGTGAGAGAGAAAAGGAAGAGAAATAGACAATGAAAAAGTTAATGATATAGCAAGGTGAGGAGACAAAAAGGAAGGAGAAATTACCATAAAGAGGAATGTGAGAGGTGCACACAATCATAAGAGTCCAAGAAGGGTTGTGTTTTTGGAATGAATACTAAGCAGAGATGAGCGCCGACCTCTGTGTTTTGGCTTTGGTATTGGATCTGTATCTCCTTCGTGTTTTGGATCTATATTTGGTTTTGTCAAAACCACCCGTGTGTGTTTTTGTTTTGGATCTGTATTTTTTTAAATCATGAAAAACAGCTAAAATGGGGGGCGTGGCCTAGCTGCTGCTGTGAGTGGAAGTGTTTCAGCAGATCTCCAGGATTTCTGGCACTTCTCTCCCTCCCTGCACATCCATCTCTGCTCCTTTCAGCCTGGTGCCCTCTCCCCCACTCCTGCTGCTGTGCGCTGGCCAGTTGGTGAGGTCCGCGGAATCGGGGAGCACTCCTGGAGGCTCCTGAAGATTGCGGCTTACCTTCTGCCCTGAAGCCGGGGACTAAATTTTCAAGCCTACCCGGGCCGGACTTCCGTGACCCGGGAAAACAGGACGTGGCTCTGCCAGACTGCTCCTACCTCTCCCTGCAGGCTCCTGGGGGGTCTCTGGGGGCTCCCAGAGGCCGAGGACCCATGGGCCCTTGTGCTTTTACTCCTGTGTGCGTGGGATCCACCTCTGTCTCCAGCTGGGAAGGAGACATTCACAACCAGCGCCCATTTTGGATTCTTCAGTCTGTGCATCTCTGCAGCTCTGTCTCCTTCTGAGGCTGAAACTGAACCCTGAGCTAAACCAGTGATATCTGCCTGGGGCTCTCCTCCAGCTTTTTCTACTACATCTCCCTTGGGGTGTATATTCCATTATGTGAGAGTGCTGCCGATTCCTGCTGGAATCCCCTGTACTGGATCCCTTGCTGGGATTTGTTGTGCCTCTTTCATATTTGTCGTTTTTCCCCGACCCTGCAAAGATCTCTCTGCATGTAATAATGTTTGAATAGGGATGTGATGTGCTCTGTCCTCTCTACGCCTCCACCCGGGGTTCTCATGCATACATAGTAGCATACTACTCTGCCTCCAGGGCCTGTGACGCATTGGCCCTCTAACGATGCCCTCTAAAAAAATTAAGGACGCCCCCGGTGGCTTTCTCTAATCAAAAAGGGGCTCGTATCTCCTCGTCTCCTGCCGGGAGCTCCATCCCATCGAGCCAACCTGACCGTCCTAAGGAGAGTTCTGGCCATTCCTTATCGGTCCCTGGGATGGACTCTAATTCTACGGATCCTCTCACTGTCAAGACTCTGTGTCAAGCCCTTGCGGCTTTTAAATCTGAGCTCAATCAAGACCTCTCTCTGGCTATCGGGGAAGTTAAAGTGGAGCTAACTGCTTTAGGTGATCGCACAGACCACCTTGAACGTAAAATGGAGGAACTGGTGTCCTCTCATAATGACCTTATTTCGGCCCATGACCGACAACAAGCTGAGATGGAGACGTATAAAAACAAACTGGCGGATATAGAGGACAGGTCGCGGAGAAATAATATTAAAATCCGAGGTATCCCAGACTCTGTGGCCAGTTCGGAACTTCTGGACTATGCTATGTCCCTCTTCCGCAAACTGCTACCTGGGGCAGACGACAGAGACCTTCTCATCGATTGCATTCACCGGCTTCCGAAACCATGGTCGGTTTCCGCCTCCTACACTCGGGATACCCTCCTCCGTGTTCATTTCTTCACGACCAAGGAACGGATACAGAACCCAACTTCGAGAGATTATACGTATTTTTCTCCAGTGCACAATTCCTACTCTCGCATAGATCTTATTCTTTGCGATAAGTGGACTTTGCAGCACTCAGCACAGGTGGATGTTCTGCCTATTTCCTGGTCCGATCATGCTCCTCTCCTATGGTCTTGGAATATTTGCCACCAATTTACCCCCCCCCTCGGCCGTGGCGCCTATCTGCCCACCTGCTGTCGGACCCTATATCTAAAAAAGCGATTGATGATTGCATCTCCCTCTATATGGAAACTAATTCCCCCTCAGATACTTATGTCCCAACTTTCTGGTGTGCCCTTAAGGCAGTTGTACGAGGCACTGCGATCCAAGCCGGTGCTAGACTCAAACGACAAGCTATCCAACAACAACAAGACTTGGAATCTAAACTTAAGGAAGTTGAAGATAGGAATAAGCTCCACCCCTCTAGGGCCCTACGTAGGAAATTAAAGGATATCCGAGGCCAACTTCAGAAACTCCTTATGAGACTGACCCAGTTTGCTTTAAATAGGTTGAGACAGAAATTTTACCTGACTGGTAATAGACCGGGGAAAATGCTGGCTCGCAAGCTCCGTGCTCTCCAGGCTCGTAATAGGATTAGACATCTGATTTCTCCTCAGGGTGGTAAAGTGTCCAATCCATATGACATAGCGAATCAATTTGCTAGATATTATACCAAGCTGTACAACCTTTCTTCTGATCCCCTTACTTTTCAACCCACTCCTGATTCTATACAATCCTTCCTAGCCGACGTCAAACTCCCCTCCCTTTCTGCGGAACAGCTCGAGACACTAAATGCCCCGTGGACCCCTCCGAGGTAGTTCAAGTAATGAAATCACTCCCGCATAGTAAAGCCCCCGGTCCAGATGGCTTCATAAATGAATTTTATGTTTCTCTCTGTGATCAACTATCGCCCACCCTGACCTCCTTGTATAATTCAATCTCCTCTCTTGGTGCTTTCCCTACAGAAATGCTTGAGGCTCAAATTATCACTATACCCAAGCCAGGTAAAAACCCAGCGCATTGTCAAAATGATAGGCCCATTGCACTATTGAACGGCGATATTAAAATTTTTGCCAAACTTGTCCCTTTCCGTTTAAATGTCTTTCTGCCATCTCTTATTGCCTACGACCAAGTTGGGTTTGTGCCTGGTAGACAGGCGTCTGACAATACCCGTAGGGTTTTTGACTTGATTGATATTGTTCCCTCTAGCACTGGCCTTCTCCTGCTCTCTTTAGATGCAGAGAAGGCGTTTGATAGACTGAACTGGCAATATATGTCCTCGGTTCCAGACAAGTTTGGTTTTAGTGGCCATATTCTTTCTTCGGTTTTATCTCTATATAGCTCCCCCTCTGCACGGGTATTTAGTAACGGTTTCCTCTCCGATACATTTCCTATTACGAATGGAACCCGACAGGGTTGCCCTCTATCACCCTTAATATTTACGTTGAGCATAGAACCCCTTGCTGAGAAGATTAGGATGTCTGGGGGCTTCCCCGGGGGTGACTATTGGCACTACTACTCACAAGTTGTGCCTCTTTGTGGACGACGTCCTTCTGTTTGTCACGGACCCGCTATCCTCCCTTCCTTGTTTGCATGCTATCTTGGGACAGTATAGTGAAGCTTCCTTTTATAAAATTAATACAACAAAGACAGATGCTCTCCCCATTAATATCCCAGCTCCCATGGTGTCCACCCTTCAATCACACTATCCATATAACAGGCGTTCGGCTTCAATTCAGTATTTGGGGATCCAAATTCCACCTTCTACGGCCTCTGTTTTTGATGTTAACTTACCTCCATTCATTAATAGTTTTTTAGACCTGACTAAGTCCTGGCTATCTTATGATATTTCGTGGATTGGCCGCCTAGCAGCCTTCAAAATGACTCTCTTACCTAAACTCATGTATTTATACCGAACCATACCTTTTCTTTTCCCTAAAACGTACCTTGATAGATATCGTGCTATAATGCTACGCTATGTCTGGAAGGCACGGCCACCCCGATTGGCTCGGTCCAAAATGATTCTCCCTCATAGAAAGGGAGGGCTAGATATGCCCGACCTGGTCCTTTACCCGGAGGCAAGTGTCCTGGCCCAGTTTAAATACTGGTTGAGTGGGGTGCCTGTAGTGGGATGGGTATCTCTTGAACGTACTGGGAGTTTGGACCTTCCCTTAGAAGACCTTTTTAAGATACACCCAAACTCTAGACCCTGCTTATTGTCCCTCCTCCCCGCCACTAGAACATCTTTACAAATCTGGGATAAATTGGTGACTCGCCTGCCTGGACATCAATTTCCATATTCTACTATCTCACTACGAGCCATAGCTAAATTAATCCCTAATTTAAATCTCTCTACCTGGTTTGTTTGTGGTTTGACTGTCTTGGGGGACCTTATGGATGGTAATGTTATGCTATCGTCTTCTCAACTCCAGTCTCGATATAATCTCCCCAGTGGAGAATTATTGCATTATTTCCAAATTCACCACTGGTACAAAGGTTTGCCTAGACAGGTGGCTCCCCCGAACCCATTATCCCAGGTTGTCTTAACACGTGTATCTCTGTGTGACTCTAGAGGGGACATCTCGTTTTGGTACAGGACGCTTATCAGCTTGCTTACTACTACTAAGTCTAATGCGCAGCTGAAATGGTAACAAGACTTGGATCTTCCCCTATCTGAAGCCCAATGGGAACAAATTTTGATTTCTTCTTACCGAATGTCCAAGTGCTTGAATCACACGGAGATGCATATCAAACTCCTTAATAGACTATATTTAACACCGGATAGGCTACACTCATTCTGGCAGTCTTGTTCCAAATATTGCTGGCATAACTGTGGGTTAATAGGCCATATTTTCCATATTTTCTGGTCCTTCCCTTCGACATTTCTGGAGCGAGATATTTGCTTTGATTAATTCGGTCTTACACCTGTCCCTCACCCCCTCTCCGGCCATGGCCCTGCTCCACATTTTTCCTGCTGAGATACCACCTCATCAGAGATATCTGGTGGGGCATATTTGTATAGCTGCCAGGGCTGCAATGGCCCAAAGTTGGAAACAAGCTTCTCCCCCTCCTCTATCACTAGTCACCAACAAAATTCAATTCCATTTTACTATAGAAACTGAGTTCATGCCTTACTCTTCTGCGGCCTCCTCCCCAATGGTGAAATGGAGAGCATGGCATGACTACGTCACTGCTGGAGGGGGTGTTTCGCCTTCCCCCTAACTGACTCGGCTTATACTTCCGCTCTGTGCACCGGCTGTGCCTTACTAGCCCTGTGTCTATTATTGATTATCTGTTTATTGATATGTTTTCATGTTTGACCCGTGTTTATCTTTATCTGTATCTTTTTCCAAGATGACTTTGTATTTTTCCTATTGTATTGTATCTATATTGGATTGTTATATTTAACTTCTGACAATTTTGATATTTACATGTTTACATCCCGTTCCCTTGGTTCTTTGTACCCCCCGCCCCTTCCTTCTTTCTTTCTGTACCCCTTCCCCTTGCAAAAAGAAAACTTGTTTTCAATAAAAACTATTGATGAAAAAAAAAACTGCTAAAATCACAGAATTTGGGCCTATTTTTGTTCCTACAGTATTAGTAACCTCAATAACATTCATTTCCAGTACATTTTGACTATCTCACAGCTCACAATATTGTTTTCATCTAGTTTAGGCCAAAAGGTTGCACAGAGGTAGCTTGATGATTAAGCTAAGCGACAGCAGTGGGCGGCACTTAAACTTCCAACTTGGCACATCTAGCAAACAGAATGACACTTCAGTGGCAGACAGGGTGGCAATTTAATAAACTATACAAATGTTTGTCGTCAAAACAAATAGTTAGCAATGTTCCACACAGCGCATAATGTATGAAAAGAGGTGCAAGATAGAATTGTCCTTGGGCTCTCCCACCCACCCCACCCTTATGTTGTATATATTAAATAGGACATGCACAGTTTAAGAAACCAATCACTTCATCAACAGGGACTGCCCCTTATGGTTGAAATTATTGATTTGTTTGGGCCACCACAAAACAAGCTGCCATTTGTCTCTATGTAAACAAACTGGTTCTACATAGACAAGATGTAGCTATCATCATCATCATCCGATTCCTCACCCTCATCAGTGTGTACCTCTTCTTCACACAATATTAATTCGGCCCTGCTGGAATCCACAATTACATCCTCTTTATTTTTTGGGACATAATTGCCAGTAAAGGTCTTCCTTGTGGAATTGGAAATTAATTTTGATGAATATCATATTTTTTACTTTTTGGGGAAGTAACCTCATATGCCAAACGCTGACAAGGGTCCCAGTTGCACTGAAAACTCTTTTTGAGTACACATTGGATGGTGAGCAACGTAAGTAAAGCAAAGCCAGTTTGTACAAGGCCCTCTAAATTGCACTTTTTTCCTGCCAGTAGTGAAATGGACTGTCTGACATGACTATTTGGATACTATCACTAAAATAATCATTAACCATTCTTTGAATGGTGAACATATCAGATGGAGTCATGGTAGACACACCACTAATTGTAGGCAGTTCTTTTAGGCCCAACCAGATGTCATAAGGTTTTGCTGCTGACTGATCTGCATCACCACAAGTGGGTAGGAAAAAAAAAATTTCTTGCCAGTAGCAGTTGCCAGAGAAACTGAAGGAGGAGATGTTGTTGTGTCATGTGCCACTTGAGCTGACAATTTGTTCTCCAAAAACAGCTCTTTGCATCTCTTCAGATTTGTGTCCATCGGAAAGAAAGATACAATGTATGACTTAAACCCAAGATTAAGTATGGTCGTCCAAATATAGTGATCTGATTTCAAGAGATTGACAACCCTTGGATCTTGGCAAAGCGAATAAAGGACTTGATCTACAAGTCTTATATACTTAGCATACTCACTTCATTTCAGCTCCTCATTTATTTCTCCAGCTCACTTTCTAAGAGTTTAATAAGAGGAATTACCTGACTCAAGCTGGCAGTGCCTGAACTAACTTCACCTGTGGCAACTTCAAAGGGTTTGAGAACCTTGCACAACATGGAAAGTATTCCCCACTGTGCTATATCACAGGTCATTGTGTAGCTTTGGATGGCCTTTTGATGCTCCTCCATCTGCTCCAGCATGTAAAGTGTTGAATTCCACCTAGTTACTACCTATTGCTTCAGCTGATGGCAGGGAAAATTCAACAGTGCTTGCAGGGGCTGCACTCTTTGATATGCACTCAATGAATGTCGAAAATGTCCTGAAAATTTTTTTGGCACACAGATAGCATCTCCTGCATGCCCCTGTTATTTAAAAAAAAAAAAAAAAAAAAACATTTTGCACCACCAAATTAATTGTGTGAGCAAAACAGGGCACATGTTGAAATTCACCCAGCTGTAATGCTCTCACAATATTGGTGGCATTGTCTGAAATCACAATCACAGCGGGGTAAGCCATTCTGCAATGAGTTCCATGAATTTTTCTAAGAGGTTGTCAGCGGTATGCCCCTTAGCAAAACCGGTGATACACAAGTAGACTGCTTCTGAATGAGTTGGTATTTGTTAGATGCTGCTGCTGAAGGAAATACACCTACCCAGTGGGCTGTCACAGTCATGTAATCTTTAGTTTGCCCTAATCCACCTGTCTGCATATCTGTGGTTAGGTGGACAATGGGTACAATGGTATTTTGGAGGACACTAATTAAGTTTTTCTTAACATCCATGTACATACTTGGAATTGCTTTTCTAGTAAAGCGGAATCTAGAAGGGATTTGATAGCAGAGACACTGCATTAATGGCTGATACTGGATGCACATATAATACCAGCATAGCTGTTATTGGCGTCAGTAATCTGCTGTGCAACTGAGTGACTGCTGTCATACTTGCTCCCCCTTGCAAAGGATTGTTTAACAGTTAATTATTTTGTTAAACTACTACAAGTAGTCTTCCTGGTCCCCTTCTGGGATGAAGATTCATCACAAGAGCAGCAGCAGCAACAGGTAAAACAGTGAAGGATCCTTCTGTGGAAGCCCGAATAGGAGAGGAATTAGTAATGCTTATGAAGTTGGAAAAGGACTACTTCCGATCATGATTTAGGATATTGATGATGAAGTTCGTGGTAGTGGAGATTGCAGGCGCATGGATCTAATAGAGCAAAGGGAGCTAGGCGACACTGGACTGGTTGTTGTTACATTTTTAGCTAAAGTTTCAGAACTTTTCAAAAAAATTTGATGAATGCACTACAAGTGACGTAACAAGCAGGAGGTTCCTAGATGGTTATGGTCCCTACTTCTACTTACTATGGCATTACAGAGGGTACAGAGGGCTTGAAACTTGTTGCCTGGATTTGAGTATAAATAATTCCACCCAGAAGAGTTTAATTTTTTTTGTCTTTTACACAGGTATGACAATGTAATTTTTCATATAATGGGCAAAAATTGTTTCCACTGGTGCCTGATTTAAACAAACAACATCCTCCTCAACATCCTTATTAGCACCAGCTATACAAATATACCCCTCATCCTGGTACACTTCTATAGAAGCATCCTCAAATTCTATGTCAGCATGTTGTCTTGTGCTGCTCATCCCCACATTTTCAGAGGGTGCACAAATGGTGGAAGCAGCCTCCTCTTCGAGTACAGTATTGGAAAGGTCAGACTCACACATGGCACTTGCAGACACACTTAGAGTCTTCTCAGGGATTTGTGATTTTTCTGAGCTCATAGTTGGTTCCTGTGCCTTAACAATTTTCATTTTTTTTACACTTCTACAGAGAGAAGTGCTTACATCATCATAAGAGGCAGAACCACAAGTCACAAATAAAGGCCAAGGCCTTAGCCTTTCCTTGCCACTTTATGTGGTGAATGGCATATTGCCAAATTTATGTTTCTCTGTAGCTAACTTTACTATATTGCTACTTAGATTTTACATGCCTCTTAAATCAATGCCCTTTGGCATCGGCCTTAATAGATGACGTTGACAGGCTTGACGTCATGTCTGGGTGCAGCACTAGTATGTGCTTCCTGCTCATCTCTCAATTGTTCATCCTCCATATCTATAAAAAAAAAGTGTCAGTGTCAAAATACGTGTATAAGTCAGAAAATATAATCTAACACTGTGGTTTACTTTCACCTACAATGTCACACGATACGAGTATGAGTCAGAATTAATCATCTAACACTGCAGTTTACTTTCACCTACAGTGTCACACAATACGTGTATGAGTCAGACTATATATTACACAGCAGTTCACTTCCACCTACACTATCACAATACGTGTATGATTATACACTACGGTCTGACCAGCAGTGTCATAGAAAAATAATAGTATAGTACACTGGAGTTTAGCACAGCAGCCCCAGCCTCTTGATGGACAACACAGCACCCCTGAACAGACACAGCATGGACACAACCATTTAATGTAAGCTCCACAGCCGGAGTGAAGATAGCAATCACTGGGGTCCTTATATAGAATCCAAAACCTGCAAGAATCTGACAGCAGGAGGATGATGTTTTGCTGTGTTTTGGGATCCGAGTTAGATGGGAAAACTAGAGATGGGATTGCGAAGGGGACCAGACCACACGGAACTTGTCTACTGTGTTATTCTGGAGGCCGGTAATATATTCAATTTTAGAGATAAACCAACAGCTCTTGATGCACTGGAGGATCAGACTTTTTCTAGGCTTTGGCTAGTTGATATCGAGCAGAGAAATAATTATTAAGAGATAATCTGTGCAGTAAAATCAATGGTGCAGCTATAACATAAATCTAATAGTGCATCCCCACTGCACTAAAATAACAGATAGAACTTTCAAAGAAATAAGAGATAGATTACAAGTGCTCCACAGATAGCCCACTTCACCAACCAATTTCACCACTAAGTGAGGAATAAAGAGGAAAAATACAGTTTTCAAGATAACAGATGGTATTCCAATAATTCATTTTGATAGGATCTGTAACAAACTGTGACCCCTTCATATATACAGTATAAGAGCTAATTTAGCTCATAAAGGGGTGCACAAGGGAAATACCATAGTGCAAATTATCGTTTTAAAATACATGGATTTAATAATACATCACACTTACAAACAAAGTAGATAAAAGCGCATATAGAAAGGCAATAGCAGCAACAGGCAGGAAGGTCCTGGGAACACCCTGATGGATCTGGGATTATTGGACAATCGGGCTCCGGAACCGGATTCCAGTGCAGGACCTTCAAAGTAGCAGCAGCCTCTCAGCGTGATGGTACAAACGGGAGAGCAATACAGTGAAACAACTGGTATGGCCGTCGGCCGATAACGGCACTGACCAGCTAGATGTAATACCACAATTCCACCCTCAAGAGCAAAGGTAATGCAGGAACCACCTGTCAGCACTCTTCCAACGCGTTTCTCCCCTTATTGGGGCTTTTTCAAGGAACTTGAAAAAGCCCCAATAAGGGGAGAAATGCGTTGGAAGAGTGCTGACAGGTGGTTCCTGCATTACCTTTGCTCTTGAGGCTGCAATTGTGGTATTACATCTAGCTGGTCAGTGCCGTTTTCGGCCGACGGCCATACCAGTTGTTTCACTGTCCGCCCCTGAGCTATTGCATGTCAGGTCCCCTGCCTTTGTACAATTTTAAAATAAAGTGTTTTTATTCATAATACCACTTCTATTATCATCTTTGGAGCAGCTCATAAAGAAACCGCTACGTGAGGATCGACGTCTTTCTCTGAGTGAGTAATGGTACGCATCCTATATCACGTCTGATATATACATTAGAGTTAAAGATACCTTTATGTGCGGAAATTCGCTATATCTATTGTGAGTGCCATCTATCTCCATAGAAAACCTTGTCTTTGCCAGCTGCATACATCATTTATAACATTTAAAGACGTACTACACTATGATTTTTTACTTCTGTTTTTATTGTATATCATCTTGAAACGTTTCATGGAGCTGAAGATTTGACCGTCTTTGCATCACAACAGGAGGAATATTCTGGGAATTGGACTGTTTCATATATATGCATATGGACATTAAGTATTTCAGTTTTATGAAACTACACTGAGCGCTTATATTTGAGTATTTTTTCATTTGTCTGTTGTATCTATATGAGGGTAAAGTGGCCCTCACTTGCTCAAATAGCTGCATAAGTGAGATTGCGCCTTGGGTCTCTGATTATATATTTTTTGAGAGTGCAATACGCTCTGCCATTTGTACCCACTGTTTGGACCTTCCTGCTTGTTGCTGCTATTGCCTGAAAGGGATCTTTCTATATGCGCTTTTATCTACTTTGTAAGTGTGATGTATTATTAAATCCATGTACTTTAAAACGATAATTTCCACTATGGTATTTTCCCTGGTGTACCCCTTTATGAGCTAAATTAGCTCTTATTTATATATATATATATATATATATATATATATATATGAAGGGGTTACAGATCCTATCAAAAGGAATTATTGGAATACCATCTGCTATCTTTAAATGGGAGATACTTGAAAACTGTATTTTTCCTCTTTTATTCATCATTTATGCTAGCCATACATCAGGCCAACTTTCCTGAAACCATCCAACTGACCAACCGTCCAACTTGTCTGTCCAACTAAAACACTGCCCCACACACCTAACCAACTTTTTCATCAAACCATCCAACCTCTCTATAACTCGTGATGTCACAGAAGTAGGCAGACAGTGTCTGCCTACTTTGCATGTTTTGAATACTTTATTTTTTAGAAATATATTTCAATATTCTTTTTTATGCTAATGACTGGTTTTCAGTTATCTAGGGAACAGAACTAAACTGCTGAACTGCATTACAGCTGAATTAATTTACCTTTGTTGAAGGTAACAAATAGATACTTTTTTTGTTTTTTTTTACATAAGTTACAACTACCATAAGCAGATACATAAAGTGATACATAGTTGTTGACATATCCGTCACATTACACCAGGTACAGCCCTTATACTCTTTACGCCGTTTACAGCCCCTTACACCAGTGGTTCTCAAACTGTGTGCCGTGGCTCCCTGGAATGCCTCAGGATACTTGCAGGAGTGCCGTGGGTTGGGGGTCTAGGACCAATTTAAATTATTTACGATCAATGTAATAGGCAAAACCAGTGCAGGTGGCTGTCTATCATATAATAATATGTGGAGAAACAGAAGTAAATCCTGTCCCTCACCACACAATTAAACCTAAGAAGGACATATAAACACAATTTACTTAATCTTTCTTTCTAAATTTCTCACTAGGAAACTTTTGGCCTAGGGGTGCCGTGAAAAAAAATGATGGTACTCTAGGGCACCGTGATTAAAATAAGTTCGGGAACCACACATTACGGCAGGTAAAGCCCCTTACACGCATTATGCCAAGTAGAGCCCCTTAAACGCATTACGCCAAGTAGAGCCCCGTACACGCATTATGCCAAGTAGAGCCCCTTACACGCATTATGCCAAGAGGAGGTTGGAAGTCTATTTAGTTATTCAATAAAAATTTTAACAAAAACGCCAATGATCAGGTGGACCCACCGATATAGGTTAATTTTGCATGTTCCATCCCCTGCTGTCGCTATCGCTACAAGGGATCCTGGGCTGATGGGTGCCTAATACCAATGGACTGGTAGTGGTGGTGACCGCAGGGGGTAGGTGTGTCAGGTGGGGATCATGGTGTAGTATGCGGGAATTTGACACAAAGGTGCTGGTGATTGTGGGGGTAGGGGTGCTGGGTGATTGCAGGGGTGAGCGGGAGGGGGACTCCGGCTAGGTGTAGTGTTGAACATAATGGGGGGCTCATTGCCAGCTGACAGGGGCAGCCCAGCAGTAGTGATGGATTGCTGCGGCTGCCCCTGGTCCTCCTCCCGGCTCCCGCATGAACGCTGCTGTCGACATGGAACCATGGCGGCAAGTGCAGGTGGTCACGGCCCGCGGGTGAGGGTGCCGCAAATGTTGAGGAGTTACGATCATGGGTGGGGAAGTACAGGGATGCGGCAATTGCAGGTGAGGGAGTGCGGGGATGCCGCTATCGTGGTGATTGCGGGGGTAGTATGCGAGATTGCGGGTTGGGATGTATGGGGGTGCTGCGTTCATGGGTGGTGAGATGCGGCGATGCCATGATTCTGGTGGTTGCAGGTGGTAGTATGGCAGCGGATGAAGGTGGTTGCGGGTGAGGGTACCTCAAATGTGGAGGGTGGTATGTGCCATGATCACGGGTGGGCCGGTGGAAATTTACTGTGGTCATAATTGCAGGCATTAGGTAAAAACCGGAACAGTTTGGACCCCGAAACAGACCAGCTTCCTGCAGCATTCTGAAGCTTACAATGCTCGTCCCTGTCCAGGGGGTGTTCTGCCCAGGGGGAATCTGTCACCAGGGAGATGGGGAGGGAGAGATTACAAGCTTTCTGTATGGTCCATGCATTCCGGGGTCAGGACCATTCCAGTTTTTACCCAATCCCTGGGGGGAATGCAGGGTGATCACAGGGTAGGAGGGAAGGTGTCAGCCTAGGGGAAATGGTGATCGCTGGTGCCCGTGAGGGGGGAGATGTGGCAGAGATACATGCGGCTACAGGTCAACTCCTTTCCCCGCACCGCTGCTGATGACAGGGGCAGCCTGACAATGATGAAGTGCTTCAGCAGTCCGGGAGCAGCTCCAGTCTACAGCAGCCGTAGCTTTGTGAGCAGAGCTGGCTCTAAGCTCTCACGCCCCACTGAAAGCCAATAAGACCCCTCCGGACAGCTCCCGAACCACCGCTGCCGGGTTGACAGGGGCAGCAGTGAAGAACTGCTTCCACTGGTGTGTCCCCCCCCTCCCCTGCTGCACCACCAATGCAGGGGATCCCAGTGTCACAGGAGCAGCGGGGCAGCAGCTGCCCCTGAGCTCTCTCCTGCTCCACAGTACCGTCACTGCCTAGGTTCCTGGGATGACAGGGTCAGCCCAGCCAGCAGTGATGGTGACAGAAGTAGGCGGACACTGCTGGCCCTCCTACTTATCATTCAGTTGGGGGAAAGTTTCCCCTACACCTGAATGATTAGTTGGAAAAATCAAACAGGTTTGATTTTCCCAACTACTTGGTCAGACTGTTTCTGACCGTTTTTTAGCGTGTGGGAGCAAACGGCTGATAATCATTTGCTCCCACACACTACCAGATTATCTTTCCAACCAGCCAAAAAGTTGGCTGGTGAGAAAGAAAGCGTTCTGATCAGGGCTGGTGCTAGGGTGTTCAGTGCCCTCCTGCAAACAATGAATTTGCACCCTCCCCCACATAGTTTTATAGGGACAGATCTTGTTTTGAGTGAAACTTTTTTAGCATAGCAGGGCTGCACAAGTGAACGCAACCCTGCTATGCTAAAATACACTACCCCATAGACGGAGATTAGTTGATCGCACCAGCAGCAAAAAGTTGCTTGGTGCGATCAACTCCAAATGACCCCCATAGATAGTTAATATAGTTAAATGTCCAGGGCAGGTAGGCTTACCTGTAGTTGGCTTTAACTGATTCTTTATGGTAAAAAAGCAGTAGTGTCTGCTTCCCAGGTGCTGCTGTATCAGGGTGCCTTCCTGGGAACAGGTGGTGGTCATACCCCTGCTAACTGCGGTCGGCTGAGCTCCAGGAGGAATGTGGAGGGAGCTTCTCTACATGCCTTCTGGCTGCCAGGCTTGTAATGCTTTCTGCAGCCCATAGCTGCGCTGTGTGTGGTCCCCGCATAGGTTCCTCTAACTCCGGCTCTGCAGTCGGCGGCATCTCCCTCTGACTACTGTAGCTGTCGCTTCTGGCAAGGAGGAGGCAGAGAGGGGAAGCTGTTCTTCATGCTGCCAGCGCCACTGCCTGTCATACAGTGACAGGCAAAGGCTGCGGCAGCCGGCAACAACATGCAGGGTAGTGGTAAGGAGGCAGGGAGGGGGAGACGCTTTTCTTTCTGACGGCGCCGCTGCCTGTCACACAAAGTGACAAGCGCAGCGGCAAAGGGCAGCAATAGTGCACATCAGCAAGGTCTGTAATGCATGAAGAGTGCCTATCCTGCACGGCGCCTACCTGCATTGCAGACCATGCCGAGCGGGTAGCGCCGGCACTGGTTCTGATGTATGGCTAGCATTAGTGGTGAAATTAGTTGGTGAAGTGGGCTATCTGTGGAGTGCTTGTAATCTATCCCTTATATAGTTGATATCGGGCCGCGCCTTGAGTCCTATTGGAGAAAGAGCGCTATATAAATAAGATTATTATTATTATTATTATTACTAATGTGTATATCATTTTCCTATTCTAAATGTGCTCTTTATGCATTTATTACTATGGAAGCTCACAGGTATCAACAATCTCTGACTGTTAAGGGGGGTACACACGGAGAGATCTGTGCTTAAATTCTAAACAATCTGACTAGATTGCTTAGAAATTAAGAACGGATCTCTCCGTGTGTAGGGTGCCGGCGACAGAAATGTTCTGTGCCAAAACTAGGGAGATCGCTCATTTCACCACTGGGTGAAATGAGCGGCCCCCATAACCACCCCCCTCGCTCAACACACAACGCGTTGAGTGCTGAACAGGGGGAGAGATGTGTGCTGAGCGGTCTGTGCTAAATCGCTCAGCACACATCTCTGGGGAAATCTCCCCGTGTCTACGGGGCTTTACTGTATGTTCAGCATTTAAGAAAACAGTATGCAGAATTTCTGGGTACATTGTTTAACGAAAATACAAAATGGCTACCTAATAACAATTGGGACATTTATTGCAGTGAAGCAAAAAAGAAAAATGGAATAAAACCTTATCAAGGAATCTGTAATCATTTCATAAATGTGTCTCGCAGTAGTGTTCCTGGTATATACCAAAGTAACAGTTACAGCAGAATCCAGTGGATCACCAGTTAAGATTGTGCCGTGGGCTGGATAGTCTGCAGACTCAAGTATGGTCAGTTCTCTGAGCCCAAATGCTGTTTCTTCTTTTATCATACACATAGTTGCATTTATGTTGATGGGTATATGGAAGGGTTATCAAATCAAGAAGCAAAGGAGTCTCAAGGGAGCAAACTTGTGTTACTACAGATCGGCCTACACAGAGGATGACTCTTTACTGAATGTATGCCTTCCGCACTGTTTCCACCCACTGTAGAAGGAGGGTTTTACTACTTATGTCTGTAGATCTCAGAACATGGATGATTAATGTATCCCTTGTACATTAATGTACCACTAATGTGGCCTTGCTACCCAGAGATCTCACCACAATCAGGGCACTCACTGGGCAAGTTACTATTTACCAACATTTTTTGGACATTGCTCTTTACATTTGTAAAAACTATTTTACTAAAATAATATTAAAGTCAACTGGTCTGTCCACAGATCGGGGATATCACTCATCTTGTTATTATCTATAATTGATACCAATGATTGAGTAACATTGTATGGGTTTTTCTCTTTAAAAATAAATTATTTTATTCCTGCACCCATCTTGGTGTGAGCATGAGGGAATGATTTAGCATGAAATGGTTCACTGCTCCATATCAGAATGTGAGCTGTCTGCAGACTGTTATCTTAACAGGAGATAAAGGGGAATTCTTGAATAATTGGCAACATCAAGCATTTTATATACATGAAAGCAAAAGTAAGTAACGGTACGAAATGGATCAGCGGTCATGAATATGGTGCAACAGGATGACGACACAACACATGATTAATAAAGGTTAAATGGATTACAGAGGATTTAGGGTCAAGAATATTTGTTTGTGCACAAATCAGTGATAATTGTACCTCTTTACATTGCACATAATGATGAAACCATTATCCAGGACCAATAGAGTGTTTCAAATGAAAGAGCTTCAATTAACGTTTCTTGCAGTTTTGAACACTTAAGTTTTCTGTATTTTCGGATTAAATGCAAATATTTCATTTATCCAAAAATACTTGGAATTATCAATGCACTTTCATTAGTCTAAGATGACACTAAAATCGTTTTAAATCTCTGCAACATTGAAATGTTAAGGCCTCTTAAAGTCCACAGAGGTTTCAGACGATAAATTATGGGAAACCAATTTATTTGAGTTGTAATATTAAGATTATCTTTCCGACTTGAGCAAAGACACCATAGAAAACACATTTCAATTTCTCTGTGATTAGAAGGGAAAAAATGAAAGGTTTGTTCTGAACTCTGGTTCTTTCAGTCTGAAATCTAAATTCTAATTAATAAAGAACATATTACTTGAAGGCGTGTAATATAAATGCATATTTTATGCGGTAGCGCTTACTTTTATTATCATTGGGATTCCATACATCATTTTATTAATACAATTTGTGACTGTGTGAACTTTCACATTTTTATTCAAGTGATGTCCACAGACAAGTAAAATGTGCCAGAATTGTATACTTTGGTACATCAGAGTGATTCGGGGGGAGTTTAGCTTTGTATATACTCTTTTTAAAAGTTCAACCTCTACTTTAGGACCCTAAGCTGTTCAATACCCAATAGTTCCTGAACATTAAGTGGGGAGGGAAATTGGGCAGTGCTAATAATTGTCGATTTTTTTGGCTAATGCCAGAACTATTGAATCTATGGGTCTCATTTACAAAGTGCAAAATGGCTTACACACAGTGGGAAATCTGTACAAGCGTCTCCAAATCTACATCCAAGCGCATGTGGCTGTGGAGTAAGATGGTAGATCTTGCAGAGTAGCATGAGCTTGTAATCACCACAGGGAGGAGTTGGAGATAGTTACAGCTAACACGCTAAGCATGGAATAGACAACTTTAATGCTAAGTTTAGTGGAGAAAACCAAGATTCAGAACAAGATTAATGATGACATGAGCCAAAGAAGGGCAGAGGAAGCATTTGGCCACACAAATTGCATAGATAAAAGCAGACTACAAGGATCAAATCTGATTACAAAATAGCCACATACTGTACTTCCCAATAGGTGACAAGTGATCTGATGACTGGATACTGATAATTTGATGGAACCACAAATTGTACAATGATCATTCACCTTTAAAATTTGGTTAAACAAATAAATGTAGGGCATATTTTGCCTTGAATGTATACATTTTCTGCAAAATATATTGGCATAAGACATTCCAAATTTAAAACGGAAATTATGTGCATACTTACATCTATTAAAAATATTGGGAACTGACATAATGCTTGAATGGACAAGGACTGATAAAAAGTCACATGGACTCAGCAAACTGGAAGGAAAACACGCACATTGACTGACTCCAAGTTGTTTCATGCAAGATAGGTAATCCAACGTATTGTGTACCCTGCCAATCAGAAGCCAGTGCAAGTCATGAATAAAATTGTACAGTTTATTCGGCACACCGGTTCATTTAACACAATTCAAGATACAGCTATTTCTCACAGCTAACATTATCTCAAGACAGCTGAGCTTCCTGTGTGTTGTGGATCAAATATGAACCTTCATCATAACCCAAGCATTGGCACAAGATGCATTCTCAGTTAATGAAACACAAAATATACAGTAAGTCAAACCAAGTAGTACCCACTATTGGATAAACTATTATGGTAATTGTATTATTAATGCAGGTTTTTTATATAAATCCAAAATATTACTCAACTCTGTAGAGGGAATGTTTATTCATTCTCATCAGTATTGCCCCAGTGGAGTTTAGAATGTAATTTCTATTTTTCTAAGACACACAAACGTACACAATCCTGCCAATCCATTAGCCTGTCAGTATGTTTGTGCAGCGTGGGAGAAAACTGGAACATCTGGAGATGGATACAGGGGAATAAACACATTTTGTGCAGATTGTACCCTGGCTGGATTCAACCCCACAGTTCTAGTGCTGCAAGGCTTCATTTTATTTATATTAACTTTTATAATAACTATTTCTGAGAGATGGAAGTACTTGCTGTATCCAGTATGAATAACACATTAAGTGTTCACTTACAAAAAAATACAGACTTTCATTAGTTTTCTTAATTCAGTTGGAAATCCAAACCCATATTAATTAGGCCAAACACAACTTTCAGGTCATGTAGCTCAACAAAAGCTGTAAAGCCACAAGACCCCCAAACCTCAGCTTCATAGCGGTTTTTAAGGGAGCACAGGCCTTCATCTGCTGCTGCATGCTAACTGAATAAACACTTGCAAACTGATATGGGCCAAAAAAAGTTCACAGCTTTATTCACAAATCAACATCTGCAGGGAAGAGACTCACAAGGCAATGATATTTACTCACTCAATAAAGCAGTACATTCTCTGGAGAACATGGAAGCAATGCCACAATGCCCCTTGGATCCAGCACTTAGCCGGCAACTCCTTGGCATGTTAGAAGTGGAAGCCTGGGCATTGAAAGTGAAGACATGCATGCAGCCATCCAGTCAGAGTGATTATGGGCACAGCTACTGAATCCTTCCCTTGGCTATGACTTGTGCTCATGATACCTCCCATGAGGACGGAAACCCCACAGCTGCTACTCCATGCAATGTCATCTCTAATGATTTTTGTAGTAAAAAGTGATATCTAAAATATGTACCCTGCCGCTCTTACAGATACCTGTATATTCCTTACCAATGCCATTATGTACAGTAATATACGGATTGAGCCGGGATCCCAACTACATCCCATAATATACCATTACCATAGCTGGATTCAATGTGCTTGAAATTATTTGAGTTCATTGTTTTCTGCTTTTTGGCACTTTGCCAAGTCAAACTTGGGATAATGTATGACCAAATCAAGTTCACAATGCTCCATTGCCCGTTCATGCCAGGCTGACCTCCTGCGTGCCCCACTATTACACTTCTCTTTAAAGTTCCTCCATACCATGCCCCTCTTAGCCAGTCATGTCATTGCCCCCTGCGTCAAACACCTAATTAATTCTCAAATGGTCTTACTGCTACCTGCTTGGTTTTCAATAAACATTGCTTGTACCAGATAAATGACTGGCTCTGGATTCCCTCCCAATAACATCAACCTCTATTTCCAGGCAAATCATCTTGACCTTAAGAATTTGGCAAAGCACATGATTAGTTTACCTTCCATTTTCCCCCAATAAGCCTGTGCTTGCCACCTGCTGGATTCCACCACTTCCTCTCTGGCTGGAAACGCATCACTGAACACCACAATAATAAATGCAGTTATAAACAATGCCACCTCCCTTTCTTCTGTACATACTGCTAGCACTACAAGCACCAACTTCTTTCATTTTTCTACTACCCAAGCTTCTGGACCAACTCCTTCATATTGGTATGAAATATGAAGGCCTTTGTGACATCGCTCTCACCATGCAACCTACAGAACAACAAAACAGCAGTCACCATAATGGCAATACTGAACCTGTATGCCCACTACTTCCTGTCCAAACTGCCCCCCATCCAAGTGAAAGACATGGGCACCATACCTCCTATTTGTCTTCCCTGCAAATAGCTGAACTTTGTAAACTGATTTGCTCTCAAGCTCTTGGGCACTCTCTGAACCTCAGCTATTGTCTATACAACTACTGTATTTGCCTTTCTGACATCTCTAACATTAAAATCTTCCACATTGGTTATGGTTTGTCATCGCCAAGATGTCTTCTCACTAGATCGTGTTGGCAGTGGTATTATCTGCGTAGTGTGCAGCTGCTGGAGTCCCACTGTAATTGGGAAAGCATCCAGTAATGTCTTCCCTCTAGCACCATATTGGTTGAGGCACTGCTTGATAACATATGCAGGTTCCTCTTCCATCTAGCTAGGCGTAGATGCTCTTACGGTTGTCTCAACGGTGAAGTTAAATATGCTTAAGGTGGGTCCTTGCTCATAGTTGAGTTGCCTGTGGCCTTTACCTCCACTCCTAATAATTCTGACCAAATATTTTGCCTGTCTCCATGATGCCTCAGCTAACCGATCTCACCCTGCCCGCTCTGATACTTTTGGCCCTTTTTACCTCCCAGGTACTAAAGGGAGGACGAGAATGCTTGTCCCCCTTTGCTTCCTGATGCTGCATAGGAGCTGCTTAGGGTCATTCCTTACATGTCTCCCATGTGTGTGGTATAGAAGATCTACAGTTATTAGATAGACAGTCAATAGGGTGACACCATATGGGCGACATGCATTGAGTCAACAGGGTCAAAAGGTCAATAGGGACAACAAAAAGTCAACAGGTAAAATGTAGACAGTACAAAAGGTCAACAGGTACAAAAAGTCAACAGGGTCAAAAGGTCAACATGAAGATTGTTGATGCAAAAAAAAAAATTGTGTCATTTTGTAAGTTTTAAAAGATGCCTATTCACAATTGTATATCACGTGGACGGTAAACCAAGCCAAAGTTGAAAAAAAAGTGAAAACCCCCCAAAAACTGTGTTGATTATAAGTGTGCCGATCATTGCCACGTCCACCTTTTGTACCTGTTGACTTGTTGCACCTGTCTTTAACCTGTCATACTTTTGACCCTGTCAACCTATCACCTGTCGACCATATGGTGTCAACATACTCCGGGTACCATCTCCCATGCCATACAGGGCCTTCAACCCCAATTAGAGTGTGGGATCCAGCAACATCACTGAGCATTTCTGCCCACTACAGGAAGCCACGCACTGAGTGATGCAAGATTTGTGGAGTGTGTTAATTTAAACAAAATTCCCAACAATTTTCTTCCCATGGAATAATTTTCCTTTACAAGAAAACAAAATTGTGATGTGAGTTTAAATAAAAAATAAGCTTGAAGAAAAGCACACACTTGAATATTCCTTTTCCTATATAATTGCCTGTAGTCACCCTTGTGTGAAAGCCCCCGTTGGATTACAGGATTTGTTGTATGTAAATTGAGGACTAAATGCATGGTAGCACCTTTCAGCTCTGCAATACTGGAAATTAGTTTTTTAATAGGAAATTAGATTAGTAATATTTTAGTCAACAAAAAAAAAATCTGCACGGAGATGAGAAAATTATTCAAGCAATCAGACTTTTAAATCCAAGAATGAGCAATTGTCGAAATCCTTGTTCAACTATTTTCAAAAGAGTCAGACGCTCTATTGAGAGATGAGAGATGAGAGATAAGAACGAGAAGCTCCCATTAACATCTTCAGGTACAGATTCTGAAATCGGAACTGTGCACAGTATCAGTAGCATGTCCGAAATCAGTACTAAGCAGGCAATCCCAAATTAGCACAATAAGGTTCTGCTATTGCCAAGGGGTAAACTTCAATCATGTATATAATCCACACACTGTATACAGATTAATAGGTGTAAGGTAATGTACAGGAAAAGAATGGTTTTAGGTACAGTATTATTATCTTTTATTCAAATGATGCCACAAGGTTTCTGAAGCACCAAAAATAAAAATACATTAGTACAAACATTTAAAAAAAAAAAAAATCATAATTGCAAATCTGCACAGAAACCTATTACCAACAAAGGAGAGAGGGTCCTGCTTGAGAGAGTTTACATTTTGGAGAACTAGGTAAACACAAAGAGCTAAGAGGGTGTGAGTTCTGAATAGGTGCAAGTTTAGAGCTAAACTCACATATTGTCAGAACTCACACATGTAATAGGCTACGAGAACATGCAAACTCACGTGTAACTCGCATTTCCACTACTTGCAAGGGCCAAACTCTCATCCAGATGTTTCCTCATTAAGACATACAATTTGCACAGAACTAGTCAAAAAAAAGTGTGAAAAAAAAACCCTGCTTCTGGCTGGCGAGTTTAACAGAGGAATGCACAGATCAAATTTTAACGTATCGGCACTTGTTGATGTTTAGAATTGTCTAGTACATGTACCATTTATATAGTATGCATTTCCTTGTATCCGTTATTATGTGCACTCTAGACATTGTCACAAATAGCTATGTGCTATATTACAAACCACTTTCATATTGTAATTGGAGAGTAGGATCCTCTCGAGTTGTATATGCAGCTGGCAATTTAGATACCAAGACCAGCACAGGTTGTTCTAATTTGGGCAATATGGATATGCAGTATACAGACCGCAAGTACCGAAGATGCTACTATTTCTTCCATCTCAGAGTCCCTGTATTCACTTTGTTGCACATATGTAATAACGTCCTGATGAAAAGGTCTGCGGGCCTTGAAACATCGACGGGCATGAAGATTCACTAAACTCTATATTATCCCTTAACCATTGGAGTACCGCCTCTTTTCTTACTTGTAAGAATTAATCAGCTATCTATCTGTATGGGAAGGCACCCTAACATTATACAGTCATCCGGAGTGCCAAGCCACTGTTGAAGTATATAGAATTTTGAGGGGAAAAAATAATTTATTCCATTTTGAATGGATTTTGTGAATACTTTCCGGATGCACTGTATGTATGTATATATATATATATATATATATATATATACATACAGTGCATCCGGAAAGTATTCACAGCACTTCACTTTTTCCACATTTTGTCATGTTACAGCCTTATTTCAAAATGGAATAAATTATTTTTTTCCCTCAAAATTCTACACACAATACCCCATAATGGGGTGTAGTATGGCTGACCGGCGGTCTCCTGACCGCCGGTCAGCATACCCGGCAGCATACCGACGCTGGGATCCCGGCGGGGAGGGGTGAGTGCAGCAAGCCCCTTGCGGGCTCGCTGCGCTCTCCACGCTGCGGGCTCGGTGGCGACCTGCGGTCGCCATGGGTTCTATTCCCACTCTATGGGTGTCGTGGACACCCACGAGTGGAAATAGTCCCTGTTGGACGGCATGCCGACCATCGGGATACTGAGCCGGCGGGATGGTGGATGAGGTCATGTGACTGTCGGTCAGCAGACCGCTGGTCACATGAATACCACCCCCATAATGACAATGTGCAAAATATTTTTTTTGAGATTCTTGCAAATTTAAAAAAAATAAAAACCTAAGAAAACACATGTACATTCACAGCCTTTGCTCAATACTTTGTCAATGCACCTTTGGCAGCAATTACAGCCTCAAGTCTTTTTGAATATTATGCCACAAGCTTGGCACACCTATCTTTGGGCAGTTTCACCCATTCCTCCTTGTAGCACCTCTCAAGCTCAATCAGGTTGGATGGGAAGCGTCTGTGCACAGCCATTTTCAGATCTCATACCCTCATACTCAAAGAACAATCAAATAGAAGTGATACCCAAAAGACGGCCCTGTGTTTGGAAGGACAGAACTGTCAACTCTCACTTTGTGACCCCCATACCCAGAGCTCCTGCACTTAACATAAAGAAAACTGAAGGCCCTCTGGTATGCCCAATCAGGTCAGTCCTTTGTAATGCCAGATCTATAAGAAACAAGACTGCAACAATTGCTGACCTTATTGAATCTGCAGATCTAGCCTGTATTACAGAGACCTGGCTAGATGAAAATGCAGCACCTATATTGGAGGCTGCAGTACCAACAAACTACTCTGTCATCCACAACCCAAGACTGGACCGCAGGGGTGGCGGGGTGGCTATCTGCTTCAAAAAAGAACTTAAACTTAGGGTCCACCCTATTGAAACTACTCGCTCATTCGAGTGCATTGCTGCCCGGAGTTCGACAGGATTAGGTTTCAGAGTACTTCTCATTTACCGGCCACCTGGAGATGGAAAGATATTTCTACAAGAAATTGCAGACACTGTTGCTGGCCTGGTTCTGGAACATCAAAGATGGCTCATCCTCGGGGATTTCAATGCATGGGTGGATGATGAGCTCTCACGCCTTGGCCAAGACCTCCTGTGCACAATGAATGGTCTGGGCTTCACACAGGTCGTTCCCTCTGCCACACATAAAAGTGGTCACACTCTCGACCTTGTCTTTCAGATTGGATTAGAAGTCACTGACCTAAAAATAAACCCAGTCATCTGGTCAGACCACTACTCCCTCTGGTTCTCAGTTGCAACCCCTCAAATAAGATCTCTGCCCGTGGAGTTGACCAGGTATCGTCCAAGGAGGGGTATGACTCCCCAGGCTCTTGCAGCAAATCTGGATCTCTCTGCTATACTGGGTGCCTGTGAAGATCCCTGTTCCCTAGTCCGTTATTATAATAGGGATGTTATGGCTGCAATTGATGTTATCGCCCCTGTGCGTTTAAGACCTCGTAAACCACAACGTCAAGCTCCATGGTTCGACAACAGTGTTAGTGAGCTCAAGAAAAGGGGGCGTAGACTGGAAAGACGATGGAGGAAGACTAGCCTAGTGGCTGACAAAATAAAATTAATAAAGCATAACGAAGAATATCAATCGACAATTACTCGTAAGAAGGCACAGTTCCTGTCAAATGAGATCACAGCAGCAAACAATAGGCCAGCTCAGCTTTTCCGCACAGTGGAGATGCTTTGCAAGCCAGCATGCCTGCAAACTGATGAGACCCTCTCCCAGGCAAGATGCAATGAGTTTGCAAACTTCTTTGCAGATAAAATATCCACCATCCGGGCTGGAATCTCCACAGTGCCATCAAAGGAGTACCAAACTACAAAGCCTGCCAATATAAGCTACCTGCCTTCATGGACCAGCTTTGACCCAGTGGATGTAAAGGACACTGCTGAAATTGCTAGAATTTTGCGTCCCACCACCTGTGATCTGGACCCAGCCTCAACCAAGCTTCTAATAGGTTGTATGGATATAATTGGTCCTGTCTTTACAAAAATTGTTCAATGCTCTTTGCAGACAGGCATTTTTCCTGGACCCCTAAAGGAAGCAATTGTTAGACCACTTCTTAAAAAACCTAATTTAGATCCCGACTGCATGACCAACTACAGACCGGTATCAAACCTTCCTTTCCTAGGAAAGGTTATTGAGAAAGTCGTTGCAAATCAACTGGAAACCCGCCTGACAACCCATGATATTTATGATCCATTTCAATCAGGATTCAGGAGAAGACATAGCACTGAAACAGCCCTGGTGTGTGTGTTAAATGATCTTCTGATGGCAAAAGACAGAGGTGACTGTTCAATATTAATCCTTCTGGATCTGTCGGCAGCATTTGATACCGTGGACCATGGGCTTCTGATTGAGCGACTGATACATTTCTGTGGTCTGGATGGCACAGTCCTAAGCTGGTTCAAATAATTTCTCACAGGCAGGTCACAGAGAGTATCATCTGGATTATACTCATCACCACCAGTGCCATTGCCATGTGGTGTCCCACAAGGTTCTATACTATCCCCCATGCTTTTTGCAGTATACATGCTCCCATTGGGCGAAATAATCAGGCGCCATGGCCTGGTCTACCACTGCTATGCAGATGATACACAACTGTACTTGTCCTTTGCTCCGGGCACTGATAACCCAATAGCAACCCTAAATGGCTGTCTAGCTGAACTACAGGAGTGGATGAGCGCCAGTTGGCTGCGACTGAACCCGGAAAAAACAGAGGTCCTTTTGATACGACCGCAATATCAAAGGACAAGACTGCAGCATAGCCAACCAACTGGACTTACACTGGGGGATTCAGAATTACAGACCAGTGATCGTGTGCGGAATCTTGGCGTTGTCCTGGATGGTGGCTTGACACTTAAACATCAGATATCAGCCACAATCAAATCCTCATTCTTTTACCTGAGGAACATAGCCAGAATCAAGCACTTAATTCCCTCAGATGACATGCCAAAAGTCATACATGCATTTGTATCATCTCGTTTAGACTACTGTAATGCCCTCTACCTTGGTCTACCAGCAAAAGAATTGCAACGCTTACAGCTGGTGCAAAACACAGCTGCCAGGCTATTAACCAACCAGCCCCGTTCTAGCCACATAACACCCATCCTCTACTCCCTTCACTGGCTGCCTGTAAGATGGCGAATCATCTTCAAGATTGGCTTACTGAGTTTCAAAGCATTACATGACCAAGGCCCAAGGTACCTGCAACAGCTTCTGACCCCATACTGCCCCACTCGATTACTGCGATCTGTAGATGAAGGACTTTTAGCAGTACCTAGAATCTACCATAATTCATCTGGGGGTCGAGCTTTTAATCATGCGGCTCCGACTCTATGGAACTCACTTCCCCGCACAGTGCGAGAGGCCCCAACTATAGAATCCTTCAAAAGTAGACTCAAGACTTTTCTGTTTACTAAAGCATTTCCATAGTGTCCCTTTTAGTATCTTCATGCTTCTGTATTTTATGAAAATGTACTTCATTATTTTCTGTACTATATTATGCTATGTATCTGTTAAGCGCCTTGAGTCCTATTGGAGAAAGAGCGCTATATAAATAAAATTATTATTATTATTATTATTATTATTATTATTATCTCTCCAGGGATGTTCAATCAGAATCAAGTCTGGACTCTTGCTGGGCCACTCAAGGACATTCACAGAGTTGTCCTGAAGCCACTCCTTTGATATCTTGGCTATGTGCTTAGGGTCATTGTCCTGCTGAAAGATGAACCGTCGCCACAGTCTGAGGTCAAGAGCACTCTAAAGCAGGTTTTCATCCAGGAAGTCTCTGTACATTGCTGCATTCATCTTTCCCTCTATCCTGACTAGTCTCCCAGTTCCTGCCGCTGAAAAACATCACCACAGAATGATGCTGCCACCACCATGCTTCACTGTAGGGATGGTATTGGCTTGATGATGAGCGGTGCCTGGTTTCCTCCAAACATGATGCCTGGCATTCACGCCAAAGGGTTCAATCTTTGTCTCATCAGACCAGATAATTTTGTTTCTCATGGTCTGAGAGTTCTTCAGGTGCATTTTGGCAAACTCCAGGCGGACTGCCATGTGCTTTTTACTAAGGAGTGGCTTCCGCCTGGCCACTCTACCACAGAGGCCTGATTGGTAGATTGTTGCAGAGTTGTCCTACTGGAAGGTTCTCCTCTCTCCACAGAGGAATGTTGTAGCTCTGAAAGCGTTACCATCGGGTTCTTGGTCACCTCCCTGACTAGGGCCCTTCTCCTCCGATCGCTCACTTTAGACAGCCAGCCAGCTCTAGGAAGAGTCCTGGTGGTTCCGTACTTCTTCCATTTACAGATGATGGAGGTCACTGTGCTCATTGGGACCTTCAAAGTAGCAGATATTTTTCTGTACCCTTCCCCAGATTTGTGCCTCGAGACAATCCTGTCTTTGAGGTCTACAGACAATTCCCTCGACTTCATGCTTGGTTTGTGCTCAGACATGCACTGTCAAGTGTGGGACCTTATATAGGCAGGTGTGCGCCTTTCCAAATCATGTCCAATCAACTGAATTTACCGCAGGTGGACTCCAATTAAGCTGTAGCAACATCTCAAGGATGACCAGTGGAAACAGGATGCACCTGAGCTCAATTTTGAGCTTCATGGCAAAGGCTGTGAATACTTATGTACATGTGATTTCTTAGTTGTTTATTTTTAATAAATCTGAAAAAATCTTAAAAAAAACTTTTTTCACATTGTCATTATGGGGTATTGTGTGTAGGATTTTAAGCACAAAATGAATTTACTCCATTCTGAAATAAGGCTGTAACATAACAAAATGTGGAAAAAGTGAAGCGCTGTGAATACTTTCTGGATGCACTGTATATAGGTGTCCTGATGAAAATGCTGACGTATTAAAAGGCATTGAAATGTAGCATATTATTGCTGTTCAAAGAGTGGAGCTATTTCATGCATGGAGTGGCGCTTAAGATTAAGCAGGCAACCAGCAAAGTATTTATTCAAATAAGATGTGCTGGTCTGCTGGGAGATATATATATTTATTATCAGTTATTTATATAGCGCACACATTTTCCTCAGCGCTTTTACAGAGAATATTTGACCATTCACATCAGTTTGTGCCCCAGTGGATCTTACAATCTATATTTCCTACCACATGTACATGCACACATATTTATTCAAGGGTTCATTTTGTTGGGAGCCAATTAACCTAACAGTATACTTTTGGATTGTGGGAGGAAACCAGAGAACCCGGAGGAAACCCACACAAGCACCGGAAGAATATACAAATTCCACACATTTAGAGAATTGGTGGGATTTGAACGCATGACCTCAGTCCTGTGAGGCAGTAATGCTAACCATTACACCATCCATGCTGCCCAAATGGAAAGGCTGGATAAGGGCCCTGAAAGGGAGATAGGGCAAGTTCCAGACATTGGGCCCAGTTTGGGTCTTTGTCCTCACAGAGGGCTAATCAGGGTTTCAGCTGTGTAAGTGGGTTATAGGGCTGCTAGCCTGATTAGTGTGTGGAGACTGTCTGGGAAGACTGCAGGATCTCTGTGAGAGAAATACGCTTCCTTACACAAGTGAGCCATACAGTGTTGGTTGGAAAACTCTGTGTTTTGTTTAGAGACAGTTAGGAATGTTTTATGTTTAGTTAGTGCCGGACAGGCAAGGTATTTTCTTTTGATGTTTGTTTTGTTTTCTGTTTAATAAAACTGGTCATGGCCAGTTACACCACACACTGGACTTGTGTGATTCCTCAGCTGCTGCATAGCTGCCATTTACCCCACGAAACGGCACCTTGTTCCCTTACAGTGTTACAACATATATATAATATATATATATATATATATATATATACTGTATGTACACACATGTACGCATACAGAATATAATGACTTTATTAATAAGGTATTCCATTCTTTTATATATTCAAAACTATTTAGTCTACTCTTCACTACAAAATTATATAAGCAATTAATTATGTTTTTAATACATTTTAAGCATTAATCAATTTCTAGCAGTTCAAAATGTAAATCAATAATTTCCCTATCCTATTACAGTTTCAACCTCTTTAATTCTTCTATTACCTATGAAATTATATTTTAATTAAACAATTAACCTACCTAATAATGGCTGTTTAGCATTTTCAGCCTGCTGCTATTGACAAGCCCAGATTAAAATAGCAATAAAACATTTAATTATTAGTTTTACTTGACCCTTTATCGGATTTTACCTTTATGGTTGAAACATCTAAACAACTACTCCCCAATCACGTGTCTTAAATGGGTTCACTACGATATGACGGCGGTCGGGCTCCCGGCGACCAGCATACCGGCGCCGGGAGCCCGACCGCCGGCTTACCGACAGTGTGGCGAGCGCAAATGAGCCCCTTGCGGGCTCGCTGCGCTCGCCACGCTACGGGCACACTATTTTATTCTCCCTCCAGGGGGGTCGTGGACCCCCACGAGGGAGAATAAGTGTCGGTATGCCGGCTGTCGGGATCCCGACGCCGGTATACTGTGCGCCGGGATCCCGTCAGTCGGCATACAGAAGACCACCCGTCTTAAATGTGAGGATCCCTCTTCTGAGACTCTCCTCCCTACTCTGTAGGGTAAAATTTGAAATACTGTAGGCCTTTAAGAGATACCTATGTTGGTGGACAAAGATAGGAGGTAAAGCTAACATAAATCTCTGAATGCGTACTACTTCAATTTCGTAGTGGTCTCTACAGAATATAGATCTGGGAATCCCAGGGTAAAGCCATTCAATCAAGTAATTTTCAAGGTACAGTTATCAGCAATATAGTATGAGCATCAAGGCATAATCAATGGGACTAGCATACAGCCAGATCCCCTCCCGACAGCTGTTTCGGTGTATTACCACCTTCATCAAGGTGGTAATACTAGGCTTCTACTGGATTTTTGGCATTGTATCTCTTGGGTTTCCTCAACCTTCTTCTGGAGTCCTGGTCAGAAGAGGGGGAGAACATATGGCAATAAGTTACGAATATGCACAATTCACCAGATTTATTTAGCCTGTTTGCCAGAGAGTCTGTTGAATATGTAACATGTATGAGAACGCAGTATTGTAATTCCTGTGCTGTGTCTTTGTGCCAGACAAGACAGTTTTGCTGTTGCTACCCACACAGGGGAGCACACAGGGCCTAATTCAGACCTGATCGCAGCAGCAAATTTGTTAGTTAATGGGCAAAACCATGTGCACTGCAGGAGGGGGCAGATATAACATGTGGAGAGAGAGTTAGATTTGGGTGTGTTATATTGTTTCTGTGCAGGGTAAATACTGGCTGCTTTACTTTTTACACTGCAATTTAGATTTCAGTTTAAACACACTCCACCCAAATCTAACTCTCTGCACATGTTATATCTGCCCACCTTGCAGTGCACATGGTTTTGTCCATTAGCTAACAAATTTGCTGCTACGATCAGATCTGATTTAGGCCCACTGTTGGCAAAATAGGGCCCATTTGAAGTGATCCATAAGGTAAGGGATGTCAATTGTAAGATTGCCCAGCCTGACACTTTATTATTGTCACTGACCATGCCCCCATAGGGTTACTCCACTCCATACAGGACTCCAATGCCCAGGGGTGTAGCCAGAATTTAATGGGCCCCATAGCAACATTTTGAAGGGCCCATGTCCTGTTCATTTTATGCCCCATAATAGAGCCCTAGTTCATTTTCTGAACCACAGTAGTGCCTTAGTTAATGTTATGTCCCATAGTAGTGTGCTACTATATTTTATGAACCACAGTAGTGCTCTAATTCACATTATGTCACATTGAAGGGCTGCCTGTACACATTATACAATACAGTATCCCCAATTCACATTATAATAGTTCATATTATGCCACACTATAGTGCCTCCACGTTATATTGTGCCACATTACAGTGCTTTTGTTTATACTATGTAACAGTATAATGTCCTCCAGTTCATTTTATACCACATTACAATGAGCAGGTCAGGGGACCAATATAAAAAGATATATTGTAGCCCACATGGTAAAAGTCTGTAAGTGCCCCTATGTATCTACCAATGGTGAAAAATGTATACTGTACAACACATTTAATTTTTACAGGGAAGGTGGACCCCTCTCCGGTCTGGGCCGCATAGCAGCTACTCTACCTGCACCTATGGTATTTACGCCCTTGTCAATGTCTGCACTATGAAGTACAGTAGTTCCTGCCACACCAACATTTTTCTGTTGAGATACAGTACATCATAGCAGGCCCCGATTTCCCACAAGTCAACCTAGGCAGCCGCCTGGGGCCCCAAGTGTTCTGTTGTCTGCACTCTGCATGTCAATTACATGTAATGAACGCAGTGCGGTAACTATACTTTTTGGTGCCCTGTGCCAGAGACAGAATTGGCGCCCCCTTCCCCCTCCCCCCATTTTCCAGTAGGGACATAACGCACATGCCTCGTGGGGAAGGGACATGACAAGATTTATCCCAGGGAAGGCCCATGCTATGATGCCCCTTCCCACATTTTATATATATACAAATTCTCTTTATACCACATTCATACACTTAACATGAGAGCTCATTGTTATTCACTTACAACACCCTTTATTAAATAACACCATTGAATAAACTGCCATACCCAGGATTCAAACCTATAACCTGTTGAATTCTAATCAAACATCCTACTCATTGAGCTATTTGATCCCGCATAAAAAACTATGAACACTATATGAAGCTACTTGCAAACCGACAGCGTGGCGAGAGCTAAGGAGCCCCTTGCGGGCTCGCTGTGCTCGCCACGCTGCGGGCACGGTGGCGTGCTATGCGCGCCACACTATGTTATTCTCCCTCCAGGGGGGTCGTGGACCCCCACGAGGGAGAATAGCTGTCGGTATGCCGGGTGTCGGTATGCCGGGGTGTCGGGATCCCGGCGCCGGTATAATGTGCGCCGGGATCCCGACATTCGGCATACTGAAGACCACCCCTTCAAATAGTTAGAATTCTCTAGCTTAGAATTATCTACCTTTCTATGTAAGGGCACATAGGCAATGGGTTAGAATCCCGAGTATGTCAGCATCTTGCAATTTAATAAAGTACAGTGTGACTGAATAACAAAGAAATCTCAAGTTGAGTTCATGAATGTTGTATAGGCCTTAGGGACAGAAGGGCTCAGGGTAGGAGACAGGGGCAGTCAGGCGATGCTGGGCTTCAAAAGGGGGGGTTGCAAGTGAAAGTAATTAAAACAGATAATTGACAAGTGCCGCCAACAGCGCACCCTATCCAGCAGCGCTATGTGCGGTTCCCCTTTCGCACACACCTAGTTACGGCCCTGACTGTACGTGTAACATAAGCAGTCCTGTCCATTTCCCACTTACCATAAAGAATAAATCCTATAGTGTACTTGAAAAAAAAATAAAGTGTGCATGTGTGGGCCGTCTCCCTGTATACTTATCCTGACATCTATCAATAGCAGGGTTGTTAGGTAGTCAGTGTCTTGCTTGTGAAATGACCCTGGCATCCCTGTTATGCAGTGCCGTTTCTTGTGGCAGGCGAGCCGTGCAACCGCACGGGGCGCCCTCCACGGCACTTTGCGGATCCTTGTTTACCCCTCCTCCCTCTTCCCGAGTACTCCTGCTCGGGGGGCGGAGTTTCGTGGAATGACGCGGTTGTGTTGTGACGTCATGACGAAATCGCGCCATTCCACGAAACTCCGCACCCCGAGCAGGAGTACTGATGACAAAAGGAGGGGGAGCCAAGCTAGAAGGAGGCGGCGGCCGGCGCGAGGAAGGCGAGGCAGCCCGAAGAGCGGGAAGAACCTCTTCAAACGTAAGTAGTCTCTCTCTCCCCCCCTCCCTTCCTTCCCCCCTACTTGACACTTGCCTGCTGTAATGTGTAAAATAGGGACACTTGCTTGCCATACTGTATAAAATGGGGACTCTTGCCGGCCGTAATATGTAAAATGGAGACTCTTGCACGCCGTACTGTAGAAAATGGGGACACTTGCCTGCCGTACTGTGTAAAATGGGGACTCTTGCCTGCGTAATGTGTAAAATGGGGACACTTGCCTGCCGTACAGTATAAAATGGGGACTCTTGCCTGCCGTACTGTGTAAAATGGGGACTCTTGCCTGCCATAATTTGTAAAATGGGGACTCTTGCCTGCCGTACTCTGTAAAATGGGGACTCTTGCCTGCCGCAATGTGTAAAATGGGGACACGTGCCTGCTGTTATGTGTAAAATGGGGACTCTTGCCTGCCGTACTGTGTAAAATGGGGACCTTTTTTTTTTCCCCTGTGGTGGCCGTGATGATGAGATCAGATGAGGCCACGTCCATTTTAATGAGGTCACGTCCATTTTAATGAGGTCACGCCCCCTTGCCGGGAGCGCACGCCTGCTTTTTCTTTTTATGTCTATTGGGGGGGCGCATTTTTTTTTTATGTCAATGGGGGGGCACATTTTGAAATCTCGCACTGGGAGCCAAATTGGCTAGAAACAGCCCTGCTGTTATGTTAGGCAGACAGCCAGTGCTTGCAGTGTTAAAATGCAAATAAAAGCCCTGTACCACACAGCCCGGAGAGATAAGCCCACCATAGTCTGTGATGATAACTCATCACCATCATTATATATCACAGGCACTAAGCACGGCAGACACACACATTACTGTGTACAGATGTAGACATGCTCATCTTACAGCGATGCGGCATGCTGCATGGCATGACAGGCTGGTACTATTCACAGCCTGCGATCGCACCATTAATTCCATGAAGAACTAATGGAGTGATCGCCAGCTGCGTATAGTCGCAGCCCGACATGCCATGCAGCAAGCCGTGTTTCAGCAAAGATGAGCATGGCAACTCTGTATGTACCCTAACCACCAGACCATCAGCTCTTTGTGTCCACACCACAGCTCCCACTGCAGATGCCACCTCGCAGCGACCTTCTGATCCCTAGTACTCTGTCAGATCATAATTGCGTGTTATATGTAAGGAGCAATGGAGAGAGGACCATCCACCTTTATAGTACTAAGAGGGAAAACTTAGGTTAGGGTATTAAGGTTAATTTAGAGATTTGGGTTAGGGTATTAGGGTTAGTTTAGGGGTTTTGGTTAGCATATTAGGGTTGTGTAGGGTTTATCAGATTGGGTTTGGGACTAGGGCAGTGGTTCTCAAACTGTGTGCTGTGGCACCCTGGGGTGCATCAGGACAATTGAAGGGGTGCCCTGGGTTGGTGGTCCAGGACCAACTGAAATTATATATGGTCAATGTAATAGGCAAAACCAGTACTTTTGGTTGCACATCATAAAATATGTGGACAAACATAATCAAACCCTGTCCCTCACCACACAACAGAACCTAATGATGACATATACTGTAAACACGATTTACTTAATTTAATATTTTTTTATAAATTTCTCAATAAGAAACTTTTGGCCTAGGGGTGCCATGAAAAAAATTCTGATGCTCTAGGGCGCCGTGATTCAAAAAAGTTTGGAAACCACTGTGTTAGGGTAGTTGGATTATGGTTAGGGTGAGGTTTGGGGTTAGGGATGAGTTAGGGTCAGGATTAGGATACGGATGATACGTGTCCTGGATTTACAGATCTAAATATCTTTGTGTAGATTCAGGTCCAAGAACAGAGTATACAGTTTTCAACTGCTGTGTAAGGTGAAATTGCAGTCTCCTTTACACACTCATCTATACACCTAGAGCCTGTCCACAAGGCCGTCTTAACAGCAGTGTAGGCCCCTGGGTTCAGCAGTGCACTGGGCCCCCTACCCATCCTCCAGCGGTAGGGGATGCTATCAGCGCAGCTTTGATGTCCCGCGGGCAGTATAGGGTGTTCTATCTTCCGCTCAGCATGTAGGACCTGGAGCAGTAATTTCTGCTAATTACTCCTTTACTGCACATATGGGGCTAAACTGTAGAATGGGGCATTGGGCTGAATGAAGAAGCCCTGGTACATGACTTCAAGGGTGGTAGGGGGTGTTTAATACGTAGGGGATGGGGGGTGGATAGTGGAGTGTGCTTAATATTTATCATTTTCCGGTGGGAGAACAGCTTGCTTGACTGCAGATGTCTCTAGTTCCTGAAAATATATTTCTTAGCTTTGAATGGGACAAAAAAAAAACTAGAGAGTCCCACCTTTCAGAAGGTTCTGAGGACTTGGGGATCAGAGTTCAGGAGCCAAAGCAATTCACCAATGAAACTCAAACTGCATATTAGGCGTGTGGAGCTGGAGCAGAGACCAGTTGCTTGAAGGTTGATATCTCTGGTTGTGGGCATAGTAGAGACAAGCTGCCAGTGTCCACCAAAAGGGGAGAGTCGCAGCTTTTGGCTTATACCCTCAGAAATAATCTAAGTAAGACAGAACCTGAGATATCAGGCTAGGAAGAGCAATTAACAGGCTTGGATGGGGACCACTGCTTTCAAGTCAGATATCTCCGGTTTCCCAGGGCCGATTTTCAAAAATCTGGTAAAGAGGGGACCCTCAGCTATCAGCCTAGGGCCTTTATACTCCTGGGGCCCTTGGGCAAGAGCCCATATGAAAAGAAGGCCCTGCCTGTCCAGCCCAAGAAATACAAGGTCCTGAATCAATAATCCAGAGAATGCAGCTTATCGATTTATATCGACCAGTGATGTTGTTAAGCCATGTTCTTTGATAAGATGAGAAATGTTTGGAGACACAAAATGGTCTCATTCACTGTATGTGGACAGTTGGTTTACATTAAATGTGACAGAGGTTTCAAATCTACTTCTAAAAGACCAAAAGCCTGATTCAGATTTGTACGCAATGCAGATATTCATGCAACTGAGCAATTATTGGTAGTCTGTGCACGTGCCACCATCGCACTACACATGCACAAAGGTACTTTTGTGATGCCTCTCGCAACCAGGAATGAAAATATAATGCTATGGATTGTTAAAGGAGGGGGGCCCCAAACCAGTATCTTGCCTAGGGCCTCATGAGGTCTAAATCCGTCTCTGCATCATACTGTAGCTCATTATGTTTGGACCTTAATGCAGATTTTTTTTTGTCCCATGCAAGGAAGACCCCTCTAATGGGAAAGATATATGTCATAGTGAGAAACTGCCCCATCCAGGGCCAGGTTAAGGGTCACACGTGCAAGGGACTGAAAATGTTCAATGGTCTCTTATGACAAATACAGGAGCTGTGACCAGTACTTACCGCTGTTTCTTCTCATCTCTGTGTTCCTCCGTCAGCTCCTGTCAGCATCAGCGCTGTTTCATCAAGAGTTGATCCAACAGCTGTGCATTGGCAGGTGTAGCTCTGCTCCTCTTCTTCGGTGGCACACCTGTGGACCACTCTGCAGCGGCACAGCGGTTAAAAAAACCCTGCCCTACACTATCAGTCACAATGTCTCCTTAAATGCAGTGGTTGAAGTGGGAATTAGAAGTGAGGGTATGGGAAATGTAATAGAATGGAAGGGGATTTGAGGTATACCTAGAACTCTAGAAACTTTAGGGATTTTGCTAACATAAAATCAATTTTAGATAATCTTTATCAATATACAGGGGTATATTTACTAAAATTCGTATTTTTCAGAATGAGGTTAAAGTTCAAACACGAATGACATCGAAAGTGTAAATTTGCAACTTTTTGAATTTATTACGACTAATTTACTAAGTTGTCGTATTCTGCATTTTCGTGTTTTCCGATGTCGATGTCATTCGTATTTTTTGGCAGTGTTTTACGGGAGTGAATAGTAAAACACTGCCGACATTAACACAATGAATCTCGGCCGGATCTGTGAGATCCGTGCAGGGCTTCATTGTGCACCTTTCGTAAAAAAAAATAACATTGTTACAAATCTAAAAAAAAAAAAATGCGTGGGGATCCCCCCCTCCCCCTAAGCAAAACCAGCCTCGGCTGGTTGACAAAATATGGGGGGGGAAATGACAGGGGTTCCCCCATATTTCATAAACCAGCACCGGGCTCTGCGCCTGGTCCTGGTTCCAAAAATATGGGGGACAAAAAGCGTAGGGGTCCCCCGTATTTGTGAAACCAGCACCAGGCTCCACTAGCCAGGTACATAATGCCACAGCCGGGGGGACACTTTTATACTGGTCCCGGCGGCCCTGGCATTACATACCCAACTAGTCACCCCTGGCCGGGGTACCCTGGAGGCGTGGGAACCCCTTAAATCAAGGGCTCCCCCCCCTCCAGCCACCCAAGGGCCAGGGGTGAAGCCCGAGGCTGCCCCCCCCCATCCAAGGGCGGCGGATGGGGGGCTGATAGCCTTTTGAAAAAAATGTGAATATTGTTTTTAGTAGCAGTACTACAAGTCCCAGCAAGCCTCCCCCGCAAGCTGGTACTTGGAGAACCACAAGTACCAGCATGCGGTGGAAAACCGGGCCCGCTGGTACCTGTAGTACTACTACTAAAAAAATACCCCCCAAAAAACAGGACACACACCGTGACAGTATAAGTTTATTACATACATGCACACCTCCAAACATACATACTTACCTATGTTCACACGTGGCTCGGTCCTCTTCTCCATGTAGAATCCTAGGGGTACCTTTGCGGTCAGCGGTGAGGTTACTTTCGGTCAACCGCTGACCGCAAAGTTCCCACCATTGGATACAATGGAGCGCATAGGCGCTACATTTCATCTCTGCCGTGTTCTGCCTCACAGACACTACAGGAGCACACAGCCAATCAGGAGGGTGCCACGACGTGGCGCTCCCTGATTGGCAGAAGGGACCCTCTTTGACAGTAGTCAGTGGGGGTCCTGGCAGTCGGGGAAAGGGGTCCCATGTGAAAACATGGGGCCCCTTTCAGTGCGTGGTCGGGTTTCCGTTTTCTTGTTTTGCCAAGTACGTGGATTATACAAAGAACAGAAGGTACACTGGATTATGTGAGTATAATTTTTTTCACAGGTACCCCTAGGATTCTACATGGAGAAGAGGACCGAGCCACGTGTGAACATAGGTAAGTATGTATGTATTCACATTTTTTTCAAAAGGCTATCAGCCCCCCATCTGCCGCCCTTGGATGGGGGGGACAGCCTCGGGCTTCACCCCTGGCACTTGGGTGGCTGGAGGGGGGGACCCCTTGATTTAAGGGGTTCCCACTCCTCCAGGGTACCCCGGCCAGTGGTGACTAGTTGGGTATGTAATGCCAGGGCCGCAGGGACCAGTATAAAAGTGTCCCCCGGCTGTGGCATTATGTACCTGGCTAGTGGAGCCCGGTGCTGGTTTCAAAAATACGGGGGACCCCTACGCTTTTTGTCCCCCATATTTTTGGAACCAGGACCAGGCGCAGAGCCCGGTGCTGGTTTATGAAATATGGGGGAACCACTGTCATTTTTCCCCCCATATTTTGTCAACCAGGACCGGCTCAAAGAGCCCGAGGCTGGTTTTGCTTAGGAGGGGGGACCCCACGCATTTTTTTTCTGAAAATTTAACACTTTACCACCCCTTCCCACTGATAAACATGCACGGATCTCATGGATCCGTGCATGCCTATCAGAACACGGTAAAAAAAAAAGCAGGTCTGTTTTAAATCTGCTTTTTTTTACGATTTGTATTTTTTCACGGCAGTGTTTGGCTATTGCCGGCAGTGTTCGTGAAATACACTTTTTAGTAAATTACCGAGTTGTATCAAAAAACAGTCGTATTTGACCGATGGTGTATTCATTCGTATTTTTTTTCTTTGACTTCCAAAAAAAATACGAATGCCCTCATCACTGCCGAGATTTGAGTTTAGTAAATTCCCGAGATGACACTTTGAAGAAAAAACACCATCTGGGTCAAAATCGGGAGCTTAGTAAATATACCCCATAGCATAAAATGAACTATATTATATGATATAAAGTTCCCTACCTCTCGTGTCCATCCACCTCTTCCTCATATCTGTTTTATTTCACCTTTCCTTAATGCCTCATATGTCACCCCTGCACCTCTTCCTTCATCCCTTACTAACCCCTGCACTTCCACTCTATCACCCCTGCACCTCACTTCCACCTCTCACCTCTGCAGGTGCACCTCACTCCCTCTTTCCGTGTCTCACCCCTTTATCTCGCTCCCTCCCCTCTCTTTCTAACCTATAGTGCGCCATTCAGCAGCCAGTACTTACTATAGCTGGTGGCTTTCAGTTACAGCAATTCTGATTGGCGGGCAGGCAGGCGCAGGGAAGGGGGGGTTACCTTTTGTCAGCAGCTTCAGTAGGTCAAAGGTATTCCCCCCCTCTTTTCAATGTAGTGACCGTGTTTCTGGGCACAGATACTGTAGGGGGCGACTGTTGCCATATAGGTAATTGTCCACACTTAGTATAATATTAGGGCAATAGATATTGTATGAATTAAAATATAATTCAGTATAAATAGGTGATGTAACCATATATAGTAAGGAATAGATATGAAATAAGTTTGAATGTATGAGGTAATGTGTAACTAATTTAAGAGATTAGGTTTGTGTATGTGTTTATATAGATATACTGTATATATTTGTATTTTACAGTAAGATTAAGAGTCATTGTGGCCTGACCAGGTATTAGGCCATAAATGATAATAGGTATGTGACAGAGCTCTGTTGGTCATTTGGTCACTGGAATTCACAGTTGTGTTTACAGTAGATCAGAAGCAAGATTTGCAATACCTTTGGCAATTATGAAACTGGTTTGTCTATTGTGCAATAGAGGCCAAGCTAGGAACCATAAATTAACTATTACGAAAAGAGATCACATCCATTGATAAAATATGGTGTAACCCACCTCAGGAACTTGTCAATACAACAGAACTTTGGTTGAAAAGACATTCCAGATTTCACAATACAATACTTGCTTAAGGCAGGGTGGACATCACACTTTTATGACACCATGCCTCCGTGAACAGGACACGACAGCCCAGTTCAATGTTTGTTTTATTACACTTTGGAATCTGTCAAACCTATAATTATCTTTTGCACTGAGAACTATGAGAATATGATAGTTTGAATTGGTAAAATATAGGATAAAAGGAGCAGACTTTTTAGCTAGGAGTTAGAAGGAGAGGAGGAGTCAGTGGAGGAAGAGTTACAGTCAGAAGAAGTCATGAAGAAGATGCAGAAGAAATGATCCTTGGAATGGCAATCATGTACTTGCAAGTATACACTTTATGTTAGTAATTGGAACTGTTTGTGAAACTTATGTCATGTTGTTTTATGTTATATAACTAAGGAAGCATAGCTAAATATTAGTATATATATATATATATATATATCACTACTGTGTATATCTTATTCTGTACGATTTGATCTGCCTGTAAATAAATAATTATATAAAAGGAGCAGTAATATTCAAGCTTGAACTCTCTTTAAGGAATCTTAACGTAATAATTTCATAAGTCATATGTATAAGGACTGCATATATTTATCAGTTGCTTAGTTTGTAAGCCTGACATAATATATTTGCAGATATATATGATAAACGCATAGTAATTAAAATATATCCATATATTAAATACCATATATGATATATTAAATATTAATATTCATAAATATGATTCCATAAATCAATAGTCCCGACACCAACAGTTCTGTTGGAGGGTGCTTGCAGCCCTAGAGCCGGCCCTCCCTCTGTCCACTAATGAGAGAATGGGGATTGTCTGTATCTGAAACTGACGCTCGGGTATGGGTTGTTGGGTCGACCCAACTTAGGTCGACCAATGAAGGTCGACATGCATTAGGTCGACATGTACTAGGTTGACAGGTCAAAAGGTCGACATGAGGTTTCAACTGTTTTTGGTGTCGTTTTCTCCGTAAAGTGACGGGGAACCCATATTAGTGCACCGTGTCCCCTCGCATAGCTCGCTTTGCTCACCATGCTTCGGGCAAGGTTACACCATTGCACACCCCGCCCCCATGTTGGATACACCATTTCACATCCTGCCCCCATGTTGGATACACCATTGCACACCCTGCACCCATGTTGGATACACCATTGCACATCCTGCCCCCATGTTGGATACACCATTGCACTTCCTGCCTCCATGTTGGATACACCATTGCACATCCTCCACCCATGTTGGATACACCATTGCACATCCTGCCACCATGTTGGATACACCATCGCACATCCTGCACCCATGTTGGATACACCATTGCACATCCTGCCCCCATGTTGGATACACCATTGCACATCCTCCACCCATATTGGATACACCATTGCACACCCTGCACCCACGCTGAATACACCATTGCACACCCTGCACCCATGTTGGATACACCATTGCACACCCTGCACCCATGTTGGATACACCATTACACACCCTGCACCCATGTTGGATACACCATTTCACATCCTGCCACCATGTTGGATACACCATTTCACATCCTGCCCCCATGTTAGATACACCATTGCACATCCAGCCCCCATATTGGATACACAATTGCACATCCTCCACCCATGTTGGATACACCATTGCACATCCTCCACCCATGTTGGATACACCATTGCACATCCTCCGCCCATGTTGGATACACCATTGCACATCCTGCCCCCATGTTGGATACACCATTACACATCCTGCCCCCATGTTGGATACACCATCGCACATCCTGCATCAATATTTGATATAGCACTGCACAATCTGTATATATTGAATTTAGAAATGAAGTTAAGCAAGTAAAAAATTTTTTTGCTGTTTATTGTACTGTATATTGCCTTTAAAGTTAACAGTTCAGTGGCAATTTTTACCCCACACCCACACACCTTCATTCCACTGGTCGCAGAATTGTGATCTAATGATTCTCATCTTCATCAGTCATAACTAGTTGCCCCCTGTAATTGTTTTCACAGTGCAAAGTATATTTAAAGTAGTTATTATTATTATCCTTTATTTATATGGCGCCACAAGGGATCCGCAGCGCCCTTTACACAGTACATAATAAAATGAGCAAACAAGAAAACTGCACTTACAGTACATGACAAAATAGGACAGGTATAGAAAACCCGGGGTTAGGTGCTATCAAAGGGAGTATGGAGTATAAGATAGTGTAAGTAAGAAAAGGAAAGGCACATGGCGAAAATAGTCCCTGCTCTTGTGATCTTATAATTCTATTTAGTTATACATATAATCTATTGTTTTTATATTGCACATTACATTTTATTATATAGCACACTGATCTATTTTCTTCTCTATTAATAAGACAGCCTATTAACTGGCCTTGTCAATAGGAATGTAGAGATTTATTTCCATATAGACTGGTAAACAGGACCACCCAAGTTGGATATGAGCTTACATTCCAAAAGAGATATGCGGAGTACTTGCAGTCTGAGACACATGCTGTTAATAGGGTAAAAACAATAAAACGCTCGAGATTTTCAATAGAATAATGATGTCACCTCCAGAAAGAATTTTCTGGAACATTGTTTCATTTTATTGCAGTCGTTTTATAGTCATTGAAGGAACTTTTCAATTATGTGCACCTGCTGTGCCTCTGAATGCGTCCTGTTGTATTTGGATAAATATTATTGCTACATTTCATTTAAATTGTGATGTAAATTATACACACTTCAGGGGAAATGTGGAATACGGAAAAAAAATCTTGAGGGGAACTATAAAACAAATGTAGTTGGAAGCCGTAAATCCAGAAATTGCATTCAACAAGCGCGGCAAACCACTGCTTTATTTGGCATTAAAGCCACAGATCCATTACACATAATTTAGGGAAATTCAGACTCAGCCGTAGTACGAAATTCAAACTGGGTAGAATTTGATTTATATATTTTTTAAAGCAGTTAATTCAGAGCAGACTAGAGATGAACGTCAAATATTTAATTCAGATTTGTGTTTTATTTCCCTCTGGGAAAATATTAGCTGTGCCGCCTAGGACCAAAGAGATTGCTGGAGCAATTTTCATTTATTTGAGCGATCCTATCTAGAGAATTGATTTTTCTTCCATCTACAGATGACACATATAACTGTGTTACATTAATAGTTTGAAATCTTACATGAAACATGGTTTACCTATTTGTCTTGATGGGTGTCAGTGTAGTCCAGCAAATTACGGCACAGCTACTGTACATTCCTTTCTGTTACTCTTGTTTTTTATTATCTGGTGAAAAAAAATAAAAAAAGAATGAATGGTTAATAATACTGAACTTATTGTTAAATCCATTGTACTGCAAAGGGTGTGGACATCTCATGCAAATAATTGTCTTACAGTTTTGAGGAAAAATGAGGAATTCCAAAAAAGATATTGAGATATTGGTGTCAGAATTTTCTATGTTCTCCTTTAAGTTTACTAGTTAATTCTCGTGATCCAAACACATGCTTGTAAACTAGGCAAGGCTGGATTAAATATAAGGGTGGATGGGACTACAGCTCCAGGCCTGAACATGAAAAATGAGCCCATCATCATGATGGCAAGATGATAACCAGCTGCCCAGCTTGCCACACGGTCGGCCATAAATGCATATGACTCCTGAGTCTCTGCCCCGTGAGTCCCTCTGGAAAGGGGGGGGGGGGGGGGGGGTTGCTGGGAGGAATAAGCTTGGATCCTGCTCAGAGGAATTTGCGGAAAGAAGCCCATAGGCAATTTTCTGGGTTTTCGCCACAATTTCCCTTTAGCATATCCCACCCCAGAAGAGTTGTCCTTTGCTGAAATATTTATGCTTAAGCCATTAATAAACATCGATATGCATGCAATGAGTGGTGGGATGCATCACATTCACAATGCAATATGTCATGCATCCCGCCATGGGGCTGATAGTGTAGGTGGTATACACACCCACACCATGGCCGAATTTAGGGGTCAGGCAGTCCCTAGGGACATTTCTGCCCTCCCCTCCCCCCTTCATCACGTCATTGTCCACTTCCTTTCAGGTGCCAGTCCAAATGCCTTGAGACCACCAAAGCAGCCCCAACCTCACCCTACTAAAAACTCCTGGACCACAATGTGCTGCCCATTGTCTTACCCCCATCAGTTGCTAGATAAAATTATATATGTATGTACGTATATATATATATATATATATCTATCTATCTCTGATGACGATAAAAAAAGAATCATTTGGACGTTAACATCCAGTTGTGCCGCCCCTAGGCACGTGTCTAGTGGGAAATCCGCTACTGACCCACACAGTACTGGTCACACCTCCTCCATTTCTCACCGTAGGCCCTTGATAATTTTCAGCCTCAGGTCCATCTAACCCTAAATACGGTCATACACACAAGCACCTTTTCTGTGTCTTTCAACCTGTTTGGAAAATAAAACCAGATATGTCAGCATCATGGAAACAGTAACAGTGCACTTCAACTAACCTTACTTTTTGAACTTTAAAAAAAAAACATTGTGGGAATTCAGTTGTTTTTCCCCCTGGCTGCCACTATATGGCACCCAAGAGAGCAATTCAATTGTTGCTCCATTCGGGCGTGCACATAGCGGGGGGACACATTTTGGCTTGCACCTTCTGAGGTGAGAGCTGAAATCTGCGAAAACTCTGTGGTTTGGGCACTAATCGGGAGTTTAGACAGGTTTAGCTGCTTTGCGCTGCTAAACCTGGTACTAATGGGTGGGTACATGTGCACCCAAGGGGATGAACAATTGAATAGGTTTGGTGGGTGCCTATTACTTTTGGGTACCCACAAAACAATTGAATTCCCCTGTTTAGTCTTTTGCAGCACATGCAAAACTATTTATTTATTAGGTTTTTATATACTGTACCGTGTACTGTAGCACTTTACAGAAAATATTTAACCATTCGTGAGTATCTCCGCAGGTGAAGTCTAGAATGCTTTATAAACTTAAGTCACAGAAAGGGCCGTGGTTGGAATTGAAATTACAGTATAACCCCAGCGCACCATACTTACCTACTTTACTGCCCCCTCCTCCCTGAGTGATGGCACAATTGCGTCATCATGGATCTGCCCCCACTATACAGTGACGAGAAAACAGGCATTATATAGCAGGGGGTACGATGGTGCGAATCAGCATGAATCGCATCCCCTCGAATCGCTTACTTGTGCTCTGTTGTGGCCAGCTGAGGGGAAGTGCGATCGGATGGCGGGGGATGTGGAAGATTTAACCAACTTTCCAGGACAGAGACATCCAGAGGGATGGCAGGGACGTGCCCCAGGTGACGGACAATAGGGTGTGCTAGTGGAGAAGCGTGATTGGTCAGCGCTGGAGCCTCCGGGTGAAGAAAGTAGAAGACTTTATTCTGAGGATAGAGACACCAAACCATTCCCTCGTGGCAAATGAGATAAATGACAGGTGCTTTATGTTTAGTATTTGGTGAACATACTGTATTTATTCCCACCTATTGCTATTCTATTTAGCACAGAGAATCACATGGAAATTCATATATGGGAGCAATGGGTGTAGTATTGTATACCGGTGGCCGGGCTCCCGGCGACCAGCATACCGGCAGCGTGGCAAGCTCAAATGAGCACCTTGCAGGCTCGCTGCGGGCGTGGTGGCGCACTTAGCTATTTATTCTCCCTCCAGGGGGGTCCTGGACCCCCAAGAGGGAGATAAAGTGTCGGTATGCCGGCTGTCGGGATTCCGGCGCCAGTATACTGTGCGCCGGGATCCCGACAGCCGGCAAACTGAAGACCACCCGGGAACAAGCAATACATTCTACCTAAGCAACTTTCATATAAGGTAGGAAGAGTTTGGGAAAATGTCTTATATCATAGTGTTGGTAATTGTGGAGCTCTGGAGTCGAGTGACAGAGACAGCTAACATATATGTATAGAACTGTAACAAGCCAAAAGACAGCTGAAGAGGTTTACAGTCAGGAACAGAATTTTGTCAGTTAACACTTTCATGACATCTTCATCTTGCTGCAAATGATGACGAGCTCATTTTATCACTGGTGACTTGGGTGCTGGCCACCATGGACACATACCAAGCCTTAGTTTTCAGCAGCGGGTGTGCAAGGTGTGACACTAAGCAGCAAGGAACGCCATAGGCAGTATCCCCTCTTACTCTGCTGTTGCCGGAGCCTCCTGACCAGCCCACAGTGAGCCAAGCGATTGTGTGTGTGCGGTATGCCTGGTGCAGGAGAAGACAAGACCCTTACACTTTGTACCATAAAAGTTTTGTTCATTACTGAATGAATCATTGCTTAAACTTCACTGAGTGAGTACACAAAATATATATCTCTGGTGATTAATAAAATGGAATACTACATCTTATACAGGTTGTGCTGCAGTATGTAGCACTGGCTTATTCAAATGTGACTTTGGTGCCATTTGCCAGGTTTTATCTAGAGCTCATAATAAAAGAGTGTTATCGTTTTGGTTAATTTATTGTATTTAGCAAAATTAAATTTCTAGAATTTTATTCTTCAGGCCATTATTTTCTCTCTCACTGAGGGTAATTTATGGCCCTAATAAACAGCGCATTACAAAAAACATTTTATCCTTTTGAAAAGAAGAAATAATCTCTTTATATAATGCTGGTGTCAGGGATACATGTTTGAAGAATCCAATAAACCGCTATCAGCCTAAGGCATTGTGAGGAAAAGTGAAAGTGGTATTACTCTGGCCACAGTAATCCCCCAGAGTCTGAGACATAGGGGGGTCATTCCGATCCGATCGCACGCTGCGCTTCTTCGCAGCCATTCGATCGGGTCGGAACTGCGCATGCACGGCGGCCACATTGCACAGGCGCGTCATTGCCCGGTGATGGTCATCACCGGGCAGCAACGCTGCTAACGAAGAAAGTGGTTGCAGCGGCAAACACAAGAAGATTGACAGGAGGCGTCAACTCACTGTTTTCTGGGCGTGGAGATCCGAACGCAGGCGTGTCGAGGTGTTTGGAGGGCGGATGTCAGACGTCAATTCCGGGACCTGCAACGCTGGATTCATCGTACATGGTAAGTAACTGTTACCCTGGTCTTGTTTTACACAAAAAAAATTTTGCATAGCAGGGCTGCACAAGCGATTGCAGCCTTGCTATGCAAAAAAACACTCCCCCATAGGCGGCATCTAGTTGATCGCATGGGCTTCAAAAAGTTACAGTTGCGATCAACTCGGAATGACCCCCCATAAAGTGGCTGCAAGTGCAGATGGTTGCTGACTGATTTACTATTTACCTTATGCTAATGCAAGGATTCATACAGCCTTGTACATATGTAATATCCCGCATGCTAAGAGGTGGCATGAGCGGCGTTTGATAGTTGCCATAGCAATCTTCCGGGACTACATCTCCCATAATGCAGAGGCAGGCTGCACCTGTTCAGTGGAGAGAAGAGGACGCTAAAATAAGCAAGCCAATCCGAGGAGGTGGAGAGTGTTATGCCGCTGGGAGTGTAGAAATGACTACAAGAAGCGGCCATTCCCCAGATACTCTCTATCCACTTGAGAAAGGGTTCTTATCAGTGCTTGGGTGCAATACACTTAGGCCCTCATTCCGAGTTGTTCGCAGCAGTTCATCGCATCGCAAACGGCGAAATTCCGCAAACTGTGCATGCGCGAACGGTAGACTGCGTGTGCGCACAGGGAGCGATACGACGCTTGAGCAAAATTACTAACTGAAAATCTGCTCGTACTACACCACCGAAAACAGGGAGTGACGGAGGCGTGACAGAGGCTCGGCTTCGCTATCTAACGAAATGGGCGTGAAAGTGGGTGGCTAATGTGGGAGTATGCAACCAGCAGTAGGCGTGTTTTTAGCAGAAATGCGTATCCGATGTTAAAATGTACACAACAAATGTTCGCTATCTTGTCGCAGCCGAGGAGTAAGTCTGCAGTTACTCTGCACTTGCGAAGTACTGTTACAAGTGTGTCTGCCGTAATTAGCAATTATTTTGCAAATGAATTCACCTGTTGTCCAATTACTTGGCAAACACTGCTCTGCCAAAATACTACAAACAGCAATTGTCTGGACACATAACATTTTTATTGTTAGCACCTATAAATCTGACACGCTAACAAATAATGCATTATTTATTTTATTTGCTAAATAATCATTGATGTTAAATGCATGTTGTAATTATTTATTTAATACTAGCAAATGCAATCAAGTGTGAATAAACCAACTTCTAAACTACACCAGCTAAATCTTTGTTTTGTGAGTCTATATTATTCTTTGTTTAAGAAAAAAATCTGTAATGTTCTCCTTATCATGTATTTTGTTTGAATATTGTTGTTGTTTTTTTTTGTTTGTTAATTTATAAGAAATTTTACACAGTTAAATTGTGTTATTTTTTTGTTTTTGTGTTTTGTTTTGGCTTGTGCATCTGTTTACATTACAAATGACACAACATATGCTCCTAAATGTCGATAACTTTGTGCAGCTGATTGTTTTTGAAAAATGTGGTGAGTACACAGATTGTAACAATTACTTTTCAATAAGTGTGTGAGTGTATGTGAGTGTGTGTGAGTGTGATTGTGTGTGTGTGTGTGTGTATGTGAGTGTGTGTGATTGTGTGTTTTTTTTTCCCTTCCGCTGGTGCGAATTACCGCTTATGCGAACTGTACCCACTGTATTTCACATTAATGCACACATATCAATAAAGTTTATTACAGATGACACCATCAATTGACAACCAATCAAATGGCAGCATACACTATAAATATATGCCCATGTATGGAAAACGCCATTGGCACCATGCGCGCAGCTGCTTTTACCCGACAGGAGCTGCGCCTGCTGGTCGCGGTAATGGACCGCCGCGTAGGCCGTGTAGGGCCCGTTATCCCAAATAGGGTAAAGCGTGAGGCCTACGCGGATGTGCGCCGCTTATTGCGAACCCGCGCCCGGAGCAGGAGGAGCATTATCCAGCTAGAGAGGCGCTGGAGCGACCTCCGCAGGCGCACGCCGGACCTATTGGCGGAGATACGCCCACAAATCCGCAATAGACGAAGACGACGTAAGTTTCATATTACATTACATAACACAGAGAATGTTAGCAGAATCTTTTAATGTAAAGACTGCATATTTTCACTAATAAGTTATATAGTGTGTAAATTAGCAGACTGTCAATGTACTATTGTAGAACAAACATGACACAGTGTGTGTGGTTATGGCAAGCAGTACTGACTGTGTAGCAAAGTGCTTGTGAAACTGATGTCGGCGTACTGATTTGGTACACATGCTAGCGGCTGGACCTAATCACTTTATATGTCTATTTAACATGCTCACTAACAATGTTTGATAAACATTATGTTTTGAAAACAATACAACCTAATAAACTAATTATGACATATGTCATTCTAGGGCAAGCCCAACGGCGAGCAGTGGCTGGCAGAAGAGGGCAACACCCTTCTCTGGCCCACTCCCCCTCTCCGGCCACCTCCCCCTCTCCAGCCCACTCCCCCTCTACAGCCTTCTCCCCCTCTCCGGCCACCTCCCCCTCTCCGGCCACCTCCCCCTCTCCAGCCCACTCCCCCTCTCCGGCCACCTCCCCCTCTCCGGCCACCTCCCCCTCTCCGGCCACCTCCCCCTCTCTGGCCACCTCCCCCTCTCTGGCCACCTCCCCCTCTCTGGCCACCTCCCCCTCTCTGGCCACCTCCCCCTCTCTGGCCACCTCCCCCTCTCTGGCCACCTCCCCCTCTCTGGCCACCTCCCCCTCTCCGGCCCACTCCCCCTCTCCGGCCCACTCCCCCTCTCCAACCTTCTCCCCCTCTCCGGCCCAATCCACCTCTTCAGCCCACTCCCCCTCTCTAGCCTTCTCCCCCTCTCCGGCCCAATCCACCTCTTCAGCCCAATCCCCCTCTCTTACCAAAACCCCCTCTCCCGCCCAAACCCCCTCTCCGACCCAATACCCCTCCTATTCCCAATTCCCCTCTCTGCCCCCCTCCCCCTCTGTGTCCCAAACCATCTCTCCACCACCCTCACCCTATCTTTCACAAACACCCTCTGTAACCTACTCCCCCTTCCATCCTCTTTCCCAAATGGACCCTCCTTCCCCCATCCTGACTCCTTCCACCATCCCCCATGCAGCCAACCAAGTTCAAACACATTTTTACAAATGGTTAAATAGTATTGAATGACACATTAAAATAATTGCATTGTTGTACTGTGGCCAATCTTTTTACAAGGTTAAATGCTTATGTGGACAGGTTTACATGCACAACACGGTTTGTATGTGAAACATTATATGGCAAACATTTAGACCTGAGTGGAATTTTTTGTGTGGTTAAAATTTTAGAATAGTGCCTGGTTAATACAATATTTGCACATTAAAGTCGCAGGAGTCTATTTGTTAGCCAAGCTAAGGACACAATGATTTGTGTTGTGAAAGTTACACTCAAAATTTTTTTTTTTTTTTTAAAACAACCTGTTTCACCTTATGTAGTAAGGCAGGCTTTCAGGGAGTGTGGGCATGCTAGGATATGTTGTCCTTCTGAAGATGTTGATATGCAGTGTGATGATGCAGGGCAAACACCAAAAAGATAAGTCTGCTTCACTCCAGATGTGAATGAATCCCAGCATGGGGTTACATTTACTAAGATGGGAGTTTTATTCAAGATGGGATGTTGCCCATAGCAACCAATCAGATTCAACTTCTCATTTATTTAGCACCTTCTAGAAGATATGTGGAATCTGATTGGTTGCTATGGGCAACGTCCCATCTTAAATAGAACTCCCATCTTAGTAAATGTACATCATGGTGTGGTACACTTTTTAAATTTTTAATTTAACAATAACAAACATTGCTGAGCATGCTTGTGTGTTGGTATGCTACTGTTTTAACATTCAAACATCCATGATGTAGTCCCTTTGCCATTAAAGTGTGCTTTGTGGCTTGCTTGTGTAATAGGTAATGTGAGTTAGTTTTTTATTTTTGCTCTTCATTTCAGATGGTGCAGTTGGAGATCCCACAAGCCTGCCTGGCATCCTTGCCAGCCTAAAGGCAAATTTGCAGGCCATGCTGGCCGATGTTGACCGGCTGCAGCAATTTTTTTAATAGAAAAATATTTTTTATTTGTTCAAAAAAAATATATGTTAAAAAAAAATTTGTTTACAGTTAAGCGGATGTTGTGTTTTTTAATGCAACAAAGGAACAGCATATTGGCAAGCAGAAATTGGTTACCTTACAAAAAACACACATCAAACTTACGATTATTAATCTTATTATTTACAAACAAACAAACAAATTGTGTCAGTTAGGAGCTTATTGTTTAGAAAAACATGTAAACACATATATTCACACACTACACCTCCACACAAAAATATGCGATTTAACATTAGCCCAGGCACAGTTTACACATCTATTTCACTTATTTATAAACAAACATGGTAATGGCCAATTATGCCTACAAAGTGTTCTGTAGGTATTCTTTGAAGACTTAATTGGTCATGACCACAATCATTCATTACACTAATTGGATTCGTAATTGAGGAAGGCTTGTTGAGTTTGAATTGAAAGGTGTAAAATAACTTGAAAAAAACCCTATTGCTGTGCATTTTTTCAGCAAAAGCGTGTGCAATGTTAAGAAGAATGTGTAAATCTACGAGAAGTTTGTATTTTTACGATGAGGTTTGTAGTAATGCGATGGGTTCGCATTAGTGCGATGTCATTTGGCATACGCCTACTTTGTGTAATACTGCGTACGAAATAGCAAAAAAACGTTGGGGGCGGATATTCGCTATTGTGCAACGTGTTTGCAATTTTGCAAATATGTTGTGCGAACGAAAACAATAGCGATCAACTCGGAATCACCCCCTTAGACTGAGTATACACTGGAGCTACGTACATTTGCTCCGACATCAGAAGAAATGCTCTTGAGCCCAGATTCTGTGTACACACTGGAAAGACATTAATGAAGGACAGATCATGCTCCATCCTCCATTAGCACAAACCAAGTCGCTTGCAGTAAATTAACCCCAGCTAATTGAATTGTGTGAAGTGTGACCATCTTTACATATGTTCGGTGCCAGGGAGGTGCCATTGACTGCCCCATCTCACCCGGGAAATTGCAATATACCCCTTTCACACACGTCGACCAGGCAATATACCAGGTTATTTGTGTGATGTGAAATGGGTAATAGTAATGTCTCTCAGATGCTGAAAGGGAGGGGTTGTTCCAAACTGGTGCATTAGCAATAAGATTTTAAAAACTGCATGGTAGTAGATAATTCAAAGATCTTAGGGCCTTAGGCTGTGTACACACTGTGCGATGCGCCGTGCAGCCCGACATTGACTATTCGATGTGGCCGGAGCCCAGCCCTGCCGATATAAGGGGTCATTCCGAGTTGTTCGCTTGTTGCCGATTTTCGCTATACTGCGATTAGTCGCTTACTGCGCATGCGCAAGGTTCACAGAGTGCATGCGCTTAGTTATTTACACAAAAGTTAGGTATTTTACTCACGGCATAACGAAGCTTTTTCATCGTTCTGGTGATCCTCAAGTCACTGTACCCGTACTTCCGGGTGTTCAAGTTCAAGATGGAGTCTCTGAGAGCGGTGATCTCAGGCCTGGAGGAGGGGGAATTTCTGGTGTCTCTCGACATCAAGAATGCATACTTTCACATTCCAATTTGGCCGCCTCATCAGGCGTATCTAAGATTTGCACTGCAGGACTGTCACTTCCAGTTTCAGGCCCTGCCATGTGGCCTCTCCACGGCACCAAGAGTTTTCACCAAGATGATGGCTGAGATGATGTTTCTCCTCCGCAAACAGGGAGTGAACATCATACCATACCTCTACGACCTGCTACTAAAAGCGCCATCCAGGGAGAGGTAGTTGGACAGCATGGTCCTCTCAACCAGACTTCTCCAAGATCACGGGTGGATTCCGAACCTGCCAAAATCCCACCTGGAACCTACACAGAGGCTTCCGTTGCTAGGAATGATCCTGGATACAGAGGAACAAAAGGTGTTCCTTCCGTTGGAAAAGGCATTGGTAATACAGTCAATGGTGCGGGATGTCCTAAAACCAACACGGATATCGGTGCATCTGTGCATTCACATTCTGGGGAAAATGGTAGCCTCTTACGAGGCTCTGCAGTATGGAAGGTTTCATGCCAGGCCATTCCAGCTGGATATGTTGGACAGATGGTCCGGATCACATCTTCACATGCACCAGAGGATACGTCTGTCGCCAAAAGCCAGGATTTATCTTCTATGGTAGCTCCAGACTACCTGACCGAGGGTCGCGGTTCGGGATTCAATATTGGATTCTGCTTACCACGGACGCAAGCCTCAGAGGTTGGGGAGCAGTCACTCAGGGGGAACAGTTCCAAGGAAAATGGTCAAATCAGCAAGCAATTCTCCCGATCAACATTCTGGAACTAAGGGCCATATAGAACGCCCTTCTACAGGCATCGCATCTTCTTCAAGATCAAGTCATTCAGGTTCAGTCGGACAATGTGACGGCCGTAACGTACATAAACCGACAGGGCGGAACGAAGAGCAGAGCTGCAATGTCAGAGGTAACAAAAATTCTCCTCTGTGCAGAAAGACACGCGGTGGCGCTGTCGGCAATCTTCATTCCGGGAGTAGACAACTGGGAAGCAGACTTCCTCAGCAGACACGACCTCCATCCAGGAGAGTGGGGCCGGCACCCGCAGGTGTTCGAGTCCTTAACAAGTTGGTGGGGAATTCCACAAATCGACATGATGGCCTCTTGTCTCAACAAGAAGCTAAAGCGCTATTGTCCCAGGTCGAGGGACCCACAATCAGTGACGGTGGATGCTGTGGTGACTCCATGGGTTTTCCAGATGGTTTACGTGTTCCCACGTCTTCCACTAATCCCAAGAATTCTCAAGAGGATAAAAAGGGAAAAGGTTCAAGCACTTCTCATTGCTCCAGATTGGCCGAGAAGGGCCTGGTACGCGAAACTACTGGAGTAGCTCCTGGAGGACGCGTGGCCTCTACCTCCGTGAGAGAATCTTTTACAACAGGGGCCGTTCATCTATCAAGACTTACCGCAGCTACGTTTGACGGCATGGAAGTTGAACGTCAATTTTTAGCCAGGAAAGGCATTTCGAACAAGGTTATTCCAACCCTGATCCAAGCTAGGAAAGGGGTAACGTCTAAACATTACCACCGTATTTGGAAAAAATATGTCTCGTGGTGTGAAAACAGGAAATTTCCTGCAGTGGAATTTCAACTGGGACGTTTTCTCCTTTCTCTACAGTCAGGTGTGGATGTGGGCCTACGTTTGGGCTCCTTAAAAGTCCAGATTTCGGCCTTGTCCATTTTTTTCCAGAAACAATTAGCTTCCCACCCTGAGGTTCAGACATTCATGAAGAGTGTTCTGCACATCCAAATGCCTTTTGTGCCTCCCACGTAGTGATGAGCGGGTTCGGTTCCTCGGAATCCGAACCCCCCCGAACTTCACCCATTTTACACGGGTCCGAGGCAGACTCGGATCCTCCCGCCTTGCTCGGTTAACCCGAGCGCGCCCGAACGTCATCATCCTGCTGTAGGATTCTCGCGAGATTCGTATCCTATATAAGGAGCCGCGCGTCGCCGCCGCCATTTTCACTCGTGCATTGGAGATGATAGGGAGAGGACGTGCAGCGTCCTCTCAATTGTGTTCAGTGTGCTGCAAATATCTGTGCTCAGTGTGATGCAAGTATCTGTGCTCAGTGTGCTTGCAAGTATCTGTGCTCAGTGTGCTTGCAAGTATCTGTGCTGAGTGTGCTGAAAATATCTACGTTCTCTGCCTGAAAAACGCTCCATATCTGTGCTGCATTGTAGTATAGGAGGACAGGACAGTGCAGAATTTTGCTGACCAGTGACCACCAGTATTGCAGTATGGTACAGTAGTCCACTGCTCTACCTACCTCTGTGTCGTCAAGTATACTATCCATCCATCCCTGTGGTGCATTTTAGTTGTTGTGCGGTGTATATATAGTAGGAGGACAGTGCATAATTTTGCTGACCACCAGTATATAATATATAGCAGTACGGTACAGTAGTCTACTGCTCTACCTACCTCTGTGTCGTCAATTATACTATCCATCCATCCTTGTGGTGCATTTTAGTTGTTGTGCGCAGTAGTAGGAGGACAGTGCATAATTTTGCTGACCACCAGTACATAATATATAGCAGTACGGTACAGTAGGCCACTGCTCTACCTACCTCTGTGTCGTCAAGTATACTATCCATCCATCCCTGTGGTGCATTTAAGTGGTGCAGTGTATATATAGTAGGAGGTCAGTGCATAATTTTGCTGACCACCAGTATATAATATATAGCAGTACGGTACAGTAGGCCACTGCTCTACCTACCTCTGTGTCGTCAAGTATACTATCCATCCATCCCTGTGGTGCATTTAAGTGGTGCGGTGTATATATAGTAGGAGGGCAGTGCATAATTTTGCTGACCGCCAGTATATAATATATAGCAGTACGGTACAGTAGGCCACTGCTCTACCTACCTCTGTGTCGTCAAGTATACTATCCATCAATCCCTGTGGTGCATTTAAGTGGTGCAGTGTATATATAGTAGGACAGTGCATAATTTTGCTGACCGCCAGTATATAATATATAGCAGTATGGTACAGTAGGCCACTGCTCTACCTACCTCTGTGTCGTCAAGTATACTATCCATCCATCCCTGTGGTGCATTTAAGTGGTGCAGTGTATATATAGTAGGAGGACAGTGCATAATTTTGCTGACCACCAGTATATTATATATAGCAGTACGGTACAGTAGGCCACTGCTCTACCTACCTCTGTGTCGTAAAGTATACTATCCATCCATCCCTGTGGTGCATTTAAGTGGTGCGGTGTATATATAGTAGGAGGGCAGTGCATAATTTTGCTGACCACCAGTATATAATATATAGCAGTACGGTACAGTAGGCCACTGCTCTACCTACCTCTGTGTCGTCAAGTATACTATCCATCCATCCATCCCTGTGGTGCATTTAAGTGGTGCAGTGTACATATAGTAGGACAGTGCATAATTTTGCTGACCACCAGTATATAATATATAGCAGTACGGTTAAAGTAGGCCACTGCTCTACCTACCTCTGTGTCGTCAAGTATACTATCCATCCATCCCTGTGGTGCATTTAAGTGGTGCAGTGTATATATAGTAGGAGGACAGTGCACAATTTTGCTGACCACCAGCATATAATATATAGCAGTACGGTACAGTAGGCCACTGCTCTACCTACCTCTGTGTCATCAAGTAAACTATCCATCCATACCTGTGGTGCATTTTAGTTGTTGTGCGGTGTATATATAGTAGGAGGACAGTGCATAATTTTGCTGACCACCAGTATATTATATATAGCAGTACGGTACAGTAGGCCACTGCTCTACCTAACTCTGTGTCGTCAAGTATACTATCCATCCATACCTGTGATGCATTTTAGTTGTTGTGCGGTGTATATATAGTAGGAGGACAGTGCATAATTTTGCTGACCACCAGTATATAATATATAGCAGTACGGTACAGTAGGCCACTGCTCTACCTACCTCTGTGTCATCAAGTAAACTATCCATCCATACCTGTGGTGCATTTTAGTTGTTGTGCAGTGTATATATAGTAGGAGGACAGTGCATAATTTTGCTGACCACCAGTATACTATATATAGCAGTACGGTACAGTAGTCCACTGCTCTACCTACCTCTGTGTCGTCAAGTATACTATCCATCCATCCCTGTGGTGCATTTAAGTGGTGCAGTGTATATATAGTAGGAGGGCAGTGCATAATTTTGCTGACCGCCAGTATATAATATATAGCAGTACGGTACAGTAGGCCACTGCTCTACCCACCTGTGTCGTCAAGTATACTATCCATCCATAACTGTGGTGCATTTTAGTTGTCGTGCGCAGTATATATAGTAGTAGGCCATTGCTATTGATATATTATTGGCATATAATTCCACACATTAAAAAATGGAGAACAAAAATGTGGAGGGTAAAATAGGGAAAGATCAAGATCCACTTCCACCTCGTGCTGAAGCTGCTGCCACTAGTCATGGCCGAGACGATGAAATGCCATCAACGTCGTCTGCCAAGGCCGATGCCCAATGTCATAGTAGGGAGCATGTAAAATACAAAAAACTAAATTTCAGTAAAATGACCCACAAATCAAAATTAAAAGCGTCTGATGAGAAGCGTAAACTTGCCAATATGCCATTTACGACACGGAGTGGTAAGGAACGGCTGAGGGCCTGGCCTATGTTCATGGCTAGTGGTTCAGCTTCACATGAGGATGGAAGCACTCATCCTCCTGCTAGAAAACTTAAGAGTTCAGATGGCAAAAGCACAGCAAAGAACTGTGCGTTCTTCTAAATCACAAATCCCCGAGGAGAGTCCAATTGTGTCGGTTGCGATGCCTGACCTTCCCAACACTGGACGGGAAGAGGTGGCGCTTTACACCATTTGCACGTCCCCTGCAAGTGCTGGAAGGAGCACCGCCAGTCCAGTTCCTGATAGTCAAATTGAAGATGTCACTGTTGAAGTACACCAGGATGAGGATATGGGTGTTGCTGGCGCTGGGGAGGAAATTGACAAGGAGGATTCTGATGGTGAGGTGGTTTGTTTAAGTCAGGCACCCGGGGAGACACCTGTTGTCCGTGGGACGAATATGGCCATTGACATGCCTGGTCAAATTACAAAAAAAAATCACCTCTTCGGTGTGGAATTATTTCAACAGAAATGCGGACAACTGGTGTCATGCCGTGTGTTGCCTTTGTCAAGCTGTAATAAGTAGGGGTAAGGACGTTAACCACCTAGGAACATCCTCCCTTATACATCACCTGGAGCGCATTCATCACAAGTCATTGACAAGTTCAAAAACTTTGGGTGACAGCGGAAGCAGTCCACTGCCAACTAAATCCCTTCCTCTTGTAAACAAGCTCCTGCAAACCACACCAGCAACTCCCTCAGTGTCAATTTCCTCCTCCTTAGACAGGAAAGCCAATAGTCCTGCAGGCCATGTCACTGTCAAGTCTGACGAGTCCTCTCCTGCCTGGGATTCCTCAGATGCATCCTTGAGTGTAATGCCTACTGCTGCTGGGAGTCGATCGTCATCCCAGAGGGGAAGTCGGAAGACCACTTGTACTACTTCCAGTAAGCAATTGACTGTCCAACAGTCCTTTGCGAGGAAGATGAAATATCACAGCAGTCATCCTGCTGCAAAGCGGATAACTCAGGCATTGGCAGCCTGGGTGGTGAAAAGCGTGTTTCCGGTATTCACCGTTAATTCACAGGGAACTAGAGAATTGCTTGAGGTACTGTGTCCCCGGTACCAAATACCATCTAGGTTCCACTTCTCTAGGCAGGCGATACCGAAAATGTACACAGACATCAGAAAAAAAGTCACCAGTGTCCTAAAAAATGCAGTTGTACCCAATGTCCACTTAACCACGGACATGTGGACAAGTGGAGCAGGGCAGACTCATATGACTGTGACAGCCCACTGGGTAGATGTATTGCCTCCCGCAGCAAGAACAGCAGCATCTCGCAAACGCCAACTCGTTCCTAGGCAGGCTACGCTTTGTATCACCGCTTTCCATAAGAGGCACACAGCTGACAACCTCTTACGGAAACTGAGGAACATCATCGCAGAATGGCTTACCCCAATTGGACTCTCCTGGGGATTTGTGACATCGGACAACGCCACCAATATTGTGCGTGCATTACATCTGGGCAAATTCCAGCACGTCCCATGTTTTGCACATACATTGAATTTGGTGGTGCAGAACTATTTGAAAAATGACAGGGGCGTGCAAGAGATGCTGTCTGTGGCCCGAAGAATTGCGGGCCACTTTCGGCATTCAGCCACCGCGTGCCGAAGACTGGAGCACCAGCAAACACTCCTGAACCTGCCCGGCCATCATCTGAAGCAAGAGGTGGTAACGAGGTGGAATTCAACCCTCTATATGCTTCAGAGGATGGAGGAGCAGCAAAAGGCCATTCAAGCCTATACAGCTACCTACGATATAGGCAAAGGAGGGGGAATGCCCCTGACTCAAGCGCAGTGGAGAATGATTTCAACGTTGTGCAAGGTTCTGCAACCCTTTGAACTTGCCACACATGAAGTCAGTTCAGACACTGCCAGCCTGAGTCAGGTCATTCCCCTCATCAAGTTTTTGCAGAAGAAGCTGGAGAGATTGAAGGAGGAGCTAATACAGAGCGATTCCGCTAGGCATGTGGGACTTGTGGATGGAGCCCTTAATTCGCTTAACCAGGATTCACGGGTGGTCAATCTGTTGAAATCAGAGCACTACATTTTGGCCACCGTGCTCGATCCTAGATTTAAAACCTATGTTGTATCTCTCTTTCCGGCAGATACAAGTCTGCAGAGGTTCAAAGACCTGCTGGTGAGAAAATTGTCAAGTCAAGCGGAACGTGACCCGTCAACAGCTCCTCCTTCACATTCTCCCGCAACTGGGGCTGCGAGGAAAAGGCTAAGAATTCCGAGCTCACCCGCTGGCGGTGATGCAGGGCAGTCTGGAGCGAGTGCTGACATCTGGTCCGGACTGAAGGACCTGCCAACGATTACTGACATGTCATCTACTGTCACTGCATATGATTGTCAACATTAAAAGAATGGTGGATTATAGGAGTGACCGCATCCAAGTAGGCACGTCAGACAGTCCGTACGTATACTGGCAGGAAAAAGAGGCAATTTGGAGGCCCTTGCACAAACTGGCTTTATTTTACCTAAGTTGCCCCCCCCCCCCTCCAGTGTGTACTCCGAAAAAGTGTTTAATGCAGCCGCTCACCTTGTCAGCAATCGATGTACGAGGTTACTTCCAGAAAATGTGGAGATGATGATGTTCATCAAAATGAATTATAATCAATTCCTCCGTGGAGACATTCACCAGCAATTGCCTCCAGAAAGTACACAGGGACCTGAGATGGTGGATTCCACTGGGGACGAATTAATAATCTGTGAGGAGGGGGATGTACACAGTGAAAGGGGCGAGGAATCGGAGGATGAGGAGGTGGTGGACATCTTGCCTCTGTAGAGCCAGTTTGTGCAAGGAGAGACTGATTGCTTGTTTTTTTGGTGGGGGTCCAAACTAACCAGTCATTTCAGTCACAGTCGTGTGGCAGACCCTGTTGCTGAAATGATGGGTTTGTTAAAGTGTGCATGTCCTGTTTATACAACATAAGGGGGTGGGTGGGAGGGCCCAAGGACAATTCCATCTTGCACCTCTTTTTTTTCTTTCATTTTTCTTTGCATCATGTGCTGTTTGGTGACTATTTTTTGAAGTGCCATCCTGTCTGACACTGCAGTGCCACTCCTAGATGGGGCAGGTGTTTGTGTCGGCCACTTGGGTCGCTTAGCTTAGTCATCCAGCGACCTCGGTGCAAATTTTAGAACTAAAAATAATATTGTGAGGTGTGAGGTGTTCAAAATAGACTGGAAATGAGTGGAAATTATGGTTAATGAGGTTAATAATACGATGGGATCAAAATGACCCCCAAATTCTACGATTTAAGCTGTTTTTGAGGGGTTTTTGTAAAAACACACCCGAATCCAAAACACAACCGAATCCGACAAAAAATTTTCAGGGAGGTTTTGCCAAAACGCGTCCGAATCCAAAACACGGCCGTGGAACCGAATCCAAAACCAAAACACAAAACCCGAAAAATGTCCGGTGCACATCACTACTCCCACGGCACCTTTCGGATCTTAACGTAGTGTTGCAGTATCTGCAATCGGACTGGTTTGAACCTTTACAGGAGGTTGACGTTAAGTTTCTTATGTGGAAAACTGTTACACTGTTGGCCTTGGCAACTGGGGGCGTTGTCTCACAAAAGCCCCTATTTGGTTTTTCATGAGGATAGAGCTGAACTCAGAACTCAACAGCAATTCTTCCTAAGGTGGTGTCTGCGTTTCTTATCAACCAACCTATTGTGGTTCTGGTGCTTACAGACACCTCTGCTACCTCAAAGTCCCTAGATGTTGTGAGGGCTTTGAGGATCTACGTGAAGAGGACAGCTCGTCACAGAAAATCTGACTCGCTGTTTGTTCTCTATGATCCCAAGAAAATTGGGTGTTCTGCTTCAAAGCTCGCTGGATCAGGATTACTATCCAGCAGGATTATTCATCGGCAGGACTGCCGGTTCCTAAAGTACAGGCCCACTCTACTAGGTCAGTGGGTTCTTCCTGGGCGGCTGCCCGGGGTGTCTCGGCTCTACAGCTCTGCCGAGCAGCTACTTGGTCAGGATCGAACACGTTTGCTAGGTTCTACAAGTTCGATACTTTGGCCTCTGAGGACCTTCAGTTTGGTAAATCAGTTCTGCAGGAAACTGAGCACTCTCCCACCTGGTTTGGGAGCTTTGCTACATCCCATGGTACTAATGTGGACCCCAGTATCCTCTAGGACGTAAGAGAAAATAGGATTTTAATTACCTACCGGTAAATCCTTTTCTCGTAGTTCGTAGAGGATACTGGGTGCCCGCCAGGTGCTTCGTTTTTCTGCACTGTTACTTGGTTAAGTATTATTGTTGGTTCAGCCATTGCTGTTCCTGTTCAAGTTTGGTTAGCAAGGCTTTCCTCTTGTTTGTGTGTGCTGGTTCGAACCTCACCACTGTTCAGTTAAATACTTCTCTCGAAGTATGTCCCTCTCCTCGGGCACAGTTTCTAGACTGAGTCTGGTAGGAGGGGCATAGAGAGAGGAGCCAGCCCACACTATTGATTTCTTAAAGTGCCCATGGCTCCTAGTGGACCAGTCTATACCCCATGGTACTGATGTGGACCCCAGTATCCTTTACAGACTACGAGAAATGGATTTACCGGTAGGTAATTAAAATCCTATTTTTCTTACGATTTTGATTATATAGTCAAAATCGAAAGAAAAATCGCACAGTGTGTACACACCTTAATTGAGATCGGATCACAGCAGCAAATTTGCTAGCAAATGGACAAAACCTGGGCCCTCATTCCGAGTTGCTCGCTAGCTGCTTTTAGCAGCATTGCACACGCTAAGCCACCGCCCTCTGGGAGTGTATCTTAGCTTAGCAGAATTGCGAACGAAAGATTCGCAAAATTGCGAATAGAAATTTCTTAGCAGTTTCTGAGTAGCTCTACACTTACTCTGCCACTGCGATCAGTTCAGTCAGTTTCGGTCCTGGTTTGACGTCACAAACACACCCAGCGTTCGCCCAGGCACTCCCCGTTTCTCCAGCCACTTCCGCGTTTTTCCCAGAAACGGCAGCGTTTTTTCACACACACCCATAAAACGGCCAGTTTCCGCCCAGAAACACCCACTTCCTGTCAATCACACTCCGATCACCATAACGAAGAAAAATCCTCGTAATGCCGTGAGTAAAATACCTAACTTTTGAGTAAAATAACTTAGCGCATACGCTCTGTGAACCATGCGCATGCGCAGTAAGCGACTAATCGCAATATAGAGAAAATCGGCAACGAGCGAACAACTCGGAATGAGGGCCCATGTGCACTGCAGGGGGGCAGATATAACATGTCCAAAGAGAGTTAGATTTGGGTGTGGTATGTTCAAACTGAAATCTAAATTGCAGTGTAAAAATAAAGCAGCCAGTATTACACTGTACAGAAACAATATAACCCACCCAAATCTAACTCTCTTTGCACATGTTATATCTGCCCCCCCCCCCCCCCCCCCCCCCTTGCAGTGCACATGGTTTTGAATATTTGCTAACAAATGTGCTGCTGCAATCAGATCTGATTTAGGCCCTTAGTTACATATATCATAGAACCTTATAGTAGACAATTATATGGACCAGAGTGGGTACTGTTATCATGCAGTGTAGGGACCTCCACTATCAGAGAAGCCTTGATGTTTGGCCTGGAGGCTTACCAAATCTTTGCAAATATATGTAACTAAGGACCATATTCAGTTTGGACTGCAAATTCTGCTTTTTAGCAGAATTTGCAATCCTTTGACTAGTATGTTGGGAGCTGCCCATCGCAGAGCAAGGCCGCCCAGCATGCTAACCGCCACCCCATCTGCTACTCGCACTAATTGCGATTGCGCCGCAATTAAAGCGCAGTTGCAGAAATTAGGGAAGCCTCCTGCCAGTGCTGCCTGGTTGCGACGGCAGGAGATCCGCCACCATCCTTTTGATCAGAGCGGCTGCGTGTGACGTATCGTTTTGATCGGAGCGGCTGCGCAGTCACCCCAATGCATATAAGCTTGTCATATTTGGTGATAAATACGAGTCAAGGAAGTTTTTCCTTGCTCTGAGCATTTGTAAGAATCCTCTGGACCTCAGTATATAGATTTCAAGAGCCATGCCATCAAAACAGTTGATCCAGATATCTATGATAAACAAGGACCCTGTCTTAGTCTGGGCGTAGAGGAAACAGAAGAGGTATTTAACATTTTCTGCGGATCCGTGTACCAACGCCTTCTGGGCCAAGCCGGGGCTTATTAGAATCCCGGCATCTTTGTTGTATTTTCCCCACTATCCTGAGTAGCAGGATGATTTGAGAAACACATAAGAGAAATAAAATTCCCATTAAAAAGATATCCACAAAGATCACTTCCTTTGATCCTGACCCGATTATGGCTTTTGTTGTTCAGATGGGACAACATGAGAATTATCTCTAGCCAAGCCCATTTGTCTACCCGAGTCTGACAATACTTTAGGGTGTAAAGCCCATTCATTTACCTGAATGGCGTGTCAACTGAGAAATCAGCTCTTCAGTTTAGGACTCCCGGAACAAACCCTGAGGACAAGGCTGGAAGATGGAGCTCTGCACACTTTAGTATGTGATTTACCTCCTTTCTTGCTATTTATCTGCGTGTTCCTCTCTGAAAGTTGAGGTACACTACTGCCATTTTCTTGTCCTTGCGGATCTGGACCGATCTTCCTTTAGGAATGTCCCGTGCCTGAATCAGGACCCAGTATATGGCCTGAAGTGTTAACAGATTTATTAGCAGGTACCTTTCGTCTGTGGTCCATAATCCCCGGAACCATAATTTTCCGGATAAAGGCCTCTATAGCCGTGAAGACTTGTATTTGTTGTCAGGATTTCCCCACCTGATATCCAAAAAGAAAAAGGTATCCTCTGATCTAGATGGAATGTCTGTAGCCCCCAGGCTACTTCTTACCTTTTTTTTGCCAGTACCACGTACTTGTTTGTGTACTGTCCATCTGGCCCATCTACACCACCTGGTATTCACAGATGGTCTTGCGCTCGGAGAATTTAACCAGGTACAACACTGCTTAACTTCAAACATCATTGAGATTGGACATATCCAGTGTGATGTGGCCTTAGATGGAGGAGATGCTGAAAAAGTCTTGAGTGGAATTATGCCCACTCCACCATGTGTATTGTTAACACCATCAAACCCATCATTCGAATTGCTGCGTGAACTGATATTGTTTGACATTGTAACCACTCTCCTAGCTTCGCCTTGGATATCTTGTTCCGAGGTAACTACTTTCTGCAAACTCGAATTCAGTATAGCCCCACCGTGAGTTATGTTACGGCACCAGAGATGATCCCATTTACGAACCACCCGCGACTCTGCAGACAAGTTATTTGTATGTTGTAGATGACACAGAACCTTTCCTGTATTTGTGTCAGGATAGGAAGGTGGTCAAGGTATGGCAATTTTCTTAACCTCTTACTAACGGAGATAAATTGCCATAATCATTTTGGTAAATACTCTGGGGCTGTGGCTAACCCAAATGGTAAGGCCTAACTGAAATTTTGCTGGAGGATGGTAAACCTTGAGATAACACCGATGGACAGGGTTATAGGAGCCTGAAGGTAAGATTCCTGACTTATCCAAGAATACCATATAATATATTGGCTCCCCACCAAACTATGGAGTTGCCTCCACGTAAACCGTGTTACCCAAATTTCTCTGTGATAATGGGGCGAGGGATTGTTTTTGACTCAGGTGGGAATAAACCCCCCCATTGTGCATGGGTTATTGGAATGACTATTCCTGACAAAACATTTTCTGAATTGCTTCATGCCAATCCCTCGCCTACACCTCTACCCGAGATGGGCTGAGACCGAAACCTTTTAGGAGAATGGTTCCAGAAGGGAAAGTATAACCTTAGAAATACCACTTCTTGCACCCAGGCATCTATCTGTAGATTGCTATCAAATCTGTGCCAACTGAAGAAGTCGGCCCCTTATCCTTCTGGAATCCGCCAGAAGGAAACCCACACCATCATGCTGAAGGCCTCTGGTTTGGAAGCTGGCCTCTGGTTGCCTTTGCTTCTTTGCCTTACCAAACTTATTGTATTGGGGCTGTTACATTCCTTTATGACCGACAAGGCCGAACCAGACCCCTAGATTTGGGGTTATATGTGGAAGGGAACGTGACCTTCTTGGAATCTGTTCCTGACTCCGGAATAACTGTTAACTCAAACAGAAACTTCCAGCCAAGGCAAACATTTCCAGAACCATCTTAGATTCTGAATCAGCTTCCCATGTATGTGAACCAAGCTGTTCTTGAACAGTGATTGTTATGCTGATGCCCTAGAACATTATTGTCCATATGAGCTATATGGGATTCTTACTCCCTTGCAGGCGCTGAAACCTGTCTTCCAGTACCTCAGCCCAATGTACCTATAGCACCTGGTATTTCAAGGTGGTCTCTCCTACAAGAACTAACCAGGCCAAACACTGCTTAGCTTCTAAAATCTAGTGAGATTGGGCCTATCCAGTGTGGGATAGCTGTAGATTGCAAGGTTAGGTCCTGGCTGGCCTTATGACTGCCCCAGACAAAGACAATATGGTCTTATTCTTTTGATGGCATAGGCCCTATAGATTTTTGCATTATCAAATGATATGCATATCTATTTTGGGAGGCACTTCCCTATTTTAAACAGTCCCTAGCTTGAAAAAGATATTGGAATCCCATTTACCGGGCATTCTACGTTATTGGGTGTAACCCAAACCTTTTTCCTGAATTCTGCCCACGTGCAGAGGCCCTTTTGGGACGTTTAAACAGAAGTGCCTTATTTTTTACCCCAGGCTCTGCTGCCTCTATTGACAGACTAGCCTATTTTTGCTCTCATTTATTCAGCTTATTTATTTAGCTGATATCTTTTACCTATTCTTCGTATTCTGAAGTAGAGTATATAGAGCTTTCATCGTCTGATGATTATCATGTGTAGCCTGTGAAGTCGATTATTTATTTACATTCGGTCATCAGCTTGTCTTATTCGAGATGCTGTTGGGGATATACCACAATCAGTGAGCAGAATGTGTTAATAATGTAAGAATTAACATTTCAGCTAAACTGTACAAGGTCTGTGCAAACATCGCCTCAATGGGTCTATCTATACCTGATGTAAATCAGGAATGTATTATGCTAAACAGCAAATCATTTTTTACACATAACCATCCTGTATCAGATCATAGAGGATAATACAGTTTTTGCTAAACAACAACATATGAGTGTTTTTGTCAGTGTATGCCGCCCTTAGACATGATAAATACTCAGCATTTTCACAGTGTACTGCACAATTTGTGACTGTAATCACTTTTCTCTAAAGTGATATGTGTGACCCTTCCCATGCACCTGCAATAAGGATCAGAAGTATCAACCGACAAACATTTATTATTAAGTCAGCATCACACTAGCAGTCAGCCACATATTATACATATATATATATATATATACACACACACACACACATATACATCATGTGAGCAGATTATCAACTACGAACACATCTCAAAGCATGTAGGAGTACATATTACTGAATTCTGTTCTATACAGATCTTTAAAGTATTCAGACGCTTTGTGAAGAAACCACAGTATTGTACATAAAACTCATATGCAATAGGCACTAAAGTTAACTATTCATACTAACAAAAGTAGATAGAAATTTAGTGCTGTATAATCCGTACTCAGTAGAGTGGGATACAGGGAGACTTACCACACTTCCAGGATCAATCAATACGTAAGCAAACGCTGAGTGGATCCAGACGCTACTAGTGTACACTGCCGCTTCCAGTAATTTTTTTTTTTTTTGTGGACACAGACGCTCAGTGAACGTTAGTGCATGCAGACGCTCATGTCTGCGACCCAGTCTCTTAGCGGTAAACCTTAGTGTATACAGACACAGCGGCCTATGCTGCGACCGAGTCCCCTCATGGTAGCGTCTGAGACGGAAGCGAGGCAATCAGTTCATGGCGGGTGACATACGGTAACTGGTCATGAACTGGGGAGGGGCGACCAGGAAAGCGTCTGACTCCCCACTGCTGACATCAACCCTAGGGATCGCAGCCTCAGCTAATCCTGGCACCTTATGATCCCTAAAGCCTAGCGCTAGAGCACCCGTGGTGGTGGCGCGCCAGCTAGTTTGGTAGTCTCCTCCGAAAACAGTGCGGCTGTGTCCGTATTCCCCTTCTAAGCGGAACCGATGCCTTACCTTCTCCCCGTGCTCCGGCCACAGCCTGGTAATGTCTGCTGGACTTGCTAGTAACATCCGACACAGACGCCCACTTGTACCATGGGTAAGCGTTGCTGCGACCCAGCAGGGAGCGACTCTCTCCAATATGCGTGTAAGACGCTGTTAGGAAAGATCACTCAAAAAACATAGTAAGACTATAAAAATAAATCAAATAAAGCTTAGGGCTGCTAAACACAGCAGTCCTGTGACCATGGTCCGGCTCCTGCCGCACCAAACAAAAAACTGATTTGACTGAGTCATTGGGCGGGATTATATGGACGAGGCTGGTGCATTCTGGGAGGCCAGAAAGCTTGTGATCGTTTGGTGCCAATCCGCTGTCGCTCCATCATATCCCAATGTTATCCTGTGGATAACCTGTGGACCCTGCCGGAGAAAAAGAACATAGGTAAAATATATACATATATAATATCTAGATGGAAAGTGGGGTAGACCTAACAACAGCGCTAAATGGAGAGCTCAACCTCAAAACGTACTCCCTGTTAGACGGAATACAAAAGTACAAATGCAGAGAAAGGGGTGGTGTCTAAGGGAGCTAAACACATAGATATCATCCAGAATTTGACCACAAATATTTATATAAAAGTATTCGACAATAACAGTGAATAAAAAATGGCGTCGGATTTCTGGTTCGGATATAAGAACATCGGATATGTACTAATTAAGAAAACCACATTGGACTTACCAATTATCCGCATTATATGGTGTCCATATCTGATGTCTGCATTTTGATCATGTCAGCCATTTTTTATTCACTGTTATTGTCGAATACTTTTATATAAATATATAAAAAAAATATTTTAAAGTTATTTGTGGTCAAATTCTGGATGATATCTATGTGTTTAGCGCCCTTAGACACCACCCCTTTCTCTGCATATATAATATCTAATCGAGCATTTTTTCCTGTGGGCACCCTGCGATGGCTGTCATCATGAAGGTGGCTTTGAAGGCTAAAATCTAAGTGCGCACTGTAGCACACGGATATATTTACCATATTGCTGATATTCATTATTCATCTTATGCTTCTATTAACAATTTTGATTATAACAAATAAGCCCAATGGACAGATAATATCATAGTAAAACAAACTAAAGCATTAGAAATAAGCTTGGCTTTAGCGGAGATAGGTACAGGGGGTGCAGCTACTGTGGGTCCCACAGCTGATGGGGGCCACCTTCCCTGGCACAGACCATGTGTATATGTATATCTGTAAGTATCTCACCATTGGCCCTGAGACCCTTACAAAATGTTACTAAGGTGCCCACAAATGTCTATTTACTCACCAGGTAATAAGTCTTGTACGCTTTCCCGCAGTGCTATAACACTAATAATATCCATATAGATGTACATGGAATGTTGCTGTGTACATTTTCTGGTGCGTGTAAATAGAAAATTATAATAATTCATTGGTATAATCTCAGCAATTATGGCAAGCAATAAAAAAGGTTCGATAATACACAAAGCAATTTTAAAAATATGGGGTATATTTACTAAGGTGTGAGTTTTTTTTTACAAGTGGAGATGTTGCCCATAGCAACCAATCAGATTCCATTTAACATTGATCTAGCTGCTTCTAGAAGATAATGGGCAACATCTCCACTTCTAAAAAAACCTCACCCCTTAGTAAATATACCCTTGTGTGTCTGCAAAGCAGTATATACAATGAGGCAAGCTGCCAGCAATACAGCCACAGGTTGAAAACAAACTATTCATTATTTAGCAATTACTAAGGATGATCCTGTCCGGGAAAATTAATCCTTCCAATCCTGTGTAACATATTCCACACACATGCGCCGGATTCCGGTAAATCCGGTAGGTAACGAGGTGATTATGCATTCTCCGCATGCCATACTGGAACATTAAATAGATGTTATAAATATAAATGGCATTCATCTATTACTGTATTGTGCATATTATTCAGTTGTGACAAGTCCCGTAACATCTGAGCTTGGCATAATGCTCCAGTGCCATGGTGACCTACCAACTATTTGAAAGGCATGAAGATGGGCCCCAGTTCTATGGGGTCATGTTTGTTTAGCAGACTTAACATGTGTTAGTTGCTGCCAATTGCTAGCAACACTGAACACTTTCTGCTGTAGTCTGCATAATACTGGGCACATTTCCATCTGTGTCACTTAACAGGAGGCTTCAAGTTCTTCTGTCTTACCGAGAACAGTTGCTGATTAATGGAAGGAAAATCTAAACTGACTTATCAGCTTTGACACAAAGGGCATTGTTACTAAATAAACACATTGTTGTGAGGTCTGATGTGTTTTAAATCATGTATTTAGTTTAATCAAACTGCATAACTATCACCATTTAAAGGGCAACTAAAGTAAAATAATACATTTCTTATATAAAATCCCCTATAAATAAAATGGAAAAGTTTTGGGAAGTGAAGACATTTCAGATAACGTGGCATTTTTTTTCTATACTCAGCAGACTTCCTGTCAGGCACTACTGCTAGCATGAGGCTGTGACTGATAGCAGAGAACAGTAGCTTGTAAATAGAATATCATACATCTGACAGGCTACCAAGGTATGGTAACGTGCGTGCGTGTGTTTACTAGCTTATTTATATACAAGGTGGTTCAGTAAGTAAGGTAGCAAAACCTCTCACGTGTGTAATGTTCTCTATGTCATTCTCATTTCTCACCAGGCCAGAGCAGGGAGACCACTTCTTCCCCTCACAGCCATTAGACTGCACCTCATCTCAGTCATACTGTCCAAACATCAGCTGTAATATGACGGGACTGGCGGAAACATGGTCAATCCTTGAGGTGCGTAGTGTCATCAGAATTCTGCATCTAAAGGACACATCAGCAGCTGAAATTCATCGCCAACTTGTTCAGTTGTATGGTAATAACGTCATGTCATGGAAACAGGATTGGTGCACTGCCTGTGGTGGAAGTGCTTGGCTGTCCAGATCGCTGCTCAGTTTGAACATCTGCCATTATCAAAGATCTTCCACTTCTATCATAGTACTCAGATATGGACACTGTGGGATTGTGTAGAATTTTTTTTTTTTTTGCACCATTCCTCAAATGAAAGAGATTCATATTCACTATCATCTTTTCATAAGCCTCATTAAAGATATGTGTTTAAGATTATTTTCTCAAGTAGAATGCACACAATGGGGGAATTCAATTGTTGTCGCTGCCCGATCTACCATCTAAAGTGACGGGAGATTGCTGGGGCGATATTCAATTGATGCTGGTTATCGTGCTTATCGCACCCATTAGTGTCGGGTTTAGCCGCATAAAGCAGCTAAACCCAACTAAACTAATGTGCGCGATAGCGAAAAGTGCCATTTGGGCACCCAAACAGGTCACTTTTCGCACATTTCAGCTTGCCATAGGCTGATAATTGCAGAAAATAAATATGACCTGCTGAGAAGGAAATATGATTGTGTATTGCACTTGTTTGTTCTAACAAACTTAAGACATTCATTTGTATATGATATATGGGAGCACTACGGTAAGTCAGACTCAGTATGTAACACTTTCTCAGCCTACTGAGCTCTTATCACTAAACATATAGTTAAAGTTATGCAAACTTCTCAAGGAAATTTTAGGAAATGTTCTTCACCAAAATACTGTACATTCCAGTATCATTAAACTGTTTTCAAAAGTTATGACTAAACCTTTGACTAAAGTTGAAAACTGACATCCACTGTCTAAAACAAAGCAAAAAAAAAAGAAAAGACTAAATGTGACTATAAACTGACTACAATTTTAAGTAAGCCACTAAGACTAAAATTATATTTAAAAATGAACACTGTAGCCCAGTAATACATTAATTATTGCTGTGATATGCGGCGATAAAGAATGCAAAACAGGCCCCATATCATCTGGCATGAAAATTGGATATTTACAGCACGCATGGATATTGTGGAAGCGATTTCATGTCTCACTAACGTTCCTACTGGTACAGGGCGCTCCTCTCCCAATGGCTGCAGGTAATGTTGGTAGACTGATTAAATTAAACACATATATGGACAGGTGGGTGGGTTCTGGGCCACAATGAAAGCAAACACAACTGTAAATTAAGAGATGCATAGTTTCAATGTCAATACTAATTCAGATCACACTGTGCTAGATTATTTGTACTGTATATGTTGCACAGTATAGTCCTACACCCAAAACCAAGTTAACAATGTGCCACACAGCAGTGGGTGACAGGAAGAGGTAGAGGGTGACAGGAGGTGGTATTGGGGGACAGGTTTACACGCACAATGTGCTTGAGTTGTAGTTTTGTAAAAAATAAAAAAAAAGCAAAACTACAACTCTTTTCTTTTACATGCGGGGGGCCGCCCAGCACAGGGCAAGGCCGACCCGCATGTGGGTACTGCCCCCCCTCACCCGCAAACATGTGAGCGCACCTGGACAGTCAGACTATGAGTTACACTGGATGTGTCTGCCTTTAATTCACAACAGTGAATCAGAAAAAAAATATATAGTGGTTTGTTAATTAGTATGTGGCTGTGATCATCACTGCTGATAGGTGGCAGCACTCCTCAATAGGTCTGGTACACACAAGGTCAGCCCTGCTTTCCTAAGGTAAGGGGCAGGTCCCTCAGACATTGGAGCCCACCCTGCTCTCTGCACTGGGCCATTCATCAGACATTAATCAAAATGGTGTGTGTGTGGGGGGCAGGGGATAACTAATTGCTGGTCTGGTCAGCAGTGTTCCCCTTAGTCCTCAGGGGCCCCAGTGCAATGCACCTGCTGCACCAATGGTAGTTCTGCCCTTGCACTAAGCAGAAAGCCTTGACACCCGTGACTAAGCCCAACTTATTCCAAAGACATGTAGGAATCAGTTGGGATTCAATGTTAAGCAGTGAATTTATTAAACTACTGTATTTCTATCTGGAAAGCAAATTACATTTCAGCTTAACTGATACTTCTGTCGTGATGAATGACCTGAGGACAATGGAGCAGACTCGTTCAGGGTCTGTCTTAAAATCAGACAGTGATGTCACATCAAGTATTAAGGTCCAGGCCTGGAAAACTCAATCAGAGATGGCCTGGAGGAAATATCTGTCAAGCTTCCATTTCTTAAACAAAACTGGACAGAACTCATGCAGACCCTTTGCTGCGCTGCCCTGTTCTCAGCCCTGGTGGGCACCTGAATATACCGAGATAATGAGCTTGTAGGCAGGTTACAACATCAATACAGCTATCAAAGATGATGTACAAACACAGAGGAGCGTTTCCTCAGACACTTTCCTCCTACAGACGCACTCTGCAGACATAAGATCTATAACACAAAGGTAGAACTGTGTATAGCAGTGTAAAATGATTTGTTTGGGTCATGCTATCTGTAAAAATGCAATGTTATGTTTTGTGGGATACACTGTATTAGCTAGATTAATACCAAAAAGCTTTTTATTTATTTTCTTTTATATGTAAGTCATATTAAGCAGAATAGGAGCACAACAATAAATTTTAAATTCTTCGATTGAAACTATCAGTAAATTGTATTTAACATGATTATAATTTATATGGATGGGCGACAGTCAATATAAATCATAAAAATGTAAACGACTTCATACATCGTTTACAGACACTATCTCTCACTGCCACTCCCTGTCATCCTCTACATTACCCTCCTGGCATCACCTACTTACTCCCCATCACCCATTCCCTGGTGTCACCCACTGCCCCAGTCATCCATTCCCTGGCGTCACCCTCTGCATCTCCCACTATCTCTCACCGTCATCCACTGCCTCACCTTCTGTTCATGCGTCGCTATCTTCCCATCACCCTGTCTCTCCTGTCACCCTCAGCATACCCAAGGCATCACCCTCTCCCCGTCATACGGCATTTACTTTGAGGCCACATCTCTTTTTGTGAGGCTACGCCCTTGTTGCAAGGCCATGCCCACTTTCCTAGAAGCAGGCGCACAAAAATAAACTCCCCACTCAGTCACTTTGTTCTGAATCCGTCGCTGGTCATGGAGATGGGCCTAATTTTATGTTGAGGCCTGATACTGTAGTCCTATCTGCCTCATTACCAATCTGACCCTGGGCTTTATAATATTTGTTGAATACCGATATGTACTGTATATATGGATATATATTAAAATCATGGGTAGGATAAACAAGGCAATATATTAATCTAAAGCAAAAGAAAACACAGAATTACCATAAAAATCCCATCAATTTTGCTTGACAGAAAGATTAAGAGAAATTGTAAAGGAAAATATTACATCAGGGGCTTCTAAACAATTTTGTTCTTGGACCCCATCACACATTAAAATGTATTACAGGATCCCAGCAAGTTACCGCAGAATGGCCGCCACACATGCACAGTAGCACTGTAGGGGCACAAAACAGAAATGAAGTGACTGCTAACTATTCAGAGTCTTAAAATGCCCATACACCTAAAGATTTATTGTCTGATCTGGCTGGTTGGAATGAAAATCTGGTAATGAATGGAAGCAAATGACAGTTGACGATTTGTTCCAAAATGCCGGAAAACTGACAAAAACGGTCGTTCAGACAAATTGGTTAAATCAAATGGACTTCACCAATTTGTCTGAATAACCATCTTAGTTTGTTTTGCAGCATTTGGGCGCGAATGGTCAATTGTCATTTGCTCCCAAACATTACCAGATTTTCGTTCCAACCAGCCAGATAGCACAATAAATCTTTAGGTGTATGGGTAGCTTAAGCCATTGATCTGAGGAGTCTGAAGTAACAGAAAATTCAACAGATTTTTCAGAATTCTCGGATCACTGGCTGAGAAATCACAAGAGTCATCAGCTCGACGGTCAGCGAAATGGAGTCGCAGTCCCATGCTGAGATGGTCAGGACCCACGTTGGGCTCACGACCCACAGTTTGACAACCGCTGTATTTTATGCAACGTAAGCCTTTTCATGTTTTGTGATTTACACGCAGCACTTTGAGGCTGATTCAGACCTGATCGTAGATGTGCTAAATTTAGCACATCTACGATCAGTCACACTGACATGCGGGGGGACGCCCAGCACAGGGCTAGTCTGCACCGCATGTCAGTCCCTGCCCCGTCGCACAAGTACAAAAGCTTTGCACAGCGGTGATGCTTTTGTACTTCAGGAGTAGCTCCCAGCCAGCGCAGCTCCTGCGTGCTGGCAGGGAGCTACTCGTCGCTGCCCGAGTTGCAGCGGCTGTGTGTGTCGTCACGCAGTCGCAGCAGCCCGCCCCCCCCCCAATGGTCCGGGCAGACCTGCGTTGCCTGGACCGCGCCCCATAAATGGCGGGCAATCAGGTAGAGGCGATCACAGGGCTACGACAGCCGTCGGCTGTCTGAGCAAAAGCGCACAGCACCGATCAGGTCAGACTTAGCCCCTTTGTCCACATCACACCGTTTGCTTGGGAAATAAAGTGCTTAAAAGGAACATGAATACTAATAAGACAATGAAACTCATTCAGCATGGATCGTGTTGGAAAAGCTGCTTGCAGGCAGCTTTGCAAATGCGATCCATAGTAATGCAAATACAGTAGGTGGTGTTGAACACCTTGCTGCATTTGCGATCCCATCACTGGAACCGCGTTGCAACCCTGGGATCAACATCCCAATGGTCGCAATGTTTCCCGCAGACTGCCAGCTGAGTAAGCCTCAGCTTACTCAGGCTGGCCATAGCAGGGGGCCTTATGGGACCAAGAGATCTGCGTCTGAGATAAAAACCTTGGCCTCGCCACTCCTGGAAAACGGGGGTGCCACATTTTCTGAAACACCAGCCATCTCCTAGACGCCTCTGCCCATCAATCAGAGACGGTTGTTAAATTGCGAGCCACACGCGGGACACGTTCTGCACATGCGCTGAATGGGTTTGCATCTGCACAGTTTCCCAATAATCGGGAAACTGCACAGGGCATCATTTCTAAGATCCATCTTGAACGAGGGCCAATATTCACACAGTGAAGGAGCATTTTAAAAAGCCATTAATTTGGTTGAAAAAAAATGTTTTAGGGGTTAAAAATCAAATGGGAAAAAAATAAATCCACCTGACTGAAGATAAGACAAACCTCCCGAGGCTATTAATTTGTGTCTTTGTTCTGAGATTTTCTTTCTCTGTCACTCCCTCGATGAGTTCCAATTGCCACCAGATACCTGTGAATTTCCATTTTATCTCTTCTTCCCCAGATGCTCTTTCACTGCCTTGATGTCTGAACTTCTCTCCCTGGTATATTTCAGCCCTGTTTCTCATACACATAGAGCTATGCATTTATGTGAGACAATGCATTTTTCTGACTAATCCTCACTGTTCCTGCAGAATATAAGGTAGAGTATAGACTGTAAGTTGTTGCTATGATGGAGAAAGTTTATTCCGTTTATCTTTAAACATTTTTCTGAAATGAAATTAGGTAAGTGCATAAGAACAGAATTGGGTGGGTTTGGTTGCTTGGCTGATACTGAAATTTGCCCCATTTGCCATTGGCAATTTACTTACCAAATCTTTCCAGATTCCTTCAACGTTTAGCACCTACACAAAACCCACTGTAGAATCAGGCCAATCACATACATCAACAAAGGTCACATGTCTACAACTTAATAACATCTACTTTGATGATAATGATGAGAAAGAAGAGCTGTCCTAACTTAGGGACAGAATATGGTGCATGTACACTGTGCTTGCGGGACCAGTACGAAATACCTACAATCAAAATCCAATCAAAATACCGACAACAGGTGACCTATGGTCAAAACACCTACAAGGTGAAAATACTGACAAAAATGTCAACACGGTCAAAATACCGACATTTAAAATGTCAACAGATCAAAAAGTCGACACAAGTTTTTCCTTTTTTTGTGTGTATGTCGACATGGACACCGTATAAGTGTACCGCTGCGCTCGCCATGCTTTAGGCACGGTGCATCGCTGCGCTCGGCACACTATTACATTCTCCCTCCAGGTCCACTGGGATGATAAAGTATGAACAAATCGGTTTCAATTAAAAAAATCATGAAAAACTGGTACAAAAACGTATTTTGAACATGTCCATATTTTGTCCATCGGTTAATGGTTGTGGTTGTTGTGATTTTGATTGTAAGTAAATTGCATCCCGTGCTTACTGTACTTAATTTGCTGGTACATACAGTATCCTAAGGGGAACTACTAAATCCTATTATGCTGCCATTTGTGCTACTATGCCTGGTTTCTGCTAAAGCAAAGGGATTTGTGGGGAGATAGCTTTGCACTGGTTAAAAGGAAAGGTTGGGTGCATCAAGGGTATTACAGGTTGAGTATCCCATATCCAAATATTCCGAAATACGGAATATTCCGAAATACGGACTTTTTTGAATGAGGGTGAGATAGTGAAACCTTTGTTTTTTGATGACTCAATGTACACAAACTTTGTTTAAGACACAAAGTTATTAAAAATATTGTATTAAATGACCTTTAGGCTGTGTGTATAAGGTGTATATGAAACATAAATGAATTGTGTGAATGTACATACTTTGTTTAATGCACAAAGTTATAAAAAATATTGGCTAAAATTGCCTTCAGGCTGTGTGTTTAAGGTGTATATGTAACATAAATGTATTCTGTGCTTAGATTTAGGTCCCATCACCATATCATCTTATTATGGTATGCAATTATTCCAAAATACGGAAAAATCCGATATCCAAAATACGTCTGGTCCCAAGCATTTTGGATAAGGGATACTCAACCTGTACTAGCTACATTAAACTAAAGCTGGGCATACACTATACAATTATCTGCCATATCTGGCTGGTTGGAATGAAAATCTGGTAATGGATGAGAGCAAAAGACAACCGACCATTTGCTCTCAAATACTAGAAAATGGACAAAACCTGTCGTTCAAATTGGTTAAATCCATAATTTAATCAATTTGTAAGAACAACAGTTTGTATCCCTTTTCACGCATTTGTCATTTGCCCTCATCCATTACCAGATTATCATTCCAACCAGCCAAATCTGGAAGATGATCTGCTAGATAATTGTGTAGTGTATGCCCACCTTAAGGTATGACGTAGAGAAAAACTGTCATTCCATGACTTATATAAAACTACAAGAAAAATAAAAAAGCATAGTTGTCAACTTTTGGGTCTGCCCTTAAGTGAGATCATGGAAGGGAAGTTCAAGTCGCAAGTGCAGGGGGCATGGTCACATGATGTCATTATGTCTGGTCCCCGCTGTAGGGGACCAGACATAATGCAGCAGGGGGTGGTGCCATGACGACACATATAGAGCATCATAAAGCCAACCGCTTACATCACTGTGAAAGTGGATGGGATGACCCATGAGGGTGCCCCGTTCTCATTCAGGCCAGGGGAACTCCCCGAAATGTATGAGCTCCCAGACATTAGGACAGGGTATGCAAGTATGAAAAAGAGCAAATAGAACATTAGCAACACAAGGTGTGAAAATAGAGAATTTATTTCAAATTAAAATACTAAAAAACGAAAAAATAAAATAAAAAACATAACAGATATGTAGTGAGAAGACAAAGCCATCTAGGAGAGAAATGAATTTTATTCTAATGATTTATATACAAGTATAAGGCGGTTTTTTGCTCTTTTTCGTCATATCAGTATAAAAAACAGGCGGTTCTCATCCATATCACTGTGCTTACATTAGAAATCATTTAAACACTGTAGTACATTAATAACAAAAATATCTTTAAAAGACACGGATACATGTGCATTGACAGTTTCATAAATTGTCTTAAAAAAAAGCAAACATTTGTGAAAGTTAAAAGTGTGTCAGTAACCAAAACATGTATGTCTATGTTTTTCCATCACAATGCATGATTTATTTATTTTTTACATTTACTTAAATCCCCTTCCCCAGCCCCCATGTTTCTAACATGATATGTTCAGCTTAGATTCCACAATCGGCACAAGATTCATAGGCACTTTAATAAGTGGTGCGACCATAACACTAAAGAGCTTATGTAACAGATACCTTGTCAATCAGATCAACAGAAAGAACTGGATTCCCTTAGATCTTCTATTCTACAAGTACTCTGCTTATGGATATACAAAGTGAAGATGATGCAATGGAGATGAGCAACAAGGAGACTGAAAACAGGTCTTTGTAATTAACTACTATTATTACTATACACTGCCATATATACCTGTCTTCACTCACATTCAATGCCATCCACTTAACAGGAACAATTAATACGACGTTCCTTCAGCTTTAGATGATGGCTTAGTAGTGTCTGATTTCTGGTGCCAGATGTAGTCACCATGTGTCTGGTGTAAATCATCTGTAGCAATAACATGACCGTAATCAGAGTAACTTGTAATAGCTTTCATAATTGTCTAAAAAGTTTATTTTCCATTATTTGTCCAATAACTAAAGGCTAAGGGGTCTATTTACTAAGCTGTGGATGGAGGTAAAGTGGACGGAGACACAGTACCAGCCAATCAGCTCCTGTCATTTTTTCAAACACAGCATGTGACATGGCAGTTAGGAGCTGATTGGCTGGTACTTTAACTCCGTCCACTTTATCTCCATCCAAGGCTTAGTAAATAGACCCCTTCTAAATTTCTCAAATTAGAGGTCACGCACTTGTGCATGTAGACCTGCAGTACCATCAAGGATATATACTCTGTTATAAGGGAGGTATGAAGAAATGTATAATTACTATGGGAATATAGAATGCTCCAGCTATGGAGGAACAGATGCTAAAATTGGAACAAAATATATAAAAAAACATACTATGGGATGATAGAGATCATTATGAGCAGGCAGAGGGATGGGTACAGGGAGGGGGGCTGAGAGATAACCAATGGAGGTGGGCCAAGATATAATCAGGGGATGGGGAAGGAGGTTGGAGAGATGATCACTAGGAGGGGGCTAAAGGATAACCATGTAGAATGGAAGAATGATAACTGCATGGAGCAGTCCGAGATAACAAGAAGGGTAATTGGTCAGTAAATAATGTGAGGCAATTATGAGAAATGACGAATTACTGTTGCTATGATAAATCAGGAATGATCACAATAAAATATTTAAATGCAGAGTAATTATTACAGCAGGAGACACAATTACTATTAGAATATGTGATAATATCCGATTATTTGGGACAGTGTATTCATCCAACTTTTCTACAACAGACCGGAAATGAGTTACCTTTCTTTTTCCTAAATAGAGAATGACTAGCTGGACTGCAACACACTGGACATAATAACAAAGATACCCCAAAATGGCAACTTTTCTATAGTATTTACCTGAAGCAAAATGTTCTATGATTTGGTGCTGCTTGGTGTTACTATATGACATGAGACTCCTGTTATCACACAAACATGCGCTGATGCTTCAAGCTCACCTGCATGTATCTGGCAAGATCCATAACACTGTGTAACAGTTTTCTCCATGTTCCTTTCATTCACACAGTCAACAATACATACTTGTGTCATATGGAAGCACAAAGCAGAATATCCTAGAAATCCTTGTGCAAAGATACACCATTCCCGCTCTTATTACAATGATGCAATTATCTATCCACTTGTCCAAACATTTACCTCAATCTGTCTTGACATTAAGGAGCTCCAGAGGCATATACACAGCAGTGGCAATTATTTTACGGGCCGAAACGTTACTGATACATACGCAGAATATTGCTTCTCATTGTTGCTAATAATAATGAATTGAAAAGTTCAATGCACAAAATGGCCGCCTCTACAGTGTACAGATGCACTTGACAACATAAAAAAGGTCTAGTTATCTAAACATTCTTAGACACCCGAATGTGATGAAATACATTCGACAGAGAAAAATCGTTAAAGGGTTTGCACTCTTATCATCTAGAAGAACACTTCTTATTTATGGACAGAAAAAAAAACAATTTTTTGTACAAATTTCTCTGAGATGAAAGGCAGCCATGATAAGACAGTGAAAGTAACACACATCTTTTCTCAGTTACATAAAAATAAATCACAAAATAAACATAGGTTTATAAATGCGTAAAAACAAGAAAAAAAACAACATAAGCATTGTAAATGAGTAAATGACCAATTATTGGCTGCTTAATAACATGAAAATAATACTTTAGTCAACCATCCACATAGTATAAAAAAGGAAAAATAAAAGAAACTGTTGAGTACAACCCTCAATTCATCTCTTTCCCACAATATATTATATTAGTAAAAAAAAAATGCATAGCAAAACAAAAGATCTCTGAGCAAAGTGTTGCAGTCTCGACATTTCATTAAAATTGTCATTTCTTTCCGGCCTTGAACCATACGATTTTCGGGGGGAAAAATGAACGTAACCTGTGATTGTCTTATCGTGAAATTCCTTCCATGTAGTTAACAGACCAATAGAAGAAGGGCTGAGTTGGCTTAACAAAGGTCCACTGTTGTTTTGCCCATACTGCAGAAGGCACTGAAACAAACAAGATATGCACCATAGTACCGTCTATTTAAAAAATACAAAATCTTTCATGAAAATATTTGTTATTGCCTTTATTTATTTATTTTTTTATTTATTTTTTCATTTTAAGTGTTCCTCATGAGTAAAATGGTCTTCCCTGTTCTGGTGGTAATCGGTTGAGCCGTGCTACCTGAGACGGAGAGGGTGGTACATCTTGGCGGAAAGGACCTTTCGGTTGGGCATAATTGGGATCAGAGACCTTCTTGTATGAGTCATAATTATTTGATCCTTCTGAGGACACATTTTTTTTAAGTTGCTGCTCTTTCCGTCTCTGCTCCTGTCTGAGAAGTTCTTGAGCTTCCATCATAACTCTGGCATTGAACCCATGTCCACCCATGTAACCATTTCTTGATCCTTGATAGCTGGAATATCTAGGATTCTCCTTGGCACTCTGAAAACCTTCTCCAGGAGCATAAGCTTGGTCCCATGAGTCTTGAGACACGGAGCTAGGATTCTTTCTACTTTGCCTGGACAGACATAAAACAAGACAGTCAGTTTTATTTACACAATTAGCACAGAACCGACATCACAAAATACTAAAAATTCTAAATCGTAATTTTCCTATTTCCATGAGAAAAACAAAGCACAGTACCTTATCTACAGTGAGACATGTGCCAGAAGTCCTGCATTAAGAGTAAACCAGCATGTTAGCAAAATGAATCACCATATCAATGGCAACTTTCTAAAAAGAGAATGTTTTTGTCTAAACATATACAGACACACTATCTATCTACAGTATCTATCTATATACTGTGCACACATATCATGATAATAATTCAGTCACATAATATGGAGGTTACCCTCACAACCAAAAATGTTTCCCCATCGATTAGCTAACCATTTTCTATTTAGACTGCATGAGCACTATTTGCTGTTCATATATCACAATGTCATCCGATGCTTCTCCTGTAATTAAGGGCCTAATTCTTATTTGCACGCAATGTTGTCATCCATGTAGTTGGAAGATTTTTTGCAACTGCACTTGCGTGAAAAGGAGTGAACACACAAAGCTGCTATTGAAATTGATTTAGGCTGTTTCAGAAAGGTGTTGGAAAAGTGAAGGGAGCTCCTGGGTGGTGACTGGTAGTCCATGCAAAAATGGTCCGTTCAGTGGGAGTGTCACAAGGCTGTCAAGTAGATGCGTTCCCAGATGCACAGGCATGGGAGGCCATAGTCAGATAGAGACACTGCACTTGCCATAGGGCTGGTGGAAGTTTCGATGGTACGACTGATGGAGGCATACTCTATAAGGCCGCACCAATCATTATTACAGCTGCAAGGGCGCTAAAATAGTCCTTGCACATTCAGCCAGACGGATATACACAAGGGAAGAGTTAGTATCGGCATTTGCATAAACTCACAGAAGAGCGACCGCTAACAGATGCGGCTGTGTGTGACTCAATATCAGGGTCTAAATGTGCATTCCTCTTGTTTAAAGATCAAGGGATACTTATTTAGCTCCCAAACATTATTGCCCACCGCTGACCTTATGTAAGTTGGAATATAGACGGCGTTAAATTCAACAAAGATATTACAATCTGCAACGGATTAAAAAGAATGCGTAATTTGGCTTTCTTACTCTGTTCCAACCCTGTCTATGCTGACCCGCTAAACTCAGTGTAGTATCTGGAAGAGAGATGAACCTCACATTAGGATAAATGAGGTTCTACAGAAATCACCATAAAACAGCTGCTGAAGATGTATGGGAAGGACTGCATCCACTTGATGTGCTAGTCATTTTGCCATTACACAAAAAGACGTGAACTGGCTCCTTGGGCCTAGATGACATGTACTTACCTCATGCATATGGATTAGTTATAATCCACCTTGAGTTTTCTCTGAACTCTACCAGCAGTGTATCTGAGACAAATACCTTTTGTGATGTACAGTTTTAGTGGATATATTACTGTGGATATCTGTATAAGGAGAAATGCTGGTGTATGGAAGTAATTGGCTGTATTATATAAAGGATGAATTTATGTGTCTGCTAATGCTTCTACAAAACATTTAAACGCCCACGGAGTCCCATCACAGCGCCATCGCTTCATCTCAAGCCACGCTGGCAACAATTGTGAATTTTCACATTACCAGTACGTAAATAGAAACTTAGTAAACATATTTTTAAATTAAGAAATGACGAACTAGAGTGTTTTTAATGACTATTTAGACAGAACCGATATCCATCAATATTTCTCCACATACAAACTTGAAAAGTTTGAATTAAAAAAGAAGCTGCTAAACGTGACTTGGGTAATAACACGATTTGCAGGAAAAATCCTAGCGAAACAAACAAGATAGGAAAACAGCAGATCACCCTTTTTACAGTATATTTTTTTCCTATATTGGATAACTTTATTCAAAAGCTGCAATAAAAAATATATTTTTTTATCCTAAATGAAAACAAGCGGAAGGATTATTGACTGAAGTCATCCAGAAGCATAGACTCAGAGAAGACCTATCAAAGAGGCTTTACTGACAACTACCTTACTGTTTCCAGCTTGCTCCATGTCTTTTACCATCTTTGATGGATTACTTTACTTTGACCCACTTCTAGCAGCCAACAATACTCCCTTGCTACTGGCGTGTCCCCCAGGGGTGGTATTTCTGACAATTGTGTCTGGGCTGGTTATATTTGCTATGCCAAGCCACATTAAGTTTCAGTAGGAAGCCGAGCGGTGTGAGAACACTCCTGTAGACACGAGGTCATTGAAGTTATCGCCTCAAGGTATAGAAAGCACAGCGTGTGCCAAAAACCTTTTCAATCTATGAAGGTCAGTGTTTGAAACAAGCGCTACTTCGGAATTGCCGACAGTTAAATAAAAGCATTGGGCTGCTGTAGATAATCATATGGTTAGACCATCTAAACTCTTTCTAATCCCCTATTCTGAGGATGCTACAAATCAGCAGGATGATGTGCTGAACTGTATTTCTCATGTCTGAGGTTTTTTTTCTCCCGACGCGACATTAGTTATTACTTTTTAGGAATATAAACAACATATTATGAGAGGCAATTGGTGGAATTAAAGCTGCTGATTTTACCAAGTACAGCGGGATGCGGTCAATGTACCTACAATCAAAATCCCAACAGTCAAATACAGACAACCATTGACCGACGGTCAAAATACCGACAAGGTCAAAATACTGACATTTAAAATGTTGACAAGTCAAAAAGTCGACATGAGTTTTTCATGATTTTTTCCATTGAAACTGACTTTTCTATACTTTACCATCCCATTGGACCTGGAGAGGGAATTCAATAGTGTGCCGAGCGCAGCGAGGCACCGTGCCCGAAGCATGGCGAGTGCAGTGACCCATGCGAGGGGACGCAGTACACTTATACGGTGTCCATGTCAAACTATATTGCCATACACACCAAAAAAACAATGAAAAACTCGTGTCAACTTTTTGACCTGCCGACATTCTAAATGTCGGAATTTTGACCTTGTCGGGATTTTGATTGTAGGTATTTCATACTAAACCCATTACAGCATGTCAGCCCAACACAGCACGACTGCTCATCTCTGGGTGCTATGTTAAAAATGTGCAGTACTAGTAACCAAAATTAGAGTGGTCTATTTCACTAGGTCATAATAAACAAAGCTGAAGGTGGGATTTCCTTATATTAGGCTCAGACAGCCACTACTGTACATACAGATGACACAGCACAGCTATGGGCCAGGTAGAGGGTGGCAAAAGCACTTGGGGGTCTATTTATCAACTGTTAACCAGCCTAAAATCTGGGTAAAAAGTTTGTTTTCACTCTGGCACCCATTCACAGCATCTATCAAGAGGTTAACCCTGCATAAATAATTTTGTGCAGCATACTGATGTCCCCATAGGACTCTATACAAGGACAGAAAGCCGAGTCAAGCAGTGACATTGAAGAGGCGCAGCAAAACTTTGTTTGATCTCTGTAGGGTCAAATCGCCATGCACATAAGAATACCTCCTTCCGCCAGTAGAGTTAGGTTGCTGATGAACGAATAACATCATCACATAGGGGAATATGTTTCGTAGGAAGCTGCCAGGACAGTGAACTTTGCCAAATAGAGACAGTATAAAAAGGTACATTGCTGCAACGGCTCGGTATGATGAATAGACCCATTAATACAGTACCTGGAACTTCTGACCCACTTAACATTGTTGTGCTGGCTAATATTCACTAACAGTTGAATACGGTCTTGAAATATTGTCCTGGCACAGTTGTTAGCCTCATATCAGACAACACTGCCCAAGAAAGCACACCTAGAGAAACTATCGCCTATTGTAGCAATAAAAGTACTGGAAACAAAAGTTGCACTTCATAAAATAACAGCAAACATTCTGAGTAGATTATGGAGGTGTTTTACAAACTCAGAGAAACAGTTAAAATGTGCTGGAATCCACAGCAGCATTTAGGTGTCATCTGTCTAGTACAAGCTATACAATCAAAGAAAAGGTCTCACTGATTGTTGTTGGTCTTTGGTGATAAACAAGCCACTTAGGCTAGGCTTTGGATGGTATTGAGGAAACCGAAAAATCAAATATAACAATATTGTATAAAACTTCCGAAAAATGGGCTATTATGTCATTAGCGAGCACTGGGACACTTCAGCAGCAGTCAGTACAGACATAAAGGAGAAAAGCATCATTTATTGCCTCTCCAAAAATCCTTAAGACCTTAACCAGAACATGCTGCCATTAATTCATAAATCAGACATATTGTAGCAGAGTGGGGGTTGAGGCACCAGAGTGGGAACTGAGCAGTGACTAGACTGAGCAGAGCAACAAGTTAATAAGGACATTGGAACATCAAAATTATAGGTATAAGACATCCAAACTGCAAGGAATGTGATCATGTCGTAGAACACACAAAGGATCAGTATGACCAGAAGAAGGAACAGTAGAGGGGTCTTGTCATCAGCAGGAAGTTACACAAAATAAGTTTTCTGAAGCCATGTAGCCATAGGGATGTATAGAGTATGTCAGATAATTTTTCTACATAGTAATACACCTGTCAACTTTATGGGATCAAGCATACACTTAAGGGCAGTTTCAAGATACCTTATGCCACACATTTTCCACCGGGGAATGGCATATGCTTCCCTGGGATCCATCCACCGCCAAAATCTGCAGTTTATGGCTGCCCCACTACCATGGGGAATGGCTTTTAATGAAATCTGGGTGTAGGCATGGCCTATTAATATCATGGCTGAGTAACTATAAGAGCTAACTATTTATTGGTTGGGTCATGGAGGGAGATATTTATTTGATGATGGAGACTATTTCATTTAGTAATGAGGATATGATGGGGCCTGTATAGTAATTTAATCCTGGTTTGGTTTAGGACCACAAGTAACTGAATTTGGCTCTGAGTTTGGGGAGAAGGTTCACTTTTTATTAAAAATAAATACTAATTACTTAATGTTTGGGAGCTAATAGGCGTATTTTTAAAATGTGATTATTATAAATTTAATGTAGGAGCCGTTTGAGGGCTATAGGTTTATTCATTAAATGTGAATACTTTAATGTATTGTAGTGGTTGGTCGTAGTTTGGTAGTTGTAACTATTAAAAGTGGGTGATACTGATTTAATGTTAGTGCTGCCTGGCGAGAAGGACACTAGGAGGGTTCACTGACTGCTAAAATTTCTATACTTCATGTACCTATTGTATCTTTTTTCGAAATAGAGCCTAAACATTACAGGATCAAGATAATCATCTACTGAGCTTAAACACCAAAGCGGAAGGTAGTGAAACCAGAATAACAGGCAGTAGAATAGAGCTGTCTACATACTGCACTCTTTCTGAAGAAGGGGTGGTGGGTTAGTCTCTATTCTGGGTGAATGTAGGGATATTTGGGGTAGTACAGTATTGTTCTGCTTCCAATGCTCTGCTGGTGACAAGGGAATCCCATGCACTCTGGTGGCATGGTGTGGAAACCTCCCTCTAGAAATCCTGCATTTACTCCTGAGCTTCGGGTATTGAACAAAATGCACCATTAAAATATGTGCCATAAAATGCAGTTGTAACCTTTCCATTTATTTCTGCTTAACCATCACACAACCACCATACATACATCACTAATATCACTGCATGTGCTTTTATACCAAGCAAATCATAACCAGGATTATTAGGACCAAGGCAAAGTGGTTAAAGTGATTTTAATAGCAAAGTAGCAAAGTCCTATTTCCCATTGATATCCTTTAATTTAATTTGGGATCACAACGCATTACTGAATTTTCATTAAAGCCAGAGCCCTTCGATCATCATATTGCTAATTGGAATCGGATCAGCCGGTCATCTAACCCAAGTATAATGTCAATATATTTTCATTACTGTACGTGAAAAGGAAAATGGGTAATGCAGCCAGCATTTAATGAGTGGCATAATCTACTGCAACTCTGCTTTGAAAAGAACATTTCATATTTAGGGTTTTCTGCTCACAGCTGCGATAAATGTTTCATACACAACTTCTGCGCTCAGCAGACATAAACTGCAACATAAAGAAATGGAAAAACTGACAGTGAGCATGTTGCCAGCAAAGGATCATTAATCACAACACTTTAATTAATGAAATTATTTTAAAATAAGTGTTATGTGGGTAATGCCAAGATTACCGGAAAAGCAAGACGGAAACCCACAAATATGAGCTAATATGCAATAAAGAACAAATGTGCAGCGCTGCTAGCGTAACCCACATTGTGTCTAGCAGTTGATGACATATGTAATTATCTATTTATTGTTATACACTAACGGGGAGCTGGGGCATGCATAAAGTAGTACAGAATTACACTATTGTAAGTAACAACGTGATCATTTCTGATACTGGTGATAATTAGTGGCCAGTAGAGATAATTAAAACAAAGTCTGCTCCAAATGCACATTTGCTGTTGTATCACTAATACCACTTTCATATCGAAACCCGGGTCTGGGTTGGGATAATGAACATTGGTTTCAACCTGTGTTAATACTTCTTTCACACTGAGGCAGGGACACGGGAAAAACGCCAGGTCATATGTCGGTGTGAGTGGATCTACATCGGACTTGTACCCTGACTCCGCTACCCTGGTCATAAGAAGTGATTTTTCTGGGCCCATGCCTTGGGGGGAAATAGGGATTATAAAAGGAGCTCATTGAGCCCCTTTTAACAGAGACAGGGATTCTGACTGCCGGGATCCCTTTGTTGGTCTTCCGGGATTTTGACCGCATCCCTTGTCAAGACCAGCGTCTAGGAGCTGGGGCATAAAACCTGGGTAGATCGATTCCAACCGGCACAAGACCTGGGTTCTTCCCAGGTCCACGCTCGGCGTGAAAGGGGTATAAGCAAAAGTATTAATATTTTGCAGCATCGTACTGGTTTTTTTTTTCTTCAATAATATAAAATCATTATTTTTATGGCTTTAAAATACTTTTTCTTTAAGGTCATGAAATATGTATGTTCCCTGCTGTAGAATACAATGCTACAGCTAATAATTATAACATTGAAATAGAAATGGCAATATAAATATGTAATATTAGTCAATAAGTACTTCCATTATTAGTCTACTGAAGTTATTGCACAATTTGCACCAGGAGAATAACAATATATAAGAATAATGTGGTTGTATTTAATTCCTGAACAGAATTAATGGAAACAGCTGAATTCACGGATCAGATTGGATGCAGCGATGTCACAACCCCAGCTGATGCTTATAGGCCCTACACACTGGCCGATATTCCTCTAAGATATGAACGAGATAACGTTCATATCTTTCAGTGTGGAGTCACCAGCGATGAACGATGCGCGGCCCCGCGCTCGTTCATCGCTGGTTCCCCGTCGGCTGTGCATGCAGGCCAATATGGACGATCTCGTCCATATTTGCCTGCACTGCTATGGAGCCGGGTGATGGGGGGAGTGAAGAAACTTCACTCCCCCCGTCACTGCCCCCCCCGCCGCCGGGTCGCCCGTATCCGCCGTCGGGCAGCTCGGCGGTGGATCTTTATATGTGTAGGGCCCGTAAGCCAGGGAATAACTGAAGTCTCTATGTTAACTTTAATTACAGGGAAAGTAGGGCTCTAGTTGCTGGGGAAAAAACTAAGGAATCCCTATATCTTGTTAGATAAAATTAGTCATTATAGAACTGAGAAATATTTCATGTTAAATAATTTAAACTTTCAATTTAAAAAACATTATCATTTCATATAATTGTTTCCTAGTACTGCTGTCCAATGGAAAACCACAAAATGTCATTCCACACTAAGTACTAGAAGTAGAATAACATATTCTAGCTAATTCTGCAATAATACACTTAAACGTGTGAAAAGAATGCATTCCTTGCAGAAGTTGTGTTCTCTCTCCTTGCATTCAGCCTTAAGGAACAGCTGTTACGAGATCTCCTTCAGGAAACAGCCACCTCTGGCAATGGAAGCACTTATACAGCGTACTATGGGTCAGCACAATGCAGAGATTTAGACTTTTTTTCTTTCTTCTTCTTTGAGTGGCTGCTAGCAAAAGTTTACCATAATTGTACAACTTTTAGGATCAAAGACTTGCTGGCAGTGACGAATCACAATGAAATGCCATTTTTAAAGTGGAAAGAAAAACACATTAAAAAGTTCCCCTGGATTCTAATTGAAGAAAGTTCCTATTCTGAAATGAAATTGGTCTAATTCCCACTTTCTATGCAGACGCATGCGTTTCCCGAATACTGAGCGGTATTTATAGTCTGCTGTCTTTATGACCACTGCACACTTGGCTTTCAGCGGAAAAGCTAGAAGTTTTAAAAAATTATTTGGATCACGGATTTCACATGTCTAAATTATGTATTACTGGCTTTAGGCCCAAATGTATTACGCCTTAAAAAGTGATAAAGTGGAGAGTGATAAAGTACCAGCCAATCTGCTTCCTAACGGCCATGTTACAGGAACAGATTTGTTGGTACTTTATCACTCTTTTGCCCAGATTTATCAAGCCTTGGAGAGTGATAATTGCATTGTGACAAAGTACTAACCAATCAGCTCCTGTAATTTTCCAAACACAGCCTGTAACATGGCAGTTAGAAGCTGATTGGCTGGTACTTTATCACTCTCCAAGGCTTGATAAATCTGGGCTTTTATCACTCTCCACTTTATCACTTTTTAGGGCTTAATACATTTGGGCCATAATTTCATGTGTCCAGCCTGCCTGAACAGCGTACAATAAAAAGTGGTTCAATCTTTATGTTTCACGTATACAAAGCATGAGCATACTTGTCTACTGTTGGACCTCCCCATTGTGTCCAAGTGTTAAATACAGGGGACGTGACAAACTTATTTGTGTCATTGTGGCCCAATCTGCTGCAGTTCATGGCATCATGCAGTGGGTTAGTGGGACATGATTTGCATTATCAATCCTAGTTAATTGGGCAGGATCTTGGAACGGAGGCAACTGTGATGCGGATTGTGAACCCATTGTGCTGCAACCCCAAAGTTACCGTCTCGCTTCCATCCTCCCAGATGCTGTGAGGTATGAAATGATTTAAACGGCTCTACAGTATCAGATTGGTGGCAAAAGGCTATAACAGCTTTCACTGTGCACCCTTTCTTTTGTGTTTGTTTTATACATGTCCAAAAATGGGTTTTCCAGTCAAACAGAAAAGAACAGAGCTAATGTATGCTAAAAATAAATACACAGAGGAGATTCACCAGGATTAATTTACCACAGAAATGCATCTGCTAGTCACAGTAATTGTGAAATTGAAATTAACTGAAAGAGTGAAGCTCCTTCGACTGATACTTCAGTTCATGTAATAGTTTTTCTACAAAATGTAAATGACCCGACGAGAGAGAGAGGGAAAGAGAGGGAAACAGGGGGGGTGGGGGGCTGGGTGGGGGGGAGGGAAGGGGAAAAGACTGATTCTGCCACACAAATTTATAGGTGCAGGTTTGCAGTAATGCGCCAAGCAGTTTATAGTGAAACTAATTCCCTATGTGAACACTGTCCATTGTTCTGTCATGAATGATGGGGAATGATGGCCCATGTTACCTGGGTAATGAACTGTACTGGCGCTGGGCTTGTTGGAAGCTCTCCCGCTCCTCCTGTCTTTGCCTTTGCATCTGAACTTCCACAGACACTGAATGCCGTCCGCTCTGATTATATGTAGTGTTGTTTGGCTGGGGAAAAAAAACAAGCAGGGCGAAAAGTGATTTTCGAGCAAAACACAAGGTCGTCGACACGGTTGTTAGTTATTACTTCATTTGGTTACGTGGCTGGATGTTTTCGTATCCGAGGACAATTTCACATTACGTCTGACAAGAAACATCAAACAATCTGACGAGCACAAGGTGGCTCCTTCAGCCAGGCGCAATTCTGATTCCGCTGTTTACATTGGCTCAGAAAACTGGGCTTAATTGTAAACAATTGATTTTCCTTGGAGAGCAGGGCGTTCCAGAGAGCCTAGCATAATGTACTGGTATAAAACCATAACTTACCACAGAACTTTAATGTTTTTAATGGAGCAGGCGCCCTCTTTTGAAACATGCTTCAAATGTATTGGCTACATTTTACGTAAATGTTTCCTTAAAAGTAAGGCAGCATTAAAGCTTCATGGGTGTAAATGACCATAGTTGACATTACTAACATACTGTACACTGTCGATAGACACGATTCTGTACAAAGCAGACAAACGACTGGATTGAACTGTTATGGACCTGAACAATAATCGTTCACAGCTAGAAAACAGCTGAAAAATGGATTGTTTCTTTTGGGTATCGGACCTGTTTGAGCCACCCAACTTGCTGTGAGTGGAGATACAGTAGCCTCCATATAGCATACAGTGCATGGAGGTTCTCCAATTATCAGGATATCGCAACTCCCTTATCCATCTGCCGGGACATCCTCACTGACTGTGCAGTGTATGATCAGCTTCCATTAATAAATTTGAAGGAGAGTCTGGTGTGCTCCTTTCTGTACTTTAAATATAAGTATCTTGAATTCACAACCATGCTATACCCTTAATCATGTAAACAGATGATAAATAAACCCCTATTAATGTTCCTTTGCTCACAGCTTATAGATCTAGGGTTTTCCACTGAAATATTTGGCTTCTGCGAAATTGCTGGCTGTTTGATTTCTTTTGTGCCCTCTGAGCTTTAATAAAAATAATGTCCTGTAATCAATATTACAAAGCAAAAAGTTAATACTATAATTACGCAGCGCATGTCCTCTGTGCCTGTACAACAGCAGCTTTGCAATTAAGTTTCACATGATGATAGCTTTCCCTCCACACAGTGCATTATCTATACTATACACCAGAGGTAGGCTTCAGATGCTTCTCCAGCTGTTGTAGAACTAGTCCCTGCACTGAGTAACACTACATCAGGTTTATACCTAGTATAGTGGCAATACTTATCAGGCACATAATGATAACACAGCTACTGGCTGCTAGCATCACAGCGAGAATAGAAGTCTGGAAGGTTGGAGAACACCTAGAGCGAGAACTGCAGAATCTACAATAAAACTGTAATACTGTCTTTTGTATAATTGTTACCTGAGCAACTATATCCTGCTCAGTACTGTGTTTATGCATAAATATTATTTATTATTTATTTATTAACAGTTTCTTATATAGCGCAGCAAATTCCGTTGCGCTTTACAATTGGAAATAACAATGATATAACAACCTGGGTGATAACAAACAGTCATAGAGGTAGGAAGGCCCTGCTCGCAAGCTTACAATCTATAGGAAAATAGGCATGTATATACAAGGAAAGGTGCTATCTATTGCATAGTTGTCCGCCAGATTGCAAAGGTTCTTGGTGGGCTGTATGATATGGTCATACAGCAATGATGAACCGGGTTCGAGAGGAAGGGAAAGTGAAGAATGAGAAGACATGTGAGGATACGTGTGGACTGTGCAGAGTGGATGCAATTTGATAGGAAGGTTTATGAAAGTTATGTGGGCGGTTCTGGAATTTGATATGCTTGCCTAAAGAAGTGAGTTTTCAGGGAACGCTTGAAGGTTTGGAGACTCGAGGAGAGTCTTATTGTGCGTGGTAAGGCATTCCACAGAGAGGGTGGAGCTCGATGAAAGTCCTGCAATCGTGAGTGGGAGCGAGTAATAAGTGTGGATGAGAGACGCAGGTCTTGTGAAGATCGAAGAGGTCGGGTTGGGAGATATTTTGAGATAAGTGAAGTGATGTACGTTGGTGTAGTTTGGTTAATGGCCTTGTGTGTGAGTAAAAGTATTTTATATTGAAGGCGGTAGAATACAGGTAACCAATGGATGGACCGACAGAGTGGTTCTGCAGACAAACGTCTAGCGAGGATAGATATCACTTACAAATCATTTTCATTGTATGGTCAAGCTAAATGATCTAACTCTGAGGTTGGATTCAGAAACATATATATCATATAGTACAAGAGACAATACATGGAAATATGGTATAGTAATAGAACAATATGTGCAATACCGAATGAGAGACAATAGGAGAATTGGTCCCTGCTCCAGGGGGCTTACGCTCTAATTGTAAGCATGTAATACTAATGGCAGGAGATGACCACTTGGTTCCATGTTTATCAAAGGAGTAAACCTATAAACCAACAGATGCTGTATGAGTATTATTTAATAATAGCACTGTAAACAATACAAATATAGCTATGCTGCAAAATATAACTAGGACTAATTATATGTAATAGCTGATTATGCCACAAGTTTTATAGCATAATAAAGAGTGACAGCAAAAACTCAAACAGCTCGCAGGCAAAGTCTATAAAACTATTGCGTATAGCTCACATTATATGAGTTAATTCGTTCTTTTAATCAAACAAGGAATAAGGAGTTATTAAATTGATGAAAAAAATAGATGTAATCTCTTGCTAGCTGGTTCCTTTTCTAACAAATGTTTTAGAGGCATAAATGACATATTTAGAGTATATGCTAATCACATATTAATAAACCTTTCACTACAATATTTCTGTGTACTGTGCAGAAACTGATTTTCCATTTTAGAAATGTAACCGGCACAGACCAAAGGTGTTTAAAGCCCACTTTTGAAGAAGCATTTATGGGAGCAACATCTATGAGCGCGGCGTGAAGGTGAGCGTGTACTGTCGGAGCACTGTTCCGCCGCAAGATCTACTGTACATGTAAACAAACACGCAGTAATACCTTTTTAGGGCTTGTTCAAGTCTTATGCCCTACTCACAAGTGGTTATATATAAGTGGCCACGAGAAAACTTATTTGAAAATGCATGCAGCCATAGGGATCATTGGGGCAGATATATTAACCTGGAGAAGAGATAAGGAAGTGATAAAGCAGTGATAAGTGGAAGGTGATAACGCACCAGCCAATCAGCTCCTGTCATTTTTCAAATGTAATGTAATGATTGGCTGGTGCGTTATCACCTTGTGCTTAGCATTGCTATATTACTTCTTTATCCCTTCTCCAGGTTAATACATCTGCCCCAATGTACCTTAAATAATAACTTTAATGTCCAATGGGTGATATTTCTATGCAAATCACACCAGCACTACAAAATATTTCTATATTTCTATATGGGTTTTAATACCTATTAGTTTCTTGAGTATATATATTCCTCTCTCTCTCTCTCTCTCTCTCTCTATATATATATATATATATATATATATATATCTATCTATATCTATATCATGCTTGCATTAACTCTGGACCATTGTATGCCCGTTAAGTATATTATATGTACTCTCTAGGTTCTTGTAGTAGAGAAAGGGGTGTTTTCTGATATAAAATTTGCCCCACCCTTCATTTAAATAATGAGTTTTCATAAATGTTTTATATATAATCTAAAAGGTTTTTATATAATCGATAATTCATTATTTTCCCATTTAACAATAAACATTTTTATACTATTCCGTCCCAATCATAGGTATTGGTATCTGTAACAGGATGCTAATGCTATGTGGAATGCATCATTCATAGGTATTGGTATCTGTAACAGGATATATGGAACGCAGCGTACTGGAAGCGGAAGCAGTGAATAATATCCTTCTGCTCCGCTTTCCGCTCAGTACAGCGATCACGCGACTTCCGGCAGAGCCGGAAGTGATGCTATGCGTTCTGGGAAACGGAGCGCATAGCATCGGAGATATCTTTTATTGGATTTAGGATCCTTGCTTGGTTTTAAGATTCCCCGCCACTTGATGGGCTAAGTCGATTGTTGAATTCGGGAGCGGTATGTAATCCATTGCCCTGTTTTTTTGTTCTTTGTTATAGCGCTATGTCACTTCCGGCGGAACCGGAAGTTACACCATGCGTTCCAATAGGTGGAACGCACGAAGGATACGATATCGTCTTCTTATTTAGGGACTGTTTTTTTATATCCTCATTGATTTTAATGTAACATTAAGTTAAGCACATAAGATCTTTATATTTAATATTTATGTATTTTGAAGATTGGGTTGTTTTATGAATTGTTAAGCATGACCACACCCCCTGTAACAGGAAGTAGGCATGTTCACTGCTGCCTTTAAATATCTGGTTTTTCCAAACATGTGCACACCTTGATAAAGACCATATTGGTTGAAACGCGTTGGTGTTGACGGCTGGCCAGGACTCGGTGAAGGTACTAGCTTAATAGGGGAAGCTCTATAATCACCCCTATATGTGTGATATTGTGCCTTCCATCTGAAGGTCACTTTGGATACGCATGCTTATCTTTTAATAGTGAACTTGTACCAATAAAATTGATGTACGTCTGCACTATGGAGGTCATTCCGAGTTGTTCGCTCGCAAGGCGATTTTAGCAGAGTTGCTCACGCTAAGCCGCCGCCTACTGGGAGTGAATCTTAGCATCTTAAAATTGCGAACGATGTATTCGCAATATTGCGATTACACACCTCGTAGCAGTTTCTGAGTAGCTTCAGACTTACTCGGCATCTGCGATCAGTTCAGTGCTTGTCGTTCCTGGTTTGACGTCACAAACACTCCCAGCGTTCGCCCAGACACTCCTCCGTTTCTCCGGCCACTCCTGCGTTTTTTCCGGAAACGGTAGCGTTTTTTCCCACACGCCCATAAAACGGCCTGTTTCCGCCCAGTAACACCCATTTCCTGTCAATCACATTACGATCGCCAGACCGATGAAAAAGCCGTGAGTAAAATTCCTAAGTGCATAGCAAATTTACTTGGCGCAGTCGCAGTGCGGACATTGCGCATGCGCATTAAGCGGAAAATCGCTGCGATGCGAAGATTTTTACCGAGCGAACAACTCGGAATGAGGGCCTATGGCTCTCCATTATTTGTCTTCCATGTGAATGAAATTTAGGACACAGACAGAGAGCAGAAAAGAAGTGGGACATCCAGTCACAAGTTTACTTACATTGGCCATTTTGCACTGTTTAGAAGATCCAGGAAGAGACCAGATAAGAGACTTACATGGAATCAGTGACTTTTTAATTTATTTTATTCATTTCATTCTTTTGACTGTCATCTTAAGTGATTCAAGTAGGACTGTGTATTTTTATGATTGAGATAAATCAGTATTTGGAGACGCCTTTCCAGAGGGTCCGATATCCCCATTTGACCAGTGCGCAGGAACTATACTTTTTGTTTGTACTACAAAATAGACATTTAGTAATAAATAACAGATAACAGGCAAGATTATGTCTGGACTGAAACATGGTAGGAGATCAGATGCTATTGCCTCAACTAAAAATAGCTGCTATTGTAAAAGACATATCCATGCCCCTGTACAAACACTGCGTATGAGAGCAGGGCATAATTATAAACATGGAGGAAGGCAAACCAACATGACAGCAGTCCAGCTCTGTCCTCTGCCCAGCTCCTCGTCTGCTAGTGATTGTGTTGACTCTGAGAAAAAAAATCACTGTACGTAAGTACAAATCACATCACAGTCACCCAGTGCAAACAGGCTGATTGCCTTACAGAATAGACGTAGAAATCCCATTACAATGTCTATTGCCTCTGTCTACAACAGTTATTTTTGAAGAATGTTTCTAAGAGAAAGTGCACTGTCCACACAAGTGCAGATATCAGACTGGTAACGCGGTGGGGACTAGCAGTGGACAGACTCTGGATATTTACCAGGTTCATCGATGCTTGCATGAAGTGGATGATCACAGGAACTTCCGACACCAAAAACAAGGCATGATGGGACATGTAGTTATTTCCTGTACTCGTAGTGGGAATATATAAGTACTGGTATAGAAATGTAATGTGACTGGCCAAGGGCTGCCTAGTCCTCAGAAGCTTTAGTGAGTTTGGTAGTGTGAAATCTTATTTCAGATTTATTTTTATTTTTTTACTACTACTGCACAGTATAAAACGGATGCAGACAGATTATTTAATTATTGTGATTCAGTGACTGACTGATGTATGTATATAGATGTGCAATGAGGGGTAAACTGTGCCCCGTGTATGTCAATTGACATATACAGGTTGAGTATCCCTTATCCAAAATGCTTGGGACCAGAGGTATTTTGGATATCGGATTTTTCCGTATTTTGGAATAATTGCATACCATAATGAGATATCATGGTGATGGGACCTAAATCTAAGCACAGAATGCATGTATGTTTCATATACACCTTATACACACAGCCTGAAGGTAATTTTAGCCAATATTTTTTGTAACTTTGTGCATTGAACAAAGTGTATCTACATTCACACAATTCATTTATGTTTCATATACACCTTAGACACACAGCCTGAAGGTCATTTAATACAATATTTTTAATAACTGTGTGTATTAAACAAAGTTTGTGTACATTGAGCCATCAAAAAACAAAGGTTTCACTGTCTCACTCTCACGCAAAAAAGTCCGTATTTCGGAATATTCCGTATTTCGGAATATTTGGATATGGGATACTCAACCTGTACTGTAATAAGGATAATACTTTACCTGATTAATCTAGATAAATCTGTAATAAGGGTGATACTGTTACTTATGTATCCAGACGATGTATAATGGAAGCTGCATAAAGACTAAGCACATAACGTGATCCCCAGTCACTGGGTGAGACAGGCAGATGCCTGATGCTTGGTTGGGTGCCCATAGCAGAGATCAGGGCTCTTTGTACATTATGCCTGCATTGCTATGGGCCCAACAACTAAAGGCCAGTACTCACTGGTCGATGTGGGAGAGATGTGTGCTGAGCGAACCGCTCAGCACACATCTCTCCCACCGCTCAGCACAGCGCAATGTGTGCTGAGCGTGCGGAGGGAGACGGGGGGGGGGGGGGGGGGGGGGGGGGGCGCTCATTCACCCGCTGGGTGAAATGAGCGACCTGCTAGATTGGCCTGCATGCAGGCCAATCTAGCACCAGCGGGGGTACACACGGAGCGATCATGCTTAAAGTCTAAGCAATCTAGTCAGATTGCTTAGATTTTAAGCAGCGATCGCTCCGTGAGTTCCCCCCTTAACAACTCATGTACACACAATCACCTGACAGACAGTCCTAAGACTCATTCCCTCTGCAGATAGCAAACTATAAACCGCACTGCACTATTTCCGCCTCCCATCTGCCCTTGATCGTGCAGACAACATACTGTAATCACACTCAGAGCACTTGCAGAGTATACTGTATTAATCAGTCCGTTACTAGGCGTGGCCGGAGCGCCTGCCACACAAAAATCGATTCTCCAAAATTGTGCAGCCAGGGTGCCAGTCACCCGATCCAACACCAACAACATAGAGAACGTTATACCCACACATACGGATACACTTCGACCACTGGTTCTTTCAACGCACAGCAGAATGATAAGTGCAGCGTGATATATACCTATTCCAGTCGCAGATTATTAGTCTTATTATTAACAGTTTCTTATATAGCGCAGCATATTCCGTTGCGCTTTACAATTGGAACAACAAAAACAGAACAGAACTGGGTAAAAACAGACAGACATCGAGGTTGGAAGGCAGATTATTCATAAATATAAAAAATATATATATAAATTCTATTTTGCAATGGCCAATGTGGTATACAACAGCAGCATACCAATTACATTGGAGTAAAGGATTTTTAAATGTTATTGAAGATCTTAAGTTTTTTTTTTTTTTAATTCAGTGCAGTAACGAAATGTTTCCACATTACGTACTGTTGTATTACATGTAAAATTAGGAATAGTTTCTTTGTATAATATTAGTGCCAGTGTGGGTCTCTAAACAGCAGCTCTTTAAAATTCTGAGCTTTTTAAGATATTCAAAGTACAGTGCTTTCTTACATGGTTACTGTGTTTCATCCATTGAAACTTTCTGCATAAACACAGGTTATATAAATCTTAGCAAGCGTACAATGTCAGCAGAGCATTTACAAAGCAGTACCGGGTCTAATTGGAAATATATAATTATATGATATATTGAGTACATGGAATTGAATTCTAGCCATTGTGCATCAAAATTACAACCCTGTAATTCAATAGCTCAGGAGATGTCCTTGAATACGTTTCCATCTTACATTTTAAGGTTGCTAAGGGGAATGTGCAACATTTTTTTTTTCATTAAAAGCTAGCAGCAATTGGTAGCAGATGTATTAATTCAGACAGAATGCAACACTTTTGTGTACCCCTGTGAAGTACACAAGCAGACATTGAAAGGCGTTCTCTGAAGGGCATTATGACTCTTTTCTAATGCACAGCAGGAGAGACAGACATGAATGATGCCCAAGTAAGTGCCTGCCACAAAGTGAAACCTTCAAAGATCTGCTGCCCCCCAAAATGCTCTGAAACCCCATCAAAGTATTTATTTTACAAAATGACTGTATTCTGTGGAAAGATTTCAATGTTAAAAGCAGAATGTTCTTTGAAGAAAAATATATTTCAATAACCGAGGTTAAAAAAAAAAGGTTTCACTACAGTAATTCATCAATGACCTTTTAGGTTTAATTTTTTAGTCTGATCGTGACACAAGCACAAGTTGTATAGGTCAGATTTTTAGAGATACATCTATGTATTTTTAATTCTCCAATTGTATACAAGAACTATTTTTAACAAAAACTGTCACATGGGCTTATTTATTAAACAATGTTAAGCCACTATGGCAAAATTAAGCATATGTCTTACCATTGCCCCATAGTTGTCTATGGGGGAAACAATATTGAGATATTTTACTCCTTTGCTGCTAAGGATGAGTGGGACTCGTACTAAGCACTGCAGGTGTTCAACATGGAAAACTTACTTAACATTTTCTGTTGAGCAGGGTAGGCTGAGGACTTGATGATTTCATTGCACTGGGAGCGAGATTACATAATTAAGCTAAGCCTCTTTCAGACAAAACACTGTATATATTATTAAAAGGCAGGAAATAGGGAATAAAGCATTAACAGTGATGTATCTTCTTCAGTCTGGTCCACATACGGCCGAGGTTGGGAATGCCTGCTCTAATGTACGTCAAGCAGTACTCTATGTAGCTTACAATGTAAATGCAAATGCTGTAATTGTCAGAATACCAATATGCTGCAGACGTCGCCTCATTTAGATAGGACCTAGTGGAAGCGCATATTCTTTATGTTGGTCAGATCCAACGTTCATTTCTATCCGCTGTTGCTTTGACTTGCACACATCAGAGATAAATCAGTCAAACCCAAGCGCCAGGTTACAGATGGATTGAGTGGAATATAACCACCTGTTCCTACAATCAGATCTGAGGTGCAGACTATCTTTGTATTTCATTACCATTGGATTTGGTTGGAGGCCTCATCCATCTGGCAGTAAAGCAGTTAAATATAACAAAGATAATATCGGTTTTAAACTTCCCCTTCAGAAAGCCAGCCATCTGCTCAGCAAAAGTATTATTTGAAGTCTGAATGTTAAGTATGTTAATGATATTGCTTCAATTCTCCAACACGGACCTGGAAAACAGACATCTGCTCAACAAGTACATGAGCTGCAAGCCGTTGCCCCTCCACTAAACAGGGACCAGCAATGTTTATGCTGTTTCCTTGTGATGCATTTTACAGTAGAAAGTCAGCTACAGAAAGACACAAGCCATGCGTTGCTAGAGATAGGGCAGCGCTGTACCACCATCACCTTCCACTAGGTGGCAGTGCTACAAGATTTGTTTTCTTTTACCTTGGCACTTAAACATTACTTTGGGAAGGTGTAGCGATGCTGTTTGTTCTTGGTAGGACACAAAGATATGTTCCCAATACCCATAAAAATCAAATAGTATTTAATTATCTAAAATGCACTTTTGCATATAAAATAGTACAGACTTTACCAGGATTATTTCTTTAAATGATAAAGTCAATTATGTATTTTATCCTACTGACAAGTTGGTTTAAAGATAACAATGAATTTGCCAAACACCTATTACAGCTTACCACAAAATAAACACTGTAAAGGCCCATATAGACGGGCCGATGTGGGAGAGATGTGTGCTGAGCGAACCGCTCAGCACAAATCTCTCTTGCCGCTCAGCACAGCGCGGTGTGCTGAGCGTGCGGGGGGAGCCGCTCATTTCACCCAGCGGGTGAAGTGAGCGACCCGCTAGATTGGCCTGCATGCAGGCCAATCTAGCAGCAGCGATAGCGATGCGCGATGGCTGCGCATCGCTATCGCTGTAGGGGGTACACACGGAGCGATAATGCTTAAATTCTAAGCAATCTAGTCAGATTGCTTAGAATATCGCTCCGTGAGTACCCCCCTTAACACAAGCAATACAATCCTGTTGAATTAATTGGAGTGGTATTTCATCCATTTACAGAATGAGGCCAGTGTGGAATTGGACAAATAATAAGGTGATAAATCAGCTGTAATGATTACTAATAATTAGTAACTACAATAAATTCATAATGGTCAGTAGTTTACTGTGCCAAAGGTTTTCTGCACACACCAGCAACCTGCCCCTATACTTACTGTGCACCCTTCACCAACAGGACATGTGGCCAATAGAGCGTTGCCATTTATAACACTTCCCTAATATACTACAAGGTGAATTCTGCATACAAAACTGCAGTAAATGTATTCATTCCATAGAGATCATTCACTTTACTATACCACCCGCTCTCGTACTTGTTTCCTATGGGAGGTGCCAGAGGATGACATCATGGTGGGAAAGGTGAAGCATCATGAGTCGCATTACTGCAGTCCCACCCTCGCTGTACAATGATGAAATGTGAGGAACTCTGCAATGGCTGTGAGGCTATGACAACACAGTTCGCTGCAAGCCAAGTAATAAAGCCATATGTGCCTACTCTCCTAGATTGCCTAGAAGGCTACCGAAAATCGTGTGGCTCTCTGGACACCCAGAGGAGTGGGCAAGTCTCCTGCAGGCCACCCGCAAACTCACTTCCCGAGTAAAGTGGGTGGTTCGGGCGGCCGATGATGCAATTTGAGTCTTCATAGCCCAATACACTGCACAATGCTTGTAATTGTGGCATTGCATAGCAGGGCAGCCATCATGCCCCTGTGCCGCCAACTTGCCTGCAACATGCACCCTGCAGTGCCCGCTCACAGAGGTGTTTGCCCAAAGGTTGGCAAGTATGCATCAAGCCGCTGAACAGCCCACTTTCACTGGGAGGCTGGTCTTCTGTCATGGGAGAGCTCCCTGGATATAGAACATCTACCAGACATTACAGGAGAGCAGGCAAGCATAGCGTAGCAATAGTACCAGTTTAGCCTGTGATTTAGGCTAACAGTAATCCAATCGAGTAATGTGAATTAAACCACCTACATTCAGGATCTACATGCATGAATAGCAACACGGAAAAGTTTTATTATTACACTGGGTTTATGTTGCTGTACAATTCATTCTTACATTAAGTTGGAGTCTTGTGCTCATAATCTAACACCAGTCTGCTGGCCTGTACACACAAAATGTGTCCTCACCTAGCATGTTTGTGCCAAATGGAACGACTTAGGCATCACGCCATGTGTAGCAATGAGGACTGCTTCTTAGTTACATTGTAGCTGGAACATAACTATGCTCACAGTGTACCAGGGACGCTAGATTACTACTTTTGTTGTACAGGAATTGTTATAAAGCGTGTATAAAGTCACAGATTAACTAGTACAATACATTGCAGGAGGCCACCCGTATTAGAACTACCCTTTGTACCCAGATTGGTGATGTAGTCACACACTGAAGCACATGTAATGCTAACCCCAGTAGTCTGTGTCCTTGCACTGTACTTTTGTTGCATTAGTGATACGCCTAAAACGCATTTTTGAGAAAAAAAGACGATTGCCACGGCTAAGTCACAAAGTCTGTGTTTTGCACCAAATGGGGATATTTGGTACATTTGAGCAAAGGTGAAGGTACTTGCTTTTGGACCCAAACAGAAAATAGATGATGGATGAACACATCTATAAGTTTCTGCAATGTACATGAGTAGCTGGCTCCACACACGGAAGTACAGTGATTTGTGTAAGTTGTCACTTTACTTCTTGCTCATCTCCAGGACAGGCACTTATTAAAGCCCATATTCCAGTGACTGTACCGTGTCTTAATACGTAACCTTGAAAACATATTTTGCATTGTCCTTATATGCAGTAATACAGAATGGTAATTTTTGGGGGCATATCACTTAATTTAATAGATACAGTATGCCCCTATATAAGACAGTTAATTAATCATTGACGGTCTTAAACTATTATATTTCATCCAAAAATAATAAGATATGGCTTGATAAAAACTTATTATCAGATTGGGAATTTAATTAGCGTGAAATGCTGCTTTTGTGATAAAACTGGGTTTTTATCGCGACCTGCGAAAAGCCACTAATCGTCAGCAAAAAATTGACAAAAAAATGATTCACATTAAATCTCTGTACGTTTACCGAAAATGTATTTTCTCCACCTCCTGAGTAGGTGAAAAGTTGAAAAAAATTCTATTAAGATAAAAAAAAAACCCTGGGAAACCCCCCTGAATGACTAATTAGGCACTTAGAAGTTTTTAATTATTTTTAATTGGTCAATAATGACATGTCATTTCTGGGTCAAAACGTGCAAAATGATGGCAATTGGGGTACAAAATATGGGACAGGTATATTGGGGTTCTTTATGAGTGGGACACATTTTTATGTACCCCAATTTAATTTGAGCACTTATTTTGCTGAAAAACATGTAAAAAAAATGCATATATCAGAGTACCCCAAATCTTTTTAGTATGACCACTAATAGATTTCTATACTGTTTTCCTACAGTATATTTGTTTTTTTGGGGGGTACAGGCAGATTTCCCAATTTTCACCTACTCCTTTCTCTGGTTCTGCCAACAAGAATTATCACATGAATCCAGTTTTCCCGCATTTTCAATTGAACAGGTCGAATCACGAGACCATGCATGCGCCCCTTTTCGTGCGATAGCCGCAAAGAGTTCAATTGCGCTAAATTACCATGTTTTCACGGCTAATTAAATCCCTCCAATGTAGTTTATAATATGTCCAACTCCTAAATGAACCCAGCTGACGTGAGCTTTAACTTCAGCCACAGAGGCTGAGAAAATTCCCAAGGACATTCAAACATTAGTATTCCAACGCATTTCGCACAGATGTGTGCTGCGTGCGCACAGACATCGGAAGACACTATACACAGCAGAGCCGTTAATCTAATATTTTGGCACAGACAATATAATAAAGCATTTTAGGATAGCAATAAACTGGTTGGTTTTGTATAATATGTTAAACTTCTATACTCTTTTTAATTTGAAAAAAATGTGCAAATATAACAAGTAAATTTTATGGAATAAGAACAGGAAGTTATAACAGCCACAGTGAAGACAAATAAAGTAATGTTTTGTGAAGTCTAATGATGGAAAGAACAGAAACTAAAGGCCTAAGAATGATCAATGTATAAGACAATAAATAAGAGACGTTTTATTGGGACTTTGACCTTGTAGGTATTCAGTTGTGTTAATGAGGACTATGCCTAAGTAGATTTTTATAGATGACATCTGCTGTGTGCTATTATACCAAGCCCACTTAAGTAGATTGTCATATGAAGCATATATAAATTCTTTTGGGGAGATGCATATGTTTATCTGACATAACTAAATGCTTGATGGCCTCGATTAAAAATGTATGGCAATGTATGGCAAAAAAAATAAAGCTTTGGAGACTCGGGGCTACGTAATATTTAGGAACATGGTTTCCCCAATTGTTCCCCACAAGGCTCTAATTCTCAGTCACTATAAATAGACCATTGTGCAGGTGGGATTGTAAATGGCTAACATCCATCTATTCTCCAAGCAATGAAAATAATTTCCTTGTGGTCAAAAAGGTTTCCCATTAATTACTCCGAGTTTTACAATTGCAGCCGTAAATTTTTTAAATAATGTTAAAACTCCAGTAAAGTTTTTAAAAGATCTAGCTGTTTTGCTCTGGGCATATTTGATTCTTGTGCTGTGCGTGAATTGCCTTATATAGTAAGACTTTTCACTCTGGTAGCATTACGACAAAGGATTTTTTATTTTATTTTGGTTACTGCTTACTGGAACTAATGTGAAATCACTTCCTGTTTGTAAATAGCAAACTGTTGTATTGAATATCTGCAGTCACACTGGGGTCTTTCTGCAAAACTGACTGAAGCATAGCTGGACTTCACATAAACGCATATATATACAACTTTGAAAACCTTCCTGTTTTACAGGAACACTGAATAGCATTTTTTTTAAGGGGGGTACTCACGGAGCGATATTCTAAGCAATCTGACTAGATTGCTTAGAATATCGGCAGGATCGCTCCGTGTGTAGCCCCCTCGGCGATAGCGATGCGCGGCCCCGCACATCGCTATCGCCGCTGCTAGATTGGCCTGCATGCAGGCCAATCTAGCGGGTCGCTCACTTCACCCGCTGGGTGAAGTGAGCGGCCCCCCCGTCTCTCCCCGCACGCTCAGCACAGATCGCGCTGTGCTGAGCGGCAGGAGAGATGTGTGCTGAGCGGTTCGCTCAGCACGCATCTCTCCTTGATCGGCCCGTGAGTACTGGGCTTTAGACTCTACAGAATCTATGTAACTATTTATTATTATTTTTTGTAACTTTATGGTTTCTTGGTAGTTACATGTTTTTTTTCCTTTGGCAAACCAAATACCACACATTAAAATTGCTAACACCCCACTGCTATCACCACAGGGTGAATGGCTCGTTAACGGAGACTAAAAAAGGCATCACTGATCCTCAAGTAAAACCAAGCATGCACATAGAAAGACAAAAAATGGACAAACAAGGTATCACTGGAACATGAGTGGTAACAAAATAAAGATGACTAACACAGAACTTCGCCTCTGTTTACCAATATAGATTTTTTACACTTGTAATCTTTTTATGAACAACGACTGCAGTAAAGCCAGCCATATTAGCTTATTATCTAAAGCAAGTAATTTATAACCAGTACAAGCTAAATAAGTGATTCTTAGTTAACTTATGTATTACCAGTAATTTATATAGCACATACATATTGCGCAGCGCTTTACATACTTTTTATATAAATAAGAAACAAAACTACAGTTTTGACTGTAAAGTAATTCTGAAGGACATTCTACTAACAAAACTTTGTTTATTTCTCAAAGAAGAAAGATAAAATTACAGATCTGTGAAAATAAGTATGAAGAACTGAAATTGCTCAGAAGGAAAATGCTGCGGAGTGTTACCAACAGTGTGTGTGTGTGTGTGTGTGTGTGTGTGTTGCATTGCTCAGCAGCTTAAAGTTTTTGTTCTGAACAATCTCTTCTTCATATTTCACAGATCTGTGATTTTTGAATTTGCTACTTTGAAAAATAAACAGTTTGATATAGCAAGAAAAAAGGAAATATTATTCCATCTAAATGACTCGCCAGATGGCAAAGTCAGATACAAAATTAAATTATCTGTAATGGACACATGCTGTGACAATAAGGAGATGAGTTGAAAGGTCAAGAAGTTGGTTGGGTGACACTGACACCCCTTATCGTCACTGTTAGGTAATGGTTCTGAAAGCACTCACCCAAGGTTGTTCAAAACTGTATGTACGCCTGCGTTCATCCACATCATCTTCATGCCTTGCTTGCTGGAATTCCTGCCGAAGACGCTGTATCCGGTCATGATTGCTTGGAGTTGATCGATTGCTGAAACAAGTGCGAAATTATAGTTAGTCGCTCAGTAAAATATTTTGTGAAATTTTGGGTGACACATTTGCAGGTACATAGACAAATTCAACAGCTAAAGAATGGCTGTTTTGTAGTCCTGAATAAAGTAGGCTGCCAGTCTTGAAAAGATCACTACAAACTCTGAGCTCCAGAAGAGGCTTCCAAAACCCAGCTATTCAGATATTGTGAAACTACAGGACCCAGCATGCTCTGACATCCTAGAGGCCATCTCTGAGGGGGAGAACTGTAATTGCAATAATACATAAAAAGTACTTTATACTACATAAAAAGTTTAACCAAAAAATGTAATCTTCAATACAAATGTAAAACCTACGTCAATCATTTTCATTATGTCCTTAAACTTCCTGTAATTTAATACTTTTTTGCACTCTATGGTAATAGCGCCATTTGAGACATCAAGTGAAAATATTTGAAAACACTATAATTAAAATAGTTTACAGCAACAATAAGTTCTTATAAGCTATAAAAGTACTGAAGGATCCAAACACATCCTTGCACACGGTGGAAACTATGAAGAGCCCTCCAATAGTGGCACCAGAGTGGCTGATTCCGGCCACCATCCAATCAGGAGCCATGATTCCCATCCAGACAGCCCAACCAAGGATTGCTGCTAGTCCTGCCAGTTCTCCTCCTCCCTTCTGAAGTGGCAGCCAGGATGTAGGAGCAGGAGGTGGCACAGAGCTGGCCCTAACCAATATGATGCCCTAGGCAAGATTTTGGCTGGTGCCCCCTAGCACCACCGCTAGTTCCGCCTCTGACCCTGCACCCTTTTCCCAACACCATCACCCCCCACCCATAGCAGTCCTTTTTTTTTGTTTTCCTACCCCCTGTAATTTAAATAAGAACAGTGTGCAAATTCGGCGCACAGCCCAAAAAGGTATGCGTTTTTGCTGGCAAGGGGCATGGCCACACAATAGTACCCCCAATTCAATTTATGCCTCACAGTAGTGCAACTGTATTCACAATTTATAATGCGATAGTGTCCCTTATTCACATTACATTACACAGTAGTTCCACTTTACCTTATATATGTTACTCCTCACAGTAGTGCCCCTCATTTACATAACATCATACTGAATTGCTCCTTATTCACATTACACCACACCATATTGCTCTTTATTCTCATTACACCACGCCATATTGCTCCTTATTCACATTACATCACACCACATTGCTCTTTATTCATATTAGACCACACAGTAGTGCCCTTTCTATACGTTACACCACACAGTAGAGCACCTTATACACATAATGCCACACATTGGTAATGCATTTATACACATAATACCACAGTAATGGCCCTTACACATATGACACACATTATTAATGTCCTTAAAAACATAATGCGCCTTACACATTATGCCAACCCTTATTAATGCCCTTATACACATAATTTCCCTTACACATATGCCACACGTTAATGCCCTTATACACGTAATGACACACATAAAGTCCCATACACATATGCCGCACATTATTAGTGCCCTTATACACATAATGACACACATAGTGCCCCTTACACATATGTTACACATTATTAATGCCCTTATACACGTAATGACACATATAGTTCCTGGCGTGAGTCAACTGGCAGCTCTGCTAACGTCGGGTGCCTACTTTTTTATGAAAATGCTTCTTATTTGCATTGCTATGTGGCTAGGATGCATAAGCAGCTTCTGCTGATTAAAGGGATATGCAGCATGCCTATATACTGTGTGCGACTGTGGCTGTATCTGCATATGAAATGCTACACACAGAATATAGGCATGCAGCATATCATTTTAATCAGTAGAAGCTGCTTGTGCCCCTAGGCATACCAGATGCCCTAGGCAATTGCCTAGTTTGCCTAGGGCCGGTTCCGAGGTGGCATTCTCCCCTCCTGCGACTGTCAGTTCAGCTCTTGGCTGTGACATTATAGCCAAGCAGCACACTCCCAGTGTCACATGGACATTATTAAAAAACAACAGTCAGCAGATAAGTTGCCAGCTGCTTAATGGATAAATAATATTATGTTCCTCATTCAAGTGGCCTCTAACCATTGGCACCCCAAACAATCTCCTAGCTTAACCTAATGGTAACACCTGGCCTGCTGCCACCTGTTCTGTGCAATGCACAGGAAGCAAAGTGTGTAATGAGGAATACAGTGGCAATCTTGACTGAAATACAAATAAAATAACTGCATGATTGGGAGTGTTTAATTACCCTCTCATATGACAGAAAAACGGCATACACTAATATGGGCAGGGGCAGCACAAATATAGCGGTGCTTATGATTTTAACATGAAACAGCGGAGACTGATATGTTTCTCACTGCAGGTTATAATTTTAAGAACAAACATAAGTGAAATGTGTATTTAGCTTAATTATGTTGCTTAGATGCTGAATGAGTACTGCAATTAAGTGGACAGCTATTACAAATTAGAATGGTGTTTTAAATATGCATTAAAAGGTGAAAGCTGCTTGCTCCATTTTAAAATGCAATAAGCTCTGCCAAGTGCCAAACATATACTGATGGCTACTTTATTACCATGGAAAAGGTCTGTCAGTGCACTTAATTTCCAGAGTTTCACTACCCAATGAGATCTGGTCATACACTACTCTCCTTTCTGGCTACTACACTTGCTGGTCTGTCTGTGGTTCTGTCTATATCAGGGCTGGCCAAACCGGTCCTCGAGATCTACCAACAAGTTCATGTTTTCCAGTCCTCCTGGAGATCTGTAGAATTGTCAGTTAGGAATGAATGCAGCACATCTTAATTAGTGATGACTACACCAGTGCACCAGTTAGGTGGTCTGGAAAATGTGAAGTGTTGGTAGATCTCGAGGACCGGTTTGGCCAGACCTGGCCTATATGATAAAGCAGCATGAGAGGCTATATGCTATCACATTTTATTAAATAACAAGGGATTTCATTTCAACCATAGAATGGATACTTTGAAGGATATACAGGATCAGGAACTATAGATGACAATTCAGTTCCTGACCAAATGCAGCATTTTACAGGGATAATGCAACCCATGAGGGCGCTTTCAGCCAGATGAACAGAGGCTCTGCTACGCGTATTATCAGCAGTGATACTTTGTGCCAGAAAGACTGTGAGCGTTGACAATTATATTTTTGGCATCTTGTACATCAGGTGAAAGTACTGGAAGCATTGTTGATATATTGCACCTTTAAGACATATGATCCCTACTTTAGCTGCTTTAAAACTTTGTTGACATCTGATAAATGCAGCACAGACAACAGGACATAGCAATGTGTAACCTTTACACCGGCTATGTAGTAGGCTAGAGATCTCTGCTGTGTGACATCTGTCATTGAGGCAATTGTAGTATTAGTGCTCTAGACTGGATACCTGCAGTAGTATAGACATGAGATGAAGCAATGGTGGCATATGATTTTAGGTCCATGGTATTTGCCAAATCAGGAGCCATGACTAGGGCCACGATAAAGGGCAACATTCAAAATGTCATTTATACAAACATTTTGCTACTGAACCAATGCTTTTAAGCACATGATACATGTTGCAATCTCAGAAGAACTACAATCCCCGTTGTGTTCAGACCTGTTTTCCAACTCAAATAGTACAATTTACTTTCCTGCCCTGTCCAAGCTTCCAGTAACAAACCTTCCAAAGCTGTGACAGCCCATAGAAATTGGGTGCGCCTCCTCTCTCTTATGGGCGCCAGGCTAAATTTGTTCTCATTATCTCCAAAACAATAAAAATATCCTTCCAATATAAGCAATGGGAAGCATGGTATTAAATACTAAACGGTGCGACAGGGTTTCCCTAGTGCCTGCCAAATTTACAATGCATTCCAGACAAACGGTATACAAAGAAAAGTAAATTATAGCTGCAATACTCATACGTTTGTTTTCTCTCTGTCCGTGGCAGAGATGAGCAATCAGATTGGCACATGCTTATCACACAAGATACAAGCTTTTGAAATGCAATATGCTATTTAAGTACTGGCTATCTTATCATACAAGAGCACTTTGATTTGAGGCAATAATACAATCCATTCCATCTGATACTGAAGGATAGCGTGTCAGAATGTACTGTTGGTGGATGTGCATGGTCACTGCACTGATTACACTATATTATATGCAAATCATTTCTGTGTGATGATAGGATCTGCTATTTACCCAACTGTATGCAGTAATCATGTACTGGGACTGAATGCATTCCAACGGAATTTCGGAATCTTCTGACATCTTCAATCAATCAGAAAATACATAGGGAAAAAAAATAAAAAAATAAGGTGGGTTTGAGCCTGCACTCAGAGTCCTACAGAATGTTCAGCTATTAAACTCCTGTTTGTTCATCGGCTTATTCACACATAGAGGTCTGTTACGTGACATTGTGGAAGTTTTCAAAGTCACTAAATTACTCTTACCATTGTTGTTTTAACCTGGAAACTATATACTATGTGTAGTTGCAACACTTCTAGTGCAGGAGAGAAGCCACAAATACACAGAAACTGTGTTCCAAGAGAACAACACACTAATCTCCATAATAAGCCTGATCATTTTAAGGTCACATGTTATAAATGGTACAATATTACAGAAATTAAATTTTCATGCAAGCTCATTACGGCTGCAAAACAACATTCTATGATGTTATTTTGCTACAAATCCTCTGTACTGTGAATACCCCCTACCCCAACGGCAAGGGCAAGCATAGTGCCGTGTATTTCCATTACTCTAAACTATTTTATAAATAACCCCAGCCACTTCTAATGAGAAACAATACACCATGGGCAAGGTCAGAGGCAGGCAGGGGGGTGATAAAAGTGCACATCCAACACTTTAGCTAAATGGTCACAGGTATGTATATAAACTTCTGAGGATAGGGCAGATTCAAATTAAGAAATGTTTTTTTTTCATAGCATTCATTAAAAAAATAACACCTACCCAGTGACCGCCGGTCCCGTGCTACTCTGCTAGTGCCTGTCACCTTTTCTCATGTCTTTTTACCCTAAAATGCATATCAGTTGCAAAGTGATGCACCAGCAGACTGTACTGATTAAAATAGATATGCAACAATTGCATATCTGTGTGCGACCGAGTCTGTATATGAAGCACAACGGAACTTGGCATGGAAAGAAGCCAAAGCTGCTGCAACGTAGCACTTCTTATACAGATTCAGACTCGGTAGCACACAGATATACATGTGTCGCAAACCAAATGAATCTGCAGTGTCTCCTGGTGCGCCCTAGTCATGTCACATTGTGATTTATACGCATTTTTGGTTTACAAAAATGAAAAAAGATGCCCGGCGCTAGCAGAGTTGCACGGGACCTGGGGCATCGTGAGGGGCCGTTAATAATGTATGAGGACACATCTGTACCATTTGGAAAACATACAATAGCACGGTGTTGTGTAGCAACTTTTTATATTTTAAAGTTTGTTAATTCTACATAAGATTTTATTTATTAACAGTTTCTTATATAGCGCAGCATATTCCGCTGCGCTTTACAATTTGATCAACAGTAATAGACAGAGGTGGATTGGGATCAAAAACCCGGGAAATTTATGGAAGCAGCCCTAATAGGGGTGGGGTCTGTTGAGTGGGCACGATTACTGCTCAGAAGGCCTGAATATATGTAGGCATTTGAAGAGAAAAATTTCAGGGGCGTGACTTTGTGGGGGAAAGGGCGTGGCCACATAATAGTGCCAATTCACATTACACCACACAGTAGTGCTGCTTATACAGATTGCACCAGGTAGAACCTCCTATACACACTGCGCCAGGTAGAGCATGTTACACATACTGTGCCAAATAGAGCACGTTCTACACTTTGCACCAGGTAGAGAACATTATACACATTGCAACAGGTAAAGCACATTATACACATTGCACCAGGTAAAGCACATTATACACAATGCACCAGGCAGAGCACGTTATACACATTGCACCAGGTAGAGCACCTTATACACACTGCACCAAGTAGGTCACATTATACACATTGCACCAGGTAAAGCACATTATACACATTGCACCAGGTAAAGCACATTATACACATTGCACCAGGTAAAGCACATTATACACACTGCACCAGGTAAAGCACATTATACACATTGCACCAGGCAGAGCACGTTATACACATTGCACCAGGTAGAGCACCTTATACACACTGCACCAAGTAGGTCACATTATACACATTGCACCAGGTAAAGCACATTATACATATTGCACCAGGCAGAGCATGTTATACACGTTGCACCAGGTAGAGCACCTTATACACATTGCACCAGGTAAAGCACATTATACATTTTGCACCAGGCAGAGCACCTTATACACATTGCACCAGGTACAGCACATTATACATATTGCACCAGGCAGAGCATGTTATACACATTGCACCAGGTAGAGCACGTTATGCACTATGCGCCAGAGTACTCTGATGAAGGATTAAACTTTGAAACGTTAGTACTGTGCTGGTGGTAGTGCAGTGTCTTTATTTGTATGTATAAGTCCGGTGAGTGCCGCCACTAACAAATTGCCTAATATATATATATATATATATATATATATATATATATATATGTGTGTGTGTGTGTGTGTATATATATATATATATATATATATATACACACACTGTGTGTGTGTGTGTGTGTGTGTGTATATATATATATATATATATATATATATAAAAAATACATATATAATATATAAAATATATATGTTGCAGCAGGCAGGCACACTATATAATTATTAAATGTGGTACAGCAGAGTAGAGTAGACTGACTGTCACACAACTGGTGTGTGACGCAGTCAGAATTAGCTGGTTGCCGCGTCCAAGTTTTATCAGCAGCCGCTCCTTTGTACAGTATCAGTGAGGCAGGAGTTGGAGCTGTCAGTAATGTTGCCCCTCATTGGCTGGCCATCACCCCCTATGCAGGCTGCCGCCGCCAGCCTGGCTCAGCAGAGTGGTTGGCAGTGAAGTCATGTATATCTATTGCTATCACCTTACTGATTTTTCTGACAGTATTTTGGCTGCCTGGTATTATCAGTAGATTCCTGCCCCGCGATAAAGCCCCCAAAGGGAAAAAGCAGCTGACATCATCTGAAAATGGCGTTAGTTAGCAGGGACAAGCTCTACGTCCCAATAGTGAATAATGGGGATTGCGGTATCCTGTTACTTAGCTAGACACAGGAGACATTTTTTATATCACCTACAATCAAATTAAATTACAGGAATACATACATTATGTGGAAACTGCTATTTCACGCTTGACTCATGGGGTCGATAAGATTGATAAATATGCCCTATAACCTGCACAGGATCTAGGCATCTACTTTCACAGTGTTTTCCAAATAAGTCTACATGGGTTCTTATAGATCAAGATTTATACAGTATCTGCTGTATAAATATGTAAGGTAGAAGTTGGGTTAATCAAGGTAATAGAAGTTGGGTTAATCAAGGTAATTCAATAGATTAGCGAGATGCTGTGCTAATATAATAGACTATAAAGCAAACTGGATAGGACTATTGTGTAAACTGTAAAAGAAAAATAACCTATTGCTTGTGCTCTTATTAATACCCCTTTTCCATCTACACGATGCGGGTCGCAGCTGGGAGCCCGACACGGGTGCTACCTGGCTGCGACCCGCATCGGCCCCTTTCCCGTCAGCAGTCACCATCCCGGCATATTGCCGGGTTGGTGACGCTGCTGGTGACGCGGTAGGGGCGGCGCTGGGAGAACACATGATCTCCCAGCGCCACCTTCCATACAGTGTAAACGGGAACCGTGTCGCATCGACACGGCTTCCGTTTACACTACATTCTTACCCGGATCATTCCCGTGTACTACCCGGGTAGGATTCCCGGGAGCCGTTTCCACTAGCAAAAAACACGGGTAAATGCGTGCCCCCGTGCATTTACCTGTGTTTTTTGAGCTAGTGGAAAAGGGGTATAACTTGAAGGGTGTTTAATTATAAAACAGAACTGAAAATAAGACTAGTGTGCTGAAAGGCATTTTAATATACATTTAAAGTTTAATTTACACATAAAGTATGAAGTTACCTTTATTACAGAGTTAGTGACATTGGCACTAAGAGTCAATGGTGCCTGCTGCCACTTATATTAGCACCCTTGAGTCTCAGGGGTGAAGACGCACACTTGTTTACATGAAAGTAATTTCAGGACTGTTATAAACTAGGGCAATAAGAAGTCATTGCTCTTGTTAAGAAGGCGAGTGGGTTAACGACCTGTTTCATTGCTAACATCACCCCCTATGCAGGCCGCCAGCCGCCATCGCGGCAGCGTTAACTGAAGCTTCTGCGCATGCACAGTAGCTCTGTAAAGCATTTAAAAAATGGCCGCCGTTGGAGCATCTGAGCATGCGCAGCAGCTCCGACGGCGGCCATTTTTTAAATGCTTCACTGAGCTTCTGCGCATGTACAGAAGCTTCAGTTAATGCTGCCGTGATCGCGTAGGGGGTGATGGCCAGCCAATGAGGGGATGCCGGACCGGCCAAACGGAATCCGGTTCGGCGTCCCGGCACACCAATCCGCTCCTGGTAATAGAACAAAACTGGGTAAAAACAGACAGACATAGAGGTAGGAAGGCCCTGCTCGCAAGCTTACAATCTCCGCAGTGGTTCTTCGTATCTATGGAAAGCAGGTGATAATGATGTTATCCTATGACTTATATATAAAGCTTGGCACATTGTATAATTAGTAACATGTATATTTTGTTAGCACTATAAATATATGGTACAAAATAAAACAAATTTTGTACAAGATTTCTAAAAAAACAAAAACAAACCAAAAACAAAAAGCTTTTGAAAACAGCACTAGTTTAATCAGACCGAGAATTCACTACAAGATATTTTACAAAAACCCATTTTAATATTCTTCACAAGTCCAAATTAATTGAATCTGCTGAAAATATATTATTTTACCTTGGCATGAACTTGTAATTAAACAGAGTACAAACATATTCTAGCACAACTGGCAATTAATTTAACTAAAAAATTTCCCCTTTAAATTAATTTAATCAAACGAACTGTAAGTGGCATCGTTATCTGGAATGAAGATGTGAATACAAATATGATTATTGATATGATAATAACGGCAGTAAGTCAGCATCCTAAAAGTGTTTTATTATTTGTCTTTTGAGGTTCTTTGAAGCATAAGATTACTATCATAATTTTTATTTTAATTACCATAAAAGCAAAAGCAAATTGTTTAATGTAACATCATAAAGATGTTTTATAATGTTGCATGATGGAGGTGGAGAGAAGGGGTGGGGGGTGGGTTTAGTCATAATGTTGCAATATTTACCCTCATAAATCTGGATAATAATTAACAGCATAACATCCCAATACACTATGACTTCTTTTTTTATTGGCTAGAACGTATTAGACAGTGTTTTCTTGTGACATCTTGCAGTATAATTTCCCATCAAGCGTGTACACAATTTTAAACCTTGGAATTGATTTTCTAAAGTAGCTTTATGTGAGTCTGGCATTATGTGCAATCATGGGGAAACAAAATAAAAAGAAGGACAGCTAACCCTAAAATTGCTGAATAGATAGACTACTTTACTCAGAATAATGCCTCCCAGTTGGGAGCACACCGCAGAGAAAAGTGCCAATTTTTGTTTCTGCAAGAGTCATCCTTGTAGGGGGTGCGACAACACAACAATTTTGTGTGAATTTCCCTCAGCTATCCAAACAAAGATGAGACAGGCCTCTTTATCCACAGCAATGAAAATTCTACTCTAAGAAAGAAAAAAAAGAAAAAAGGCAAAACAAAAATCTGGCAGACATTTTTATAGCTCACTGTGGGGATACAAAATTGAACCGGAATACTCTAAGGCAGGAGAGAGAAAAAAAAGCAATTTAGGCATTTTGAAATTAGGTATAACAACATATGTAATTGCATAGCAAGACACACTACATTTTACCCACTGTGAACCTTTCTTTTATTTAAGTGGATACAGAGATTGCCTTCAAAGAGGTATAATCTTCTATAATTATTTTAGGTGTTCCAAACAATTACAACACATCAGGGAAAAGGGAGGAGGCACAATGACACCAGTCCTAGAGGAGTCACGTCCTAATGCCCCCTATATGTGGTCAGGGTAGTACTGGGATGAGCACCAGCTGGTAAGTGTTCCAACACAGAACAGGTCAATAGGAACATTGATGCAGCTTTGGTGTAAATAACAAACAGGAGATTTAGTAAAGCCATTTTGGAGAAAGGCGTGTGTACGTTTTATATCTTGATACAGTGAAACTAAAATAAGACTGTGTCTGCTGTAACATGTTTGAAAGGCAGAAGAGAGTTATGATGATGTTGGAAATTAAGTTACTCATCTTACAGTGCCATATTTTTGTGAATTCTACATATGTATACAGTCACTGACTTGGATCAATCGATAGGGCTTTCTTTATACTTGTATGTTTCAGTAGACTATTTGGTAATGCCACACCTGATTACACATGAAACCAAATACACTATAATAATGAAAGTGCCTTTCTCCCAATGAGACCCAAAGAACTTTACATTTTACCAAAGTATGCGGCTGCCCTCTTGGGATGCTCTCTGTACAAAGTAAAGTCCCTAGCACACACTTACACAAACACACATATTACAGATTTTCCTTGGGTTTTGTCAGGAGCCAATCACCTTAACCAGTCTCTTTTTGAATGTGACAGGAAAGAGAAGCATTTGGAGCAACATCACACAAACATGTGGAGAACATACAAACTACACACACACACACACACACACACACACACACACACACACACAGTGCCCTAGTTGGGAATCAAACTGATGTACTGAGGCAGCAATGTTACCCACTGTGAAACAATGGAGCAATTTTCCTACTTTGCCCTGTACAAAGGTATTCCAATTTGCCTTAGACAGACACCTGATTTGGGAGTCATCAATGATCGTGCCTATACATGAGAAAAACATATTTCCCCTTTAATCATATAAAATGATAATAAAGCAACACAGGCACCTCAGGATTAGTGCCCTAGTGTTTGGCAAGAGAACTAAACTTCAAAAGCTTCATTAACTTCATGTAAAAATTCTACACAACACAATGCGATGAAACAAAACACCAAGACAGACTTGTGCTGCACTGGGGCACAACTTGTGCCTGTCCAAGTTACTGTGCATAAAACAGGCTGATTAATGGCACAGCTCACACCCTGTATAAATCATTTAATACACCACAAATAAATGAGTGGAGAGAGTTTTGGATTCGTCATGCTGTTACTTCATGAAAAAGAAAAATGGGCGGTGAGGGGATATTATCAGAGACTTCACAGGTACTTGGAGAATATCACTTACACTAAGACAATGAGGCAACAGAAAGTGTGTGAGGAGGGATTCATTTCACAGGCTTCTGTACAAAATATCACAGTAATGTGGACTGAACGCCAATGTCAGAAGCTCACCATGCAGTACATCAATTTGTAAATTATTAACATCCTCCACTAATGAAGAAGCTTCTTTCATTAAATATTCACGTGCTATGTTTTAGGATGTTTGCCAGCATCGACAGAAGGTGTATATGATAAATATAACTTTTTTTGCACTACCCTTGTTCATTCCCCCATTGCTGATTTAAAGGGAAGACGTCAATCCACTGTTTTTAATGGTTTTTCTTAGAATGTATATTTCAGTACCACACCATAGGTGTCCTCTGGGGAGGAGAACGGGTCAAAGGTTGTGCCCCTGTTAATGGCAACACATGGCCACATAACACAAGGCTCTGGCCATGTTTCAATTATCTTTTTCAATTAGTTCTAAGGATCAATGATTGTACTAAAAGCCTTCAGGAAAATGATCAGCGTAGACAAGGAACTGTTACAGGTTTACACATGTAATAGCCGTCTCAGAAAACAGTCCACAGGCAGCCGTCACTCAAAACAGCCTTAAATATTTTACCTACATTCTCTCAGCTGCCCACAGACTTGTCTTGGAATCCACGCGGTTAGAATGCGAAAGTGAAATGGTTACACTTGTAACCTTCCTATCACCGTTTATCAGTGGGTCAGACTAGGGCAAACACATGCTGAATACAAGGCTGCAGCTGACCTCCTGCTCAACTCTAGTAACAGACTTGTTGTTGGATGTTACCTGAATAATGAGACAATGCTGCGTCACTTATAACTGTTTTTCCCAACTCTACAGAGCATACTTACTGGATCTGTAGGTAGTTTTCCCACATCAGAATCTGCTTCTAACATAAGGCTGGCATAGTAATGCTAATTGCACACCCGAAAGACAAACACGAATGATCCTTGTTTTTCTTTTTCAGACAGCTGAAGATTGAGAGGACATCCTCTTTTCTGATTTCCTGTATACACTCTACACCAGCGGTGGCCAACCCGTGGCTCTCGAGCCGCATGCGGCTCTTTCATCTCCTGGCCACCGCTGCCCCCAGCCCGAGACACACGCACGCCTCTCCGGCGGCGGAATCTCTCTACATTCGGCGCCGGCCCGTGATCGAATCAGAGCTCGCAGACCAGCAGCTAAGGCTCCTGATTGGCTGCCGGACTGCGAGCTTTGATTGGCTAGCGGACTGGCGCCTAATTCAAGAGAGACACCGCCGCCGGAGAGTGAGCAGCAGCAGCGCGGTGAGAGGGAGAGGAGTGGGGTACTGTGGGGAAGTGTATCTGCACTGGGGGCATAGCTGGTACTGGGGGCATATCTGGCACTGTGGGGACATGTGTATCTGCACGGGGGGCATAGCTGGCACTGTGTGGGGACATGTGTATCTGGCACCGGGGGCATAGCTGGCACTGTGTGTGGGGACATGTGTATCTGGCACTGGGGGCATAGCTGGTACTTGGGATACAGCTGGCACTGTGGGGACATATGTATCTGCACTGGGGGCATAGCTGGCACTGTGGGGACATGTGTATCTGCACAGGGGGCATAGCTGGCACTGTGGGGACATGTGTATCTGCACTGGGGGCATAGCTGGCACTGTGGGGACATGTGTATCTGGCACTGGGGGCATAGCTAGCACTGTGGGGACATGTGTATCTAGCACTGGGGGCATATCTGGCACTGGGGGCATAGCAGGCACTGTGGGGACATATATGTATCTGGCACTGTGGGGACACGTGTATCTGGCACTGTGGAGACACCCATTTTTTGGCGTTTTTATATGTACTGTACATAGTTATATGAGGTCATATGCCTACAAACGTCATACCGCAAGGAGTGCGCACAAAAATGGGGTGTGGCTTTGTGACAACTATGCCACGCCCCCATTTTTGCGCGCGCGCATGATAGTGGCTCTTGCTCTTCACTACAGATCTTTTCTGGCTCTTTGCCTCTGACTGGATTGTGACCCCTGCTCTACACAATTATAGTTACTTACGATTGATCAATTTCCCTAAAGATCGTTGGGGTGATGTTTTAACATGTACTTCGTCAGACCAATCGCTTACACACTTAGGGGTGGATCGGGATGGAAAATTAGCCTGGGAAATTTGTGGAATAAGTCCAAATGGGTGTGCGGTCTGCAGAGGGGTGGATACTCCTTCCTCATAGGGCCTAATTCTGAGTTAGCAGTTGCTGTCTTCCTGGTGTCCTTTGCTGCAATTGTGTCTGTGACTTTATGCTAACACCGCTACAAAGCCCTTCCCTGGTGTACGTGTGCGGCTTAATGTGCAAGGACTGAGATGCCTACGTTCAGTGTTTACAGATGCTACAGTCATGCTTTGTGCCTCTTTAGACGCCACCATCAGTCGCATCATTGAAACTTTCCCCATCCCTATGCTAGGTGCAGATCTGAGTATGGCCTCAATGTGAGCAATTTAGCATCTCTGTACACAAAATAACACACTCCTACCACATTACATCTAGTGGCTCCGAGAGCGGGCGGGTACTTTTTACCTGTGCCCGAGCCTGTTGGAGGGGCCCAACTGCCGCTGCCCCCCCCTTCCCCATTGCAGAGAGCTGAGAAGAGAAACAGAGAACTGACTGTTGCTGCAGCAGTCTCTCTCCTCAGCCCTGCACCCGCTGGCTCAGTGCTGTGCGCTGAGCTGGGGAGAGAGGCACCAGCAGCGGCAGCCTGTCCTCTCTCTCCCTGCATGGGTGGGGAGCGAGCGGCCGCACGGAACATATGTTTTGTTTTATGCAGGGGTCCTGCCCACGCCTCATCAATTTGGCCACTCCCTCTACTTGTGGTAGGGCCAGTTCTATAGGCGCCCCTGGTTACATCTAGGTCTGATTAACCAACCCCCTAGGAATGCCCAACACATTTCTAATACACTTCTTTGTTCAGAGGTGCAATAAATAACAATACGTATAATTTTCTTATACAGATTTAGACTATCTGTTTGAGAATATTATATTTTATATATACATCCATCAGCCACCACAGAAAAAAATTCAACACATTAGCTCCTGCAGGAAAAAAAAAACCACACACATTGGTTCACACATGAAAAAATAAACACAATTACCCCCATAGGAATAAAAACAAACTGTCCCCCACAGGAAAAAAAGAGATTTATAGTAGACTTACCATTGTTAAATCTCTTTCTGCGAAGTACATTGGGTTTCACAGGGAAACATCGGGTGTAAAGTGGATCTTGATCCAGAAAGGCACCAACAGGCTAAAGCTTTAGGCTGTCCCAGGGTGCATTGTGGGGCCTCCTCTATAACCCCACCTCCCAGGCACTGTGAGCTCAGTTTTGTTAACCAGTCCAATGTAGGGACAGGAGAAGGTACCAGTGGCTAATGCCATACAAACCCATACAAGCTAGGTGCGTCAGGGTGGGCGCTTTGTGGAACCCAATGTACTTCGCAGAAAGAGATTTAACAATGGTAAGTCTACCATAAATCTCCTTTTCTGCAGCAGGGTAAATTGGGTTCCACAGGGAATACATTGGGTGATATCCTAAAGCAGTTCCTCAAGGGAGGGGACGCACCTTAGCGGGTATGAGAACCCAGTATCCAAAGGAAGCATCCTGGGAGGCGGAAGTATCAAAGGCATAGAACCTAATGAACGTGTTCGCTGAGGACCACGTATCCGCCTTGCACAATTGTTCAGCAGACGCGCCACGGCAGGCAGCTCGAGAAGGTCCAACAAACCGAGTAGAATGGGCAATAATAGCAGCAGGAACTGGGAGTCCAGCCTTTGCGTAAGCTTGTGCATTCACCATTCTAATCCATCTGTTCAGGGATTGCTTATTCGCAGGCCAGCCACGTTTGTGAAAACAAAACCGTACAAAAAGGGAATATGACCTCCAGATAGAGGCAGTCCTCTCCACGTATATACAGAGAGCAAGTATCACATCCAAAGACCGCTCTTTGGAGGACAAACCAGAAGAGATGAAGGTCGGAACCACAATCTTTTGGTTTAGGTGAAAAGATGACACCACCTTAGGTAAATAACTAGGGCGAGTTCTAAGAACTGAAATATCAGGAAGGGTGGATGAAAGGACAAAGTGCCTAGGTCTGACACCCTCCTAGCAGAGGCAATAGCCAGCAGTAACAGGACCTTGACCGTGAGCTATTTAAGGTCCACTAACTCAAGAGGTTCAAATGGAGACTCTTGCAGGGCATTCAGGACAACAGACAGATCCCATGGAGCCACAGGAGGAACATAGGGAGGATGAATCCGTAAAACACCCTGAGTGAAAGTACGAATGTCAGGAATAAGGAGATTTATGGTAAGAACTTACCTTTGTTAAATCTCTTTCTGCGAGGTACACTGGTTTCCACAGGGATAACATTGGGGGTGTAGAGTTGGATCTTGATCCGAGGCATCAACAGGCTAAAAGGTCCAACAGACAGGTAGAATGGGCGTTGATGGTAGCAGGAGCTGGAAGGCCAGCCTGCACATAAGCATGTGCAATCACCATTCTAATCCATCTGGCCAAGGTCTGCTTATTAGCAGGCCAGCCACGTTTGTGAAAACCAAACAAAACACAGAGAGAATCAGATCTCCTAAGAGAAGCTGTTCTCTTCACATAAATACGGAGAGCCCGTACCACGACCAAAGACCGCTCTTTGGAGGACAAACCTGGAGAGGTAAATGCCGGAACCACAATCTCCTGGTTAAGGTGGAAAGACGACACCACCTTAGGCAAATAACCGTGGCGAGTTCTATGAACCGCCCGGTCATGGTGAAAAATCAGAAAGGGTGACCTGTAGGACAATGCACCCAAGTCTGAAACCCGTCTAGCTGAGGCAATAGCCAGCAAGAACAAGACCTTAAGAGTCAGTCACTTAAGGTCCACAGACTCAAGAAGTTCAAACAGAGACTCTTGTAAGGCATCCAGAACAACCGACAAATCCCAAGGAGCCACAGGCGGTACATAGGGAGGTTTAATCCGTAAAACACATTGAGTGAATGTATGAAAATCAGGCAGAGTCGCAATTTTTCTCTGAAACCATATCGACAACCTTGAGGGAAGCCAGACGAAGGCCTATGTCCAGGCCCTGTTGCAAAAAAGCCAAAAGCATGGCAGTGCTGAACTTGTATGCGTCATAATGGTTAGTCGCACACCAAACGAAGTAAGAATTCCAGACCCTATGATAAATCCGAGCAGACGCCGGTTTACGGGCCTTTAACATAGTTTGAATGACCGCCTCAGAAAATCCTTTGGTCCTCAGTATGGAAGCTTCAAGGGCCACGCTGTCAAAGCCAGCCGGGCCAAATCCTGGTAGACACAAGGACCCTGAACGAGAAGGTCTGGGCGCTACGGAAGTAGTAGAGGACGCGCTATCGAGAGACCCTGCAGGTCTGAGAACCAATGCTGCCTGGGCCACGCTGGAGCGATTGGAAGTAGTATTCCTCCTTCTTGCTTGAACTTCCTTATTACCCTGGGCAGGAGTGACACTGGAGGGAACACAATCGGCAGCCGAAAGTTCCATGGAATTGCCAGCGCGTCCATGAACGCTGCTTGAGGATCCCCTGTCCTTGCTCCGAAGACCGGAACCTTGTGATTGCGTTGAGACGCCATCAGGTCTACATTTGGTAGGCCCCAGTTGTCCATTAGGAGTTGAAAGACTTCCGGATGAAGGCTCCACAGTCCGGCGTGTACGTCCTGACGACTGAGGAAGTCCGCTTCCCAGTTGAGGACTCCTGGAATGAACACTGCCGATATGGCTGGCAGATGGCATTCCGCCCAACGAAGGATTTTTGATACTTCCATCACTGCCATGCGGCTTCGAGTGCCGCCTTGATGATTTATATACGCCACCATGGTGGCGTTGTCTGACCGTACTTGAACAGACCTGTTCAGTACCAGAGGCAGGGCTAGAGTCAACACATTGAACACTGCCCGCAATTCTAGAATGTTTATCGGGAGGAGAGATTTTTTCCCTGGTCCACCGACCCTGGAAAGAGTGTTGCTCCAACACCGTGCCCCAGCCTCTCAGACTGGCATCCATAGTCTGTAAGATCCAGTTGGGGATCCAGAAGGGATGGCCCCTGTTGAACTGCTGGTCCTGTAGCCACCAGGACAGCGATAGATGAACCTCCAGAGTCAAGGAGATCATGTGAGACCTGATCCGATGAGGTAGGCCGTCCCACTTGGAAAGGATTAACCTCTGCAGAGGGTGGGAATGAAATTGAGCATACTCTACCATGTCAAAAGCCGACGCCATCAGGCATAGTACTTGCACCGCCGAGTGTGTCGACACTCTTGGGCGAGAGAGGAAGTATCTTATCCTGACCTGAAGCTTCAGGATCTTCTCTGGAGACGGAAACAGTCGTTGACTGTGTGTGTCCAGTAGTGCCCCCAGGTGCACCATGCTCCGAAAGCAAACAAATTTAACTGTGAAAAAGCGCCTCAATGTGATAAATATATGTATATATCAGAAGCCCTCTGAATTACTGCGCAGCCTGCAACTATATGTGTAATAGTGTGGAGGCATAGACTGAAAAAGAGAACTGGCTGCGCTGAATTTCAGAAGGATTCAAATAACAAAGGAGAGAGCCAATGTATCAATATAAAAAGACAGCAGGTTTATTTAAAATATAATGTTAATTAGTAAAAATAATGATAAACAGACATATTGCATTAAGGATAACACAGTCCGGTGTCTCACAGTGTCAGCAGTATGTTGGACTTTCACAGAACTGCCTCTGTAAGTGTGATGTATTAACGTCCAAAATCCATACCAGGTATTAGCTGCCGTTCCTACTGCTCAGTATTGATGCATGAAGAAGTGTGATGTGACAGGTTCCAATGTGGGATCACATGAGGGGGCCAGTGAGTCCGTAAATGAACAATTACGGGTCCTAACGCGTTTCGTCACGCTCCACGTGACTTTTTCACCTTTGAAAAAGTCACGTGGAGCGTGACGAAACGCGTTAGGACCCGCCTCTTGAATACCTGTTCAGGTGTCTCATACGTGCTACCATCTCAGCACTCGTACTCCGGGCGGCTTTGAGATCTCCAATAGCCGCTGCCGTCACATACCACTACAGCCAGCTGATTCCCGAGCGGTGCCCGCTCTCCTCTCCGTGACACTGCTGCTGTGTGTGGGTAACGCAGGATTCCTGTCCGGGGACGCCCGGTAGACGGACCAACCCACTGGAGAGGTAATTGTTCATTTACGGACTCACTGGCCCCCTCATGTGATCCCACATTGGAACCTGTCACATCACACTTCTTCATGCATCAATACTGAGCAGTAGGAACGGCAGCTAATACCTGGTATGGATTTTGGACGTTAATACATCACACTTACAGAGGCAGTTCTGTGAAAGTCCAACATACTGCTGACACTGTGAGACACCGGACTGTGTTATCCTTAATGCAATATGTCTGTTTATCATTATTTTTACTAATTAACATTATATTTTAAATAAACCTGCTGTCTTTTTATATTGATACATTGGCTCTCTCCTTTGTTATTTGAATCCTTCTGAAATTCAGCGCAGCCAGTTCTCTTTTTCAGTCTGCACCATGCTCCGAGCAGGGACAAGCGAGGACTTCTTCCAGTTGATGAGCCATCTGTGGGCTTTTAGGAAGTTTACCATCAGTTGCATATGACTGAGGAGGACATCGTGGGCGTTTGCCAGGATCAGCAAGTCGTCCAGATACGGCAGGATCCTTACTACTCCCTTTTGCGACGGAGATGAGCCGTCATCACGGCCATAACCTTGGTGAAGATCCGAGGGGCCGTGGCCAGTCCAAACAGCAGAGCCTGGAAATGATAATGAAGGTTGCCAATAACAAACCGCAGATATTGCTGATGCGATATAGCAATAGGTATATGCAGGTAAGCATTTTGTATATCCAGGGATACCATATAATCTCCGGATTCCATGGCCAGTACAATTGAGCGCAGTGTTTCCATACGGAACTTGGATACTCTCACAAATTGTACAGTGATTTGAGGGTGAGTATAGGCCAGAAAGACCCATTGGGTTTCGGTACTAGAAAAAGGGTCAAGTAGTATCCTCTGCCTCTCTGGGATAGAGATACCGCCACCACCACTCCTGTATCCAGGAGGGAACTCACAACCATTTGTAGACCTTGCGCCTGTAATGGATCCGAAGGGATAACCGTTGTGCAGAACTGGCGAGGGGGATGCCTCTTGAAAGAGACTGCGTACCCGTGAGAGACAACTTCTCGCACCCATGCGTCTGAAGTGGTCTTTAACCAGACCTGGGTGAATCACAGAAATCGGCCTCCCACCATGGGTTCTCCCAGCGGGAGGCTTGTCCCGTCAGGCAGCAGGCTTGACGTGTTCAGAAGCAGGCTGATGGGATGCCCAGGATTGTTTAGCCTTGGGCATTGTGGTATTGGAAGCACAAGATTGTCTCTGGTATGCCTGAACTTTTGCTTTCCCTTGAGGCTGAAAGGAGCGAAAAGTGGTACCTTTTGCCTTCTGTGCAGAAGGAGTAGTGTTAGGGAGAAAGGCAGTCTAAGCAGCCGCCAAGTCAGCCACAATTTTATTGAGGTCTTCCTCAAACAAGATATCTCTCTTAAAAGGGAGTACCTCCAAGGTCTTTTTGGAGTCCAGGCCCACCTTCCATGACCTCAACCACAGAATACGGCGAGCTAGGATGGACGTAGTCGATGCCTTGGCCGCCAACATACCTACCTCAGAGACCTCAGAGGACGCCTCCTGAAAGTAATAGGCGGTGGTGGTCATGAGAGACAGGTACTGTCTGGCAATGTCCGATATATCCTGAGGCAGCTCTTCCTCTAATGCCTTAACTCATGCTTAAATTACTTTTTGCAGCCCAAGAGGCTGCTATAGTGGGTCTATGTACAGCACCTGTAAGGGAGTAAATAGACTTCAGGCATCCTTCCACACGCTTATCTGTCGGTTCCTTCAGTGAGTTGACAGTGGTGACAGGCAGAGTAGACGACACCACTAGAAGGGTGACATGGGAATCCACCGGTGGTGAATTTTCCCACTTGTTACACAACTCTGTAGGGAGAGGATAGCGAGCTACCATCCTTTTAGACAGGGAGAATTTCATTCCTTGTCGAATGTCCACCAGATGGTTAGAAGTAATAACATTTTAGTTACCTTCTGACATTCAAACCTATTAGGTTTCTTAGACACCGTAGTGGAATCCTCGTCATCATCAGTGATTTGTAGGATCTGCTTAATAGCAACCACTAAGTCACGGACATCATCCTCGTCTGAAGCAGCTGCGTCAGTGTCTGACGGGACCCCTATCCTCATCAGAAGAATTTTCTGAGAGATTAGTGGATTGTGAGGAGGAAGTAGCCCGCTTAGATGACCCCGTGACACGAGTGTGACTTGGGGCAGTTTTTTGTCTAACCAAGGGGTGACTGCATTGCTGCAACTGGGTAGACAAATTATCCGCCCAAGGCGGATTTACTATAGGGACAATATGTGGCTGTAATTGCACAGGAGGTTCCATCGGGGGCATAAGGCGTGTCAAAAGCATATTGAGCATAGTTGAGAACGCCGCCCAAGATGGCTCCTGATTGTTTAGAGGAGCAGCGGACTGAGTGGGAGATGTATGGCACATAGTACACAGATCGTCATACAAAACTTCCCCTCAGGCAAATCCTTGGTGCATAAGCTGCAGGATTTCCCGCCCTTTGTGTTAGACATTATTAGCGAATGCAACCGCAGAGTTTATTAGTACGATACAGCCAGACAGAGTACAAAAACACCAGCAAATAAGTCCAGTATCATGTAACTGAGCCCGCAGTACACAACACCAGCGAATAAATCCGGTATTAGTTGACTGAGTACACTTTAATTGGTAAATACTGTGAATCACTATATATGGACCCTGACGCACCTAGTTCCCTAGGGTACAGAATACAGTGACAGATATAGCTGGGATACACTGATAGTGAAATCCACACAGCAGATACAGGCACACACAGTCACAGTGACAATGCAGATAATTATTTTAGTAATACAATAAATCTGCACTGGACTAGTATATGTATGTTATATATAACAATCTGAGACTGGATGTATATATGAAAATACTCGTACAATATATTCTGGCACAGGTACACTTGTTCTTAACTAACGCTGTCTTAATATCGACATGTAGAATATTTACGTGCTTGTAAAACCACAGCGCTGATGTACAGGCGGGTTTACAAAGGAGACCTTGCCCTGCAGTCCCAGAGACCAGTCGCATCTATTTTAGAAAATGGCGCCCAGCGTCTCAGACAGGGAGTGAGGGAGAGTGTGAGGCAGCTCCAGGGTGGGAACATCAGCAGTAGATGGCCGGGAGAGAGGCTACAGGTCAAGCGCCGGTTCCCCTATGCTGGACTTCACCAACTGGTACTATGGAGTCTTATTAAAATGGATATTAGTATATCCGACCTGTACTCCTATGCCCTGTGGATATAGTGGGGTCCCTGCTCAGTTACAGTGTCCACGCCAGCGTCGCAGCCTGTCTCCCTAGACTGCAACAGGAATGCGATTTAGTGGCGGGTCCTGCCTGAGGGACCCTCTTACCTCCTCCCCGTAGCAGCCTCGTGAACCAGGAGACCGTCTGCGACTGCGTGCCTAGAACAGGAGCGTCTCCGCCGCAAGTACCCAGGAACAGGCCGCGGGAGTATGTGACACTGCTTGGGAGGTGATGGAGCTGCAGCGCTGAAGTGTCACCATGATATACAGTGCTGACAGCCCAGTATTGAAGACATTTTCTGTCAGAAAAAGCTTTTTCAGGGCTGCCCAGTGCAGCCCTCCTGTTAGTGACTGCTTCTACAGGCACTAACTCAAAACTGAGCTCACAGTGCTTGGAGGCGGGGTTGTAGAGGAGGCCACACAATGCATCCTGGGACAGCCTAAAGCTTTAGCCTGTTGGTGCCTCTCTGGATCAAGATCCACTCTACACCCAATGTTTCCCTGTGGAAACCAATGTACCCTGCTGCAGAAAACACACATTGGCTCCAACGTAAAAAACTGAAACACATTGGCGGGAAATTTAGTCTGGTTACCCCGTGTGTTGCGCAACTATGTTGAGGGGCTGCCCTATAGTCCCCGTAACCAGATACAGTGTCTCTCCAAAAACACAGAAAATAGAATTTAAAAAGGAAAATTATGGCTAGGGGTGCCACCAGGCGCCTAGATCGGATGTTCATACACAATATATTGAATAAAAAAAAACATAAATCATATACAACCCTTTAGCTGATGCAAGAATGTCCAATCTTCAGATTTTACACCTTCTTCTCACCGTATATGTCACAGAGAGACCAGCATGTAAAACAGAGAGAAAAGGAGGGCCACATGTGTAGTACAGTAATTTAATAACACATACACACATATGATAAACAAAGCAAAATAAAAAGATGGTATATGGGTGACAGCCACAGAGGGATAAGTGCGAAACAATTACCAGAGTGTCCGAGAACCCGAAAAAAGTTCTCAGACAAGTTCTTTAAATCCCAGAAGCCGCCCGGGCTGGGAGCTGGAAAAGTCCCTGGTTCTTGAGGCCGCAGGGCACCCTCTGGATACTGACCACAATTAAGGTTCTCCAACGCATTTCAACTCCTCCTTCCTGGAGTCTTTCTCAAGGCTGAATACCTTGAGAAAGACTCCAGGAAGGAGGAGTTGAAACGCGTTGGCGAACCTTAATTGTGGTCAGTATCCAGAGGGTGCCCTGCGGCCTCAAGAACCAGTGACTTTTCCAGCACCCAGCCCGGGCGGCTTCTGGGATTTAAAGAACTTGTCTGAGAACTTTTTTCGGGTTCTCGGACACTCTGGTAATTGTTTCGCACTTTTCCCTCTGTGGCTGTCACCCATATACCATCTTTTTATTTTGCTTTGTTTATCATATGTGTGTATGTGTTATTAAATTACTGTACTACACATGTGGCCCTCCCTTTCTCTCTGTTTTACATGCTGGTCTCTCTGTGACATATACGGTGAGAAGGAGGTGTAAAATCTGAAGATTGGACATTCTTGCATCAGCTAAAGGGTTGTATATGATTTATGTTTTTTTATTCAATATATTGTATATGAACATCCGATCTAGGCGCCTGGTGGCACCCCTAGCCATAATTTTCTTTTTGAAACACATTGGCCCCCACAGGAAAAAAGTTAAACACATTGCCCACTCCTCTGCTTACACTTCAGTTTAATCCCAGTGGCTGCACTGTGGTAGAGAGAGAGGGGGTCCAGTCCACCCTGATTTTTCAGCAACCGAATCCGCCGCTGTACACACTACATTTTCTGCACAATATCGGCTTATTGGGACTGTCGAACCATCAAATGTAATGCAGCCTTCCTGATTTCAGGAGCTGATCTGATGACATTTGTGAGCAACAGTCAGCCCTGATTCAGATGTGGTTGGTATTGCACAGCCGCAAGAAGTGGCTGTGCACTACCATACTACAAGTATTCTAAGATTGCAGGGGGCATCTGCAGCATAAGACGCTCCCTACCAGCATCTGTGATCTGAGTGCTGCGTTCAAAGATGCATCATCGGGTGGTTGCAGCCCTTGGCCTGTCTGTGTAAGCCGAAGCTTCATTAGACTGGCTGTTGGAACCCCTCTGTATAACCTGGGCTCAGTACGCCCCCGTTTTGTAGAATGTCCTTGTAGTCATCCCCACTTCACCCCCCCAGTGTCAATCATGCGTGATTAACGGGGAACTGCAAGCAATCTCTAAGGCCCCGTTCTGCATATGCGCGAAATGGATCCTGCACAGTTACCCAAACATCAGATTTGTATGAAGCATTCCCATGTTGTGCAATAATAATACCAACCAGCCATGAATTGTCTGCTGCCAGGCCCAATTATTGCAAATGTGTACTTAACAAAAGCCTGCTTTTGTCAGTACGACAGCACTCACAAATAATAATAATAACTACCTACCCACAAGGAGGCTGATTTTATGCAAATATAGCAAAAAGGCAAATTTAATGCGTCATGTGCGGCATTTATTTTCTTCCTTTTTTTGTTAACATAACTCACTGTGACTGGCTATAAGAAGCAAGTTGGTAATTGCCAGATCTCTTTGGTTTGCTTCTCAAGACTGCATTTTCACATTATGTGAATACCATGGAAACAGCAGTCGTATTGCGTAGTGACCTAAGAGGCACAGCACACCCCTTGGAGCTCTGTTTTCACTGTGACATCCTCCCTCCCTGTACCCACAAGATGATGACAGTCCAAGAGCCTATAGGCAGTTTCCTATTAGATGCGGTGATTTACTGCACTTTGATAACAGGCTTTTTAGCCCGATAACGCTATTGGGCTATTCAATTCCAGGCCCATTTACTGTGTGGTAAAGCGGCTAATAACACATGGGATCCATGATAACATCGCAGACCCATGTGTTTTCGTTCGATAACGGGTCTCCTTGGGCTGGTACTCGGGGATTATGCTTTGCGTGCCTCAGCATAATCTCCGATAACTACCGGTTTACGGGGCTAATAGGATAGCCCAGGGGGAAGCCTTAATCTGCGGTAACTAACCGCAGCTAATAGGATACCACCCTTTGTATCTAGAAGCTGTAACTCTATTAAGGCCCATATAGACGGGCCGATGCGGGAGAGATGTGTGCTGAGCGAACCGCTCAGATTGCTTAGAATATCGCTTCGCGAGTACCCCCCCTTTACAGTCAGAGTGATTCAGATCAGAAAAGGATGATTTGTTGCAGAAAAGAGACCAGACCATTTTTTAAAATGTGCTTGCAATTTAAAGGGGTAAAAAAACAACATATCAGGTGGGATTGCTGCTTTAATGTGTAACTGTGCTTTGGTGACTAGTCCACTTTAACTGTTTTAAGTTTCTAGACTTATAAATATAACTTATAAATAGTGACAACTAAAATGAAAAGTTGGTTCTTAAAAAATTATTGTGAATAGAAGTTTGCTATGATTTTCTGCAACAAAGCTTCCTTGGGGAGCACAGAAGAGGAAAACGCTTGAGGCTAGGAAGCTTTGCTTTGAAGCAACTGGGTCAGCTCTTGAAGGATTGGTAAGGGAGTTCTGCTGTTAATTCTGTAGACGGATTCTGAAATGTCAAATCATGTCTTCATGAGGCTAGAAGCAGTGGGAATCTCTAACACAGCAAATATATTCAGTAACACATCTCAATAATATATCTTTTCCTTTGCACAAAGTTTGAGCATCCAAGGAGTACCTTGTAGAATGAACATAAGGATAGAATCGCATATTTTGAAGCCTGATAATGAAGTCCCTTGTCACTTAAATTAAACAGACGGAAATTTACTTGTGGAACATAGCAGTAGAGAAAACTTTATCCAACCTGCTCCCTGAACAATACAGAGAGTGAAAGTAGATTATACTGTATCAGGTTTTATTTTTTTAAACTTTTTTTTAATGACAAATATGTTTGAGATTTCTTTTCACTGCCAGTTCCTAGTAGCTTAAGGGCGGCATCCTATTAGCCCCGATGCTGCTTCAGCCGATGAAAACGGGCGGATATTGCGATGTATGAGAGATGGTCATTATCGCGGTATCCAATTAGAGGCTCATTTGATTGGCCGTAATTGGACCCGTGATCGCACAAAAACATAAATCCCCAATCCCATGTGCTATCGTGGCTCTGGCGGCCCCTTATCTTGGATTATGCAGGCACTGGAAGCATAATCCCTGATAACTGCCAGCATCGGGGGTAATAGGACAGCCCCCTGCGATCCTATTAGCAGCAGTAAAGTACCGCTGTTAATAGGATACCACCCTTAGTGTTATCAAAAAGATAAACTATAGATATAGTAAATTCTGTTTTGAAAAATTGATGCAGTTTAAATAGATTGAATAGAATAGTGCTGTTTAAATGACAATTTAATGACAAAATGTGGCCCTTGGGAGCATTCCTGTGATCACTAAAATAAAAAAATAAAAAATTGTACTAGCATTACTGAGAAATGTACTCTACCTTTGCTCAGTGACAATGGGCCCGATTCATAAGTATCTGGGGCAAACAATGTTGCAAAGTAAGCGATGCAAATACTGTACATTTATTATTTTTGCATGCAGGGTAAATACTGGCAGCTTTTGCATGCAGCCCACAAATGCTGGACAGCTTGTTACACTGCAATTTAGATTTGAGTTTGGACACGCCCTTCCCACATCTAAATCTCTCTGCACACATTAGCAGGGCAGCATGATCTGTTTTGCTTTACTCCTACCACAGAATCAGGCCCAGTGACTGCAAGCCCCTGGACAAAGCCGCAACCGGTGGGGTTGAGATTAATCATCTTAACCACTGAAGTCTCCCGCCAGCTAGGGAGTTGAGTGGCCGGGACACTGCTGCGGAGACTACCAGGAACCATACAATCCCGGGACACATGGTTCATTTCCACAGTTGTATTGCTGTCTGCTGCACTAGTTATGTGATCTCATATGCACAGTATCGTACATGTCATGTAAACGATTAAGCACTATTGAACTTCTATTTTATCAAATCTGTGTATGTTTCATTCCTACGCATAATTTATTTATTGCTGCAATAATAGACTATACGGAATACCTATGAAATCGCATCGGTTAGGGTGCTGCCGGTCACATGACAGATGGCAGCATTCCAACTGTGAAGATCCTGAGATCTGAGGGGGTAAGTATTTCTACCCCCCCCCCTACCTAACCCTCGTGAGATGGTGGCTATGGCTAACCCCCCGGGGGTGTTGCCTAATGATAGCTTTGGGGGATGGCAGTTAGGGCTAACCATCCCTAGTGCCTAACCCTAACCCCCTAGTGCCTAAGTCTAACCCGCCTGGGCCCTAACCCACACCGTGAACCCCGATACTCACCTTCGGCATCCCTGAGTGGTGTCGGTCACATGACCGGTGGCATCCCGAATATACGTATTTACACATGCAGAGTACTATACATGTCATGTGACTGATTTATGCATTGCTATTTCTTCATTTAAGATTGAAGCATTGTGACAAAAGTACTAGTTTCGGCCATGCCCTGGATGCAGGTTTCAATGGAATATGTGGATATTACTGTAGATTCATTTTATCTTGCTCCTTATACAGCAAGCCAGTATACAGAGACAGAAGGATTCCCATGCCAAATGGGAAATATGTCCACTTAAATTTTCCCTTTAAGTAGTAACACACAATATAATGCGCACAATACATGTAACTAGTCTATTACAAAACATAAATGTGGAATTTTGCTTATCAACAATATTATGTACAGTACGTATCATTAATAGAATTATTCATGCTTGTACCTATATTTAATTTATTGCGCTTCTGCCATATTTGCAACAAAAATCTCAGGCTATTCAGTTTTGTGCATCGATCATATGTAAATAGCATTATAATGATACTGGATATGACAGAGCAAATATAAATAGACTAATTTGGTAAGAAATTAATGATCTGAAAAGATGTCCAGGATTTTAGTTTTATACAGAGAAAATAAGGCACTTGGGATGTGAAAGGCTTTCAGTAGTATTATTATTATCCTTTATTTATTTGGCGCCACAGGGGATCCGCTGCGCCCAGTTACTGAGTATGCAAACAAATAATCAAAACAAGACGAAAAAACGATTTACGTACAGTTCAAGACGAAATTGGACTAGTACATGGTATAGAAACATCTCTGCATCAGCAAACACTATAAGTATTAGGGTGGCAGAAAACCGAGGGATCTGATGCCGTCGTAGGGAGTATGGAGTAGAAGATGGTTTAAGTAAGAGAAGGAAAGTCATATAAGGGAAGAGGGCTTCCATTCTAAATACAGAAGTAGATACCCTGTGCCTGCAACACTCACAACAGTTACAGAGAAAGGGGCTGTATATTAAATTAGGAACATGGCTGGAGGTCTCTATAGCCCCGTACACACGGGGAGATGTGTGCTGAGCGTTCTAAAAGGGGGTATACACGGGATAGATGTGTGCTGAGCGAACCGCTCAGCACACATCTCTCCCGCTGCTCAGCACAACGCGATGTGCGCTGAGCGATGTGGGGGGAGGACGGGGGCCGCTCATTTTACCCAGCGGGTGAAATAAGCGACCTGCTAGATTGTCCTGCATGCAGGCTCAATCTAGCAGCGGCGATAGCGGTGTGCGGGGCCGCGCATCGCTATCGCTGAGGGGGGTACACACGAGTGACCTGTGCTTAAAATCTAGCAATCTAAGCATGGATCTCTCCGTGAGTACCCCCCTTAACACAGACCGCTCAGCACACATCTCTCCCCCGCTCAGCACTCAGCGCGATGTGTGCTTAGCGAGGGGGGGCCGCTCACTTCATTTATTGGTAGCTAATCGTGCAAAAGATATATATACATATATATATATATATATATATATATAAAAATATATCATTTTTTTTCTATTTAATATAAAAAGTGTATTGGTCAATGCTGTGGATCACAGTGCAATAACGTGCTGTATAGATGTGTGCTATAGTTAGAAGGTCTATTGCTGCATACTTAATGCCCACCTATTTAGTTCAAACAAACGGTATCACTGTATCCTTCCTTGGTAAAAAGATATCCATGGTTAAATATATTACAAGAACATCAATAACTATCTGCAAGTGAACAACTCATTAACTAATGCAAGCTATAGAAAAGGTTTCTCATCAAACTGCCCTTAGAATCTTTAAGAGGAGCAATCTGATGCACAGAAATAATAACAGCAATCACTCAGATTCTGGACTATAACTACAGAATATTTTTTTATGGGTAGATCAAGATGGAAAAAGAAATATTGTAGTAAAGGTCAGGTTTTATTGTATAAAAGGGAATTACTGGAAAGTTTTAAAACTGACTAGGGTCGTAGCCATAGGTCAAACAATGCTGTTTATAGCATTCTTTTGAGGCTTATCACTTTAAGCTTCTTTAATTAAATAAAGAAATGTCTGGACATGTGGAAACAGGGCCGGCTCTAGGCATGTTCGAATAGAGCGGCCGCACAGGGCGCCACCCTTAATGGGCGCCGCGCGCTGGCGCCGCCATATTCGATGCTGGAGCCGGCCCTGTGTGTGCAGCATTGGCCCGTGTGCACTGTGCGCTATGCGCGCTGCGCGGCGCCGGTGTCTGACGTCAGACGCCGGCGCCATAGTGCACACAAGTGGCCACCCGGACCCAGGCTCACTCTGACTCGCCGGCCGCCCGCCCGCCCGCCAGCACTCCCGCCCGCTCGCCAGCACACTCGGACAGGCGGACAGCAGCAGTACTCCTCCCCAGCAGCGCCGCAGGTATTGGGGGGATCCGCACTGTGGGGGCATTTCTGGCTATGGGGGGGGCATTTCTGGCACTGTGGGGGGCATTGCATATCTGGCTCTGTGGGGGCATATCTGGTTCTGTGGCCTGGGGGCATATCTGGCACTGTGGGTGGCATATCTGGCACTGTGGGGGGCATTTCTGGCACTGTGCGGGCATATCTGGCACTGTGGGGGCATATCTGGCTCTGTGGGTGGCATATCTGGCACTGTGGGGGGCATATCTGGCACTGTGGGGGGCATTTCTGGCACTGTGGGGGCATATCTGGCACTGTGGGGGCATATCTGGCTCTGTGGGGGCATATCTGGCACTGTGGGTGGCATATCTGGCACTGTGGGTGGCATATCTGGCACTGTGGGGGGCATATCTGGCACTGTGGGGGGCATATCTGGCACTGTGGGGGGCATTTCTGGCACTGTGGGGGCATATCTGGCTCTGTGGGTGGCATATCTGGCACTGTGGGGGGCATTTCTGGCACTGTGGGGGCATATCTGGCACTGTGGGGGCATATCTGGCACTGTGGGGGCATATCTGGCACTGTGGGTGGCATATCTGGCACTGTGGGTGGCATATCTGGCACTGTGGGTGGCATATCTGGCACTGTGGGTGGCATATCTGGCACTGTGGGTGGCATTTCTGGCACTGTGGGGGCATTTCTGGCACTGTGGGGGCATATCTGGCACTGTGGGGGCATATCTGGCACTGTGGGGGTATTTATCTGGCACTGTGGGGGCATTTATCTGGCACTGTGGGGGCATTTATCTGGCACTGTGGGGGCATTTATCTGGCACTGTGGGGGCATTTATCTGGCACTGTGGGGGCATTTATCTGGCACTGTGGGGGCATTTATCTGGCACTGTGGGGGCATTTATCTGGCACTGTGGGGGCATTTATCTGGCACTGTGGGGGCATTTATCTGGCACTGTGGGGGCATTTATCTGGCACTGTGGGGGCATTTATCTGGCTCTGTGGGGGCATTTATCTGGCTCTGTGGGGGCATTTATGTATCAGGCACTGTGGGGGCATTTATGTATCTGGCACCGTGGGGGCATTTATGTATCTGGCACCGTGGGGGCATTTATGTATCTGGCACCGTGGGGGCATTTATGTATCTGGCACCGTGGGGGCATTTATGTATCTGGCACCGTGGGGGCAATTATGTATCTGGCACCGTGGGGGCAATTATGTATCTGGCACCGTGGGGGCATTTATGTATCTGGCACCGTGGGGGCATTTCTTGCACTGTGGGGGCATATCTTGCACTGTGAGGGCATTAATGTATCTGGCACTGTGGGGGCATATCTGCGCTGTGGGGGCATTTATCCATCTGGAACTGTGTGGCCATTTATGTAGCTGGCACTGATGGGGGGCATGTCACGTGTAGCTGCCACTGCTGGGGGGCATGTCATGTGTAGCTGGCACTGCTGGGGGGCATATCATGTAGTGTTCCCGCTAGGCGTCTGTGGCTGGGCAGTGTGTCTCAGTGCTCTACCTGGCGCAATGTGTCTAACGTGCTCTTATAGGAGGTTCTACCTGGTGCAATGTGTATTAGCTGCACTACTGTGTGGTGTAATGTGAATTGCCACTATAATGTGGCTACGCACCTTCCCCACGAAGTAACTCCCCTAAATTTTTGCTGCGCGCCTTCGGCGCGCACTGTCCATGCTTTAGCGTGTGGAAATGGGTACAACAAGCATTACAATATGTACATCATTTTGCCCACCTAACTTAAAAATGTGCCCTCCCTGTGATCAGCAACCTGCCCTAAAAAGTGAACACTATCATGTGTAGCTGGCACTGCTGGGAGTCATGTCACGTGTAGCTGGCACTGCCGGAGGGCATGTCATGTGTAGCTGGCACTGCTGGGGGGCGAGACCACGCCCACTTTTTCAGGAGGCCACACCCACTTTTTCAGGAGCGCGCGCCTTCGGCGCGCGCATGGGGGAGGGGGGGGGGCACTTTTAAATTTTCTCGCTCAGGGTGCTAGTAGGCCTGGAGCCGGCCCTGTGTGGAAACAAAGTATATCACCTAACCTGTGCCTGATCTATCTCTTCTAAACCCGGGCAAAGGTTCAAGAGTCTTGTCTAGAGGGTATAATGCAGACATAGTCAACATGGTTTCTTGTATTACCGAAACGGAGGTTAAAAATACACTCATTTGTAAGATACACCATAAGTTGTCTGAACCTTTGTATGGCACTTAATAAATAAAAGATAATATTAATAATAATAAAAAATGAGGTTTGGTGACACTACAGTCTTCTCACTCCAATATGACAACAGCCTCATATCACTATTAGTAGGCAGGGACAGATTAAAGGCATGCTTACCTACTTTCCAACTGCCCCGATTCAGTTCAAATCGTGTCACTGCCCTTCCGGTTTAGTAGCACGTGCGGGCGGGGGTATCTGAAAATCTCCGGGAGACTAGCCCACCATGATGAGTTTTGCATTTCGATTCCTCATGGGATTTAATTTTATATATATATATATATATATATATATATATATATATATATATATTTATTTGGCCCTATTTAAGTAAACTGGTGATCCCTACGTTTAGGCTTTGTCACCATTAGGTAAATGGACAGCTTTGAGACTGCATTTGTGTCTGAGCTGTATGTAAAGCACAGCAAAGCAATGCTGCCAGGAATTAAATCTGCATGCTATATATTACAATAGTATAAAGCTGTGTACTGAATCCTAAAGGAACATGTCCACCCATTTGATTAAAAGAAACATAAGGGCTTTAGTCGGAAGCATGCCCTATGAAAACACAAATTCAAGTCTCATATAAGTTAAATATTTGATTTAGCTCCCAATCTATGTAACCTTAGTTGGCAATAAGAACGCCTTCCATAGAAATACATTTATAAATGTATGAAAATGAACCAATACATCAGTTTTTTTGGCAAGCCTTCAATAGTTCATACATAATTTAATAGTGTAACAAATCATTTCCTTTACACTCTTATTTAATAACAATTCTCAACTGAAAATTAAATCTCTCAGTCTAACACAATTTAAAACAAATGCTAATATAAGTAAAACCTTTCAAAGATATTTCATCTGCTTTAAAACACTACGGAACAAATGATTCTGTCAGAGTAAGGCCAACTCTCAGGCGGAGAACGAAACTGCCATTAACAGTTGTTTAAGTCTTTGAAAATTACATTTTAGGCTAGTATGGGAAATAAATATATACGCTATAAGAACCCGGTTATGGTGGTATGGGGTAAGGAAATGTGGGGACATTAATGCAGGAAAGAGGAAAGGCAGGGAAATGAAATGATTCGAGTTTAAAGGCGTGTGAGATGCAATAAGAGAAGAGAATGTGGATCATTTTACATGTAATGGGTAGAGTTGGGCTCAAAGTGTCCAGAACAAGTGCTCCAAATACTGAGAAATTAAGACAGTCATGCATTATGCTAGTGATTCTGTATGTCCAAGACTGTAAATCTCCTAGACTTTCTTAATGCGGGCAGGAATTATGGGAGGATCTAAATGTTTCCAGTTGAGTGTATTCATGACCTATTCTTATCTGGGTATACTTCAGCACAGGGATCAGGCATGGTGGAGGATCATAGTCTAGCAAATGGGATCATTCTTTTCTGCATATGTAAATGCATGGCATGAACAGAACCTGGTACAGTGCATGTGTGTGGCTGTGGCCAGCAACTCGACAAGTGTGTTATGTAACTACGACCAGAATTAGAAATATGCTGGTTCGGATTTACTCTGTTCCAAAATTAACACGAGTTTGGATTTATCTCAATGGCTATCCAAAACACATGACATCAGAGAGCCAATAAGATGCAGCTTGATACCCGGGTAAATCTGAACCCGCACATCTCTATTCCGAATGTACAGGTGTTTCATTTATATTTTCTGTAATTTGAAGTGTCATGCCTAAAATATACTAGATTATTCCAGTAAAAGATTGCCTGAAGGTATACAGGTGCTTATTTCAAGAATAAGAAGTCTTTTTAATGTGATATGAGACACCTTAATGTGATATGAGGCACTTTACAGGGGGGTGGGAATCTCACTCAAAAGTGTTCGCTTACCCCATTGGTAGTGAGAACTTTAAGACGAATAGGGCATTCAGCAGGCCACGTGAAGGGGCAAATCGGGTTGCCATTGCAGACGTTTAAACTCCATGGCAACAGTAACTTGCCCCCTTCACCCATAATTAATTCCCCCCTAAAGCTGTTTACTTATAGACTGATCCTACCATATCACTATCTCAGTTTGGCAGCATGAGTGAAAAAAACCGGACAGATGTAGATATTCGCTGATTGGCCCAAGCACCTAGTTTTCCCCAACACCTGTTGGTGCAGCTTCAAGATGATTGTATGCACCAGCCAACAGCAGTCATCACAAAACCTTCAAGGACCTGCTAAATAATGGCCAGATCATTTTAGAAAATAAAGCTAGTAAGTCTCCACACACACACACAGCATAATCTAGACTGCAAGCTCCATTATGGTTTGGCTGCAGGAGGGGACAGTTAGAGTTAGGCTGTAATTTAACATATAATCCTCGTCAACTGGCAAATCACTAACTTCTGGCTGGACCATTATGCAATAGATAGCATGTGTCCTTGAATATCAATGCCCATTCTCCCTATAATTTTAAGCTTATGAGCAGGGCCTTCTCCCATCTATGTCTGTCTGTTATTACAGTTTGTCTATCACTGTTGTGTCCAATTGTAGAGCACAACCGAATATGCTGCGCTATATAAGAAAATATTAATAATAATGCCTTTTATGTAAGTTAAGGCTATTAAAGGCAACTGGTAATGTGCAATAACGGAGCTCCAGCAGTATGTAAAGGCTCATACACACTGGGCAATTTTGAGCTGAAAGCAGGTCACTTTTGGTGTGTTGAGCTGCTTTCAGGTCAAAGCCGCCCAGTGTGTATGCCCCGGCGATGAGCGCTCATGCGCGCTCCTGCATCATCGCCGGCGGCAGCCGTTCATCTGCTGGTGGGGTGAACGGCTTTCCATAGCGTCCTGCTATGGAAAGCCGCTCACCCCCGCTGACATCGCTGGGCAGGGGGGAAAATAGCTCAGTGTGTATGCACTGAGCGCTTTTCAGCCCAGCGATGTCAGCGATCGTCGCTGTGCATACACGCTGGGTAAAAACGCCCTGTGTGTATGCACCGTAACACTGCTTTGAGGATAGCACTAACTACCATGATACTTGAACCTATATTTCAGTCGGCATTTCATGGACTACCTTTTCTGCTATTCGTCCAATTGGAGTCATGCGAAACGCATCATAATAACACCTTGCTTTTAGATGTGTACTCTTCAATGCATGACTAGAAACCCTTTGCTCACAGGAAAACTAATTACACGCGTTCAGCAATTTGTTATAAAATAGGAAATAGATGTATAGAAAGAGAGCAGCACAGATATCAGACATGTCTCACCACATGCTTCTTGGTGCAAACAAACAGACCAATTTATCTTAATGCAAAACCAAAGCATTTATGCTGTGGACATACCATGACAAACTAAAGCATATGTGACAAGCAAAATAATGGAGGTCTTCACATATAACCATTGGCAGATGTGGAGGAAGGAATGGGGCAATACAGAGGGAAGGTTGCAAAGCAGAGATTATTTGCGGACATCAAAAATTCCACATTATAATTCAATTACAGATTAAAATGACGAATGAGAGTAAGATAACACAGTTCAGTACAGGAGGAAATTATTCCTTTCAAAATAAAGATGTAGGTTTCAGCTACTGTATAAACTACATGGCCCGTTTGGTTTGATATAGTGGTAGAAAATGGAGTTTGCCAAAGAAAATTAGCTTAAAGTCTGAATAAAAACACCAAAACCATCAGTTTAAATTTAAAAAATAAAAAAATCGGTAAAAGTATGACACCTGCAACTACTAGTGGGTATACGTCAGTATAGGTTTGTTTATCTTCCGAAATGCCTTCTTGCTTTTTTTATTCATATTAGTATTAGAAGTTTGCAAATAACGTGTAATTAAAAAAAAGTGTCAGTAATGTTTTAACTTCAACATCAAAAAATAAACGCCCAACTGCCCAGATTTTCCAGAAGAGCGTTAGTAAAGCTATAAAAAAATAATTTCCGCAATCAGCTTTACACCAAGTCCATATGCTAATATTATTGTGCCGTTTCCTGTGTTTGTTTCACAATACTCATCATTTACTAAAAAGAAATAAAACAAATAATAATGATGCTGCTGTATTTAAATAGCTTAGTTTTCTATATAGTTACTCTGCCCCCTATAGAACATAAAAGACTGCAAAAGACAATATATTGTGACCAATTTGCAGTTTACAGGGCAATTAGATGAGCTCTGATCTCAGTGTCAGGTTGATGAGATCAAGGTAAAGCCCCATGTATGACACTGCAGGGGGTGGGAGAGTTCTAAGTGCACATCACAGAAACTTTAATGTGGGAGTTCCAGTCCTGCCCAGCATTTGACAGAGAAGGGAGCACAGAGCTGTCAGATACTGTTGCTCTATACTCTTTGCTGTGTAAACTGGTGAACAATGCTGAATTCCCTCTGAGACAGGGTATTTGGTTAAGGTCACTGTATAAACCTGTGGCGCAACCAAAGAGCACTGTGTTTATTGCTATAGCGAAGCAATGGTGGCTTTACATACACCTACTGTTACAAAAGCGGCTTCAAATACAACATTCAAAATACACCACTCTCCCAGGCTAAGAAACAATGAGGGAATTTTTCTCACAATACGCTTAAAACAAGTATCAGCTTAAGATCAAATAAGCAGCTTTGCTTGCATGGAAGACTTCCAAAAAAAATAATAATAATAATTGTCTCCACAATTCATAAACAGTCCCTAGAAGTATATTTCTCCCCAAAAAATAAGAATTTACTTACCGATAATTCTATTTCTCGGAGTCCGTAGTGGATGCTGGGGTTCCTGAAAGGACCATGGGGAATAGCGGCTCCGCAGGAGACAGGGCACAAAAAAGTAAAGCTTTTACCAGATCAGGTGGTGTGCACTGGCTCCTCCCCCTATGACCCTCCTCCAGACTCCAGTTAGGTACTGTGCCCGGACGAGCGTACACAATAAGGGAGGCAATTTGAATCCCGGGTAAGACTCATACCAGCCACACCAATCACACCGTACAACTTGTGATCTAAACCCAGTTAACAGTATGATAACAGAAAGAGCCTCTTAAAGATGGCTCCTTAACAATATAACCCGAATTTGTTAACAATAACTATGTACAGTATTGCAGATAATCCGCACTTGGGATGGGCGCCCAGCATCCACTACGGACTCCGAGAAATAGAATTATCGGTAAGTAAATTCTTATTTTCTCTATCGTCCTAAGTGGATGCTGGGGTTCCTGAAAGGACCATGGGGATTATACCAAAGCTCCCAAACGGGCGGGAGAGTGCGGATGACTCTGCAGCACCGAATGAGAGAATTCCAAGTCCTCTTTTGCCAGGGTATCAAATTTGTAGAATTTTACAAACGTGTTTTCCCCCGACCACGTAGCTGCTCGACAGAATTGTAATGCCGAGACCCCTCGGGCAGCCGCCCAAGATGAGCCCACCTTCCTTGTGGAATGGGCCTTAACAGATTTAGGCTGTGGCAGGCCTGCCACAGAATGAGCAAGTTGAATTGTGTTACAAATCCAACGAGCAATCGTCTGCTTAGAAGCAGGGGCACCCAACTTGTTGGGTGCATATAGTATCAACAGCGAGTCAGATTTTCTGACTTCAGCCGTCCTTGAAATGTATATTTTTAAGGCTCTGACAACGTCCAACAACTTGGAGTCCTCCAAGTCGCCAGTGGCCGCAGGCACCACAATAGGTTGGTTCAGGTGAAACGCTGATACCACCTTAGGGAGAAAATGCGGACGAGTCCTCAGTTCTGCCCTATCCGAATGGAAGATTAGATAAGGGCTTTTATAAGATAAAGCCGCCAATTTAGATACTCTCCTGGCGGAAGCCAGGGCCAGTAACATAGTCACTTTCCATGTGAGATATTTAAAATCCACCTTTTTCAATGGTTCAAACCAATGGGATTTGAGGAAATCTAAAACTACATTTAGATCCCACGGTGCCACCGGAGGCACCACAGGAGGCTGTATATGCAGTACTCCTTTAACAAAAGTCTGTACCTCAGGAACTGAGGCCAATTCTTTTTGGAAGAATATTGACAGGGCCGAAATTTGAACCTTAATAGATCTCAATTTGAGACCCATAGACAATCCTGATTGTAGGAAATGTAGGAAACGACCCAGTTGAAATTCCTCCGTCGGAACACTCCGATCCTCGCACCACGCGACATATTTTCGCCAAATGCGGTGATAATGTTTCGCGGTGACTTCCTTCCTTGCCTTAATCAAGGTAGGAATGACTTCTTCTGGAATGCCTTTCCCTTTTAGGATCTGGCGTTCAACCGCCATGCCGTCAAACGCAGCCGCGGTAAGTCTTGAAAGAGACAGGGACCCTGTTGTAGCAGGTCCCTTCTCAGAAGTAGAGGGCACGGGTCGTCCGTGACCAACTCTTGAAGTTCCGGGTACCAAGTCCTTCTTGGCCAATCCGGAGCCACTAGTATTGTTCTTACTCCTCCTCACCGTATAATCTTCAATACCTTTGGTATGAGAGGCAGAGGAGGAAACACATATACTGATTTGTACACCCAAGGTGTTACCAGTGCGTCCACAGCTATTGCCTGTGGATCTCTTGACCTGGCGCAATACTTGTCCAGTTTCTTGTTGAGGCGAGACGCCATCATGTCTACCATTGGTCTTTCCCAACAGTTTATTAGCATGTGGAAGACTTCTGGATGAAGACCCCCCTCTCCCGGGTGAATATCGTGTCTGCTGAGGAAGTCTGCTTCCCAGTTGTCCACGCCCGGGAAGAACACTGCTGACAGTGCTATTACGTGATTCTCCGCCCAGCGAAGAATCTTGGCAGCTTCTGCCATTGCACTCCTGCTTCTTGTGCCGCCCTGTCTGTTTACATGGGCGACCGCCGTGATGTTGTCCGACTGAATCAACACCGGTTTTCCTTGCAGGAGTGGTTCCGCCTGGCTTAGAGCATTTTAGATTGCTCTTAGTACCAGAATGTTTATGTGAAGAGACTTTTCCAGGTTCGTCCATACCCCCTGGAAGTTTCTTCCTTGTGTGACTGCTCCCCAACCTCTCAGGCTGGCGTCCGTGGTCACCAGGATCAAATCCTGTATGCCGAATCTGCGGCCCTCCAATAGATGAGCCTTTTGCAACCACCACAGAAGATATACCCTTGTCCTTGGCGACAGGGTTATTCGCAGGTGCATCTGAGGATGCGACCCTGACCATTTGTCCAACAGATCCCTTTGGAAAATTCTTGCATGGAATCTGCCGAATGGAATTGCTTCGTAAAAAGCCACCATTTTTCCCAGGACTCTTGTGCATTGATGTACAGACACCTTTCCTGGTTTTAGGAGGTTCCTGACAGGTCGGATAACTCCTTGGCTTTTTCCTCGGGAAGAAAAACCTTTTTCTGAACCGTGTCCAGAATCATCCCTAGGAACAGCAGACGTATCGTCGGAAAACAGCTGCGATTCTTGGAATATTTAGAATCCAGTCGTGCCGTCGAAGAACTACTTTAGATAGTGCTCTTCCGACCTCCAACTGTTCTCTGGAACTTGCCCTTTTTAGGTCGTGCAAGTAAGGGATAATTTAGATGCCTTTTTTCTTTGAAGAAACATCTTTTCGGCCATTACCTTGGTAAAAAGGCCCGGGGTGCCGTGGATAATTCAAACGGCATCGTCTGAAACTGATATTGACAGTTCTGTACCACGAACCAGAGGTACCCTTGATGAGAAGGACAAAATTTGGACATGGAGGTAATCCTTGATGTCCAGGGACACCATATAGTCCCCTTTTTTCCGGTTCGCTATCACTGCTCTGAGTGACTTTATCTCGATTTGAACCTTTTATGTAAGTGTTCAAAACATTTTAGATTTAGACTATGTGTCACCAAGCCGTCTGGCTTCAGTACCACAATATAGTGTGGAAAAATAATACCCTTTTCCTTGTCGTAGGAGGGGTACTTTGATTATCACCTGCTGGATATACAGCTTGTGAATTGTTTCCAATGCTGCCTCCCTGTCGGAGGGAGCCGTTGGTAAAGCAGACTTCAGGAACCTGCGAGGAGAAGATGTCTCGACTCTCCAATCTTTACCCCTGGGATAATACTCGTACGATCTAGGGGTCAACTTGCGAGTGATCCCACTGCGCCCTGAGACTCTTGAGACTACCCCCCCACCTTGAGTCCGCTTGCACGGCCCCAGCGTCATGCTGAGGACTTGGCAGACGCGGTGGAGGGCTTCTTTTCCTGGGAAAGGGCTGCCTGCTGCAGTCTACTTCCCTTACCTCTATGTCTGGGCAGATATGACTGGCCTAGATATGGACAACGCACTTATCTTGATGCCAGAGAGCAAATATCCCTCTGTGCATCTCACATACATATATATAGAATGCATCCTATTAAATGCTCTACATGAATAAAATATTTTCAGTCAGGGAATCCGACCAAGCCAACCCAGCACTGCATCTCCAGGCTGATGGCGATCGCTGGTCGCAGTATAACCACCGTATGTGTGTATATACTTTTTAGGATATTTTTCCAGCTTCCTATCAGCTGGCTCCTTGAGGGCGGCCGTATCTGGAGACGGTAACGCCACTTGATAAGCGTGTGAGCGCCTTATCACCCTAAGGGGTGTTTCCCAACGTACCCTAATTTCTGGCGGGAAAGGGTATAACGCCAATATTTGCTATCGGGGTAACCCTACGCATCATCACACACTTCATTTTATTTTATCTGATTCAGGAAAAACTACAGGTAGTTTTTTCCACTCCCACATAATACCCTTTCTTGTGGTACTTGTAGTATCAGAAACACGTAACACCTCCTTCATTGCCCTTAACGTGTGGCCCTAATGAGAAATACGTTTGTTTATTCACCGTCGACACTGTATTCAGTGTCCGTGTCTGTGTCTGTGTCGACCGACTGAGGTAAATGGGCGTTTTTAAAACCCCTGACGGTGTTTCTGAGACGCCTGGACCGGTCCTAATAGATTGTCGGCCGTCTCATGTCGTCAACCGACCTTGCAGCGTGTTGACATTCTCACGTAATTCTCTAAATAAGCCATCCATTCCGGTGTCGACTCCCTAGAGAGTGACATCACCATTACAGGCAATTTCTCCGCCTCCTCACCAACATCGTCCTCATACATGTCGACACACACGTGCCGACACACAGCACACACACCGGGAATGCTCTGACAGAGGACAGGACCCACTAGCCCTTTGGGGAGACAGAGGGAGAGTCTGCCAGCACACACCAAAAACGCTATAATTATATAGGGACAACCTTATATAAGTGTTTCTCCCTTATAGCATCTTTTATATATATACAATATCGCCAAAATCAGTGCCCCCCCTCTCTGTTTTAACCCTGTTTCTGTAGTGCAGTGCAGGGGAGAGCCTGGGAGCCTTCTCTCCAGCTTTTCTGTGAGAGAAAATGGCGCTGTGTGCTGAGGAGATAGGCCCCGCCCCTTTTACGGCGGGCTCGTCTCCCGCTATTTTTGAAGTTAGGCAGGGGTTAAATATCTCCATATAGCCTCTGTGGGCTATATGTGAGGTATTTTTTGCCTCTAATAAGGTTTTTATTTGCCTCTCAGAGCGCCCCCCCCAGCGCTCTGCACCCTCAGTGACTGTTGTGTGAAGTGTGCTGAGAGGAAAATGGCGCACAGCTGCAGTGCTGTGCGCTACCTTTATGAAGACTCAGGAGTCTTCAGCCGCCGATTTTGGACCTCTTCTCTCTTCAGCGTCTGCAAGGGGGCCGGCGGCGCGGCTCCGGTGACCATCCAGGCTGTACCTGTGATCGTCCCTCTGGAGCTAGTGTCCAGTAGCCAAGCAGCAAATCCACTCTGCACGCAGGTGAGTTCACTACTTCTCCCCTAAGTCCCTCGTTGCAGTGATCCTGTTGCCAGCAGGACTCACTGTAAAGTAAAAAACCTAAGCTAAACTTTCTCTAAGCAGCTCTTTAGGAGAGCCACCTAGATTGCACCCTTCTCGTTCGGGCACAAAATCTAACTGGAGTCTGGAGGAGGGTCATAGGGGGAGGAGCCAGTGCACACCACCTGATCTGGTAAAAGCTTTACTTTTTTTGTGCCCTGTCTCCTGCGGAGCCGCTATTCCCCATGGTCCTTTCAGGAACCCCAGCATCCACTTAGGACGATAGAGAAATGTATAAATATATTAATCATTCTGGGCTTGAGGAGTGTTAAGCGTCTGGTTTTTGCTTTATTGCTCCTTACCCTTAATGTCACAATCGTATACCTCAGTTTCTTTCTAGGTCACTAAGCTATCCAATAGTGAAAACCCCATCAAAAGTCATCCAGTAGTTTCCTGCGTCATGCCGGAACGTGCAGACAAACACAAATTACAACTTTAGAGAGAGAGAGAGAGAGAAAGAGAGAGATAATGCTGAGGAAGGCCGTCCTCCAGGGAGCTCCAGAGTAGAAAGAATCACACTACACTCTGTGTAATCTGTGTTCGATATTTCAGTCACCAGACTATTATCAAGAACATAGCATGCTTCTGATAAAAGTCTGGTGACTGAAATGTCGAAAAAGATTACACAGAGTGTAGTGCAATTCTATTGGAGGTCTTGGGAGTGCCACCTTACCAGTGTCTGACTGGGGCATGAAGTGCCCACCAGGGGAATGTACTGGTATGGGCCCGTGTTTAGGGTTGATGCCGGTCAATTTCACTATGTAAACTATACTAGTTTGCAGTTTCATTTCCAATTGGTGTTGCAGTTTCCTTTTAACTGTGCTCCTACTACAAATATATTTATGAAAAATTATTATTCACAGTGAATCATTGTCATAATACTATGGCGTCTACCAGCTGACCATGAATATCACATAATGGCACAAACACCTAAAAAAATTCATAAAAATAAAAAACCGAGAGAGAATAAAACAAACTAAAAGTTTAATGTCAAACACTCAGGCTTTTATCCAAGGTTATCCAAGGGATAAAAACACCTGATCCGCCTTTCCACAAACTCGTATGGCATACTGCACGATCTTTATAAATATAATAATAAAATGTGCAGCCTCGGTCTTTATCCTAGTTTCTTTTGTTGTCAGTTTTGTCAATGACGAAGCCCAATATGTACTACAGCAGCATCATCTACTGGTTACAAACAGCCCTGCATTCTACGGAATGATACGGTAAATACATTACGAGCATAAAATTTGGTAAGTCTTTAACAAGCAGATGTAGACAACTTTATACGACAGAAGTAACAATTTATGAGCCATATAGACATAACAAAAATAAATCGCAAACACAGCAGCACATTTCTTATAAAATGATCACTGATAACAGCAACAAGAAGATTTAATAGCAGAAAACCAGCTGTGTTTATTCTTGTGTGACACTTACTGATTTCCTCATCAGACGGCTCAGATAACTGGATCACTCATTTCTGCCCAGGGCAAATAAACTTTCATTATCCCATGTTATAGTTACTTATTTGCAAAGCTGTATACAAGGTGAATAACCGCTCTGGTGAATGTTCCCTAACTGGGACCTCAAGCCACAGCCTACATTAGTGATCTGAAAGTGACCTTCCACCTCACTGGCATTACAGTAGTTTTATACAAACACTTCACATAGCAATGTATAATGACACATTTTTTTGTAATTGTGACATGAAAACGTGCAATGGAAAAAGCTGATGTTGTCCTTAGCAACCAGATATTTCTGTTTCATTGCTAAATACACACAGGAAGACAGTGAAAAGAAGGAAAAGATGGACTCGTGGGAGCTGTAAAGTACTACACGTATTGCAAGCCCTGTTCAATGGGTGAATTACAGATGACAGGGAATAAATCAGGGATTATGTGACAAGGTATCTACTATGTAATAGCTTATCCATTCTATTCAACAAGCTCAAAACACAAAGCCCATCAGCAGGCAGTGTGTCACTGTGGCTGGACTTTAACAGACAAATCACAAATGACCACTTTAGGTACAATGGGGGCAGATGTATTAAGTCTCGAGAAGGCATAAAGAAGTGATAAAGCAGTGATACAGTGCCTTCCAAAAGTATTCACCCCATGTTTTGTTGCTTCACAACCCAGAATTAAAATGGATTGTTTGAACGTATGCATCATTTCATTCACAGAAAATGCCTACAACTTTGAAGACTTTTTTTTTTTTAATGTGAAGCAAACAAATTGGACAAAATAACAGAAAACTTCAGCATGCATAACTATTCACCCCCCCTAAAGTCAGTACTTTGTAGAGCCACCTTTTGCGGCAATTACAGCTGCAAGTCGCTTTGGATAAGTCTCTATGAGCTTGCCACATCTTGCCACTGGGTTTTTGCCCATTCCTCAAGGCAAAACTGCTCCAGCACCTTCATGTTGGATGGTTTCCACTTGTGAACAGCAATCATCAAGTCTGACCACAGAGTCTCAATTGGATTGAGATCTGGGACATTCCAACACATTTAAATGTTTCCCCTTAAACCACTCGAGTGTTGCTTTAGCATTATGCTTTGGGTCATTGTCCTGCTGGAAGGTGTACCTCCGTCCTAGTCTCAAATCACAGGCAGACTGAAACAGGTTTTGCTCAAGAATATCCCTGTATTTAGCACCATCCATCTTTCCCTCGACTCGAAACAGTTTCCCAGTCCCTGCTGCTGAAAAACATCCCCACAGCATAATGCTGCCACCACCATGCTTCATTGTGAGGATGGTATTCTTGGGGTGATGTGATGTATTGGGTTTGCGCCAGACATAGCGTTTTCCTTGGTGGCCGAAAAATTAAATTTTAGTCTCATCTGACCAGAGCACCTTCCTCCATACATTTGGGGAGTCGTCCACATGCCTTTTGGCAAACTCAAATTGTGCCTTCTTATTTTTAACACTAAGTAATGGCTTTTTTTCTGGCCACTCTTCCATAAAGCCCAGTTCTATGGAGTGTATGCCTTATTGTGGTCACAAGCGCAGATACACCAGTCTCTGCTGTGGAACTCTGCAGCTCCTTCAGGCTTACCTTTGGTCTCTGTGTTGCCTCTCTGATTAATGCCCTCCTTACCCGGTCTGTAAGTTTTGGTTGCTGGCCCTCTCTTGGCATGTTTGTTGTGGTACCATGTTCTTTACACTTGAAGATGATTGATTTGATGGTGCTCCAGGGGATCATCAAAGATTTGGATATTTTTTTGTAACCAAACCCTGACTTCTCAAGAACTTTGTCTCTGACTTGTTTGGAGAGCTCCTTGGTCTTCATGGTGTGATGCCTCTTGCATAGAGGTGTTGCAGCCTCTGGGGCCTTTCAGAAAAGGTGCGTTTATACTGGCAGATCATGTGACACTTAAATTGCACACAGGTGGACTTCATTTCACTAATTATGTGACTTCTGAAGGTAATTGGATGCAGCAGAACTCTTGAGGGCCTTCATAGCATACATATGCACATGCCAATTAAAAAAAAAAAATATTTATAAAAATTATTTTTTTATATACATTTTTCTAATTTCACTTCACCAACATACTATTTTGTGCAGATCCATTACATAAAATTCAGATAAAAAATAAATAAATTAAATTAATTACAGATTGTAATGTAACAAAATAGGTAAAAAGCCAAGGGGGGGGGGGGGGGGGGGTGAATACTTTAGCAAGGCACTGTAAGTGCAAGGGGATAACTCACCAGCCAATCTATATATAAATATAAACTACCTTTAAAACATATTTATTGTTTTAGTAACTTTTTATGCCCCTCAAAAGTGGAACTAGAAACCCAAGCCTAGATTCCAGTCCACTGCAGTGTGAACTGGTCACGTATGTAACAAAGGCTTCTGTGAAGGATTGGGAATCTGTAAAAAAAGTCCACTGCCAGTCCTTATCCTGCGGGCGCTGGGCACCATCCAGCTGTCCTGGCACATTTTCCTAAGTAAATGACAGCAATAACCACATTTTTTATTGCTGGACAGTGGTTCTCTTCATATTGACCTGTCACCATAGCAGCATGATGATCCTAGCAGGATGAGATGTGGATGTGTGCCACCCTCATACAGCCCAAGAGAGAAAGGCAGCCTGGCAAAAGCATGGTTTACGAAACATGTATACTATGGATGAACAGGAGATCATAATGGCTAAAATAATCCAATGACACTGCTCATGTACATTTTATAATCTAGGTACTCCAGTCTACTGATTAATCCTGAACATATCCTGCGGTATTGTCATAGCAGAGTGTGGACTGGAGTGACCACGATGCCCAATAAAAATACTAGTAAAATTGAATTAAGTTAATTACTGGACACACTGCTAAACATGGTTAGAAAATGTGCACTATTGGCCTAAATACACTGGAACCTGTATCGGTTACCGAGCACGAAGGCCTGTCTGTGTGGAGCAGCTGACTGAAGGTCATGGTGGTGAAGTGTTGGCATGGTTCTACAGCAATAGTTGTCTGAGACCAGGCATTAGAAATTCCTTGGAATGTTTTGAAGCTTGTAATAGAAACACCTCAGAAGCACCTTAATAAAGTGATGTAATAAACAGTACCACCAAGTTTACTGTATATAAGGCCATTTTATTTGTAGGGACATCCGTCAATGACAAATGATCTTGCGCTGACTGTACTGAGAGTTACGTTTTTTTTTTAATCCTCAATCACATTTTTTTCGAGATAAACGGTCCTTTAATTATCTCTTCACTACAGTGAATTAACTAAATACTAATGCAAACAGAAACCCAAATCTGCTGTGAAATAAATTATGTTCTGTATTTTCATTTTATTGACATTATAAAGTACACAGAGTTTTCAAGCCAATTCCATATTGACATTGCAATAGGGAGCTTACAATTAGAGGAACTTGACAGCAGTGTATTGGCTAAAGATTGCAAGGTGTTATTTAACAAAAATACTAAGTAAATGGTCATTTTTATTCCGAAAGTACTATTAAAGTTAAGGTGGGTACACACTATGCGACAAGCTCTATGAGCGACATCGCCTAGTGTTATCCCTCCCGGGCTGGGGCGGTTGGCGGCAGTGCGTACACACTGAGCGGTATGCAAACCATATTGCTCAGTGACGTCACGACACGGCTAGGCTGTACATGCAGTCTTTGGATGACAGTCCAAATTGAGCTGTATGCACGGCCAACAGCAAGGGTCCTTATTGGCCCGAGGGGCCACGCATCGCTCGTCGGAGCCAGCACACACACTCATTCAACTAAGGGTGGGTACACACTTAGTGATAGATTAAACAACGTCACTCAGGAAGGGTCAAAATGAGCGTTGTCGTTTAATTTATCGCTAAGTGTGTACCCACCCTTAGTTGAATAGAAATAAAATACCATTGGATGCCAGTTACAATCTTTATCTGTCTTAGCACAGAGGTTGGATTTGAAGAAGAGAGAATTCTAATGACATGATAATTGTATCTCACGGTCACACACAGTCACAAAGGAGTTAATCCACAAAACGTGGTAAATTAAGTCCTGGTGGATGAGAAATATACCGATAAGTCTCTGAAACAAGGAGGCAATGATGTGGAAGATTGCAGGCCTTAGCTTTGCAGCATGGAATAAAACACATCAGAGGTTTTACGTGTGACCTCTGGTAAGTGCCTGGGATCAGAATGTCATGAATCATATAGTGGCAACGCTACCATGTTACCCACTTACTGAGCACTATCCTGGCTCCATTTGTCTCTGTTCAAGGTGCTAGCCTATTCGGGTGGATTTATTGGATCATCTGGAAAGCTTAAATGGGCAGCTATGTAATACTTTCACTATTACTGAACAACAGGTTACAGAATCCTTGAGCCAATGACTAGTGTTGGAAATCACTATTATACCTCTCAGTACTTACAGCATCTGGATAAAATACGAAATTCAGAGTGGTCCTGAATATGGTATTTTATCTTCATGGATAAAAATCCCAGATTTGCAGATTTTTTTTCTCTTTAATAACTCATAGACAGAAATGGAAAATATTGAACAGAATCCATACGCATACGAACCCAGTCATCTAATGAATATATCACTAAAGCGGTTTGTACATAACAATAATACTCAGCAGTGCTGAACATTATACTAAACACTTGTGCCTTAGTCTACATATCCTACATATCTTATATTTGGTTCTCATTTGAGCCAAACACATGTGGAAATGCTTCTACATTGCATCTGGTCACATTTGCGCTGGGTACACACTGGGCGATATATTGGCCGTTCAAGAAAATGGGCGACATAACACAAGTGGGTCGACGGGTGTATGCGAACAATATGTCTGTGAACATCATTCACATATTGCGTTGGCTGTTGACTGCCCGTACACCTGCTGCAGGGGCTGATGCCACAGCGGGGCGGGCAAAGCTGTATGACATTACGGAGATATTCAGCAGCCGATTGGTAAGTGTATATGCTTACAGTACCTGGATCAGCCGCTCTATCAGCATGATGGCTTACATTTCGGTCCTGTGTGTACCCAGCTTTACAATGCTTTCTCCCTTAAAATGAGTTTTCAGCTGCGTTAACGCATGTCAGACATGCTGAAATGCAACAAGCAGATCTAGTGAGCAGGACCCTCTCACCTTCTGTTTCCCTGTATTCACTATCACTTTATGGTCATAGTATTGCTATGTTAAGATGCTGTGGAATACGGTAAGTATGGCACTATATAAATCTTGAATAATGTTACATGTACAGATACACCACCGATAATCCTGCACCCTTGGTTCCAGTACTGCGCCGGATTATCGGTGTATATACAGCGGCATCCCAACGATTTACCCTCCAACCCCCTAATCCTAAACCGCCTGCAGCCTACTCCCCTCCAGCCGGATTAAGAGAGGTGCTGGACCATCAGGTGCCGATAATCGATGTCGTACTTGTACATGTAACATTATTCAGGCTCTGATTTAGTCCTTGCCTACTTACCCAGGATGCACAGGAGATTTCCCAGTGTGTCTAAAACTCCGGAGGGAGTGAACCAAACTCCTGTATTCCGGCTACTTCTCTAGTAAGCATGCAATCCAGGTTCTTGACAACGTGATTTTGCTATGAAGTGCGTCACCATGCCCACCCAAATATCCCACACTGTATCCACAGCCTTTAATGCACAAATGAAACACATTCTCAGTCTGGGCTCTGGGGCCATTCTGAATAATAACATGCTAACACGGGTATACAGTGAATGAAGCTGCATGCTTAGAATACTGCAATTATCTGTACAATAGGAATATAATACCAATATTCACAGGTGCAGTATCATCTTGGGATGGAGAGTAAATGGGATACAAAGTGCAGAGGAGACAACAAAATGACCCCTACCTCAATAGCATAGGAAAAACAATTTAACAAATTGGTGTTCAGGAATGTGTATTATCCTGCCGACCTTGACGAGATTAATGAGGCATGCATGAAATTTAACTGGTGAACCTACCATAAGTACACACACAATTAAAGAGAGCTGATCAATCTCAGATTGATCACACATTCCTCGAAATGGAAAAGAATCAAAATGCCTTTTTCCATTGAGAGCTGTTGTTTACAAACACACTGTGCAAAGAGAGTAACTGCTCCCCTGCAAAGAGGCTCATTGACAGCCCAGGGAATCAATGTTTCCAGAACACACACTTTATTATAAAGCCAGAGCAGTAAATTACTCCAAGTGCCTGCAAATTACCCTGTTGTACTATCCAGTAATGCAGCTTAGATCATGCACATTCATTATAAGGCAGCTACACCTACATTACCTAATGGGAGCACGTTTCCCAGCTCTCATCAACTACCTGGAACCTTCAGTTATGTTTCTGACCCGAGACAGGTTAAACAGACACCTTGTATTTACCACTGCATAATGTGCTTCTTCGCTAGAGGAATCATTGTCCTATATACAAAACAATGCAGCTGTCAAAATACATATTCATTTGTCTAGATAAAGAAGAGGAGTAGCCCAGTAATCAAGAGCACTTACTGTATAACACTGACACAGAGAGATTTGTTTTGGGTCTAGGGTCACTATTTCTGCCTATACCCTGGTAAGTACATTTAGGTTATAAACTCCACTGGTCTTATTTAAATGAAACAGTGAGTTCTATTGTGGTAAAAAAAACAAAGAAGATACATAAACCAAATGGAAAAAAAGTCTAAAGGTTTATTTTAATGAACTGGTACTAGATGCTCAGCCGCCAAGAGGGAGTTTGGGCTCTGGGGTGGTACAGCAACATTTTGGCTAAATTAACGTGTAAAGGTGGGTACACACTAGGACAACTCACAAAGGGTGCAAGATTGCCAGCGATGGGGCCCAACAGGGGTGCCATCATCAGCAAGTGCATACACACTTGTCGATGCTGGCAGCAATGAGCGACAGCGCGCACGGGGGAGGGTCTCCTCGCTGGCTTTGTTGCCCATTGGACCTGCATTTTCCGAGGGTGGATGTTGCTCACGACACGCGGCAGAGTGCATCGTCAGCGACATAGTGCATACACACTGGACGATATTGTGATCAATGTGTCCAAATTGGGCATATCATGCCGATATCGTCCTTATCGTACCTTAAGATCCCCACCTATAATTAGGCACAAAGCAGGCTCAGGCCCACATGAACCCTGTGCCCACCCTCATCTCGGCAACCGTCTAGATGTCAATAATTTTCAACAAAGAATGCTGATCTTTGCTTGTGCCACCTGAATGCCTTCCTAAAGCCTGAGAAAGTAACTTCCAGTACAGCACCAACTGATGATGGATCCAGTAGTGCTGTAAAAATACAAGCTGTGTCAACACATGCACAAGACACATGCATCCAAAAGAATGAGAGGAGAAATGTAAGTGGCTTGAGTACGCCATATTGTGCAAAGACATAGCATATTTTAGGAAACCTGGCAAGTCTTCTATGTGGAGTTTGCATATTTTCCCTATGCTTGCATGGGTTTCCTCTGTGTACAACTGTTTCCTCTCATATTTCAAAAACATACTGGTAGGTTAATGGGTTCCTGACAAAAAATAATCCCAGTGTGTATGTGGCCCATGACCATGAGGTAGGGAATAAAGAATGTAAGCTCCAGTGGGGCAGGGACTCGGATGTGGATGGTCACATATTTCTCTGCAAAGCGCATGTATGCAGATGAAAATGTATATATAAATAAATAATATGAGGCTAGCAGACGATCTTAACATGGATTTTTCAGTTTAGCTATGTCATAACCTGAAAAATAGTTTAGCATACGCATTACAGCAAAATTGACCTCTACTAAGGAGTTAAAAACACAACTTTGCTAAAACAAATTTCTCCAAAGTTATGGTGGTTTTGTAAATCAGCTTTTTCCTGGTTTATACAGAACAGCTACAAGTACAACAAAGAATTATATCAATGGTGTGCTTAAATAACCCGCAGGCAAGACGACACACAACTAAGAGAAACATAATATACATGGTATAGTGGAAATATGAGGAAAAAGGCCTGGAATGAATCAGGTCAATGTGGAAAACATCTTTGTGTTGGTTGTCAGCGACACCATAAATCTCAATACTGCTCCACTGATTTCCAAAAGGAGAGGATGGTTAACCTCTAAAACACAAACATTTATGGCTGAAAGAAAGGACCTGCATGAAATATACACAGATAACACCAACCTACAGTCATCTCTGAGATTTACAGTTAGCGGTCGGCCAGAAATCTCTGCTGTCCTAGACGTCAGATGCCAGACAAGACACTACACACTGACCGAATCAGACACGCATGCCGCACATCATATATTGGTATACAACTAGATGACAAATTAGTTGCGTTCCCTGTCGGCTGATAATTTTGCACGGATCAGATTTTACTTTTCAAAAAAGAAGTGACAGCCTAGAAATCCTTACAATGACAAGCAGACACAAGAGACAAAAACTCGCAGGAGTATGCAATCATGATGAAAACAACTGACCTGATTATGTCACAGTGATTAATAAAACTACAGACAAGATATCTAGACAGCTGGTTCATAATGTGTCCCTATGTTACGTGTGCTTTTATCTTTGCACTGCGCCAAGGAATATATTACACTGGATAGCTGATGGTACTTTCATAACTCTTTTGTTTCAATGTAGAAAGACTTCTACACATCCCAGTACGCCCTGCAATAATTTCAGCATGGCCAAATAGCAAAACTGTAGCAGGGCATGCTGGTATGTGTAGTTCAGCAACAGCTGGAGGGCCAAAGGTTCCCCACCCGATGTAATGTTTACATTCAGAAAGGACTTTAGAATAATTTATTAATAGTTATTTATATACAGTAGCACACAATAATACTCAGCGCTTTCATAGAGAAGATTTCAGTCATTCCCAAAATGGCAAGTGCTGAAGATTTCTGTCTGTGGAAGCAGGTGTAATAATTACTGATTCAGCAAAATACAGTGAGTTCAAAGTCCCTCCGCAGTGACTGTGTGTCTGATTCAGATGTGGCTGGAAGTGCTATCACTGCTGCTTGTATGGAAGCTTCCAGCGATGCAGGACCCATACTGCGCCGAACATCAGTACTTTGCGTTATGTGCGGCACCTACAACTACATCTGAATTAGGCCCTGTGTGCTAAGTAATATGACAAAGCTTGTGATTCAGGGTCTCTGGTGGCTCTGTGCCAATGGGGTCCCACTCGTGCTGCAAGGTGCCTGAAGTCTCTGTGCCAATGGGGTCCCACTCGTGCTGCAAGGTGCCTGAAGTCTCTGTGCCAATGGGGTCCCACTCGTACTGCAGGGTCTCTGGTGGCTCTGTGTCTGTGGACTACCACTTGTGCTACAGGAACTCTGGTAGCGCTGTACCAATGGGGTGTTGCAGGGTCTCTGGCGGCTCTGTCTGTGGGGTCCCGCTTGTGCTTCATAGTATCTGGCGGCTCCGTGCCTGTGCGGTTCTGCCGATGCTGCAGGGTCCCTGGCGACTGTGTCTGTGGAATACCGCTCATGTTGCAGGGTCTCTGGCGGCTCTGTGTGTGAAGTACCACTCGTGCTGCAGGGTCTCTGGCGGCTGTGTGTGTGGAGTATCACTCGTGTTGCAGGGTCTCTGGCGGCTCTGTGTGTGGAATACCGCTCGTGTTGCAGGGTCTCTGGCGGCTGTGTGTGTGGAGTACCACTCGTGCTGCAGGGTCTCTGGCGGCTCTGTGTGTGGAGTACCACTCGTGTTGCAGGGTCTCTGGCGGCTCTGTGTGTGGAGAACCGCTCGTGTTACAGGGTCTCTGGAGGCTCGGTGTCTGTGGAGTATCGCTCGTGTTTCAGGGTCTCTGGCGGCTCTGTGTGGAGTACCGCTAGTGTTGCAGGGTCTCTGGTGGCTCTTTGCCTGTGCGCTTCTGCTAATGCTGCAAAGTCTCTGTGTCTGTGGAGTACCGCTCGTGTTGCAGCGTCTCTGGCGGCTTTGTGTGGAGTATCGCTCGTGTTTCAGGGTCTCTGGCGGCTCTGTGTGGAGTACTGCTAGTGTTGCAGGGTCTCTGGTGGCTCTTTGCCTGTGCGCTTCTTCTAATGCTGCAAAGTCTCTGTGTCTGTGGAGTACCGCTCGTGTTGCAGCGTCTCTGGCGGCTTTGTGTGGAGTATCGCTCGTGTTGCAGTGTCTGTGGCGGATCTGTGTCTGTGGGGTCCCGCTTGTGCTTCAGAGTCTCCGGCAACTTTGTGCCTGTGCGGTTCTGCTAATGCTGCAGGGTCTCTGGCGACTCTGTGTCTGTGGGGTACCGCTCGTGTTGCAGCGTCTCTGGCGGCTGTGTGTGGAGTATCGCTCGTGTTGCAGGGTCTCTGGCGGCTCTGTGTCTGTGGGGTCCCGCTTGTACTTCAGGGTCTCTGGCGGCTCTGTGCCTGTGCGGTTCTGCTAATGCTGCAGTGTCTCGGCGGCTCTGTGTCTGCGGAGTCCAGCTCATACTGCACGGTCTCTGACAGAGCTGTGATTCCCAACTGCCTTTGTCCCTCTCTGTAGAGGAGATCTGCAGCCACAAACCGCACTCGCTATGGAGGGACTTTTTGAACTCACTGTAGATTCACCTGTGTATGATTAAAGAAATCCACAAAACATGACCTGTTGTTGGTATTTGATGACTGGCGTTGAGAACCCCTGTCTTATCACACTGACACATACAGTACACATACAAGGGTTCATTTTTTATCAAAAGCCTATATGCTGATGGAATGTAGGAGAAAGCCGAGCACTTGGAGGACACCCACACACGAGAACATACAAAGGCCACATAGGTAGTGCCTTAGGGGGAGATGTACTAAGCAGTGATAAAAGTGGAGAAGTTTGTCATTGGAGAAGTTGCCCATGGGAACCAATCAGCTGCTCTGTATACGTTTACAGTATGCAAATTATAAATGTTAGGTCAATGCTGATTGCTGCCATAGGCAATTTCTCCATTGGCTCACTTCTCCAATTTTATCATTGCTTAGCACATCTCCCCTAGTCATTTATAGAGCTCATGACCTCAGGGCCGTGAGGCAGTCATTTTAATCACTATGGCAACTGTGCTGCAATGAAGAATAGGATGAAACTTTCACAGGAGATGACAAAAATAAGATTTTACTTACCGGTAAATCTATTTCTCGTAGTCCGTAGTGGATGCTGGGGACTCCGTAAGGACCATGGGGAATAGACGGGCTCTGCAGGAGACATGGGCACTTTAAGAAAGAATTTATATTCTGGTGTGCTCTGGCTCCTCCCTCTATGTCCCTCCTCCAGACCTCAGTTAGAGAAACTGTGCCCAGAAGAGCTGACAGTACAAGGAAAGGATTTTGGTAATCCAGGGCAAGACTCATACCAGCCACACCAATCACACCGTATAACTTGTGATAAACTTACCCAGTCAACAGTATGAACAACAACAGAGCATCAGTTCAACCCTGATGCAACTATAACATAACCCTTATTGCAGCAATAACTATATACAAGTATTGCAGAAGAAGTCCGCACTTGGGATGGGCGCCCAGCATCCACTACGGACTACGAGAAATAGATTTACCGGTAAGTAAAATCTTATTTTCTCTAACATCCTAGTGGATGCTGGGGACTCCGTAAGGACCATGGGGATTATACCAAAGCTCCCAAACGGGCGGGAAAGTGCGGATGACTCTGCAGCACCGATTGAGCAAACACAAGGTCCTCCTCAGCCAGGGTATCAAACTTATAGAACTTTGCAAAAGTGTTTGAACCTGACCAAGTAGCCGCTCGGCACAGCTGTAATGCCGAGACCCCTCGGGCAGCCGCCCAAGAAGAGCCCACCTTCCTAGTGGAATGGGCCTTAACTGATTTTGGCAGCGGCAATCCAGCCGCAGAATGAGCCTGCTGAATCGTGTTACAGATCCAGTGAGCAATAGTTTGCTTTGAAGCAGGAGCACCAAGCTTGTTGGAAGCATACAGGAGAAACAAAGACTCTGTTTTCCTGACCCTAGCCGTTCTGGCTACATAAACCTTCAAAGCCCTGACCACATCAAGCAACTCGGAATCCTCCAAGTCAGTAGTAGCCACAGGCACCACAATAGGTTGGTTTATATGAAAAGATGAAACCACTTTCGGCAGGAATTGTGGACGGGTCCTCAATTCTGCTCTATCTGCATGGAAAACCAGATAGGGGCTTTTATGTGACAAAGCCGCCAATTCTGACACACGCCTAGCCGAAGCCAAGGCTAGTAGCATGACCACCTTCCACGTGAGATATTTCAATTCCACCGTTTTGAGTGGTTCAAACCAGTGGGATTTCAGGAAACTCAACACCACGTTAAGATCCCAAGGTGCCACTGGAAGCACAAAAGGGGGCTGAATATGCAGCACTCCCTTTACAAACGTCTGAACTTCAGGTAGAGAAGCCAGCTCTTTTTGAAAGAAAATGGATAGGGCCGAAATCTGGACCTTAATGGAACCCAATTTTAGGCCTAAAGTCACTCCTGATTGTAGGAAGTGAAGGAAACGGCCCAACTGGAATTCCTCCGTAGGGGCATTCCTGGCCTCACACCAAGCAACATATTTTCGCCATATACGGTGATAATGTTGCGCTGTCACGTCCTTCCTAGCCATTATCAGTGTAGGAATAACCTCATCCGGAATGCCTTTCTCTGCTAGGATCCGGCGTTCAACCGACATGCCGTCAAACGCAGCCGCGGTAAGTCTTGGAACAGACAGGGCCCCTGTTGCAACAAGTCCTGTCTTAGAGGAAGAGGCCACGGGTCCTCTGTGAGCATTTCTTGCAGATCTGGATACCAAGTCCTTCTTGGCCAATCCGGAACAATGAGTATTGTTCTCACTCCTCTTTTTCTTATGATTCTCAGCACCTTGGGTATGAGAGGAAGAGGAGGAAATACATAGACCGACTGGAACACCCACGGTGTCACCAGTGCGTCCACAGCTATCGCCTGAGGGTCTCTTGACCTGGCGCAATACCTCTGTAGCTTTTTGTTGAGGTGGGATGCCATCATGTCCACCTGTGGCAGTTCCCACAGACTTGTAATCTGCGTGAAGACTTCTTGATGAAGTCCCCACTCTCCCGGGTGGAGGTCGTGCCTGCTGAGGAAGTCTGCTTCCCAGTTGTCCACTCCCGGGATGAACACTGCTGACAGTGCGCTTACATGATTCTTCACCCAGCGAAGAATTCTGGTGGCTTCCGCCATTGCCACCCTGCTCCTTGTGTCGCCTTGTCGGTTTACATGAGCCACAGCCACTGAATCAGAACCGGTTGGTCGCGAAGCAGGGTCTCCGCTTGACGTAGGGCGTTGTATATGGCCCTTAGTTCCAGGATGTTGATGTGAAGGTAAGTCTCCTGACTTGACCACAGACCTTGGAAATTTCTTCCCTGTGTGACTGCTCCCCACCCTCGGAGGCTTGCATCCGTGGTCACCAGGACCCAGTCCTGAATGCCGAATCTGCGGCCCTCGAGAAGGTGAGCACTCTGCAGCCACCACAGGAGAGACACCCTAGCCCTGGGGGATAGGGTGATTAACCGATGCATCTGAAGATGTGATCCGGACCATTTGTCCAGTAAGTCCCATTGAAAGGTCCTCGCATGGAACCTGCCGAAGGGAATGGCCTCGTATGACGCCACCATCTTTCCCAGGACTCGAGTGCAGTGATGCACTGACACCTGTTTTGGTTTTAATATTTAGAATCCAGCCGTGTTGCAGTAACACTTCCAGAGAACGTGCTACGCTGATCAGCAACTGCTCTCTTGACCTCGCTTTTATGAGGAGATCGTCCAAGTATGGGATAATTGTGACCCCTTGCTTCCGCAGGAGTACCGTCATTTCCGCCATTACCTTGGTAAATATTCTCGGAGCCGTGGAGAGACCAAACGGCAACGTCTGAAATTGGTAATGACAATCCTGTACCACAAATCTGAGGTACGCCTGATGAGGTGGAAAAATGGGGACATGAAGGTATGCATCCTTTATGTTCAGAGACACCATAAAATCCCCCCCTTCTAGGCTTGCGATGACCGCTCTCAGCGATTCCATCTTGAACCGGAACCTTTTCAGGTACATGTTCAGGGATTTTAAATTCAATATGGGTCTGACCGAACCGTCCGGTTTCGGTACTACAAACATGGTCGAATAATAACCCCTTCCTTGTTGAAGGAGGGGAACCTTGACCACCACCTGTTGAAGATACAATTTGTGAATTGCAGTTAACACTATTTCCCTCTCGAGGGGGGAAGCTGGCAGGGGCGATTTGAGGTATCGTGAGGGGGCATCTCTTTGAATTCCAGCTTGTATCCCTGAGACACAATATCTATTGCCCAGGGATCCAACTGGGAGTGAACCCACTTGTGGCTGAAATTTCAGAGACGCGCCCCCACCGGGCCTAGCTCCGTCTGTGGAGACCCAGCGTCATGCGGTGGATTTTGTGGAAGCCGGGGAGGACTTCTGTTCCTGGGAACTAGCTGTGTTATGCAGCTTCTTTCCTCTGCCCCTGCCCCTTGCAAGAAAGGACGCACCTCGGACTTTCTTGCTTTTCTGTGATCGAAAGGACTGCATTTGGTAATACGGTGCTTTCTTAGGCTGTGAGGAAACATATGGCAAAAAATTTGACTTTCCAGCAGTAGCTGTGGAGACCAGGTCCGAGAGACCCTCTCCAAACAATTTCTCACCCTTGTAAGGTAAAACCTCCATGTGCCTTTTGGAGTCGGCATCACCTGTCCATTGCCGAGTCCACAGGACTCTTCTGGCAGAAATCGACATAGCATTTATTCTAGAACCCAGTAGACTAATGTCTCTTTGAGCATCTCTCATATATAGGACAGCGTCTTTTATATGCCCCAGGGTCAATAATATAGTATCCTTGTCTAAGGTATCAAGTTCCTCAGACAGGGTGTCCGTCCATGCTGCTACAGCACTACACACCCAGGCCGACGCGATCGCCGGCCTCAGTAAGGTACCTGAATGTGTATAAATGGACTTCAGGGTACCCTCCTGCTTTCTATCCGCAGCATCTTTGAGGGTAGCCGTATCCTGTGACGGCAGGGCTACCTTCTTGGATAAGCGTGTTAAAGCTTTGTCCACCCTAGGGGAGGATTCCCAGCGTAACCTGTCCGTTGGCGGGAAAGGATACGCCATAAGAATCCGTTTGGAAATCTGCAGTTTTTTATCTGGGGATTCCCAAGCCTTTTCACATAACTCATTTAGCTCGTGTGAAGGGGAAAGGTCACCACCTGCCTCTTTTCCCCATACATATGAACCCTCTTGTCAGGGACTGGGGTTTCCTCTGTGATGTGCAACACATCCTTAATTGCTATAATCATATAACGGATGGATTTAGCCAATTTTGGCTGTAACTTTGCATCATCGGAATCGGCACTGGAATCAGAATCCATGTCGGTATCTGTGTCAACAATTTGGGATAGTGGGCGCTTCTGAGACCCTGACGGCCTCTGCGACATAGGATCAGGCACGGGCTGAGACCCTGACTGTCCTGAGGCTTCAGCTTTTTCCAACCTTTTATGCAAGGAATTAACATTATCATTTAAAACCTTCCACATATCCATCCAATCAGGTGTCGGCGCCGTCGGCGGAGACACCACATTCATTTGCTCCCGCTCTGCTTCCACATAGCCTTCCTCGTCAAACATGTCGTCACAAGCGTACCGACACACCACACACACAGGGAATGCCCTTTTTGAAGACAGTTCCCCCACAAGGCCCTTTGGAGAGACAGAGAGAGAGTATGCCAGCACACACCCCAGCGCTATAAACCCAGGAATAACACAGTAACTTAATGTTAACCCAGTAGCTGCTGTTATAATGATTTTTGCGCCTAATTATGTGCCCCCCTTTTTTTTTACCCTCTTCTACCATGCATCTGCAGGGGTGAGCCTGGGGAGCTTCCTCTCAGCGGAGCTGTGGAGAAAAAATGGCGCTGGTGAGTGCTGAGGAAGAAGCCCCGCCCCCTCGACGGCGGGCTTCTGTCCCGCTTAAATATGTATTTTCTTGGCGGGGGCTCATACATATATACAGTGCCCAACTGTATATATGTTCACTTTTGCCAAAAAGAGGTCCCAATGCTGCCCAGGGCGCCCCCCCCCCCTGCGCCCTGCACCCTTACAGTGACCGGAGTATGTGAGGTGTGTGGGAGCAATGGCGCACAGCTGCAGTGCTGTGCGTTACCTCAGTGAAGACCGGAGTCTTCTACCGCCGATTTCGAGGTCTTCTTGCTTCTCATACTCACCCGGCTTCTGTTTTCCGGCTCTGCGAGGGGGACGGCGGCGCGGCTCTGGGATCGGACGACGAGGGTGAGATCCTGTGTACGATCCCTCTGGAGCTAATGGTGTCCAGTAGCCTAAGAAGCAGGACCTAACTTCAGAGAGTAGGGCTGCTTCTCTCCCCTCTGTCCCACGATGCAGGGAGTCTGTTGCCAGCAGAGCTCCCTGAAAATAAAAAACCTAACAAAATACTTTCTCAAAGCAAGCTCAGGAGAGCTCACTGAAAAGCACCCAGCTCGTCAGGGCACAGATTCAAACTGAGGTCTGGAGGAGGGACATAGAGGGAGGAGCCAGAGCACACCAGAATCTAAATTCTTTCTTAAAGTGCCCATGTCTCCTGCGGAGCCCGTCTATTCCCCATGGTCCTTACGGAGTCCCCAGCATCCACTAGGACGTTAGAGAAAAGCATTGTATGATCAAGGTGATTTTTTTGATATACAGTAGATATAGCTGGTTAATATCAAGATTTTACCCCAATCTAGGAATAGCTATCGGAGAGTTAACCATCAAGGGGCCTGATTCAGAGATGGAGAAAACATGCAAAAGCAGCAGGAGGTGTACTGAGTATACAGATTACTCCTGATGCCTGTGTGATCCGTTACTGCATCCGAAGATGGATAACTTGCATGACCATCTGCCCTCTGGATAAACATCAGGTTACGCAGGAAAGCCCGGGCTGTTGGCGCTGCCGCAGTCAGGACATCAGTGTCCTAAGATGCAGACCCTGGCATCGCCACTCCAAGAAAATGGGGGTGTCAGGCCATTTTTGGAACACTGCACAGCTCCGCCCACCACTCTGCCACCAAAATGCAGAGAGCCTGTCAATCAGGCTGTGGCATGGGGGTACTGCGCACAACAATGCAGAACAGGTCTTGCCTATGTGCCCTGCCATCAGGGATGTACATAAACCAGGGAGCAGCAGCCAATAAGAGAAGGGGACAGGAGGCAGTGCTAAGCTCCATGCTCCTGCATCGGGGGTCATCTCTATCCCAATCCTTGTTCACAATGTGTCCTCAACTTAAACCGCGTGCAGTGTTCTATATGCGTCATTACTAAGAAGTGCATCTCTTTCAATCTCTTTCCCTCTATCAGTAGGGCATGATCATTACAAGTAAGCCTTGAAGTGTATTGTACAATGGTCTTTAACCTCAGTTTGTTTTCATGTCACTAATGTAAGTAAAGTTAGACAGATTTTTAGTTGACTTGAGCACAACCCAAATGAATATTAAGACTTGCCTAAATTCTGCAGATAGTAAATGTGTTTACACTACACTACTTGTAGTCTGGATTTGCTCCATACAGAAAGCAAGATTAATAGGTAAGATATCAATTTGGATGTTGTAAAGAAGCCACTTGGCAAATGTGTCATTTACTCTTTCCACCATCCGGCGCTCGGATTTAAATGTGTAAGAAATTATATTAAAGAGTGATGTGGATCCCAGGGGCACTTATTTTGTTCAGTTGATAAAACTCATTTCCACATTCTGTCATAGTGATTTGTTGTCCATTTCACACCCACCTCTGTGTAATAAATCACAACAAATTAAAAACAGACAAAAATAAAATTTGCTTTAAAACCAGTGGCTTGTTAGCGGCTAATACGTAGGGAAAGCTCTTTTGATGTGATCTCTGCAGTAATGCGGATGTCTTGAAGCCAGAATTGAAGTCACTTCATTCCTATAGTATAGAGTCTTTCAACTCTTTAGCCCAGATGTCACTTCCTGCCTCCCTCAGTGGTCATTCTATAGAAGAAACATCATTTTACAGCCAGTGAAATCTGAGGAATGCGCCCAGAACCCACCGTTTATTATCCTCATCACTCTTGCTGATTACCTTGTCACAGAGCACATGGAAGAAGAAGGAAACCCCCTGTATATTTCAAGGGAATTCCTGCCACTAAGAAAGTGAAGCACCAGTTACCACTTAGCTAATTGCACAGACCCTTGTGGACTGACTGATAACATCCAGCCACTGTCCCAACCCCTTTGAAAACAAAACAAGAAAAAAAAAAACACCATACACACCTACCTTCATACATATTACACACAGATATTAATAAACTAGAGTTTGCCTGCGGGTTCGTTTGTTTGTATGTCTGTTATTGCTCAGAGGAACTCATTTTACAAAGACAGTAAGTACTATCTAACATTGTGATGTATGGTTTATATTGTACATACTGATCACAACATTTATTTGTAAGCAATATTTGCCACTTTCGCTTCAGGTATTAACACAAATAGGTACTATTAACTCGTGAGCAAGCCACATAAATCTACCCAAAGGAGAAGCAGCTGGTCCTGGGATCTACGCCTGCCCTGCAGCTCTGAGCGTTTTTTCGGGGTGTGTAATATATGTGTATATATTTATATACAAATAGCAGTACAGATGTTGTAATGGTTAGCATTACTGTCTCACAGCACTAAGGTCATGGGTTCGATTCCCACCATGGCCCTAACTGTGTGAAGTTTGTACATTCTCCCCATACTTACGTGGGTTTCCTCCAACAGTTTAATTAGCTTCTGACAAAATTAACCCAAGTATGAATGTGTGTGCGTATAAATGTGCTAGGGAATATAGATTGTAAGCTCCACTGGGGCAGGGACTGATGTGAATGGCCAAATATTTTCTGTAAAGCGTTGCGGAATATATGGGCGCCATAAATAATAATAATAATAATAATAAAAATAATAAAACAAAAAACCTCACAACGAGAGGATGTTACGCGGGCGAGCGGGGTGTTAGTTTGGGAGAGCCTGTGATCACTGCTACACTGCTCTATAAAGCAGTCGTGATCACTAAATAGATGCACAGCATCTAACAGCTGGGAGCTGCCCCACATGATGAGTTAAGCATTGCTGTGGACTTGCCTGGGACATTTGTCCATTGAAATTCCTTTCCCTATATGCTAGTAGGATTATAACCTACACTGATTTTATTTTGTTTTACCTGTATATATATATATATATATATATACACTGCTCAAAAAATAAAGGGAACACTTAAACAACACGATGTAACTCCAAGTCAATCACACTTCTGTGAAATCAAACTGTCCACTTAGGAAGCAACACTGATTGACAATCAATTTCACATGCTGTTGTGCAAATGGAATAGACAACAGGTGGGAATTATAGGTAATTAGTAAGACACCCCCAATAAAGGAGTTGTTCTGCATGTGATGACCACAGACCACTTCTCAGCTCCTATGCTTTCTGGCTGATGTTTTGGTCACTTTTGAAAGCTGGCGGTGCTTTCACTCTAGTGGTAGCATGAGACGGAGTCTACAACCCACACAAGTGGCTCAGGTAGTGCAGCTCATCCAGGATGGCACATCAATGTGAGCTGTGGCAAGAAGGTTTGCTGTGTCTGTCAGCGTAGTGTCCAGAGCATGGAGGCGCTACCAGGAGACAGGCCAGTACATCGGGAGACGTGGAGGAGGCTGTAGGAGGGCAACAACCCAGCAGCAGGACCGCTACCTCCGCCTTTGTGCAAGGAGGAACAGGAGGAGCACTGCCAGAGCCCTGCAAAATGACCTCCAGCAAGCCACAAATGTGCATGTGTCTACTCAAACAATCAGAAACAGACTCCATGAGGGTGGTATGAGGGCCCGACGTCCACAGGTGGGGGTTGTGCTTACAGCCCAGCACCATGCAGGACGTTTGGCATTTGCCAGAGAACACCAAGATTGGCAAATTCGCCACTGGCGCCCTGTGCTCTTCACAGATGAAAGCAGGTTCTCACTGAGCACATGTGACAGACGTGAGAGAGTCTGGAGACGCCAAGGAGAACGTTATGCTGCCTGCAACATCCTCCAGCATGACCGGTTTGGCAGTGGGTCAGTAATGGTGTGGGGTTGCATTTCTTTGGGGGGCCGACAGCCCTCCATGTGCTCGCCAGAGGTAGCCTGACTGCCATTAGGTACCGAGATGAGATCCTCAGACCCCTTGTGAGACCATATGCTGGTGCGGTTGGCCCTGGGTTCCTCCTAATGCAAGACAATGCTAGACCTCATGTGGCTGGAGTGTGTCAGCAGTTCCTGCAAGACGAAGGCATTGATGCTATGGACTGGCCCGCCTGTTCCCCAGACCTGAATACAATTGAGCACACTTGGGACATCATGTCTCGCTCCATCCACCAACGCCACGTTGTACCACAGACTGTCCAGAAGTTGGCGGATGCTTTAGTCCAGGTCTGGGAGGAGATCCCTCAGGAGACCATCTGCCACCTCATCAGGAGCATGCCCAGGCGTTGTAGGGAGGTCATAGAGGCACGTGGAGGCCACACACACTACTGAGCCTCATTTTGACTTGTTTTAAGGACATTACATCAAAGTTGGATCAGCCTGTAGTGTGTTTTTCCACTTTAATTTTGAGTGTGACTCCAAATCCAGACCTCCATGGGTTAATAAATTTGATTTCCATTGATTATTTTTGTGTGAATTTGTTGTCAGCACATTCAACTATGTAAAGAACAAAGTATTTAATAAGAATAATTAATTCATTCAGATCTAGGATGTGTTATTTTAGTGTTCCCTTAGTGTGTGTGTGTATATATATATATATATATATATATATATAAAATGTGTGTTATAGCCATTTGCAGTGTGTATGTTAAAATAAATACTAACCAATTCTAAAATATACACTAAGATGTGGAGTTTCTCAAACCTAGGGGGTAATTCAGATCTGATCGCTGCTGTGCGTTTTCGCACAGCGGCGATCAGGTCCTAAGTGCGCATGCACCACAATGTGCACAAGTGTCTGACAACAACAATGGGCATCGCCGGTCAGCGAGGGAACGATGCAAAAAATCTGATCGCACGGGCGTTCGCAAGGTGATTGACAGGAAATGGCCGTTTGTGGGTGACAACTGAGCGTTTACAGGGAGTGTCCGGAAGAACGCAGGCGTGACCAAGTGTTTTCAGGGAGGGTGTCGGACGTCAGCTCCGGCCCCCGATCAGCCTGTTCTCATCGCACTGGAGGAGTAAGTCCTGGGCTGCGCACAGACTGCACACAGTGGATATTCACAGCTTGGCGTACACATGCGATCGCACACTTGCACAGCGAATTTACAATCCCCCTGGAGACGGCAACTATCTGATCGCAGGACAGCAAAATTAGCAACCCAGCGATCAGATCTGCATTGCCTCCATAGTTGTGAGTTTCGACGAACCTCTGACTGCTGACAAGTGAGGCGATATATACCGGAGAGGACGAGAATTTCATATGATATGCCTTTCTAGTGAGTACATCTGGTACGCAGGACACCTATGTGCATGTTGTCCGTCTAAACAGAGTGTGAAAAGTGTTACACTATCAGGCGCTTAATCCATCGCCATTATTTATTTTATATATATATATATTTTTTTTTTCCCACACACTAAAATATATGAGGAATTAGCACTGTGTAATACCGAAGCTTTTATTCAAGTTGAAAGTGACATGGGTCTGATTAACTCATTTCTGAGCCCAAGAGAGGCGAGTGTGGACTATTTTCATCTTATATGTACTGTGCATATACACACACACAGTAATATATATATTTTTTTTAAATGAATTATGATTGTGTTTGTGTATTTTTTGTACAAATAGTTTTTGGAAAAATGAGCATTCAGTTGTGAAACTAAGTGACACCAACTACTCTTCAGTTCATCTTCCTTATGCCTCTAGTGATTAAATCATTAAAGACAGGGACGGGTGAGTATGTTTTTAAGATAATGAATCCCCCATTGTCTAACCAGAGAATTGCCAGCTGCTGGCCCTAAAGACAGATGTAGTGCCCTGGGGTATTTTATCCAGTCCCTAAGCAGCACATATAAATCAGATGTGGCATTGGAGGAAATCAGTGGGAACAATGTACAACAGATGGAAAGTCATTAGATGACTTGGGGCAAAGAATAAAAAAAAATGATGAAAACAGGGCACTGGGAGTAGAGTTAAAGTTTCAGAGAAAAGACGTTACTATAGTGACATGAAGGAAGAGATATTCCTGACCTTTATTTCAGGAAGAGGATGATGATGGGCACCCCTAGTGCTTAACAAATTGATTTGAACTTCATCGAAACCTTGCCCAATCAGCACCAGGACCAGTAAGAGACCCGAGGTTGTTTCTCATTGCTGCAGTGTAGAATTAAACCACTAATGATCAGCACTGAAGGTGGGCAGCTGCCCTGCAGTCTGACATGTGTTATGGAAAGCCCCAAGGATTCTTCCCAAACTTTTCAGTGATTCTAGCATTAGGTATTAATATAGACGCTGTGCTCAACATTTACTTTTAAAATGGTCATTGAGGGCTAGTCTTTTGTAAACCTAAAGTATTATTTGAGTTGCAGCTTAAGGGGGGTATTCAACTAGTGCCGTTTTTTTCCAAACAGTCGAAAAAACCTGCACCTATTCAATGCCCGTGACGTTTTTTCGACTGGTTGAAAAACTTGGCACTGTCAAAAACCATGTGTATTGGTAAATTTGTTGCCGATACACGTGCTTTGGCGAATTTGCAGGCGTTTTTTCCTGGTTTTGGCGCAATTTTCACCCATGCCGATTCAACAAAAAAAAACAAAATGGCATGGGTGAAAACCGATTAAAAAATGGTCAAAATGCCTGCAATTGAATACCCTGTGTCGAATTATTGCCGTTTTTTCGACTGGTCGAAAAAACTGCACTTATTTGAATACCCCCCACAGTGTTTCATAAGATAGCACTGTTGACTATATCACACATCAATTAATGGTAGAGATTCAGATTATCCTTATCCAAATTCTAATTAGTTTAGGTTTTTCATATATAAAATTGGTAAATGAGGCATGAAAATAGTTATGTAAGTTTAAGTAAAAGTATTTCTTGCTAATAATGAAGAGCCAAGCTGCAGTAGTAGCAGTTACAGACCGTAGCCAGAAAAGTCCCAGCGCATGATGCAGATGTAAACAATGACCCACTCTCATTGGTGACAATATGATAAGGTCAGCAAAGCAGGCGAACAAGAGATTTGAATAACATGCTACCTCTGGATTTGCCCTATCTAGTCTCACAATGGAAGTACGAGGCAGATGTTCTTGATCTAAGAGTGCTTGAATTTCAAGCTCTGAAGACAGCAGGCAAGAGACAGGGAGGAGAACGGTTGTCTTGCTGGGAAACTTGCCAACAGTTCAGCTGTTTGATCTCCAATACAAACCGAGTGGATTTTCTTATGTTTGCCTGGGTCCTCAATGGTCAAATACATTTGCTATTCGGCAGAGTGGAAGTTCCGTTACGCTATTATTACAGACTATTTTTCTTTGTTCTAAACTTAGTGCAATGAAAAACAGCATCCTTCTTTTATGAGAGACTTCCTGTGTGCTCTTTTCCGCTTTCTTTTTCTAGTTCCAGCCACAAAGCCATAGAAATGTTTTACAAAATAAATGGACATTTCGAGACAGACAACGTTATCACCTTGTATAGAAAACACCTGATTTTCTAACCATAACGATATGTGATGCAATAAATACTGTATATGTTTAGGATTAAGTGCAGCGCTTATCTTAAATCGGACCAATTTGTTTACAACCAACAAGCTAATGGCTTTGATTCATGCCCCAGGACCATTAGCATCATGACGGAGAGTGAAAATATTTTCCATTTGTTTATACTCTGCAGAGCTAAATGCCCTATGTATAACATCAATTATAATGATTACACAAGCCTAATGCTGGAGTGTAAAATATATGTATTGTCTCATTTCACTGCCGGCCAGCTGACTGCCTCCCACTGAATTAAATATACATGCTGGCAAGCCACACTAAAGGAAAGTCTACGATGCTGCAAATACAGATTGAGGAGAAGACTAAGGGAAAACCAACAACAAAAAAACCCATAAAGCATAATGTGCTAATGAAAAATAATGACAAATAATATGGTCAAAGGAAACAAATAAAACGTTTTTTTTTTTTTTTTTTTTTTTATATTTTATATAAACATATATATTTTATATATATAGGCGATGATGGCAACACAGCTACCTTATTTCAAGATAACATGCCAAACAACAAGACCGCAATTTGTCAGGACTATCAAAAAAGGATCATTGGACAAACTTTTGCTGGACACTCTTTTCTAAATGCAAGTACCACCTTTTTAGCCTATGGTGCAAGGTCTCTGGCCATGTTCTAACCTTTGGAACCAAATGGGCTAGACCTCATATCATAACCTCAATGGTAGCTAATGATCATTTGTCACTTTCTGTGAAGAATATTTCTGAGTAGCAGAGTCGTAGTAAGGGAAGGACTTTGCCTAAACCATGTAATAACATTACAGAGACACAAGAACCCTTTACTGTTATAAACAAGCACGCACAGCTCTGAAGTTCTTCATGTCACTGCCACAAGTGCATTCAAGAGATTGTCAAGAATATGGTTAAGGATGATTCATTTGGCCATCCAATCTGTCTGTACTGCAAACCAGTTCATTTCCTGTAATCTTTGGACCACCGTGCTATGAAACTTGCATTGCCAGGTATGGCGAGCAGTTAAAGCGCTGCAACCAAAATACGATATCCTGCCATGTGGACCTTTCATGGCATCATTTTTTTAAAGAAACTGGCTGCTGCCAATTTATCTGCAGTTGCTCATATGTTTGCCATGTGCTTCTAATTCATGCATAGATAGAACATTCCTGGAGTATGCACTTCTGACAGTGTGGCCCAATGTCTTCCCTTGGAATAAATCCCTTACTGACATCACCTTACACACCTCTGCAATGGAACATTAGCAAGCTGAGCTGTCTTGGTCATTGAATCTCTTGAGAATCAGTCCCAATAATCACTCTTCTAGTAGCCCCCATACCTCTGAGACATATTGCCGCTATTTGCTGATTCCCCAAAGGCCAGGTTGGGGAATTGGAAATATTATAAATCAGCATTCCCGACCGAAAACAGTTAGGATCTGCAAATCGGGGATTTTTAACATGGTTACTTTCTTCAATTCCCCAACAACTTGACGCTCATCGATGGTTGTTGATACGATAGGCAGAGCCAGTGGATCAGGGAATTGACTTTCAGATGTATGGGAGCCTTAAGTCATTTCTTGCATCTGCAACTACAGGCAACCGGGGCAGCATAGTACGTATACACATATATACACTGCTCAAAAAAATAAAGGGAACACTAAAATAACACATCCTAGATCTGAATGAATGAAATATTCTTATTAAATACTTTGTTCATTACATAGATGAATGTGCTGACAACAAAATCACACAAAAATTATCAATGGAAATAAAATTTATTAACCCATGGAGGTCTGGATTTGGAGTCACACGCAAAATTAAAGTGGAAAAACACACTACAGGCTTAACCAACTTTGATGTAATGTCCTTAAAACAAGTCAAAATGAGGCTCAGTAGTGTGTGTGGCCTCCACGTGCCTGTATGACCTCCCTACAACACTTGGGCATGCTCCTGATGAGGTGGTGGATGGTCTCCTGAGGGATCTCCTCCCAGACCTGGACTAAAGCATCCGCCAACTCCTGGACAGTCTGTGGTGCAACGTGGCGTTGGTGGATTGAGTGAGACATGATGTCCCAGATGTGCTCAATTGGATTGAGGTCTGGGGAACGGGCGGGCCAGTCCATAGCATCAATGCCTTCGTCTTGCAGGAACTGCTGACACACTCCAGCCACATGAGGTCTAGCATTGTCTTGCATTAGGAGGAACCCAGGGCCAACCGCACCAGCATATGGTCTCACAAGGGGTCTGAGGATCTCATCTCGGTACCTAATGGCAGTCAGGCTACCTCTGGCGAGCACATGGAGGGCTGTGCGGCCCCCCAAAGAAATGCCACCCCACACCATTACTGACCCACTGCCAAACAGGTCATGCTGGAGGATGTTGCAGGCAGCAGAATGTTCTCCTTGGCGTCTCCAGACTCTGTCACGTCTGTCACATGTGCTCAGTGAGAACCTGCTTTCATCTGTGAAGAGCACAGGGCGACAGTGGCGAATTTGCCAGTCTTGGTGTTCTCTGGCAAATGCCAAACGTCCTGCACGGTGTTGGGCTGTAAGCACAACCCCCACCTGTGGACGTCGGGCCCTCATACCACCCTCATGGAGTCTGTTTCTGATCGTTTGAGTAGACACATGCACATTTGTGGCCTGCTGGAGGTCATTTTGCAGGGCTCTGGCAGTGCTCCTCCTGTTCCTCCTTGCACAAAGGCGGAGGTAGTGGTCCTGCTGCTGGGTTGTTGCCCTCCTACGGCCTCCTCCACATCTCCTGATGTACTGGCCTGTCTCCTGGTAGCGCCTCCATGCTCTGGACACTACGCTGACAGACACAGCAAACCTTCTTGCCACAGCTCGCATTGATGTGCCATCCTGGATGAGCTGCACTACCTGAGCCATTTGTGTGGGTTGTAGACTACATCTCATGCTACCACTAGAGTGAAAGCACTGCCAGCTTTCAAAAGTGACCAAAACATCAGCCAGAAAGCATAGGAGCTGAGAAAGTGGTCTGTGGTCACCACCTGCAGAACAACTCCTTTATTGGGGGTGTCTTGCTAATTGCCTATAATTTCCACCTGTTGTCTATTCCATTTGCACAACAGCATGTGAAATTGATTGTCAATCAGTGTTGCTTCCTAAGTGGACAGTTTGATTTCACAGAAGTGTGACTAACTTGGAGTTACATTGTGTTGTTTAAGTGTTCCCTTTAATTTCTTTATTTTTTTGAGCAGTGTATATATACATATACACACACACACACACACACATATATATATATGCACATACATACACACACATACACTCAGGGCCGACGCAATCCGCTCAGCAAGGGGATGCAGAGCAGGTAGGCGCCAGGCTGGAGAGGTGCTCTTCCTGCTCTGCATCCCTGCTGTCTGTTGTTGCAACCAGCTGCTGCTGCACCTGTCAAACTGTGTGACAAGCAGCAGCCGGCAGCTTGAAGCGCCCTCACAATAAGGACATTCACGTTCTGAAAAAGGAGCAGAGCCACGCAGTATCAGGGGTCAGAGCTACACGAAACTCAGGAGGGCAGAGCTACATGGACAAGACTAAGCCAGGGGTGCATGTGACAGGATGAGCTGCTGCTGTTACCTGGAGGGAGAGTAAGTGAGAGGTAGCGGTGTGTATGTGTGTAAGTAGGCTGGCACTGACGTGTGTGTGGCACCAGTACTGTGTGCATTTTGTGTATGTGGCGCTACTGCAGTGGGCACTATGTGCGTAAGAGGCGCTACTGCCTGTGGGCATTACGTGTGTAAGCGGCACAACTACTGTGGGCATTGTGTGTGTGCAAGCAACGCTACTGTGGGCATTATGTGTGTAAGTGGCGCTACTGTGGACATTATGTATAAGGGGCGCTACTACTGTGGGCATTGTGTGTGTAAGTGGCGCTACTGTGGACATTATGTATAAGGGGCGCTACTACTGTGGGCATTATTTGTGTAAGTGGCACTGCTACTGTGAGCATTATTTGTGTAAGAGGCACTAATGTGGGCATTACATATAAGGGATGCTACTACTGTGGGCATTATGTGTATAAGCGGCACTACTACTGTGGGCATTGTGTATAAGTGGTGCTACTACTGTGGGCATTACATGTATAAGCGGCGCTACTACTGTGGGTATTATGGCGCGACCCTTAGTAAAGTGTGGGAGGGCGCAAATTTATAGTTAGCAGGAGGGCGTGCCGAATACCCTTACACCGGCCCTGTATATACTGTACATATGCGGGTATGCTACTTGCCTAATTATAACATGGGCCAAACCAGTGTGAATGCTCTTGCTTTCAATATGCTTAATGTTCCTCATTTACCCAGATGTCTCAATTTTTAGTAATATGATCATATATGGCTCCAAAAGAGTGCAGTTACTCTGAAGTTTGGTCCATAACTTCACTTCACATAGTGAAATATTTCAGCAGTTAACATTTCCCTGAACCTTTCGAGAAAAGTACAAAAAAATATATAGCTACAATACAAACGGCAATATTTTTTTCCCAGCTTTGGGGCCTCAAAGCATACATTAACCCTTTGTGCTATGTGCTACAACAATTACCCCTACATCTGGACAGACAGGAACGTTATGCCTATTTTACTGCTAATCAGTTTTTTTTTTTTTGCTTTGTCTCCATCTGTTGGCCGTTCTCATCACTGTGACTGAGGGACAAAGTAAATACGTGCTGCAGAAGCAACAATGGCACGTTTCAGCACATAGTATTTGCCACACAAATCTAAGTATCTTCACAGATTCGGTAGATTTAGTGCGGTGTACAAAACCACCTTTGATATTGTTGTATAATTAAGAAAGTACCATTTAGATTGTAAGCTCTCACGAGTAGGGCCCTCTTCCCTCATGTGCTTATCCTTTTCTTACTTTAATTAATCCTCAACTGCCCAAATCAAGCAGTTTTTTGGCCACCTGGAACTTCTCTGTCATTTACTGGTGTAGTTATGCTTAGTTACCCTGTACTTGTCCTAAATTGTCATTAACTGTAAGTCACTGTTTTCCTGTTTTGATTATGTGCATATGTACTCTGTAATTGGGCGCTGCGGAACCCTTGTGGCGCCATATAAATAAAGGATAATAATAATAATTTACTGAAAATAATAGTTATATAACTTATTAGAAGCCAGGCCGTGAACATGGTCTGTTTGAAGGAAATTTCTTGTGTAAAGTTATCCTCATATCTTGGAGGTGGTTTGTCTAAAGGTGCCTACACATGGGGGGGGGGGGGGGGGGGGGGGGGGAATTCAGACCTGATCGTAGCAGCAAATTTGTTAGCAGTTGGGCTAAACCATGTGCACTGCAGGTGGGGCAGATATAGCTGGATTTGGTGGGTTATTTTGTTTCTGTGCAGGGTAAATACTGGCTGCTTTATTTTTATACTGAAAATTAGATTTCAGTTTGAACACACCCTACCCAAATCTAACTCTCTCTGCACATGGTATGTCTGCCCCCCCCCCCCCCCCCCCCCCCCCCACCTTGCAATGCACATGGTTTTGCACAACTGCTCACAAATTTGCTGCTACAATCAGGTCTGAATTACCCCCATGGTGTGATATTTCTACCGATATGGACTATATAGTCTATATCGGTAGAAAACAGTGCATATCGCACCGTGCGTAAACACCTTGCATTGCTGATGTGCGGTCCCACGGGATCGGCATCGCAAGGAAAAATAGCGTGTGCAGGCAGGGTCGATATGGACTATATCGGAGATTCATGCCTCCGGACACAATATAGTTAATATCGGCCGTCGCACCGTGTGTATGCGACATTACACTGATTATCACACATTCCGTAACATAAAGCCGGATACACAGTAGACGACATTGTAAATTAAATTGCAGATAACGACCATTCGTTACGACAAATTCTTAAAATAGTTCAGTGTGTACCCATTACATCGCTAGGAATGCGGGTCACTACATTTCAATGTATGTGTTCACACAGTGCGGATGTGCCACCCTGAAATTCTGTGCGTCACTGGCCAGATCCTGTTCTGTGGGATCCCGCAGAACAGGATCCGTGTGCAGACAAAACCCCCGTCCCGGCCAAGTGGGTCCTGCTCAACCGCTATGTGTGGCCCAGCACTTACAGTAATCTATCCTTCGCAGCTTCTGCAAAAGCAATTGTTCTTTTTCTCATTTTAGAAAATTCAAATAGGGGAGCCACACCCGCTGCCAGCGAGTCTTGGCCGGCGATGTTTGCCAACATTTGGGGTGACAGTTGGTGTGTCTCCCCTATTTGAATTTAGGCCTGAGCTGGAGCCCCATCTCTGGAGCCGCCACTGGATATAAATACAACTATTTGTATTGCAATTCATAATATACTGCAGCTGTCAATAGAATTTCTTTTGTACATCAGTCTTTGAATAGTATAGTTACTTTCTATTTATTATTTCACATTTTCATAACCTATACATCTGAAGTCAGAGCTATATTCAATCTCAAAGGAGTAAATTCATAAAAATCAATTTATCGTGTAAACTAATTTTTTTGTTCCATTTTTCAGTTCAAACCAAATACAATATATATGCAATATCTTTATCACGAATCTTTCACTACTATGTATGTGAGAGATTCACTTACTGGCACATTATAGGCACCTGCAGAACAACTACTATTGCCGCATGCGAAGAGGCAGGATGTTTTTACCACAACTCTAGTGGAGAAACTTTTTTTTTTTGTTAGGCCTCCCTGAAGCCACAGCATTTGCCTCTCCTACCATTCCCGGCCATTGCTACAGTGAAGTATCAACAAAACTACACATTATTAAATGAAAAATGAAGAGAAAGCGTGGTGGTGCAATGGTAACCTTGTTTCCTCACAGGACACAGGGCTTATGTTTGACTCCTACCAGTTTCGGATACAAAAATAAAACAAAAAAACACACATAACCCTAGTGTAAATCTACACGGACGCGTCACATTATCATGACCACCAGTTAGGTGCACTGACCATCATCCGTTTGCTTCAGAGCCCCATACACAGCATGGTTTGCTGTATTGTCATTTTAGACACACCCCTGGTAGCCCCCAGGTTCATTTTGACATTAAGCTGCTCCACTGTAGTGCGTCGGTCTGCCCTCACGCACCTTCGTAGTAGACATTCACTTCTCACATCAATGGCACGTGGTGCTCAGTAGTTTCCATGTCAGTTATTAGCAATGGTGCCATTTGTCCAGTCACGATACACCTTCACCACAGCAGCACGCTAACAGTTCACAAAATGCGCTGTTCCAGAAATACTGCCGCCATTGGCCCGTAAGCCAATAATCATCCCTTTTTGCAACTCTAATAAATCGCCCCTTTTACCCATGACAGCAACGAGTGATATGTGTGCAGACAGCCTATCGCACACCTTATATACCCACTAAACCACCGCACGACACATGACATACTTAATGTGCTACGCACTGCCAACGTCACATGTAAGAGCTGGTGATAATAACGTGACTCAACCATGTATTTCCACAGAGGCAAGGATGGATGTGAAAGACTATTCTCTTTTAAGTGTCGTGGAATGTGTGAGCGCTATACAAATAACTGTTAATAAAAAACATTCCACCACGTTTATACAAAGTGTTCACTAACAATCTTAGACTTAAAAAAATAAATTATTTATTTATTAATTATTCAAGTCAATACAATATATTCAACCTAATGTACTAATAAAAAATAAAAGTTGGCACCAGTACAAGTATACTGCATAAGGTACAAGACCAAACGGGTAAAGCCTAAAGGAAATATGCATCTCTTTACATAATTAAAGTGCCTTAGCCCACAAACCAATTTATTGTCCATCTTGTAAACGTAGCTAAATTGAAAAGTTCTGAACAACTCCTGCATTAAAGTTATTTTCCAAAGTAAATGCTGAGTGCATATTGATTAATAATTATTTGCACTAACAGACTCAACCAAAGCAATATCATCAATTACTTCTGAATCCCGCTACATCAATCACTATCAGGATGTTTGAGTGAAAAGCTTTAGTACTTTGACATTTTTAAATGTTTAATTACAAATTCAGCATCTTTTGGTTCAGAGCACTAGAAGAAGCAGAACATGATGCTTCTGCGAGCCAGACCATTTCCATAATAGGTGTGGAGGACTGAGAGGGTCTCCGAAGAGCTCCATTGATTGGTGCTCTGGATTAGTGTGTAAGAGCCAGTTCACAGTGTCTTTGCTCTTCATGATAATGCCACTAGGGACAGGAGAACGGAAAGACGGCATGTGAAGATGTAGAGTAATGTGATATTTGCTGTCTCTCTAATATTGGGTTAGGTGACAGAACAAAGCTCAGTGTGGGAGATTAGGAAACCTAGAGGAAACGCTTCCATCTGTGAAAGGATATTTTCTCACAGTCATCTTTGTAAAGTATCCACTGGAAACATAAAATGTGACAGACAGAAATACAGTAATAGAATGCACATTTTCTATGTGTGCCCAATTCATTACCATTGTTAATCAAGATGACCCCCATCTACATATCCTTCTTTCAACATAAACAGAAATTCAACTCTGAACACGCCACATAAATACTGCAGTGTAAAACAGGCACACTTCTAGCAACTAAAGCTACAATTACCGCCTCTAAAGGTGCATACGCACGGTGCCTATCTTGCTTAAAGGCCAATTTTGACTTTGCAATTTCCCCTGAACTCCCCAGAGCTCAGCACCACCGATATTGACTATACACATGGTGCTATTTTGACTATATATATAATTTTGCTATACTAGAAACTAGATTGTAAACTTTCTAGTCAAAATTGACCTGGCTGCACAGTCTATTTTTCTTGTGACACCGACCCCGCGGGAGCGTGCATCGGCATAGCAAGCTGTATACACATGGTGCAATATGTACTATGTTTTCTACCGATATGGACTATATAGTCCATATCGGTAGTTCAAATCGCACGGTGTGTATACACCTTTAGGTTACAAGCTCTAACAGTAGCAGTGTCACTTTCATCCACTGGTACTAAGTCTGGTAGACATTGTGGGCCTAATTCTGAGTTGATCGCAGCAGCAAATTTGTTAGCAGTTGGGCAAAACCATGTGCACTGCAGGGGGGGCAATTATAACATGTGCAGAGAGAGTTAGATTTGGGTGGGGTGTGTTCAAACTGAAATCTTAATTGCAGTGTTAAAATAAAGCAGCCAGTATTTACCCTGCACAGAAACAAAATAACCCACCCAAATCTAACTCTCTCTGCAAATGTTATATCTGACCCCCTGCAGTGCACATAGGCCCTCATTCCGAGTTGTTCGCTCGGTATTTTTCATCGCATCGCAGTGAAAATCCGCTTAGTACGCATGCGCAATGTTCGCACTGCGACTGCGCCAAGTAACTTTACTATGTAGAAAGTAATTTTACTCACGGCTTTTTCATCGCTCCGGCGAACGTAATGTGATTGACAGGAAATGGGTGTTACTGGGCGGAAACACGGCGTTTCAGGGGCGTGTGGCTGAAAACGCTACCGTTTCCGGAAAAAACGCAGGAGTGGCCGGGGAAACGGTGGGAGTGCCTGGGCGAACGCTGGGTGTGTTTGTGACGTCAACCAGGAACGACAAGCACTGAACTGATCGCACAGGCAGAGTAAGTCTGAAGCTACTCTGAAACTGCTAAGTAGTTAGTAATCGCAATATTGCGAATACATCGGTCGCAATTTTAAGAAGCTAAGATTCACTCCCAGTAGGCGGCGGCTTAGCGTGTGTAACTCTGCTAAATTCGCCTTGCGACCGATCAACTCGGAATGAGGGCCATAGTTTTGCCCAATTGCTAACAAATTTACTGCTGCGATCAACTCAGAATTACCCGCTGTATTCAGTTTCGTTCCCACTTGTGCATTGGGTCAAAACCCTATACATGTTAAGTAGTTAGTAGGCACAGAGAACAAAGCATAATCTTTGCCACATAGTGTACTAGGTAATTTTGCACGCTGTGCTGAATAAATCCATCGTTGGCTACTACGAATGTATCTTACTGTGGAAAAAAATGAAGTTGGCAGGTCTGAACAGATGACCATTTCCCGGCTGTGCAGTGCTACACTGGTTTCATTTTCCAGTCAGTCTGCACACACATTAAACTTCTTCTAAGCTCAGAGCATTACCGAGGATATTGTACCAAGATGGAACTAATTGGTTAGAGAATGTGGAACAAGCACATTCAGTGGGCGCTTCATGCATGGGATAGCTGCTGCATGTGTGATGTAGAGTATACATTAAGGAAAACAAATTGAAATTGATAACATGCATCTAACATATTGGGACAGCACATAACGAAGCCATTTTATAAGCCCGCTATTCATTTTTTCCTGTGCTGTCAGAAAAGATTGATGCTCACGTCCTTAGACATCTTAATTTGCATGTTCTGCGTTCTCAGCAAGTGACCTGTAGTAACAGCAGAGAGCTGCATTGTGATTTTGAGCATGATGGAGACAGCACAATATGGTTTAAGCTCTTCACTGAGGAGCAGAACTTGTAGGACTGCTGATTTATCCCCTCCATGAACACTGGGAGATCGGGAACGTTTACTTCACATTTGTTTGATCGGGTGAAACTTTCAACAGTACAGCAGATTCAAGAACAGCCGCAACAGCTGCAATAGGACAACGTCCAATTCAGCATTTAAATATTAGCACGCTATGTAAACACTGACACAATGGGGAAATTAGCATGTAAGACATTTATATGAGCTGCAGTCCGCTTTCTCTACCCGAAATACACCAAGTCTGTAGCAGCTTATTTAACACTTTCTCTGCTGCAGAAATAGGTGTATTTTGAATTTTAAGTTAGGGGAATAATAACCATTATATCAACATCACACATACGCAGTGTAAACAGCATTTACACAACTATTCATAAGTAATACTTGTAATACAGAGGGAAAACAAGGGACTGAGAGGAGAATCTCTGTAAATATTAGGAATTGCCGAGTTTGTGTGACTTCCAGCTAAATTGTTCCTTAATTGTAATCTGTATGTTACCATTGTCAGCTAAACCCCTTCCATGCTGTAAGTGAATTCCGCTCTCTCAGCTGACATAACAGTTCCTCTGTCAGCACCATTCCTATTATCACAACATCATGATGGTGCTCAGTGGACATGGACAGCTCAGGTTCACACAAAGTGGAGCTGGGTGGCCAATATTGTTCTGTTGATGAATGGCAACTTGATGACTATTTACAGGATAACTTGCACTGAGATTAAGTAAATAATATCCAAATACAATGGAGCCTACTTAGCAAGCAAATTTACTTAAATTATGTGGAAACAAAAGTAAGAAAGGCTTCATGGAGAAGATAGTGAAAGTATTTTCTCTGTTAATGCCCAACTCCTGCATCAGCACATTGTGGGGAGGAAGTGCTCTCTCAGTGTTACTTTATATAACGGCAACTGAATGTGGCTTTATCTGCAGAAAATCCTTTTCTTAAGAAAACTGCAGGGACAGATGGATCTTTTCCCATTAGTCCCTGCAAGTAGCTCTCCTCCAATCATTCAGCATATATACCAGTGTGCATATATCTATCTATACTCATTCAACAGGAATACATACGTAATCCCGGCAGACGGGATGCCGGCTGTCAGTATACAGACAGCGGCATCCCGTCCCCTCGCAGGCTCACTGTGCCCGCCATGCTTCGTGCCCGGTGACTAGCTTTGCTAGCCACAGGTTATATTCAGACTCGGGCGGTGGCGTGGACCCACCACCCAAGTGGGAATACGAGGCTGTGATCGGGATGGCGACTGCATTTCACTGGCTGTCTGAATCCTTAATGCCGGGATCCCAACAGGTATATTAACTGCATCCAATTACGCATATATATATATCATCGTGTATATCTATCTATACTCGTATATATTCACATTCATTATGCACCATGCCTGAACTGAAGTCAGAGCATGCGCAATACAGGATGGGGAGAGGATTATTTTCGGCTGGACGAATAGGAAGCAAGCATGGACTTCACAGAGAAAGCATTTTTATGCAATCCTAAGAGGACTTTTGCAGAATAGCTGTGAAATATAATTAAAAATAGCTAATAATCATGTCAATATAGGGCAAACATATTTGAGCTAATATCACAATTATTGCTAAATAGGCCCCAATATGCTTAAGGTCAACTTTGGAAATACTGTTCCGTATTGATGGCTGGAAAAAGAACTTTGTGACTGAAAATTGAACAATTACTAAGGAGCACTTTAAATGAGCTACAAGTAAACGTACTGATAGTCTATACACAACCTGGGCCTCAGAGCACATTACCAGCCACTAAGGACGGTTACCAAGAGTCTCATTTCCAAGGACAGCAGAAGCTTTTATAGATTTATCCCCGATAATGGCCCATTTTCAATACTGACCACATGTACAGTAAGATTTCTATATTGTATGTCAAATAGAAATCCAGCCATCCTTTTTTCCAGGCTATACTTGTTAGGATCTATTTAGAAGAACTTTGATTTTATTTATAATACACATACAATATATGTATTATACGTATATATATAACACAATGGCAGGCGTGGCCAGCCACCTACAGACATTACACATTCTTAGTCAGGAGAGCAGCATATGTCTGGAACCCCTCCATACCGTTCTGAGGCTGTGTAGTTTTAGGAACTACATAAATTACATTATTTAAGAAACCATTGTTCACTCCTTTGGCATTCAGTGTAGTTTGCCAAAAGATCCTTTATCTCTGTGGGTAATTGCGCTTTCCATTCTTTGCAATTCAGCGAGTGCCTTCCAATCTTTTCCCACTTTATACATATCAGCCAAACACAGACTTATGAGGAGATGTAGCAGACATAGCAGAATGTAGTGTAGACGACAAGCTGAGTGGTCTACACAAGTGATAAGAGAACCCTGCATTAAATAGTTAAAAGCATTTCCAAATGCATGGAGAAAGCCGCCCTCTACTTCTGCATGTATACATGTTACAGGGCTCTGATGGCAGCAAACTTGGCAATACAGGTGGTTTAACGTGCTGAAATTAAGTGATTCTTTACTGGTTTTATTTTATCTCTGCAAGTAAGGGAGATCCGGTTTTAATAAATATAATCTATATAAATCAGATACTAGTCTATCACTCCCATTTCACCCTTGTGAGGAGGATTAGAATAATGTAATGTTTGCAGGTTTTATCCAGTTACCCTGTCATAGCACACAAATCCACATAACCACAGAATGCTGAGTGGGGACGACCACTGATAGTATATTAAATACTACCATAATAATAATACAATCCAGTACGGGTGTAGTATGGTATGCCGGCGGCCCGGCTCCCGGCGGCCAGCATACCGGCGCCGGAATCCCGACTGCCGGCATACCGACAGCTGGGCGAGCGCAAATGAGACCCTTGCGGGCTTGCTACGCTATCTATTCTCTATTCGCTACGCACGCCACGCTATCTATGCTCCCTCCAGGAGGGTGGTGGACCCCCAATAGGGAGAAAAGGTGTCGGTATGCCGGGTGTCGGGATTCCGGCGCCGGTATACTGTGTGCCGGGATCCCAACAGCAGGCAAACTGAAGACCACCCTCCAGTACAGATGGAGTAAACTTCAGTTCACATTGTGCACAAACAGCTGAACCTCACTCCTTTCAATGAAACTTTATTATCACAGCTCTAATGATGCTTTAATGAAGACTCGGGTGAGCTACTGTAAATGCAGTGATCATAATCCCAAGTGCTCCAGACAAGAACATTAATGGAGATGTGGCAAGTGTGAAAGCTGTTTGTACAATGTAGAATCCGCTTTTAAGGGAGCAGGTCTTGAAAAATAGTTATCTATTTAAATACGTAAAAACTCTTGTTCACTATCTTTAAAGGCCTTTGCTTAACAAAGATCAATCAAAATATACAGTATTCTATACTAATACTTCACACATTGACAGCAGGAGAACTCTATGGGGGCTAGCTGCAATAAGCTGCTGCAACAGTAAAAGTATTAGATTATTATTGTGAAACTAGATATTAGGTATGTAATAATTAGATACTTACCTAAATTAGTAAATCAAATATAAAATGAGAGAAACTATTGAAAAATATACGTTATGGTAAGAACTTACCATTGATAACGTGATTTCTCTTATGTCCACAGGTATCCATAGGATAACATTGGGGATATTGTCGAGCGACAGCGAAAATGGCACCAACACGGTCACAAGCTTTCTGGCCTCCCAGGATGCATTGGGGCCTTCACTATATAGTCCCGCCCACTGACTCAGTCAGATCAGTTCTTTCCACAGCGATTTTAGGCAGGAACATCAGGCAGAGACCTGTTTAGGCGATAAGAACACACATGCACACCCTTCCATACAAGAAGGTAGAGGTTTTAGTGATTGTCTAGATCCTCAAATCAGATGCGTCAGGGTGGGATTTCTGTGGATACCTGTGGACATAAGAGAAATCACGTTATCAGTGGTAAGTTCTTACCATAACGTATATTTCTCTGGCTGGGACCACAGGATTATCCACAGGATAACATTGGGATTCCCAAAGCCATTTTAGTGGTGGGGACGCTCCTGATTGCATAGGAGGACCTTCCGCCCGAAGTCTGCATCATGAGAGGCAAAAGTGTCCAAGGCATAATGTCTGATGTATGTGTTTATGGAAGACCATGTGCTTGCCCTACATATCTGTTCTGCTGATGCACCCTGCTGTGCTGCCCAAGAAGGACCTACCTTACGTGTAGCGTGTACAGAGACATTAGCCGGAATAGGGAGATCTGCATGAGAATAAGCTTCAGATATTACCATTCGGAGCCATCTCGCCAGCGTCTGTTTACTAGCAGGCCATCCTCTTCTATGGAATCCGTAGAGGATGAAGAGGGAATCTGTTTTCCTGATGGCACTAGTACGATCTATGTAGATTTTTAAAGCCCGGGCCACGTCCAGCGACACTTCTCCCGCAGATAGTCCCGATACCTGAAAGGCTGGGATTACAATCTCTTCATTCAGGTGAAACTTTGACACCACCTTTGGAAGATAACTAGATCTCGTTCTGAGAACTGCTCTGTCTGGAAAAAAACTTAGGAAAGGAGACTTACAAGATAATGCTCCTAAATCTGACACTCTTCTGGCTGACGCCATTGCCAGTAAAAAAAGAACTTTAACCGTTAACCACTTAAGATCTGTTCTCTCAAGTGGTTCAAACAAATGACCCTGGAGAAATGTAAGAACTAAATTCAAATCCCAGGGAGCTGCAGGAGGAACAAATGGAGGTTGAATATGTACTACTCCTTGGAAAAATGTACGTACATCCTGTAGGTCAGCAATCTTCTGCTGAAACCATACAGTCAACGCTGAGACTTGCACCCTCAAGGAAGCAACCTTCAACCCTTTATCCAATCCTGCCTGCAGGAAATCCAAAATCCTAGCTAGTTTAAAAGATCTCGGATTGTAATTTTTTCCAGAACACCAATGAATATAGGCTTGCCATATTCTATGATACACACGGGCCAAAGAAGGCTTTCTTGCTCTAAGCATGGTTTGGATTACTTGCTTTGAAAATCCTTTAGCCTCTAAGATAGAGGTTTCAACAGCCACGCCGTCAAAGATAGGCGATCCAGATGACTGTGACAACAAGGACCCTGCATTAACAGATCTGGACGTTGAGGGAGCAGTATCGGTGCTTCCACAGACATTCTCAACAGATCTGTGTACCAATGCCTTCCTGGCCAAGCTGGAGCTATTAGAATGATTGCTCCTTTTGCCTATTTTATCTCTCTCACTACTCTGGGTAACAGAGATATTGGAGGGAACAGATACGCCAGCTGAAACCTCCATTCTACTGACAGTGCGTCTACCAGGACCGCTCCTGGGTCCCTTGTTCTTGATCCGTACCTCAGAACTTTGTTGTTTAGACGAGACGCCATAAGGTCTATCTCCGGTAGACCCCATCTGTTCACCAGTGTCTGAAGCACTTCTGGGTGTAGTGCCCATTTTGTTTCCTGAATGGTGTGCAGACTGAGAAAATCCGCTTCCCAATTTAGTACACCCGGGACAAATACTGCTGACAATGCCGGGAGATGGAGTTCTGCCCATTTTAGAATGGGGGTTACTTCCTCCATCAGACTCTTGCTGTGAGTTCCTCCTTGATGATTGAGGTATGCTACTGCCGTCGCATTGTCTGAGCGGATCTGGACTGGTCTTCCTTGTAGATTGTCCTTTGCCTGAACCAGAGAAAATGGCCCTTATCTCCAACAGATTTATTGGCAGGCGACTTTCCCTTGCGGTCCATTTTCCCTGGAACCATAGGCTTCCGAGTACCGCCCCCCAGCCTTGCAGGCTGGCATCTGTTGTCAGGACTTGCCACTCTTTTATCAAAAAGGGTCTCCCCTTGTTTAAATGGTCTGTCTGTAGCCACCACGCTAGAGACCTTTTTACGTTTACTGGAATCTTTATCATCTGCTTTTTTATCGTCTGATGATTTCCGTTCCATTTGGTCAGAATAAGGTGCTGCAATGGTCTGGAGTGGAATTGCGCATATTCCACCATGTCGAAGGTTGATACCATCAGACCCAACAGTCGCATTGCTGCATGGACTGACATTGTCTGGGCTTGCAACGCTTCCTGAGTTATGACCTGCACCTTGACTATCTTTTTCTCTGGTAAGAGAACTTTCTGTAGATCTGAATCCAATATGGCCCCCAAATGAACCATCCGCTGTGACGGATTCAGGGACGACTTTTCCCAATTTATGAGCCAACCGTGTCTCTGTAAACAAACTATCGTCTGTTGAAGATGGCTCAACAGTAAATATTGCGACTGTGCTAAGATTAACAGGTCGTCGAGGTATGGGAATATTCTTATCCCCTGTTTGCGCAAACAAGCTGCCATAACCACCATGATCTTGGTAAACACCCTGGGTGCTGTAGCTAGCCCGAAAGGCAGAGCTTGGAACTGGAAATGTTCCTGGAGGATGGCAAACCTGAGGTAACACTGATGTGACAGTGCTATAGGCAAATGTAGGTAAGCATCCCGTACATCCAGAGATACCATGTAATCTCCCGGTTCCATAGCCAGCATTATGGAGCGGAGCGTCTCCATGTGGAACTTCGGGATCCATATGTATCTGTTCAACATTTTCAGATTTAGAATTGGTCGATATGACCCATTTGGTTTCTGGATTAGAAATAGATTGGAGTAAAACCCCTGTCCCCTTTGTGATGGAGGTACTGGGACAATCACACCTGACTGCAGTAATTTTTGGACTGCTTCTTGCAGGGCATTGGCCTTCGACTCTATACGAGACGGGCTGGTGCAAAAAAATCTTTGAGGAGGCTGCCTCCTGAATGGGAACCCATACCCCTGAGATACTACCTTCTGCACCCAAGCATCTGCTGTTGACTGTTGCCAAATGTGTGCAAAAAGAAGGAGTCGGCCCCCAACCCTGGAATCCTCCAGGCGGAGGCCCGTCTCTTCAGGCTGAGGGTTTCTGTTCAGGTTTGGAAGCTGGCTTTTTGCTAGCCCACTGCTTCCTACCCCTGGCTTTAAACTGGGGTTGTTTAGGCTCCTCTTTTGCTTTCGCTTTGCCAACGAAAGGAGCGAAATTTTAAACCCTTGGACTTAGGGTTATAGGTAGCCGGAAATCTGACCTTTTTCGATTCAGCCTCTGATTCTAGGATATCCGATAATGGTTTTCCAAATAATATATTACCTACAAAAGGCAATGCTTCCAATTCCTTCTTGGATTCCGCATCTGCCTTCCAGGTACGTAGCCAGACTGCTCTGCGAGCGACTACTGACAAGGCTGAAGCTTTAGAAGCAACTGTACCTATATCAATTGCTGCTTCTTCCAAATACTGGGCAGATTGTCTTAAACAGCAAAAACGATCCACTTGCTCCCTAGTAGGAGAAGGGATGTCATTCTCTAGTTCCTCTATCCATTCACCCATTGCCTTTGCTACCCAGGCTGAAGCCATAGCAGGTCTTACCACTGCTCCTACCAGAGAAAATATATTTTTCAAAAGGCTATCTACCCTTCTGTCTGTGACATCATTTAGTGAGGTAGATGACAGTGGTAAAGCAGATTTATGCACGAGTCGCAGAACATGTGCATCTACTTTCGGAGGAACTTCTCTTTTTGAACAATCCACAGCTGGAAATGGATAATAAAAATCCCATCTTTTAGGAATCTTATACTTTTTACTGGGCGCCGCCCAAGACTTATCCATCATTTCCGTCAGCTCATCTGACGCTGGGAATACAGCTTTCACTGCCTTTGTTCATTTAAATACAGGTGCTTTAGTTTTTAACACTGTCTTGGCTGGCTCTTCTAACGAGAGAACACCCTTTATAGCATTAATAAGTTCAGCAACATCATCTGAACTAAAACTCTGCGACTGATCATCATACGGAGTCGAGTCTACTGTATCATCATCCGTTGTATAATCTTGTGTAGTCTGCCACATAGACGTATCTGTCTTAGTCTTATCTGTCTCTTGGTTGCTAGTAGAGGCTACTGGAACCAGGCCATAGGAAGGGAGCTGCATGTATGGGTTCATAGTGTAACCTAACCCCTGAGGTGGTGCTACTGGAGCCAACTTGTCCACAATAGAGGACAGAGTCTTTGCAAACATATTCCATGGTGGCTCTGTTGGTGGTTGAACCAACTCCTGTCTTTTACTTCGCTGAAAAGCGAAACAGTTTGCACACACACCCTCATAAGTGACCAATTGATTCATATCAATTACCCCTGACTTACAAGATAAGCATGTTAGGGCTATGGGAGTGCTTGACAAATTCTCCTCATCACTTTTGCCGCTCACAGACATTTTATCTGATATTGACTACACAATTTTGTGACCGAAAAACACCCTATAATCAGTATATAGAGGTGAAATCAATCTGACCACAGTGCACCTGATTTGAGGGTCAGAACAGGACTGACATTACACAGAAAAGTCAGCACGCATACTAGCAGTCAGTCACATGTTAAAGCATTAGACATTGTCATATGAGAATACAACCTCCATAATAACTTATACATAAGTAGGAAAATTGTACTTCTGTTTAACTGGTTCTTTTTTCAACATAACATGCAGAAAAAACAGTAATATACAGGCCTCATATGCAATAGGTACTAAAAATTAACAATGCATACTAAGAAGTAGAAGGAATTTTTAGTACTGTATACCCTGCCTCCGGAGAGCGGGATACAGGGAGACTCACCACACTTCCATATCCAAGCAAAGACGCTCGTAAGACGCTGAGTGGATTCAGACGCTATTGATGTACACTGCCGCTCTTGATAACTGATAACGGACACGGACGCTCACTGACGGACACGGACGCTGAGCGATTTCCACGTGTATGCAGACGCTAAGGCCTGCCACTCGGTCTGGCGGGCATTATCTCCAGTGTACACAACCGCAGCGTTAAAGCTGCGACCGAGTACCCTCGTGGTAGCGTCTGAGCCGGAAGTGAGGTCATTCAGTTCATGAAACGAGAGACACGCGGGAACTGGCCATGAACTCGGAGGAGGGACGGCCAGGAGAGCGTCTGAAACCCCCTGTTGACTTAAACTCCCAGGATCGCGGCCTCACCTAGTCCTGGCGCCTATGATCCCCAGAGCGTAGCGTTGTCACACCGGGATGTTCGGCGCATCAACACACTGTTTGTAGTCTCCACCAAATCTGTGTAGCTGTGTCCTGACCCCTCTAGTAAGAGGAAGTCCATAGACTCACCGTCTCCCCATGCTCCGGCCACAGCCTGGTTACGTCTGCTGGACCTGCTAGAACATCCGACACAGACGCCCGTCGAGACAGCATTGATACCCGAAGGTAAGCGTTGTTGCGACCCGGTGGGGAGTTGTTGGAGCGACTCTTTCTAATATGCGTTTAAGACACTGTTAAGAGAAGTCGCTCAAAAAACCAAAACAGTAAGTCTATAAAAATAAATTAATGAAAACTTAAGGCTGCTTTCACAGCAGCCCTGTGACCATGCGGCTTCCTGCCGCACCAAGCAAAAAACTGATCTGACTGAGTCAGTGGCCGGGACTATATAGTGAAGGCCCCAATGCATAATGGGAGGCCAGAAAGCTCGTGACCGTGTTGGTGCCATTTTCGCTGTCGCTTGACAATATCCCCAATGTTATCCTGTGGATAATCCTGTGGACCCAGCCAGAGAAAAACAGCATATTTAAAAATAATATTTATTTTCTCAGCTGCTATTTTCTTTAAGATACAGCACTTATGAACACTATTTAAACCAATCCACTTCTCTCAGCATAAAGGGGTTTATGGTTTTACATAAAAAATGTGCCTACACGCCATAGAGAGAGCAATTTTGTGGCCTGGACCAATATTTACGATACTGCAGCCTATTGATTCATTACAAGCCATTAACTAGAGATAAGCAAAGGCAAAGCAAAGTTTTGTGTTAAATGGATTATGCATTGGTACAGATCAGTTCACAGAGGTGATATGTCTCACGATACAATGGACCAGTGGCACTTGTTTTCTGTAATTCCATAGAACGCATTTCTGACTGTACTTGTAAACTTGCATTTCTAATAGGTTTTGGACAGGGATCATAAATTCATTCTGCTGTGTGCTGTGGCTGGGCTTAATGCAATGAAAAAAACACAAATACAGAACATCCCAATGGGCACTTTTGAAAAATGTGGCCCTTCAAAAATAAAGGTTCCTAATCAGGTCTATCTAAATGCATAGACACACTGAGCAGCTGCCCATGGCCGCACAATTCTAGGGGCCTTCAAGCAGAGGCAGGCTTTGCGTGACACCCCTCCCTCCTTTAACCCTCCTGAGTTTCCTGGGAGGTTAGGTAGAGAATGCTGCCCAGCCACTTTGACTGTGAATTACACACAATCAGTATGGCCAGGCAGCATTCTATGGGCGGTATTCAAATGATATATCATGCCCAATCTCCTTTCTAAGGTGATCCCCATTATCGCTCATATCGCATCCATAGTAATCAGGTTTAGCTTCATAAAGGGTTGGCCGCCCTCACTACCCAAGGGGTAGCGAGCTGAAATGATTATACCTATCCCGTCAGCAGAAACAGAATGGGTGTGGAAGGGTTTGAAAATAATTGAATACCACCCTATAAGTGCATCCCAGCCTGCAGCCACACAGTAAATGGATTGTCAGTACACTAATTGGTGGATGGCTCGAGCTATCCACCAGAGTGCTTACAGCCATTCACTGTATTGAAGCATGTGGAGAGAAGCAGGGACTGCAGGAAGGGCAAGTTATGATTTGTTTTATTGTTTTTATATTTATTTCTGTTAATGGGTGGGTACTTTGCTCAGTGCCTGCAATGCTGTTAAGATGGCCATGTTCCTGATAAATCAACTGGTTGCACGCTTAATACAATTATTTTGAACAAAGTATCTGCCTCCATAATTTGGAGATGACCAGTGCACTTTCATTTAAGAGGACTGAGGGATGACAGTGTACTGTCCAGGGGCAACTTCCGAGAGTAGAGGACCTGTGTATAGGCTCCGAGTGCCCCCCTCACACGGGCACATGTGCAGTGTAGATACTAGCGATGTGTTAGAAATTCCAGAGAAATGGAACTGGTGCTGTTTTACTAGTAATTTCTCTATTCTCACATGCGTATCTCCAGGAAAATGGCCCTGGTGTTTTCCCCAGAGATTCTTCATTGGTGGTCACAAGGTGTTTCCAGCAGGTGCAGAATGTGCGGTCCCTGGGGATGTCTGCACCAAACACCATGCACCCTTTATAAACACACCAATGAGATTTCCTGATATTTCGTTGGAATAAATGAGTCACAGCTAAATAGCTGGGGATTTCTAAAACCCTGTCAGAAGGAAATCCAACTTTATAAAAGCATATAAGCTTTAACAGCTTTCAAGGATGCTGTATTTCAGCATCAAGACAGCACAACAAAGTAACTTGCAAACCATGTTATTAGGAATTTGGTAAAATAATAACAAAAAAAACTTATTGGTGGATATGCAATGAGCTTCTGAATGAAAATGTGCTGTAGTAGTCCGAACACATTGCTTTACAAGAACCTAACGTGGAATTATTTTTAAAGTCCTTGACCATATTTGGTAAAGCTGTCTATGGTAATATTTATGGACTTTAGTTTTAAGAGATTAAACTGTTGAAAATATTGGTTACCTGATGTGACCTCTGTCTACGTGTTTTATTACTTATTTAAATACATTTGAATCCTACAAAAAAAATAATATAATATTAAATTGATTTAGCTTAACATTAATTTACCTTTAAATACAATTAAGTCGTCCAATCTCACAAGAGGTTAAAGCAGAAACATAAATTGCTCAGATTCATACAGTATATGGAACTGAGTCATGCTTTTAAGCTTTAACATATATCTAAAATACATTGTATTTAGTTTCCATCCCTGAATTCTAGCTTTCAGCAATAACATGTTTATGAAGTATTACTCTGTGTAGCCGTAGCCTTTCAACAAGGTTTGCAACTAGTAAAAATCAATTTAAGAACTTATTTTCCGGAAACAACCAGTGAAAACAAGCTTTTAATCTTCAAGACGGATATTGTTTACAGCATGTTGAAAGAAATTACTGAACTCACCAGTGAACAGATAGAGAGGTACATTGAACTGTTAAGCAATGGGAAATGTTCTGAGCCAGAAAAGATAACACTGATCACCCATTCTTTTAAGGAACATAAGGTCAAGAGGGACTGAAACGCATCCCGAAACTTCTTCACGTGTAGATAGCAGTTAGTTCACTTAATACTTTCTTTAGCTAAAAATGGTTTGCTCAGCAATTAAGCGCATAACAATAAATGCTTTGCAAGAAGCTTTAGCAATGATAGCCATGGACAATTCCCCCCTCCACATAAACTCAACAAACTCAAAAATGGAAGACTGTCAAATTTAAAGTCAGATTGTATGCTGTAAATGTCTTGCCTGGGTTCCAGCAGAAGCTTAACCTTATCTCTCCGTGCCACAGTCTTCCTGAGGTAATTGATGCTCAGAGTTCCCAATTCCACCTCAACTTAGGCACAATATTATTGTATACAGCAATCTGACTGCTAGCAGACAGGAAACTGCACTGAACCCAGATCAATAGACATGTCAGCAGTAAGCAGCTTAATCTAATTCTGCCTATCTCATCTCGGAGCACACAGTTGGCAATTCTGTTGCTAGGTCCCCTCTGGCAGGAAACGGTTGAAAAAGTTTATTTTAAGGAGTTACTGGTCATGATTATTCTTTAGGTCCTGGAATGTGTGTTCAGCAGAATAGAAGCTTTATTTGTGGTGTAATGGTGATATGGGGCTTTACGCACTAGTGAAACTTACACTGGTAAAATTCACAAACTCTGGCTAGCCTATCCTATTCTACTGTACTTCTAATTAGGAGAACAAAACCACTTCATGCTAATGGTAATGTTGCATCACTTATTTCAAGAACGTTCATGAGCTTCCATGGAAATTGAAATTCTATCTTAAAACAAAGAATCAGTATTAAATTAATATTTAGAGACAATTCTGCACTAGAAAAAATATGTACAAAAATACAGACATGTACACACACACGGCTTCTGGAATATTTAGTGCTGCTTGGGATCTGGGGTTCTCCACATACAGGATTTTTTTGTAATTTAATCTACATTTAGAATACTCTCCCTCTTTAGTATTAACATTTACTTATATAGTGCCATGGCCAACATACTCTAGAGTGCTTTACAATTGGGACAAACAGTAATAAAACAAGACTGGGTGTTAATAGCGCACTGTGTATTGTAATAGCCAGACATCAGTGGGGAACAACCATTGAAGGGAACAGAAGAACAGCATTTGCAAGGAAAATTAAGTATCACTGTTGCGTTCAGTATAGATTGAAGGAACTAATGACTGGGTAAGAGAAGACCAGAGAATAGGGAAAGTCACTGGTCCATAGGAGAATATGAGTACTTACTGACTCTGGGGGAACTGCTCTCCAGGAGGTCTGGGAAGAGCGTCATCTAGGTGGGTGCAGTAAGATGCAGCATATTGAGTTATCCCAGTCCCACCCCAGTTTGCTGCAATTCCTGCAGCACATTGCTGATTTCACCATCCGGGCTTTCCGCCCACATCACCCAAGACATAGTGGCATGCAGGAGTAGGAATACCCTTCCCCAAGCTCTGGAGAGTGACATGTATGTTATGTGTGCATGTATTAGGTTTCTAAAATTTCTTGGATCAAAGAAAAATGATTTAAATACAGAATGGATGATAAGAGTAAAGAGTTGTTCTGGGTCATAGACAACAATTAACCTTAGGGGTAGGCTTACTGTCATTTTGTCAACAAATATACGGTTCCATGTATCAACTATACCATTTACCAGTGACATATTTCATTGAGTATCATAGTAATGCTAGCGAATATGTTGGTAACCCAGCAAAGCTTCCCTGTCTGAACGGCTTTGCTGAGGCCCCGCTGTTGGTAATGTGGACCATGCTGCTAACGCCCCCTATATACAGAAAAGATATCACCCCTTTAGTGAGTGCTAAAGGGGTATGACTCATTCTTAAATGAAACCCATAAGAAATGTAATGTTGGCAGCTTATGTTAACTGATGGGAGTATTATTATCAGAGAGACATTTCATATCATGTGACAACACTCATGGTGAGAGATCTGAAAAGGACAGATTTGGGGTATCATCCGCATAGTAATGACACTAAAATCCAAAGGAGCTTATTCGTTTTTCAAAATCAGTACAGGTTGAGTATCCCATATCCAAATATTCCGAAATATGGAATATTCCGAAATACGGATTTTTTTGAGTGAGATAGTGAAACCTTTGTTTTCTGATGGCTCCATGCATACAAACTTTATTTAATGCATACAGTTATTAAAGATATTGTATTAAATGACCTTCAGGCTGTGTGTATAAGGTGTATATGAAACATAAATGAATTGTGTGAATGTACACACACTTTGTTTAATGCACAAAGTTATTAAAAATATTGTCTAAACTTACATTCAGGCTGTGTGTATAAGGTGTATATGAAACATAAATGTATTCTGTGCTTAGACTTGGGTCCCATCACCATGATATCTCATTATGGTATGCAATTATTCCAAAATACGGAAAAATCCAATATCCAAAATACTTCTGGTCCCAAGCATTTTGGATAAGGGATACTCAACCTGTACTATAGACAAAGAGTAGAAGAGGGCCTAGCGCTGAGCCTTGTGGTACTCCAACTGATAGATAGACTTGGATCCAGAGAAAGAAACAATACTGTAAGTGGCAGAGTCAATTAGATGAGAACTGCCATCGGCAGCTTGTCTTGCCGGTAAACCGCAATCCCAGCAACTTGATTCCTGTTCACACCTCTATAGGCTGCAAGCAGATATCAGCAACAAGACATCACACAAAGCTCTGGAAGCTGTTCAGCAGCTGCAGCATGCAGGGAATTGAATCTGGCCCTATAAGGTAACTCGGCTAAGAACTAGGATAGGACCCTTGTAGCCCATATGGCTCCACAAGAATTACCATCAACATAGTAACTATAGAAAGAACCACTTGGTAATCATGTCTGTTTTACTTTTTCATCTGCTTATATCAGAACTAGGATTCCAGAGAAAAGATCTCATACCTGTATACAGTTTATCTATTATCTACATGTGTCAGTAGATCAGGAACATACAGTTCATACTGCATATATAAAAAGGATAATAATAATAATAATAATAATAATAATAATAATATCTACAAGCTACATAATATTAATTTTCACTGGAGAGGAAACACCGTGTAGCACAATCTAAAAGTTGATGAATTCAAGGTCGCATTATATACACTTTAAGACTTATGTTTATATCTGTCATGCATTACAGCTTTAGGAAAAATAAATAGAAGTGAAAGATAAATCTTTGCACATGGAAGACATTTGTTACTGAGATGGCAGCAGAAAAACAAACAACCTTTATAGTGTAATTTGTGACTGTTTGAGGTCTGCTCCAATTAAACATTTAAAACACCAAACAATCTTATGTGATAATTACTAGCCAAGGTAAACCTATTTGATTGTCATAAATACCATGCTTTACATGTGCTTTGTTCTAGATATCCTATATGGCAGATAATTAGCCAAGAATGTATTCTTTATAAATTTTATACCAATCAGTGCTTTTTTGAGTTTGGTTTAGGTTGCAACCATTTACATTACACTAAACACAAGGGGCAGATTCAATGAAATGTGAGGTTCCAGTGCAATGGTCTGCAAGTATGTCTGGTTACGGTAGGTAAAACCTTCTTTGTTTTCCCTTGCATCTCTATGCCATGATATAAATCTGGCTGCACCTCAGACTACTTTATCTTCATTTAGCCAGGTCTTATTGGACTTTTGAGTAGTACATGTTGCCATGCTCCTCTTGCTGCACTGCGGTACGCTGCATCGCGCGCCAATATGTGACTATTTGCAGCCAGCGATCGATTGCTCCATTAATTCCATTAGGAATTAATGAAGCGATCGCCGGCTGCAAATAGCTGCAGCCCAGCACACCATGCAGCAAGCCGTGTTGCAACAAAGATGAGCATGGCTACATCTATATGCAAATCAGTTTTGACTGAAATGTATACAGAAACAACTCCGAGCAGTTAATGAATCAAACCTATTGTAAATGCAGTAACAATAACTGATTTACTGTCCAGTGTCATCAGCAACAAAACTGGTCTCCAAGTACCAACAAAATACACTGTAAGCTAAACTGGCTTGGAATACTGTTATATCTTTTTACGCTTATACACCCATCAGCCATAATATTAAAACCACCTGCCTAGTATTGTCGTGCCTGACAAAATTTAGGTCATCAGATACCTCTGTGTGATGCCCTAATCATGGCTGCCGCATGTGCAAAGCACATCTAACATACTGTTCTCACCATTTACAGGACAAAAGAGGACCGGAAGAGGTAATGGGGGTCATTCCGAGTAGATCGCACGCTGTCGATTTTCGATGCTCTGTGATCAGGTCTCTACTGCGCATGCGCCACAATGCGCACGCGCGTCGTACGGGTACAATGCGGATCGTTGCTGGGCTACGGATTTAACGAAGAATCCATACACACTGCCGATCGCAAGAAGACTGACAGAAAGAGTGCGTTTATGGGTGTCAACTGACCGTTTTCTGGGAGTGGTAGGGAAAACGCAGGCGTGTCCGGGCGTTTGAAAGGAGGGTGTGTGACGTCAATTCCGGCACCAAAAAGACTGAAGTGATCGCAAGGGCTGAGTAAGTTCAGACCTACTCTGAAACTGCACAAAATGTTTTTGCAGCGCTCGGCTGCACAGGCGTTCGGACACTTGCAAAGCGAAAACACACTTCCTCGGCACGGTTGCTAAAAACAGCTAGCGGGCGATCAACTCGGAATGAGGGCCAAAGGGATGGAAGGGAGCAAAGAAGGTAGGGTCCTTTTATTTACACATATAAGCATACTTAAAAAGAAACACATTGATTTGAAAACATTGCCGTGTGCACAATAAGAACAGTTATTGCATCCATTCCTGAGTGCGTTTATTGTTCTTACTACCATTACTGGATTCTGGTACCTGGACTCTAAAATATTTTGGGGGTGAGTGTATATACAAAGCTTAAAAAGATGGAAAAGCACATTTGTTGTATTGTAATCAAAACACCTAGAAGCAGACAGAATGGTTCATTTTAGTTGCCTGCTTAGTAAATGACTGTAACTGCTCATATGTCCTCAGGTTTATGTTAATCTTTAAGAAGAAAATCTCAGACATTCCAACTATAAGAGATGAACAGTTTTCTGGAAGTTTAAAGCCCTCACTTAATCGGTTTCATCACGCCTAATCCTTTAATGTAAATCGCTGTTTTCACGACTTCTTATGACTTGAGCCCTAAGCATAGATGCCAACATTTAGCCCTTCCAGGGATGCTTGGCTGCTATGTAGCTGCATTTAAGAATGTCACAAATGGCACTAAGTGGATTTTTCCCTTACTTCAATTCCTATCATGAGTTACTGAACTTCGCTCTAATTTAATAGTTTGTTTCTGAAATCATCCACTTCAGAAATGAACCTGGCACACACTGACTTCACTGAAAGTTAGGAGTTAATGAGTGCGCGCAACAAACACTGCCACTTACACAGGGCTCAGTTATGTCTTCACTTTCATCCGGTGTAAGAGGCTTACGTTACCAGCTGACACAGAGAAAGTGAGTGGAAGAGATCAAACGACACCTCAGTGGCTGTGGAATCCGAGAATGTAAAGCTCCGCTTTGCACCAGAGACATAGTTCTATTTCTGGGGAATAGAACCAGGGGGGAGGAGGGTCAAAACGCATCTATGCGGCATAAAATACATGGAAATGGCTCCGCTGTTTAATTTGGTGGATGCAATTATACAGCCACACATTTCTAACAATAACACAAATGGGATTGGAATGAGGCAGCGGAAATTACAGAGGAACACATTGAGACCAGAAAAAAAAAAGACATTGGCAACAAATATTCCGATATTTAATGCTATTAAAATCTGCTGAAAATAATGCTGAGGTGCGAGGTTCTGAGCAAACCAGTTAGTTACAAATGAGGTTTCATTATGTAAAATAATATCAGTTTCTGCTCCTAATAGTCTCCGCCTTCCTTTGTAGCCTTGTGTTGCTCTCGGGCTGACACCCACTGTTTGATAATGCTCCGTCACTCAGAAATAGCAACTTCTTAACTGTGCCACTATATTTATCATAATGTACAATATAGCAAATACAACTGGTTCCCTCAGTGACCATATTTTATCAGTCTGTACTGATGTAAGGGAAATATGTAGTGAGTGATGTTTTGGTATTATATTTTGTAGAGAACTCTCTCTACCATTTACTGTGCAGAGGTGTTGCTACATTAATTACGCTAAATACAGCTCTAAAGAACGCATTGTTATTGTCTTATTATTTCAGGGGCAACCCAGTTCCAAGATTGGTAGCTACTAGGGCCGAATACGGCATCAGCCCGGGTAGCCCATGGCGTGACACATCATACACCTGCTAAAAGCACACGGAGAGTCGGATCACCAGCGTTTCCCGGCAGAGGGAAGACCAGTCAATAACCCGAATACAGCTTGTGGTGTATGCGGGGTTTCAAGCCGATGTGACGCGGCTTGAAACAGTGTTCAATTACCCAGGTTGGACCCGGGTGTTTTGGTTTGAAGGGGATATCATTACAAATGTGTTGGCATACTGATGTCTGCACTGTCCTGTCCACATACAGTTTGCCAACAAACACAGTCACTGTTGACAAACTAAAGGTGCATACACACTGAGCACTTTTCCCCCCTGCCCAGCGATGTCAGCGGGGGTGAACGGCTTTCCATAGCAGGATACTATGGAAAGCTGTTCACCCTGCTGGTAATACCAGCAGATGAATGGTGTCTGCCCGCGATGAAGCGGGGGCTCGCATTGGCGCTCATCGCTGGGGCATACACACTGGGCGGTTTTGAGCAGAAAGCAGCTCAACACACCAAAAGTGACCTGCTTTCAGCTCAAAATCGCCCAGTGTGTATGGGCCTTAACATCCCCAAATTAAGAGAAAGGAAAGAGATGGCGATTACAGAAACCTAAATAAACACTCTGTACAGAGAGGTAGCACCAAGTATGTCTAACTTAGGCACTCACCTGTACTAGACACAAATAGAAAAAGCACTTGTTTTTGAAGTTGAAATACTGCAAACTATGGGGGTAATTCAGAGTTGATCGCAGCAGCAAATTTGTTAGCTAATGGGCAAAACCAGGTGTGGCAGATATAACATGTGCAGAAAGTTAGATTTGGGTGGGTTATTTTGTTTCTGTGCAGGGTAAATACTGGCTGCTTTAGTTTTACACAACAATTTAGATTTCAGTATGAACACACCCCACCCAAATCTAACTCTCTCTGCACATGTTATAGCTGTCCCCCCTGCAGTGCACATGGTTTTACCCAACTGCTAACAAATTTGTTGCTGCGATTGAAAGGATTCCCCCTCTATTCTTTAACCCTCGATGTGATTGTCTCATAGACGTCCGTGAGTGTAAACCTTTATGCTACGAGTAACATGCAAAACACAAGCAGTAAAGATTCACACTGTTTATTGTTCGTTTAACAAAAGTATAAAAGACAACGTATATGGGTGTAACTGACATGTTGTTACACTCTTATTGGCTCGTTAGTAGTTACCAGGCAGAATGTATAAGGCGGATGTCCATATATGGGTTTTCTACAAGTTTCTCAAAACATTTATCAAAGTCTGTAACACAGGATATTTGGTAACACACAGAAGTAGAAATAACAGGTTTGATCTGGTATGGAACTGCCCTTGAAAACCAGGCTCACACAAGCCTGGTATTTGTATGAGCAGACAAAGGTACCCGGCACAGGGTAGTACGTATCTATGCAAACACATAACAGTTCATATAGCATGTTTTAACCCTTCATTAGGGAAGTAGAAATATTCACTTTTGCACTGTAACTATTATAAGGAAATTGATCATATAAAAAGTAATATTTACAAAGCACAGAAGAGTTAACCCTTCAGCGATCAACTCTGAATTAGGCCCTATATTACATATAATATACACATATATATATATATATATATATATATACACATACACACACACTCATGAAATAAGCAGTTAAAGCCTTTAGCAGTTTATAAGAACCCAATAAACAGTTTGTTTGCCTTAAGTACACAAAGGCAGTCAACAGGCACAATACTGTATGTACTAAGATGTGAAAGTGCTGGTCTCTAGCAAGCATTGTGTGCTTGATTCCATACACTTTCCCCACTACTTCAGATCTACATCTCGCTTAAAAGAGATTTTGCAATCCACGTGACTCACATAAGGGCACCGATGACTGACACCTCATCTCTGTATAGCAAAATATTACAGCAGTTAAATTGTGCTGTAAATGGCTTGGTGAAGAGAAGATTGACATGTCAGTATGGGTATGACAATATGTTCAGCAGAATAAACGCAGATTTAAAACATTTATTCCTGTCGCTATTAGTGTGTCAGGGTTTCCCACTTAAGGGTTCAAATGCCAGAATACGGAGCTTGCCATTTAGGCACTTGACGGCTGTGAAAAGCCTCATTATGTTGATTGATTTAAAGAAAATCAGCATATTTACATTCCAAAAACAAAAAGTCTCTGATTTGGGTAATCTCTATTAAGAGCTGAATAAGTGTGCTCTTACATATGCAAAGCAATTTTCTTTTTTAAACGTAGATCACTAACAACCCAAGGAGATGTCTACATACATCACAAAATAATATATATATATATATATATATACACACACACACATATATAGTTTAATGTAATTAAGACTTTTCCTAATATTTGAGATGACGCACATGCAACAGACACCTTGATCAATTGATGCCTTTACTGACCTATCTGGCTGAATGGATCCATTGTTTTGAATGGACTCAGATTAATGATTTGCAAATGAAAAGAAACATTTTTATCATTCACTGCCACTGCCTGTGTTTTGGAGGCGAGGTTAAAAGTGCTGAGCGAACCTTTTAAAGTTATTGAAACTAAATTATTAACGCTACATTTCACCTTCCATTTGTCCTCTTCATTGGTTTTCAGCTTATTATTTTCTAAAGATTAATTTGAAATAGTTGTAAATCAAATACAAGTGTCTGAACTGGTAATGTTTAGAATGAAAAGATTTCTTTTGCAGACCTGTTCTGGCATTTCTGCAGGATGGATGACAAAATAACTTAACAGCACATAGAGGTATGCGGTTAGCATACCACTCGACGGGATCCCATCTGTCACAATACCGCCGCCGGGATCCCGGAGGGGGCAGCAGACCGCCGCCGGTATACCGTTGAGGTAGGCAATTCCATCTCTATGTGTGTCCACGACACTCATAGAGGGAGAATAGAACCTGTGGCAAGCATAGTTCGCCACCGAGCCCGCAAGCGGCTTCGTTGTGCTCGCCCCCCCCTGCCGGCATTCTACCATTCGGGATGCTTATGTCAGGATACTGACATTCGGCATCCCCTGTGGCAGTAAATCATACCGAACCCCACATAGACATGCTGAAGCCCCTTATACACTGATGTCAAACATAATATTTCAACAAAAAGGCAAAAAAACAGGCAGATTAATGAAATTCATTGGTACCAAAGCGACTGCAATGTTTGTTGGATGCTATTTGCTCTTTTTACCTGGCATATCTATTGACATAAGTATTGAAGCAAGCAACATATTTTTACTTCTTCCAATGGATCAATTCTTGTCCACTTATATGATCGAGATGGAAAGTGTTGTTGATGAAGGTACCGCAAATTGAGACATGACGACACCACCTCATACTGGAAACTCTCTGGTATTTTAACTATAACCTCAGCTGAAATGGCCAGGCAGCTATCGCAGCTTACATCTACAGGTCCAGATGTGATATTACATAGTGTATAGGTTCTAGACATTCATAGTGATGCTGCTCTTAACATTATGGGTGGAATTTGACCCCCACCCCCACCCTAGGCTATTCAATTGTCCCCCAAAGCTGGCACAGATTGGGGATTACCAGATAATCAGCCCAATTTTTGTGGCTGCAAAAACACACAAATCCGTGAATTTATCACAGACACCTATGTATTTTTGCCTAGGAAATTGTAAAAAAATATGGTAAATACTGAAGCCCACACAAATGTGGTCATTAGTATGGACGGTGAATGATCATGTTGTGACTCAGTGATTTCACTGTTTGCTTTTGTCATGTTTATAAGCTTTGCATGCTGCATTTTAGTATTCAAACGTAAAACTCAACTTACTTGACTTATATAAAATATCTAATAACATCACAAATGTGTAAGCTTACGTAAAGAAAGGCAATTTGAGTAAAAAGTGTGATCTTACAAGAGATACAATAAAAGACTTTTTGATTCAGCCAGCCACGTTTAGCCACCTTTGTAGTCATTTGTTGAGAACAAATCTCAGTAATTGTTAATATGACAATCGACTGCGTGGCGAGCCCTGGATTGGGATATGAACTGGACATGTGTATGCCCACAAGATACCACTACTCTACTCTCTAATGAGGAGAGATCAAGTACACCCGCAACACATGACCAAAAGTAGCTATTGCATCTCTCTCCTCAGACGATGGCCTCGGGAGGCTGTAACAGGATCACAGAGATCGCCACTTTGCTATAGCGACCGATGGGGCAGTGTTCCGCCCCTGATCTGAAGTTGTTACGGAATAAATACTCTCATGCATGTATTTTGTAGGCTAATATATATGATAGCTTGTACTGTAGGCTAAATGGTCCTTTAAAGGACTCTCTGACTAAAGTACTCTGACTATTGAAAAAAATCCATCAACATAATATAATTTTCTATACCTAACTACAGTAAATAGCCTCTCTAGGTGTCTCCTTCTTCATGGATATCACTGATTCCTAGTGAATCAATAGGCTGCATGAAAAGACTGCCCTCCAAAGTGTGGAGGGAGCAAGTATATTTTAGTAACAATATAAAAATCCTCATATTTCGATTAGTTGTATTTAACAGAAAGAAATCCTGACTTGACAGCTTAAAAACAGTTTTGTGAAGACTATAGTATAGTCTTTGTAGTAACATGTAAGTGTTGTTGTGTGCGACACTGAAATAATCATTACACAATAGTAAAGCACCTAAATGTAGCATATGTGGCTAGATGTCCTGACCCTTCCTCTCACCATCCTGATAAGCAGCATTTCTCCAGCTCTCTCGCACGGCTACATCTATAAGCTGTTACTCACCATCTCTGCTCTGATGAAAAGATTCCCTGCATGGCCATACTCTGACCTTGGCATTTTACCTTCATTGAAAGCTAATGTGATAAACTCACACAATGAGATCCATTGGCGAGGAACTAATAATCTGTAAGAGAGTTCACTGAATTTAATGGACGCGAACAACTCAAATGCCACAGGTTAGCTTACAAGAGGAATCACACAATGTCAAAAATGTGTAAAAAGATACCTATTTTATGTGCATAAGACATATTTACACTCTCTGTCAAGCTGATCTCATCATTCAGCACGTTCAAAATGGCAGGTCAGATTTCCCTCCAAAAGGGGTTATGACCATTCAGTTTAATCATGATAACATGCAAAGTTTGTTATTTTTTATTTACCATTATCATTGTGTCTAGAACAGGGGTTGGTAGAAAAAACAAGGTTTATCCATACACCAAATCCATGCTAATTATTGCTGCACAAACCTGACAGGTTTTGTCACATGGGCTGTAATACTCAGGGGCATAATCAATGTTGGTGAAGTAGTCAGGATCCCTGCTGTCGGGAACCCGGCAGTCAGAATACCGTCACAGGGATCCCGACACTAGTCTGAATGCCGACACCAGCATTAAGATAGGGAGCTACATCTTGGTGCCAGAATCCAGACAACCGGGATCTCGAACGAAGAAACACAGAGGCACTGCAGAAGTAAGCTGCGAGGGGGGGTTTAGGCTGCTTCCTGGGGGGTTATGTTGCGTCCCGGGAGGTTAGGGTTAGGCACCCCCTTGGAAGGTTAGACTACAGGGTGGGAGGGGCTTAGGTTTAGGCACCTCTTGGGGGGGGGAGGGGTTAGGGCTAGAACACCCTTTACTCCCCCCTGACGGGGCATTTTCAACTTCAGTATCCCAGCGTCGGTATTTTCAACACCGGGATCTCATACTGATACTCTATGTTGTCATAGTTTTTACCCCCAGGGATAGTAATAGTTAAAATGTGGTTTAAATTATATTTATTTATTGATTATCTACACCTTTGCACACTTAGCCATTGGGCTTTAAATATTGATCTAGACCAGTGGTTCTCAAACTCGGTCCTCAGGACCCCACACAGTGCATGTTTTGCAGGTAACCCAGCAGGTGCACAGGTGTATTAATTACTCGCTGACACATTTTAAAAGGTCCACAGGTGGAGCTAATTATTTCACTTGTGATTCTGTGAGGAGACCTGCAAAACATGCACTGTGTGGGGTCCTGAGGACCGAGTTTGAGAACCTGTGATCTAGACTGAGGCAGGAATATACCTTTGATAAAGTCACGGGTCACGTGACGAAACGCGTTAGTTCTCGCCTCCTCCAGCACACCTTGCACTAGGTGTCCACATTGGAAGTAAGCTGCAGTGACCGTATGAGCCTTTGCGGACGTGCTTTTCCCCGCCAGCCTTTTACATCAACACAGGTCCCGCCTCTTCCAGCACACCTTGCACCAGGTGTCCACATTGGAAGTAAGCTGCAGTGACCGTATGAGCCTTTGCGGACGTGCTTTTCCCCGCCAGCCGCTTACATAAACACGCGGCTTCAACTTCTAAGTGAACTGACGGCTCCCCCCTCCCTGCTATTCAGCATCAGTGGGCATCACAGGACACATAGCCGAGGACGCTCGGCTTTTGACCAGCCCACAGGAGAGGTATCATTATATTTTCATCATCCAGTTTGGTGTTGGCAAATTTACTAAACTTTTGGGATTGCCTATTGTCTACTGCTCCACAGCAAATACACCAGCTGAACCTCCTATGATGTTTGTGGACACTTACTTAGAGAACTAAACAGTTGCTGCTTTATTCAGCGTGATATATCTATACATATATGTAATATTCAAAGGTGTGCGTTTTATTAATGTATTTTATTGGAATATTATATATTGCTTGTTTATAAATTGTTTATTGTGCCTATGGTTAATAAATCCATCTTATACACATCGGCTCTCGTATTTTCCCCGGTATATTGCGCAGCCGTTTTTTTGTTTTAAAATGTGGTTTAAGTAGTCTTACCAGTGTCTGAAAACAAATTAAATCAGAACCAGAGCCCAAGCTTGATGCAGGAGATATAACGCAGGAATTAAGTATCCATACAGCAATTCAGCAATATGCACACTGTGAAATGTCGCTGTAAGGGCAACTGGGGACTATGACAGGGATTGCGCTCCTCCTATTGTACCTGCAATGTTTACCAGCATCTCGGCTTTGCTGCTTCTCCATGCTCATCACTGACTACCAACCAGGAAATTTGACAGCCAAGACCGGCCATTAAACAGGAATTTACATAGGCCATCCTTGTAAATGGAAGTGGTCAATACACAGACGCCGGAATCCCGACAAGCTGCAAAACCGGCGGTCGGGCTGGTTCCCCCACTTGGGTGGTGGTCCACGCCACCACCCGATGGTGAATAGAACACTACAACACAAGGTCGCCACGAGGCCCGAAGCGTGGCAAGAGCAGCGAGCCCGCGAGGGGACATGCTGCGCTCGCCGTCGGGATTTCATGCTGTTCCCTAGTAAACAAACTACAGACATATTAGTGAAATGTCTTTGTATGTTGATTATCATGGCAAACCCTTATATACTCTTGTGATATTACAGGGCACAATCAGGGGCTGATGTAACCTTGAAGATAGCACAAATGGAGACTAAATATTTACTACTATCCCTTATTTGCGTTGCTTTCGTATGGTTACATTATGTCCCTGACACACTATGCTTTGCATAATGTGCCATAATTTAGCAATAATCTGGAAATATAATTATGTATTGATGTCACTGTTACATTATTCAACAAATGTACTATGTAGGAACACTACCTTACTGTACTTTACAAAGGTTCCACAATGTCTGCTATTGTCAGTATCTATGTACTTATATAGCACCAACATAATCAGCAGGACTTTATAATTACATTGTAAAAACAGAAAGGACTGAGTAGTAATAAAAGAGGTAGCTTGCATTGCTATAGAAATAGAGGAAATTAAAGATGTTGTTAAATGCTTCAGATCACATCAATCCAGATTGAAATAGGTGTGGGGGAATGTTCTTTGGAACTACAAGTCCAATAATGGATTGCTCAGTTCATTTGTAGGCTGTCATCACAAAAGATAAAAAATGTCAGTCTGCTTGCGCACTGCTTATCATCAGCTGTCGCGTTCCCCAATGTGGAACAACCGCCATAGTTGGTACACATGCTATTTCTAAGTAATGCACCATGGGGCTCCCCCTTCATTCAGAAATTTCTATATATATATATCTATATATATATCTATATATATATATATATATAGGAATACCGGATAGGGGTTCTAAGCGACCTGAGGTGTTTATACTGTATGTGACCGAGTATAATAAATATATAATAGATATATATAAATAAATAAAATATAAATTAATGAGAATCCTTTACATAAAATGCAGTTCTCTAAAAATGACTGGTTTTTTTTAGAAAGGAATGGACATACCGTATATTAAATTCTCAAATAAAGTGCGGATTGTCTGTGCAAATTAGCTACTCAAATGTGGAAAAAAAATAAGATTTTACTTACCGGTAAATCTATTTCTCGTAGTCCGTAGTGGATGCTGGGGACTCCGTAAGGACCATGGGGAATAGACGGGCTCCGCAGGAGACATGGGCACTTTAAGAAAGAATCTGGATTCTGGTGTGCTCTGGCTCCTCCCTCTATGTCCCTCCTCCAGACCTCATTTAAAGAAACTGTGCCTGGAAGAGCTGACAGTACAAGGAAAGGATTTTGTGAATCCAGGGTAAGACTCATACCAGCCACACCAATCACACCGTATAACCTGTGATAACTTTACCCAGTTAACAGTATGAACAATAACAGAGCATCAGATAAACCCTGATGCAACCATAACATAACCCTTATTTTAGCAATAACTATATACAAGCATTGCAGAAGAAGTCCGCACTTGGGACGGGCGCCTAGCATCCACTACGGACTACGAGAAATATATTTACCGGTAAGTAAAATCTAATTTTCTCCAACGTCCTAGTGGATGCTGTGGACTCCGTAAGGACCATGGGGATTATACCAAAGCTCCCAAACGGGCGGGAGAGTGCGGATGACTCTGCAGCACCGATTGAGCAAACGATAGGTCCTCCTCAGCCAGGGTATCAAACTTGTAGAACCTTGCAAACATGTTCGAACCTGACCAAGTAGCAGCTCGGCATAGTTGTAATGCCGAGACCCCTCGGGCAGCCGCCCAAGAAGAGCCCACCTTCCTAGTGGAATGGGCTTTCACTGATTTTGGCAGCGGCAATCTAGCCACAGAATGAGCCTGCTGAATCGTGTTACAGAGCCAGCGAGCAATAGTCTGCTTTGAAGCAGGAGCACCAAGCTTGTTAGATGCATACAGGATAAACAGTGACTCCGTTTTCCTGACTTTAGCCGTTCTGGCTACATAAATTTTCAAAGCCCTGACTACATCTAGTAACTCGGAATCCTCCATGTCAGTAGTAGCCACAGGCACCACAATAGGTTGGTTCATATGAAAGGATGAGACCACTTTTGGCAGAAATTGTGGACGTGTCCTCAATTCCGCTCTATCCATATGGAAAACCAGATATGGGCTTTTATGAGACAAAGCCGCTAATTCTGACACGCGCTTAGCCGAAGCCAAGGCTAATAGCATGACCACCTTCCACGTGAGATATTTCAACTCCGCTGTTTTAAGCGGTTCAAACCAGTGTGATTTCAGGAAACTTAACACCACGTTAAGATCCCAAGGTGCCACTGGAGGCACAAAAGGAGGCTGAACATGCAGCACTCCTTTCACAAACGTCGGAACTTCTGGCAGAGAAGCCAACTTCTTTTGAAAGAAAATGGAAAGGGCCGAAATCTGGACCTTAATTGAGCCTAACTTCAGGCCCAAATCCACTCCTGACTGAAGGAAGTGAAGGAAACGGCCCAGCTGAAACTCCTCCGTAGGAGCATTGCTGGCCTCACACACAAGAAACATATTTTCGCCATATCCGGTGATAATGTTTAGCTGTTACGTCCTTCCTAGCCTTTATCAGCGTAGGAATGACCTCCTCCGGAATACCCTTTTCTGCTAGGATCCGGCGTTCAACCGCCATGCCGTCAAACGCAGCCGCGGTAAGTCTTGGAAGAGACAAGGTCCCTGTTGCAATAGGTCCTGTCTTAGAGGAAGAGGCCACGGATCCTCTGTGAGCAATTCTTGCAGATCTGGATACCAAGTCCTTCGTGGCCAATCTGGAACAATGAGAATTGTTCTTACTCCTCTTTTTCTTATTATCCTCAGGACCTTGGGTATGAGAGGAAGAGGAGGAAATACATAGACCGATTTGAACACCCACGGTGTCACCAGGGCGTCTACAGCTACCGCCTGAGGGTCCCTTGACCTGGCGCAATAGCTCTGTAGCTTTTTGTTGAGGCGTGAAGCCATCATGTCTATCTGTGGTAGTTCCCACCGACTTGTAATCTGTGTGAAGACTTCTTGATGAAGTCCCCACTCTCCCGGGTGTAGGTCGTGGCTGCTGAGGAAGTCTGCTTCCCAGTTGTCCACTCCCGGGATGAACACTGCTGACAGTGCGCTTACGTGATTCTCCGCCCAGCGAAGAATCCTGGTGGCTTCCGCCATCGCCACTCTGCTCCTTGTGCCGCCTTGGCGGTTTAAATGAGCCACTGTGGTTATGTTGTCTGACTGAATCAGAACCGGTTGGTCGCGAAGTAGGGACTCCGCTTGACGTAGGGCGTTGTATATGGCCCTTAGTTCCAGGATGTTGATGTGAAGGCAAGTCTCCTGACTTGACCACAGGCCTTGGAAATTTCTTCCCTGTGTGACTGCCCCCCACCCCCGGAGGCTTGCATCCGTGGTCACCAGGACCCAGTCCTGAATGCAGAATCTGCGGCCCTCTAGGAGGGGAGCACTCTGCAGCCACCACAGGAGAGACACCCTGGCCCTGGGGGATAGGGTGATTAACCGATGCATCTGAAGATGTGCTCCGGACCATTTGTCCAGGAGATCCCATTGAAAGGTCCTCGCATGGAACCTGCCGAAGGGAATGGCCTCGTACGATGCCACCATCTTTCCCAGGACTCGTGTGCAGTGATGCACCGACACCTTTTTTGGTTTTAACAGGTCTCTGACCAGTGTCATGAGTTCCTGAGCCTTCTCCATCGGGAGATAAACCTTCCTCTGGTCTGTGTCCAGAATCATGCCCAGGAAAGACAGACGAGTCGTAGGAATCAACTGCGACTTTGGAATATTTAGAATCCAGCCCTGCTGTCCTAACACTTCCAGAGAGCGTGCTACGCTGATCAGTAACTGCTCTCTTGACCTCTCTTTTATGAGGAGATCGTCCAAGTATGGGATAATTGTGACCCCTTGCTTCCGCAGGAGTACCATCATTTCTGCCATCACCTTGGTAAATATTCTCGGTGCCGTGGAGAGACCAAACGGCAACGTCTGAAATTGGTAATGACAATCCTGTACCACAAATCTGAGGTACGCCTGATGAGGTGGATAAATGGGGACATGAAGGTATGTATCCTTTATGTCCAGAGACACCATAAAATCCCCCTCTTCCAGGCTTGCAATGACCGCTCTGAGCGATTCCATCTTGAACTTGAACCTTTTCAGGTATATGTTCAGGGATTTTAAATTCAATATGGGTCTGACCGAACCGTCCGGTTTCGGTACTACAAACATGGTCGAATAATAACCCTTTCCTTGTTGAAGGAGGGGAACTTTGACCACCACCTGTTGAAGATACAATTTGTGAATTGCAGCTAACACTATTTTCCTCTCTAAAGGGGAAGCTGGCAGGGCCGATTTGAGGTAACGGTGAGGGGGCATCTCTTCGAATTCCAGCTTGTATCCCTGAGACACAATTTCTATTGCCCAGGGATCCAACTGGGAGTGAACCCACTTGTGGCTGAAGTTTCGGAGACGCGCCCCCACCGGGCCTGGCTCCGCCTGTGGAGCCCCAGCGTCATGCGGTGTATTTAATGGAAGCCGGGGAGGACTTCTGTTCTTGGGAACTAGCTGCGTTGTGCAGCTTCCTTCCTCTGCCCCTGCCTCTGGCAAGAAAGGACGCACCTCGGACTTTCTTGCCTCTTTGTGATCGAAAGGACTGCATTTGGTAATACGGTGCTTTCTTAGGTTGTGAGGAAACATATGGCAAAAAATGTGACTTTCCAGCAGTAGCTGTGGAGACCAGGTCCGAGAAACCCTCCCCAAACAATTCCTCACCCTTGTAAGGTAAAACCTCCATGTGCCTTTTTGAGTCGGCATCACCTGTCCATTGCCGAGTCCACAGGACCCTTCTGGCAGAAATCGACATTGCATTTATTCTAGAGCCCAGTAGGCTAATGTCTCTTTGAGCATCTCTCATATATAGGACAGCGTCTTTTATATGCCCCAGGGTCATTAATATAGTATCCTTGTCTAAGGTATCAATTTCCTCAGACAAGGTGTCAGTCCATGTTGCTACAGCACTACATACCCATGCCGACGCCATCGCTGGCCTGAGTAAGGTACCTGAATGTGTATAAATGGACTTCAGGGTACCCTCCTGCTTTCTATCCGCAGCATCTTTGAGGGTGGCCGTATCCTGTGACGGCAGGGCAACCCTCTTGGATAAGCGTGTTAAAGCTTTGTCCACCCTAGGGACGGATTCCCAGCGTAACCTGTCTGTTGGCGGGAAAGGATACGCCATAAGCATCCGTTTGGAAATCTGCAGTTTTTTATCTGGAGATTCCCAAGCCTTTTCACATAACTCATTTAGCTCATGTGAAGGGTGAAAGGTCACCACTTGCCTTTTCCCCCCGTACATATGAACCCTCTTGTCAGGGACTGGGGTTTCCTCTGCATCATCGTAATCGACACTGGAGTCAGAATCCATGTCGGTATCTGTGTCAACAATTTGGGATAGTGGGCGCTTCTGAGACCCTGACGACCTCTGCGACATAGGATCAGGCACGGGTTGAGACCCTGACTGTCCTGAGGCTTCTGCTTTGTCTAACCTTTTATGCAAGGAATTAACATTATCATTTAAAACCTTCCACATATCCATCCAATCAGGTGTCGGCGCCGTCGGCGGAGACACCACATTCATTTGCTCCCGCTCTGTTTCCACATAGCCTTCCTCGTCAAACATGTCGACACAAGCGTACCGACACACCACACACACAGGGGATGCTCTTTTTGAAGACCGTTCCCCCACAAGGCCCTTTGGAGAGACAGAGAGAGAGTATGCCAGCACACACCCCAACGCTATATAACCCAGGAATCACACAGTAACTTAGTGTTTGCCCAGTAGCCGCTGTAATAATGATTTTTGCGCCTAATTATGTGCCCCCCCCCCTCTCTTTTTCACCCTCTTCTACCGTGTATCTGCAGGGGAGAGCCTGGGGAGCTTCCTTTCAGCGGAGCTGTGGAGAAAAAATGGCGCTGGTGAGTGCTGAGGAAGAAGCCCGGCCCCCTCAGCAGCGGGCTTCTGTCCCGCGTTTTTGTACAATATTCTGGCGGGGGCTCATACATATATACAGTGCCCAACTGTATATATGTCCACTTTTTGCCAAGAGGTCCTAAGTGCTGCCCAGTGACCGGAGTATGTGGGTGTAATGTGGGAGCAAGGGCGCACAGCTGCAGTGCTGTGCGCTACCTCAGTGAAGACTGGAGTCTTCTGCCGCCGATTTCGAAGTCTTCTTGCTTCTTTCACCCGGCTTCTGTCTTCCGGCTCTTCGAGGGGGGCGGCGGCGCGGCTCCGGGATCGGACGACAAAGGGTGAGATCCTGTGTACGATCCCTCTGGAGCTAATGGTGTCCAGTAGCCTAAGAAGCAGGACCTATCTGCAGAGAGTAGGGCTGCTTCTGTCCCCTCAGTCCCACGATGCAGGGAGTCTGTTGCCAGCAGAGCTCCCTGAAAATAAAAAACCTAACAAAATACTTTCTTATAGCAAGCGCAGGAGAGCTCACTAAACAGCACCCAGCTCGTCCGGGCACAGATTCAAACTGAGGTCTGGAGGAGGGACATAGAGGGAGGAGCCAAAGCACACCAGAATCCAGATTCTTTCTTAAAGTGCCCATGTCTCCTGCGGAGCCCGTCTATTCCCCATGGTCCTTACGGAGTCCCCAGCATCCACTAGGACGTTAGAGAAATAGCATTGAGAGTCTTAACTGATATAGCAGGAGGTCTCTGTGTGACATACTCAAACATACTGTATTTACTCCACACACGCATCCATCCCTGTTGTGGTATCTATGTAATCTGTAAGATAAAAGGTTGTAATTATGTATATATGCATAAAGTTGTGAACTTGTCTATTTCTGTATTGTTTGAGCACACCGGTACAGTATTTAAGTTGATTATCTTCTACCACATATATGTTGCTAGGGAATTCCTGTGGTATTATAGCAATAAAATCTTTAAGTTATTTTTATGATAAATATATTTTATAGAAATATATATATATATATATATTTTTTTTTTCTTCTTCTTCCAGCAAATGGAGAGGGGTGCCACTCCAGAAGCTTCACAAATAGTAAATATCACCACAAGTGTTTATTATAACATATCGACATTTTGGGTCCAGTTGCCCCTTTCTTAAGGCAACTGGCCCCGAAACGTCAATATGTTACAATAAACACTTGCGGTGATATTTACTATTTGTGAAGCCTCTGGAGTGCCGCCTCTCTCCATTTGCTGCATACTGAGGGGTGCAATCCCCTTAAGGAGGGCACCGGAGCACTTTGTAGTATATATAACCAATTTGCGCTCCGGCACTCGGCACTGCCACTGCTATGGGGCTGGCTTGCTCAGGTGCCTTCCTCCAGGGGTACAAACCCTTGCGAGCTTAAGAGGGAGTATCTTCACAAACCCAGTCAGAAGTTCTCAACCTAGTTTGTGAAGATACTCCCTCTCGAGCTTGCATCTTGAAAAATGTGAGGGAGTATCTAGAGTTAATACCATATAACAAACACACTGGTTGTATTTTATTGACATGATTTTAAGATATATTTCTTGTGAACATTACATGATGAACAATATGTGAAATTCCATTTGTTCAAATGTATGCTATTAAAATAATTTTTTACTAATTTGGTGAGAGGTGTCTGTTACAGGTCCCCAGATTCAAACATTCTCCAGTATACAACTCATACCTATGAAAATAACGCTGGAAGAACCATTGTAAATACGCTTTATTTAGCGCACTTGGGAAATTGTTTTTATCGTATATATATATATATATATATACATACACACACAAACCTATGTACACTACACACATTATATACGCATACACAAACTCTCACTGCAACTATTAAAAAAAAAAAAACAATTGCGAAACTGCTTTTGCACAACATAAAACCTGTCAAAGTGATTCATTGAAAATCTGAGAATACTGAAATACATTAGTAACTGGTACACAAGTAATAAAGATAATAACACATGTGTGCTGAGGATATGCCCAGTAGAAGCGAATGAAAGCAGAACTAAATTAAGATGAATTACTATCCGACTGACGGATGGATGGTCTGGTACATAATCCAAAACTTCCTCTCCATGGCGGCGTTTCTAGCAGCTGTGTAACATCACGGTGGGAATTACCATAATGGTAGGTTGGTGTCTCAACACCTGTTGGAAGTGTGCAATTCATTTTTCTTGTTTCCGCAGGATGTCAGATGGGATTTACATGGATTTACTTCATATTTAATACAGCTTTCAAGCTTAATATGATGCATTTAAGCAGGAGAATTAGTAATGCTTCTGTTTCCGGAATCTGTCAGGACCTACAGGCAAGTACAGTGTCCCAGATATGGCATGTAGTCTAAGAACCAGGCTGTCTGGTTACAGTTACCCTCTCTTGTGGGGCTCATACACAGGAAATTAAAAATACATAATTTATATTTTAGTTTTCTTTAGCATAAAAACAAAAATTACAGGTGTGCTTATTTGCAATATGCAGTTTCATCTTATTTGCAGTTGCATATACTATATTGACAACATATACCGTACTTATTAGGAAAGCGACCACATTTCCTATGTCTCACTCACACCTAGAATGCTGTACATGCAGCAATGTGACTGCGATCAGACACTGACTACAAGCACAGCACACTGAAAACTGAGCAGGTACCAATGTAATCATTCTGAAGCAAGCCCACCTTTGTCCTCACGGCATTGTGTCATACCATGCGCTGTGTGCTATGATACTAGGGTGGTGGTTATTACCAATCACTAGTTATAATGGTGCACACTTCAGCACTGATCTGTAAATGAGCCCAAAAGTTAAATGACAACTGCAAAAAAGAAAAAGAAAAGGAGAAATCCAAACAAAACTGTATACGGTAAACTACACATTATTACTGAAGTCACCCTTAAACCCAGAAAATTGTTTTTTTGTTTGTATTTTTACATACAGATGTAGCCACAATCATTGTGGCTGCGACTAGGTTGCCGCAATGCAATGGGGTGCGCACCCGCGATGCATACACATTGCCTAGTCGCAGGTACGAATAGGCACAGCCAGGTGCAGCTAGTCGCTGTCGCGATGCGTATGCACGTGTACCTATAACACAAATAATAATGATGAGATGTTAACATGTACTTAAGTAATTTGTCTTTGAGCAACCAGATTGCTCAACCTATGGAACGAGTAACCCAGGTGGTACCTCAGTCAGATAAATAACTCAAAATAACATTAATAAATAATAAAATATATGCATTATATATTCACAACTAATCCAAAGGTGTTTTATTAAAACATTTTACAGCATACGTAGTGGCTTCATATAACGTTACCTAGGTGGGTAAAAATTCACAAGTTAATATAGAACATTAATAATATGAGAACATACTGTGCATGGATTTGTCACCTGGTGAGGTCAGGCTGCATTCGCTTGACCACATATAATTGTAGAGATTACAGAGTATAGTTGCCTACCCTCCTGCATTCTGCAGGAGACTCCCTGAACTAGTAGCAATCTCCCTGACTCCCTGAATAGACCAGCAATCTCCCTGATTGCACCTTACCCCCATTATGTAGTGGTTACATTCTTGGGGGGGGGGGGGGGGGGGGAAGAAATCAGAGATACATACATTCAAATAAGATCATCAGTGCCATTTCCCTGCATTGGTTATAAAGCACAATGATCCCTATGGCTACATGCATTTTAAAAAAGGTTTCTTGTAACCACTTACAGTATATGGAACCTCTTGTAAAACACAATAGGCTAATAAAGTTCTGCAAAATATCAGTCTCTTTTCTTCAATAAGTAGATCTTACTAACTTTGGGGCTCATTTACATTTGGATTTAAGTCATGTTTATGACAAGCTCTCAGATGTAGCAGTACATGTCCGTGCTGATAGGTGTTACCTTCACAATCTCCCTGAAATCATATTGTGAAGTTTGCTTTTATGCAGGCCATATATCTACGGGCTGATTAATTGTTCTGTCAATGCCGACCCGCATTTTGTTGGGGGATATGCAAAATCCAGCATGTTAAAAATCCCACACTCAAAGATCACGATGATTTTTTTGTTGGACTTAGCTATTCGAGAATTTCCAACAAACATGATTTTACCAATGACCTGATGTACTGATGGCCCATACTAATGTATGGGCCCTTTATAGCTGGTTACAGTTGCACGTATCGGAAATATAACCTGAACTAGAGATTACTGAACTCTCATACACATGGATGCATGACTAATGTTACCGAAACCAACATAGCAGCTAATAATCAGGCATAAATGTGTAAAAAAAAAATAGTTCTAAATTTATAAACAAAACATTGCAAATGGCAAAACCATTCACAAGCATTGTGATGGGAAAGGCAACTGTTAAAAGTGACAAATGTACAGTAAATTACATTGTGCATTGACCACAACACTTTGCAAACATCAACATTGCTAATATTCCCTCGCCCCCCATAGAGGTGTGCAGGAAACTGGTTGGTGTTTGGGTGCCATTCTCTATCGCGATGTGCAGCTGACAACGCAGAGAACCAAATACAGGACTTTATGTATTAACACTGATCCTAAAATAGTTTATGAGCACATCCACATATAATATATGTTGTGTGTGCCTACTGACACTAATTGCACTGCTAGTCATAAGATGCAAAAGTTAAGAAGGATAACACATTAATGGCTGCACAATTAAAAGAAAGGAGACAGTGTTTGTGGCTTGGCAGATTGAGGACTGTCCAATTATTTCTACTGAGCAGCTTGTTTTTTTATTTTAATATAAATACTTTTAAAGCTATCAACCACTGTGCATAACACAGAAACATCAAATACCGGGTGTTCCCAGTATGTAGTGGTTAGTACCTCCAAAAGTGGTCCAAAGAAGGACAACTAGTGAACTGGCCACAGGGTATAGGCACCCAAGGCTCACAAAGCACGTGGAAAGGGAAGGCTAGCCCCTATGGTCCTATCCCACAGAAGAGCTACTGCAATACAAATTGCGGAAAAAGTGAAAGTTGGCTATGACACAAAGGTGTCAGAACACACAGTGCATTGTAGCTTACTGCGTCAGCACCTACAATGGACACATAAGTGCCAGTATTGGACTATGGAGCAATGGAAGAAGTTGGCCTGATCTAATGAAACACTTTTCCTTTTGCAGTATGTGGACAGCCGGGTGTGTGTGCCTAATTTACCTGGGGAACACATGGCACCAGGATGCACTTTGGGAAGGCGGCAAGCCGGAGGTAGTGTGATGTTCTGTTAGGAAACCTTGAGTCCTGGCATTTATGTGGATGTTATATAAAAGTGCGTTTTACCACACCCAAAAGAACACAAAGGAAAGCAAACACCTAATTTCCGGACAATTTGATGCAACAATATAGTGACCAAGGTTTGTGCTATTTTCCAATAAGGAAGTGAATCATTATTGCACACTATTTAAACAAATGTGATATCTGATAATAATTCAAAATTCATGGGATAAAATAGCTGTAAACAGTTTTATTTACAGAAGACAAATCAAAACTGCACATACTTGAGGAAGGATCTTCTAAGATCGGAAACATGTGGCAAACAGACTACATCAAAGGTTCTCAAACACAGTCCTCAAGGTGCCCCAAAGGTCCAGGTTTTAGGTTTATCCATGCTTGGCCACAGGTGACTTAATTAGCACCTCTCTCAATTTGATTTAAATCCTCTGTGCTGAACCATGGACTTATTTAAAACTGGGCCATTGGGGTGCCTTGAGGACCACGCTTGAGAACCTCTGGACTACATGTTACCAACAGATGGAGAACAACCTATAACAGCCTAACCTGGACTTGATGCTTTCTGCGGCGGTGTCGAGTGGCTGAGCCCGGGACCTTATGCTTTTACTGAGCAGTACTAGCTCACCGCAGCACCTATCCTTGGTGAGAGGCTGTTTACATGTATAGTTTGGAGGAGAGAAGGGAAAGGGGAGACATGATAGAAACTTTCAAATATATCAAGGGTCTTAAAGTTCAGGAGGGAAACATTCTTCAAAGGAAGAGAAGTATTAGAACTCGAGGACATACACTGAGACTGGAGGGGGGGAGGTTCAGGGGAAATTTAAGGAAAAATTACTTCACAGAAAGGGTAGTGGATAAGTGGAATAGTCTCCCATCAGAGGTGGTATAGGCTAAGACTGTAGAGCAATTTAAACATGCTTGGGATAGGCATATGAATATCCTTACAAAGAATTAAGGTTCAAAAAGGGTTGAGATTACCTAAAGGATAAAAAAAAAAAGGGCAGACTAGATGGGCCAAGTGGTTCTTATCTGCCGTCAAATTCTATGTTTCTATGTTACTACTGGCTTTATTTTCTATCTGTAGATATTTTATATACTTTATGTATTTTAATGGGTCTTGTGCAAATAAAATGCTTTACAGTTATTTTATCCCATGAATTTGGGGTAAATATTATCAGATATCACATTTCTTTAAACAGCGTGCAATAGTGATTCACTCCTTTATTAGAAAATAACGCCATCCTTGGTCACTATATTGTTGCATTTATGTGGATATTACTTTACCAGCTACCTAAACATTGTTGCAGACCAAGTATATCCCTTCATGCAACAGTATTCTCTGATGGCCTCTTTCAGCTGGATTATGCTCCCTGCCGCACTGCAAAAATTGTTCAGGAATGGTTTAAAGGACATGAGAAAGAATTAAAAGTGTACTTGGCCTCAAAATACATCTTTGGGATGTGCTGAAAAAACCATGCAGGCCCCATCTCACAACTTACAGGACTTAAAGGATCTGCTGTTAATGTCTTGGTGCAGATACCACAGGGCACTTTAATAGGTCTAGTGGAGTCCACGCTCTGATGTCTCACAGCTTTCTTTGGTGGCATGAGGGGGACTTACACAATATTAAGCAGATGGTTTTAATGTTCTGACTCATGGGTGCAGTGGGAGGTGGGGCGTTTGCCCCTATGTTAGGTTACCATTAACAGTGTAAGTGCGGGACCAGGAGAGGGAGGGATAAGCAGGCATCAGTCAAAGCTAAGTATTGTACATATGCTAGAGAGAATTTCCACACCTGTGTGCCCACCTCCACAATACAGGTGTGACCACATGGATTAATCTGTGAAACACAGAGGGTTGTATTCAATAACTGTCAGAAGCTGCCGTTTGCTTCCAACAGAAATAGGTCGAAAGGGGTTCCGAACTATTCAATAGGGGCTGATTTTTTTCCGACAAGTCAGGAATTCCCGACTTGTTGGAAAACAAGTGGATCGGCAGAATAGCCGTCGATCCTCATGCTTCTGTCAGAAATGGGGCCAAATCTGACAGGTTTTGGCCCCCCTTTCAGATAAACTCAATACGACTTGAAAAGAAGTCTGATTGCGGTGAGGAGACAAGCGGTGCTGCGGGCGGCTGGGGAAGCTAAGATCGGCGTCCGGCTGGGGGAGCTGGTTGCGGGGGGACATGTCTGCGGCGGCGGGGGGTTGTGCTGCAGGGAGAGAGGTGCCTGGCCGGACGCCAGGCAGCTCTCTCTCTGCAGCGCCTCCCCCCACCACCACAGAGATGTCCCCCCGCCGGCCGCCGATCTCTGCTCCACCCGCGGCCCGCAGGCACCTCTTTTCCTGCAGCGCCTCCCCCCGCCACACCAGACATGTCCCCCTGCAGCCAGCTCCGGCCACCGATCTCTGCTCCCCCTGCTGTCCGGCCGCCATCTGCACTCCTGGCCGCTGCTGTCAGCGCATCCGCAGCCGATGACAGCAGCAGGACCCGGTGTATGGCTAAATCAGACAGTCGGATTTGGCCGTCCATTGATTAGGGGTTGTCAGATCCATTCTGACAACTGCATGTCGGAATGGATCCGACTCTTATTGAATATACCCCAGAAGCTTACTGATCACAGCACTGATTAGGGGACCAGTTAGTATAACAGTAGCATTGAGGTGCAGACGCCTGGTCTCAGGGGTGTATCTAGAAAGTAGGGTGTCTGCATGCATGCTCCGTCTGGGTCCCCTCTCCTCTAGCTGGCAGCGCTGTAGCTCTGGGCATTAGGGGACCCCAGCACTGTCCCAGAGTCTAGAGTGCATGCGCAGGTCTCCGGGAAAATGGCACAGTAGCCATTTTCACAGTGATTTCTGCAGTGCTACTGCTGCGCCTGCGGGACTCCTGAGGGTACAAGGTGTGCGATGCGGGCCCCCCTGGACCCCAGGGGCCCATGGCTGCATTATAAATATGCCAGTGCCTGGTCTGCTTTACATAATTGTGGATAAAATCATGAAAAATTAACTATTAAAACATAGAATAACATTTACTGCTACAAAACATTTACTGCTGTAAAATCATACAAACATTGCTAATTGTTTTAGTCTTTTCTAAAACAACTGAATGTGAACACGGTACAAATATTTTCATTGTCCCCATTTAATGCTTATGGTCATCATTCTGGACAAAGCCAAATGAGCAACGCGGATTTAACAAACACGTCAAAACAATTAGAATGTAAAACAAGACATAGGAGAAATGTCAGTCTGGTGGTATTTCCTGTGTTTCAGCATGTTGGCAGCTACATGACATGTAGAAATGCCAACATGGAAATATCACTCGACTAGTACCACATTTTAATAACACAAGATGCGAAATGTAGAGGACATAAATGCCTTGGTTTTGACAATTAAATTATTTAAACAAAATGTAAACTGACAAAACACTACTGACATCAATCAAGGCTTCAGTAACTTCTGTGGGATTACTGGATGACATTTAACCATATGCTTGATGCGGTCACGATTCTCTGAGTACTGAATGTAAAAAAGGGGCTCAATGCTGTACTCAGAGGACAATGCCATGCATGGTGACATGTTCCACATGATGATACACCAAAAGAGCTGGTCAAAATAAGCAAAACAAAATAGAGAACGAACATTTAACCTCGTGTTCACTATCGTCTGTTTTATCAGGCAGGGTGCCACGTCCTGCCCGATTTTTAAAGGGCAAAATGTGCCCTGCCCCTTTAACGGCGCCCTGCTAGGATGGCCTGCATCTATTCACATTAAAGGGAAAGCTTAGTGACGTTGAGGGTACTTCACTCCCCCACCAACAGTAATGCTGGTGAGGCCATGCCCCTCCTCGGACTGACCATGCCCCCTTTGGGTGCACTTCCTGACCTGGCACCTCTGCGCCCTGCAATGCCCGCATCCCAGGGGAACACTGTAACAGACACTTATCCTACTTTTACATTTACCACAATCAACAAAGTCCTACTACAGGCCACAAAAAGACATTAGTATGACAATTTACAGTAAAAACACAATTTTACATTTAAGTAGTAACAGAGAAACAGGAGGATGTTTACTCCAGGAGTTTGTAACGTTTTCTCTGTGCAGGAGAATATTTAGTAATCAACACTTGAACCACTGATGAGGTGTCAAAAGTTTGAGTTTTACACCTCACATTTAATATTGCTACAAAAAGCAACAATGGTTGAATTCTTCTATATATTGGTTCCTCTAATACTGTAGGAGATACAGGGAAACTGGTCAACACATGCATCGGAAGAAGTATCCACAGACATTTTAGAACCAATGAGCTAGAAAAAGATGGATGGAGTATGCCTTTTACAGGACTGAAATTGGACTTTATGTCAATATGTAAACTGAAAGTATTGCAATTACAGGCTTTTACCATGCAAAAGTTCCCAGTGTGTAGGAAAAGGAAAAAAATCCTACAGTATATTAATAGGGGATGCATGGACAAATAAGCAGCTGTAAAGGGAAGCCAAACACCCACAAAATATAAATTTACAAATACAGCACTACTACTTTTCCCAGTGTGCTGCACATCATCTCACACTTTGTAGTAATAATTACCAAAACGTTAGGTGTACTGACTTCTTACTGCTCCACATCTCTCATCCTAATCAAGTTCTATATTTTGGAAACTATAGAGATAGAGAGCTAATACCAAACTCAATTTATGTTGTCTACTTTCTCACTGAACACCTGCAGTTCTACATTATTATTATTATTATTATTATTATTCTTTATTTATATGGCGCCACAAGGGTTCCGCAGCGCCCAATTACAGAGTACATATGCACATAATCAAAACAGGAAAACAGTGACTTACAGTTGAAGACAATATAGGACAAGTACAGGGCAACTAAGCATAACTACACCAGTAAACATAGAGATAAGTTCCAGGTGGCCAAAAAACTGCGGGATCTGGGCAGTTGAGGATTATTAAAGTAAGAAAAGTATAAGCACATGAGGGAAGAGGGCCCTACTCGTGAGAGCTTACATTCTAAGGGGAGGGGTAGACAGACAGGGGTGACACAGATGGGGTACATAGAGAGCATGGAACAGAGGGTTAGGTTGAGATTTGGCTAGGTTTGGTAAAGAAATGAGTCTTAAGAGCCCGTTTGAAGTTTTGTAGAGAGGTGGAGAGTCTGATGGGGAGAGGTAAAGAATTCCAGAGAAAGGGAGCAGCACGTGAAAAATCTTGGAGATAGGAGTGGGAGGAAGTAATCAGAAGACAGGAGAGTCGGCGTGCATTAGCAGAGCGAATAGGACGGGTGGGAGAGTAAAGGGAGATAAGGTCAGAGATTTAGATGGGAGAGGAGTGGGTGAGAGCTTTGTAAGTGAGTGTGAGAAGTTTGAATTGGATTCTGAAAGGGAAGGGAAGCCAGTGGAGGGCCTGTAGGAGAGGGGAGGTAGACGTAGTGCGTTTGGTGAGGAAGATGAGCCGGGCAGCAGCATTGAGGATAGACTGGAGTGGAGAGAGGTAATTGTCAGGGAGGCCAGTTAGGAGGAGATTACAGTAGTCCAGTCTGGAATAATCAGTGAGTGAATAATGATCTTAGTGGCATCCTGGGTGAGAAAAGGTCTGATTCTAGAAATGTTTTTGAGATGAAAATGACAGGTTTGTGAGAGGTGCTGAACGTGTGGTTTGAAGAAGAGGGAGGAGTCAAGGATTACGCCAAGACAGCGTACTTGGGGTCTAGGGGAGATAGTCGTGCAATCAATGGATAACATCACATTGACTTACATCAGAGATTTTCAACCTTTTACAACTCGCGGCACACTGAACAAGATCTAAATATTGCCAAGGCATACTCAAATATAATGTTGGTGCAGTTTCATGTCCTAGGATGTCATGTCGCAGCTTCTCCATAGGTAACGCCTGAGCCACATCTGAGAAAGCCAGAAAAGCCCAACACTACCCTGTCCCAAAATTAGAACTGGCTCTGCAACCACTAAACCCACTAGTATTGATCATTCTAGGGCCTCAGTAGCGGCAAAACACTGTCGGGCCTGGCTCTGCTTCTATGGCGGCACACCTGGAGACTGTTCAAGGCACAGTAGTTGAAAAACACTGACTTACATTCTAACAATTATTACAACAACATTGTACCCACCCAAGGCTCCAAAATTAGGCTATCGATTTAATGCCATACTGTAATACACCTGAGAGATGCTTTTATTTAAGCCTTATTTATTTGTATCATAAAACACAGTGATGTCAAACGATGTGGGGACTTTACTGATCACATTCTTATGCCATGCCAATTACAAATTGCAATACACTTCCTACACTACTAGGTACACAGGAGTTACAGCTTAACATAGATTTCCAACCTACCCAATATAATAAAACTAGATGTATGATGAGCCTAGAAGAGGTACCATGATTGCTCATATTATGTGTGGGCAGTCTAGTTCCTCTTTGATGGGGAGATGTATCAAACCTACTGAAATGAAAAAGCAGAGTTGCTTGTTCTGGGACCCCAGTAGGTATCCATGGTTATCACTGACTATAGTCAGAGCCAATAATTGAGTCACCTTGACTGGTACTACACTAGCGTCAGGAGAGTGATAGTGCAGATCCCACAAGATGTGGGGAGGGCAAAGCAAAATACAATGCTCACAATGAATATTGTATCAGTCTACATGTCATATTGTACCCCTCTCTACTGCCACCACCCATGCATATTACAATTGGGCCACAGCTCCTCCATCACTCTATCACAATTGTGCAGTCTCTGTGACACAAACTTGAACTCTGTTAGTTGGTCTCTCACTGCTTTTAGCAATCAATACTAATTATAGCATAACCTTAGCAATCTCATAGCTTCCCAAACATATATGATAATTAATAAAAGATCACTTCATTTAAATAAAGGCAGTACAATGATTAGTTAAATAAATCATATAAATAAAAATTGTTACAGATTGCGCAGACAAACTCAATTAAAATAGAAAAAATAAGAATTTACTTACCGATAATTCTATTTCTCATAGTCCGTAGTGGATGCTGGGGACTCCGAAAGGACCATGGGGAATAGCGGCTCCGCAGGAGACTGGGCACAAAAGTAAAAAGCTTTAGGACTACCTGGTGTGCACTGGCTCCTCCCCCTATGACCCTCCTCCAAGCCTCAGTTAGGATACTGTGCCCGGACGAGCGTACACAATAAGGAAGGATTTTGAATCCCGGGTAAGATTCATACCAGCCACACCAATCACACCGTACAACTTGTGATCTGAACCCAGTTAACAGCATGATAACAGAAGGAGCCTCTGAAAAGATGGCTCACAACAACAATAACCCGATTTTTGTAACAATAACTATGTACAAGTAATGCAGACAATCCGCACTTGGGATGGGCGCCCAGCATCCACTACGGACTATGAGAAATAGAATTATCGGTAAGTAAATTCTTATTTTCTCTAACGTCCTAGTGGATGCTGGGGACTCCGAAAGGACCATGGGGATTATACCAAAGCTCCCAAACGGGCGGGAGAGTGCGGATGACTCTGCAGCACCGAATGAGAGAACTCCAGGTCCTCCTCAGCCAGGGTATCAAATTTGTAGAATTTAGCAAACGTGTTTGCCCCTGACCAAGTAGCTGCTCGGCAAAGTTGTAAAGCCGAGACCCCTCGGGCAGCCGCCCAAGATGAGCCCACTTTCCGTGTGGAATGGGCTTTTACAGATTTTGGCTGTGGCAGGCCTGCCACAGAATGTGCAAGCTGAATTGTACTACAAATCCAACGAGCAATCGTCTTAGAAGCAGGAGCACCCAGCTTGTTGGGTGCATACAGGATAAACAGCGAGTCAGATTTTCTGACTCCAGCCGTCCTGGAAACATATATTTTCAGGGCCCCGACTACGTCCAGCAACTTGGAATCCTCCAAGTCCCTAGTAGCCGCAGGCACCACAATAGGCTGGTTTAAGTGAAAAGCTGAAACCACCTTAGGGAGAAATTGAGGACAAGTCCTCAATTCTGCCCTGTCCGTATGAAAAATTAGGTAAGGGCTTTTATAGGATAAAGCCGCCAATTCTGAAACACGCCTGGCTGAAGCCAGGGCTAACAGCATTACCACTTTCCATGTGAGATATTTTAAGTCCACAGTGGTGAGTGGTTCAAACCAATGTGATTTTAGGAATCCCAACACTACATTGAGATCCCAAGGTGCCACTGGAGGCACAAAAGGAGGCTGTATATGCAGTACTCCCTTGACAAACGTCTGAACTTCAGGAACAGAAGCTAGTTCATTTTGGAAGAATATTGACAGGGCCGAAATTTGAACCTTAATGGACCCTAATTTGAGGCCCATAGACAGTCCTGTTTGCAGGAAATGCAGGAATCGACCCAGTTGAAATTCCTCTGTAGGGGCCTTCCTGGCCTCGCACCACGCAACATATTTTCGCCAAATACGGTGATAATGTTGTACGGTCACATCCTTCCTGGCTTTGATCAGGGTAGGGATGACTTCATCCGGAATGCCTTTTTCCTTCAGGATCCGGCGTTCAACCGCCATGCCGTAAAACGCAGCCGCGGTAAGTCTTGGAACAGACATGGTCCCTGCTGGAGCAGGTCCTTTCTTAGAGGTAGAGGCCACGGGTCTTCCGTGAGCATCTCTTGAATTTCCGGGTACCAAGTCCTTCTTGGCCAATCCGGAGCCACGAGTATAGTCTTTACTCCTCTCCTTCTTATGATTCTCAGTACTTTTGGTATGAGAGGAAGAGGAGGGAACACATACACTGACTGGTACACCCACGGTGTTACCAGAGCGTCCACAGCTATTGCATGAGGGTCCCTTGACCTGGCGCAATACCTGTCCAGTTTTTTGTTGAGGCGGGACGCCATCATGTCCACCTTTGGTTTTTCCCAACGGTTCACAATCATGTGGAAGACTTCTGGGTGAAGTCCCCACTCCCCCGGGTGAAGATCGTGCCTGCTGAGGAAGTCTGCTTCCCAGTTGTCCACTCCCGGAATGAACACTGCTGACAGTGCTATCACATGATTTTCCGCCCAGCGAAGAATCCTTGCCACTTCCGTCATTGCCCTCCTGCTTCTTGTGCCGCCCTGTCTGTTTACGTGGGCGACTGCCGTGATGTTGTCCGACTGGATCAACACCGGCTGACCCTGAAGCAGAGGTCTCGCCTGACTTAGGGCATTGTAAATGGCCCTTAGTTCCAGGATATTTATGTGAAGTGACGTTTCCATGCTTGACCACAAGCCCTGGAAATTTCTTCCCTGTGTGACTGCTCCCCAGCCTCTCAGGCTGGCATCCGTGGTCACCAGGACCCAATCCTGAATGCCGAATCTGCGGCCCTCTAGGAGATGAGCACTCTGTAACCACCACAGGACAGACACCCTTGTTCTTGGAGACAGGGTTATCCGCTGATGCATTTGAAGATGCGATCCGGACCATTTGTCCAGCAGATCCCACTGAAAAGTTCTTGCGTGGAATCTGCCGAATGGAATCGCTTCGTAAGAAGCCACCATCTTTCCCAGGACCCTTGTGCATTGATGTACTGACACTTGGCCTGGTCTTAGGAGGTTCCTGACTAGGTCGGATAACTCCCTGGCTTTCTCTTCCGGGAGAAACACCTTTTTCTGTACTGTGTCCAGAATCATTCCTAGGAACAGCAGACGTGTCGTCGGAATCAGCTGCGATTTTGGAATGTTTAGAATCCATCCGTGCTGTCGTAGTACTACTTGAGATAGTGCTACTCCGACCTCTAACTGTTCCCTGGACCTTGCCGTTATCAGGAGATCATCCAAGTAAGGGATAATTAAGACGCCTTTTCTTCGAAGAAGAATCATCATTTCGGCCATTACCTTGGTAAAGACCCGGGGTGCCGTGGACAATCCAAACGGCAGCGTCTGAAACTGATAGTGACAGTTCTGTACCACAAACCTGAGGTACCCTTGGTGAGAAGGGCAAATTGGGACATGGAGGTAAGCATCCTTGATGTCCAGAGACACCATATAGTCCCCTTCTTCCAGGTTCGCTATCACTGCTCTGAGTGACTCCATCTTGAACTTGAACCTTTTTATGTAAGTGTTCAAGGATTTCAGATTTAAAATGGGTCTCGCCGAGCCGTCCGGCTTCGGTACCACAAACAGCGTGGAATAATACCCCTTTCCCTGGTGAAGGAGGGGTACCTTGATTATCACTTGCTGGGAATATAGCTTGTGAATGGCTTCCAATACCGCCTCCCTGTCGGGGGGAGACGTTGGTAAAGCAGACTTCAGGAACCGGCGAGGGGGAGACGTCTCGAATTCCAATTTGTACCCCTGAGATACTACCTGCAGGATCCAGGGGTCCACTTGCGAGTGAGCCCACTGCGCGCTGAAATTTGCCTGAGTCCGCTTGTAAGGCCCCAGCGTCATGCTGAGGACTTGGCAGAAGCGGGGGAGGGCTTCTGTTCGTGGGAAGAGGCTGTCTGCTGCAGTCTTTTTCCCCTTCCTCTGCCCCGGGGCAGATATGAGTGGCCTTTTGCCTGCTTGCCCTTATGGGGACGAAAGGACTGAGCCTGAAAAGACGGTATCTTTTTCTGCTGCGAGGTGACTTGGGGTAAAAAGGTGGATTTCCCAGCCGTTGCCGTGGCCACCAGGTCCGATAGACCGACCCCAAATAACTCCTCCCCTTTATACGGCAATACTTCCATATGCCGTTTGGAATCCGCATCACCTGACCACTGTCGCGTCCATAACCCTCTTCTGGCAGAAATGGACATCGCACTTACTCTTGATGCCAGAGTGCAAATATCCCTCTGTGCATCACGCATATATAGAAATGCATCCTTTAAATGCTCTATAGTCAATAATATATTGTCCCTGTCCAGGGTATCAATATTTTCAGTCAGGGAATCCGACCAAGCCACCCCAGCACTGCACATCCAGGCTGAGGCGATTGCTGGTCGCAGTATAATACCAGTATGTGTGTATATACTTTTTAGGATATTTTCCAGCTTCCAATCAGCTGGTTCCTTGAGGGCGGCCGTATCTGGAGACGGTAACGCTACTTGTTTTGATAAGCGTGTGAGCGCCTTATCCACTCTAGGGGGTGTTTCCCAACGCGCCCTAACCTCTGGCGGGAAAGGGTATAATGCCAATAATTTTTTAGAAATTAGCAGTTTTTTATCGGGGGAAACCCACGCTTCATCACACACCTCATTTAATTCATCTGATTCAGGAAAAACTACGGGTAGTTTTTTCACACCCCACATAATACCCTTCTTTGTGGTATTTGTAGTATCAGAAATGTTCAAAACCTCCTTCATTGCCGTGATCATGTAACGTGTGGCCCTACTGGAAAATACGTTTGTTTCCTCACCGTCGACACTGGAGTCAGTGTCCGTGTCAGTGTCTGTATCGACCTGAGGTAACGGGCGTTTTATAGCCCCTGACGGTGTTTGAGACGCCTGTACAGGTATTAACTGATTTGCCGGCTGTCTCATGTCGTCAACAGTCTTTTGTAAAGTGCCGACACTATCACGTAATTCTTTCCATAAGACCATCCAGTCAGGTGTCGACTCCCTAGGGGGTGACATCACTAACACAGGCAATTGCTCCGCCTCCACATCATTTTCCTCCTCATACATGTCGACACAGCGTACCGACACACAGCACACACACAGGGAATGCTCTGATAGAGGACAGGACCCCACTAGCCCTTTGGGGAGACAGAGGGAGAGTTTGCCAGCACACACCAGAGCGCTATATATATATATATATAGGGATAACCTTATATAAGTGTTTTTCCCTAATATAGCTGCTGTATATATTACTATGCCAATTTAGTGCCCCCCCCTCTCTTGTTTTACCCTGTTTCTGTAGTGCAGGACTGCAGGGGAGAGTCAGGGAGCCTTCCTCCAACGGAGCTGTGAGGAAAAAATGGCGCCAGTGTGCTGAGGAGATAGGCTCCGCCCCCTTATCGGCGGCCTTTCTCCCGCTTTTTAATGGAAAAATGGCAGGGGTTAAATGCATCCATATAGCCCAGGAGCTATATGTGATGTATTTTTTTGCCAAACAAAGGTTTTTTATTGCGTCTCAGGGCGCTCCCCCCAGCGCCCTGCACCCTCAGTGACCGGAGTGTGAAGTGTGCTGAGAGCAATGGCGCACAGCTGCGGTGCTGTGCGCTACCTTATTGAAGACAGGACGTCTTCTGCCGCCGATTTTCCGGACCTCTTCACTCTTCTGGCTCTGTAAGGGGGACGGCGGCGCGGCTCCGGGACCCATCCATGGCTGGGCCTGTGATCGTCCCTCTGAAGCTAATGTCCAGTAGCCTAAGAAGCCCAATCCACTCTGCACGCAGGTGAGTTCGCTTCTTCTCCCCTTAGTCCCTCGGTGCAGTGAGCCTGTTGCCAGCAGGTCTCACTGAAAATAAAAAACCTACTTTAAACTTTTACACTAAGCAGCTCAGGAGAGCCCCTTAGCCTGCACCCGTCTCGTTCGGGCACAAAAATCTAACTGAGGCTTGGAGGAGGAGGGTCATAGGGGGAGGAGCCAGTGCACACAAGGTAGTCCTAAAGCTTTTTACTTTTGTGCCCAGTCTCCTGCGGAGCCGCTATTCCCCATGGTCCTTTCGGAGTCCCCAGCATCCACTAGGACGTTAGAGAAACACAGAATTACAATATGCTTTTCTGGGCTAGGGGGAACGGCAGGAAATGCAGGTTCAGACTTCAACTTAATTAATCACAGAAGTCTGGCACAGAAAAAAAGTCTCCCACACCTTTTATGAACTGCCCCCCCCCCTCAGTGAGGTCATGACTAAGTCCCTGATGACTGGCTGACCAGTTAACTAGCCCAGGTCCTTGCCAGGAATGTCAGTGTAACTTTTAACCTAAGAACAAATAACTGCACATAATTCCCCCCTCTGTAATAGCCATATGAAGTATGGTATGTTTACATTAATCTCTATTATGTCAGCTATAAAATAATTGTTACCACAACTGCCATGGGACTAACGATTAGTGATTTGTTAGGTACCTCATTTGTCCCACACCACACATCCTAGATGCCCCCAAATCACACCAGTCCAATGTATATTTTCTATGATTTTTGGAAATCCTAACTGTTGTGGAAATATACACTTTTAGTCATAAACAGATAAAATATGGCAAAGTCTTTGATCACTGTTTATGTTCAGTGCCACCTTGTGATCAGATGGCCGTTTGAATACATTATGTTGTATTGGGTGCATAGATGAAAAGGCTTCTGTCTGCACATCCTGTCTAGGTAATTGCTTTTCCTGCTCACAGGATAGCATCATGACCGTACATACTATTGAAACTACTCAAGACCACTTCAGGCTTCCAGAGTGACATGCTAATGAAAATCTTCCATGTGCTCTACATTCAATAAACTTTGATATTCCTTAACACCTTTTATGTGGGTGATAAATGCTATAGGAAAGCATTTGTATTTTCTTGCCCTCAATGACCTTACTTTTACAAAACCCAGTTCATACATGTATACTGTATACAGTTATTTCAGAAATAGTTGATTAGTAATGGAAGACATTTTTATCTCTACAGTGTCCTGACTGTCACACTGCAACCAATCATTTTATGACATAATATGGTCTGTGTTAGATAAATGATAGCTAGAAGCAGATTGGTTGCTGAATTATTGGCAACTTCTCCACTTTACAGCGTTTAATACATATTCCACTAAACTAAACCAGTGCCGCCACAGTTGCACTGATGTTAAAAGTGACACGGTACACAACTGTAATGATCCTTTTTTCTTCTCTATAATAGGACACTAAAGTCTGCCCCTTATGGCAAAACAAACCAGTCACAAGCCCCTGAATTATATCAGGCTCCTCACACAAGTTTATTACAAGTTTCTAAAAGAAATAACAAATTGTGAACACACTGCGCGATTTATATGACTGATCTTATAGAAGCGTGAGTAGGTCTGTAATTCATCAATAGATATTACATTTATATTTCCAATATAAAAGAAAATGCCGTCCTGAAGAGTAGTGACAGAATATTTACCCACAGTACTAAAAACATGTTCTCTGCTCCAGTCCCCCCACCCCACAAAAACTACACGCTCCAAATCCTTATATTTGAAAACACTTTTTTTTTTTAGATATTTTATTTAGGATGATGGTCAATGTTAAAATAAGAATTTACTTACCGATAATTCTATTTCTCGTAGTACGTAGTGGATGCTGGGAACTCCGTAAGGACCATGGGGAATAGCGGCTCCGCAGGAGACTGGGCACAAAAAGAAAAGCTTTAGGACTACCTGGTGTGCACTGGCTCCTCCCCCTATGACCCTCCTCCAAGCCTCAGTTAGGATACTGTGCCCGGACGGGCGTACACAATAAGGAAGGATTTTGAATCCCGGGTAAGACTCATACCAGCCACACCAATCACACCGTACAACTTGTGATATAAACCCAGTTAACAGCATGATAACAGAGGAGCCTCTGGATAGATGGCTCACAACAACAATAACCCGATTTGTTAACAATAACTATGTACAAGTATTGCAGATAATCCGCACTTGGGATGGGCGCCCAGCATCCACTACGGACTACGAGAAATAGAATTATCGGTAAGTAAATTCTTATTTTCTCTGACGTCCTAGTGGATGCTGGGAACTCCGTAAGGACCATGGGGATTATACCAAAGCTCCCAAACGGGCGGGAGAGTGCGGATGACTCTGCAGCACCGAGTGAGAAAACTCCAGGTCCTCCTCAGCCAGAGTGTCAAATTTGTAAAATTTTACAAAAGTATTTGACCCTGTCCAAGTAGCAGCTCAGCAGAGTTGTTAAGCCGAGACCCCTCGGGCAGCCGCCCAAGAAGAGCCCACCTTCCTTGTGGAGTGGGCTTTTACAGATTTTGGCTGTGGCAGGCCTGCCACAGAATGCGCAAGCTGAATTGTACTACAAATCCAGCGAGCAATAGTCTGCTTAGAAGCAGGAGCATCCAGCTTGTTGGGTGCGTACAGGATAAATAGCGAGTCAGATTTTCTGACTCCAGCCGTCCTGGAAACATATATTTTCAGGGCCCTGACAACGTCCAGCAACTTGGAGTCCTCCAAGTCCTTAGTAGCCGCAGGTACCACAATAGGCTGGTTCAGATGAAACGCTGAAACCACCTTTGGGAGAAATTGAGGACGAGTCCTCAATTCTGCCCTGTCCGTATGAAAAATCAGGTAAGGGCTTTTACAGGATAAAGCCGCCAATTCGGACACACGCCTGGCTGAAGCCAGGGCCAACAACATGACCACTTTCCATGTGAGATATTTTAATTCCACAGTGTTGAGTGGTTCAAACCAATGTGATTTTAGGAAATCCAAAACAACATTCAGATCCCAGGGTGCCACTGGAGGCACAAAAGGAGGCTGTATATGTAGCACTCCCTTAACAAACGTCTGGACTTCAGGCACTGAAGCCAGTTCTCTCTGAAAGAAAATCGACAGGGCCGAAATCTGGACCTTAATGGATCCTAATTTTAGGCCCATAGACACTCCTGCTTGCAGGAAATGCAGGAATCGACCCAATTGAAATTCCTCCGTCGGGGCCTTTTTGGCCTCGCACCACGCAACATATTTCCGCCAGATGCGGTGATAAAGCCTTTCTGGCTTTTATCAAAGTAGGGATGACTTCGTCTGGAATGCCTTTTTCCTTTAGGATCCGGCGTTCAACCGCCATGCCGTCAAACGCAGCCGCGGTAAGTCTTGGAACAGACAGGGTCCCTGCTGGAGCAGGTCCCTTCTGAGAGGTAGAGGCCACGGGTCCTCTGTGAGCATCTCTTGAAGTTCCGGGTACCAAGTCCTTCTTGGCCAATCCGGAGCCACGAGAATAGATCTTACTCCTCCCCGCCGTATAATTCTCAGCACCTTGGGTATGAGAGGCAGAGGAGGGAACACATACACTGACTGGTACACCCACGGTGTTACCAGAGCGTCCACAGCTATTGCTTGAGGGTCCCTTGACCTGGCGCAATACCTGTCCAGTTTTTTGTTGAGGCGGGACGCCATCATGTCCACCTTTGGTTTTTCCCAACGGTTTATCATCATGTGGAAGACTTCTGGGTGAAGTCCCCACTCTCCCGGGTGGAGGTCGTGCCTGCTGAGGAAGTCTGCTTCCCAGTTGTCCACTCCCGGAATGAACACTGCCGACAGTGCTATCACATGATTTTCCGCCCAGCGAAGAATCCTTGCAGCTTCTGCCATTGCCCTCCTGCTTCTTGTGCCGCCCTGTCTGTTTACGTGGGCGACTGCCGTGATGTTATCCGACTGGATCAGCACCGGCTGACCTTGAAGCAGAGGTCTTGCTTGGCTTAGAGCATTGTAAATGGCTCTTAACTCCAGGATATTTATGTGAAGTGATGTCTCCAGGCTTGACCACAAGCCCTGGAAGTTTCTTCCCTGTGTGACTGCTCCCCAGCCTCGCAGGCTGGCATCCGTGGTCACCAGAACCCAGTCCTGAATGCCGAATCTGCGGCCCTCTAGAAGATGAGCACTCTGCAACCACCACAGGAGAGACACCCTTGTCCTCGGGGACAGGGTTATTCGCTGATGCATCTGAAGATGCGATCCGGACCATTTGTCCAGCAGGTCCCACTGGAATGTTCTTGCGTGGAATCTGCCGAATGGGATTGCTTCGTAGGAAGCTACCATTTTTCCCAGGACCCTTGTGCATTGGTGCACTGATACTTGGCCTGGTTTTAGGAGGTTTCTGACTAGCTCGGATAACTCTCTGGCTTTCTCTTCCGGGAGAAACACCTTTTTCTGGACTGTGTCCAGGATCATCCCTAGGAACAGAAGACGTGTCGTCGGGATCAGCTGCGATTTTGGGATATTGAGAATCCAACCGTGCTGCCGCAGCACTACTTGAGATAGTGTTACTCCGACTACCAACTGTTCCTTGGATCTTGCCCTTATCAGGAGATCGTCCAAGTAAGGGATAATTAAAAC